>NC_138140.1:9850851-10490226 GCF_964188305.1 Podarcis bocagei
GAAGTTATCAAATGAGAGGTTTTCATATATGTTTGTTTTTAATGATGATGGTATTATGTCTATACGCTTTCAATCAAGATTATGGATTTCAGCTGCGGTTTATCTCCAATCTTATTTACACACTGTTTAGGGAGGTTTTTTGATCAAGAGGTTTATAGGTCTTCTGAATAAGAGAATAAATATCTGACAGCATTGTACTCCAGTGCGTATGCACTACGAGGAAGAGGGTTTTGTGTTATTTTGCAGAAGACTGGTGCTTGCATAAGCTGAAGGGAGTTGTAGTCTGAACCATCAGGAGGGCACTGGGTTTGCAAAGCCTGTTCTACACTATTCCAAACCCAAACCCAGAGAAGGAATGGATTTATAAACACAATAGTTTTCTGTTATATAAGGCAGGCAGTATTTTTTTGTATGTACAGCAGTATATACTGAATTCATTTATACTCTGTTCATTTTGTCTCTTCTTCCGCACTCCCCCCGGGCTCCTCTAATTCATGCATGTATACCTGTTATAAGCTACAGGGTGTAGAATGCAACACAGCTGGCGAAGAGGTGAATAATTTTGTCTAGGAAGTTAAAACAGAGCAAGCTCCAGCACTCAGGCTGTTTTTCCAAGATGGATGCCAGAGGCTGAGGCCTGTTTCAACAAGGAACAAAATGAAAGCACAGTTACTTCTATTTTACCTTATTGTAACCGCAGTATGTTATCCAAAGGTGATTGACCTGATAATGGTGGCAGGCACCTGGGAGACTCATGAAAGTAAAACAAAAGGCTGAAACCAAACACTTCAAAGGCTGGATTTGTGAATGGACAGCCAGTCACAAGTGCCTGGCCAGTGCTAGTGAATTTCCCTCCTTATTTTGTGCTTTTCCAGTAGTGTTGCACAGAAACCCTGCAGAAAACCATTACCCCAGATGATCCAGAGGAGCACGTGGGTTTTTAAAAGTGTTAGTTTCACCTGGGCCTGCCAGCCTAAAATAGCATCAATTTTAAGTGTGACTGAAATACAATCAACTGTGAACGCTATAAAAGGCACAGATGACTTGGTGGCAACATTGCTCAGCTCTAAACTAGGTCCTCTTTGACTTCAAAGCCAGGTACATTTAGAATTGTTTTCTAAACATAACAGATTCTAACTTCAAGTGTACCACACTTCTATCAATACAATCAGGAAATCAAAGCCAAGACAGGCCCATTAAAAGTCATTGTACACACAATTTACCTTTTATTTACCTTTATGCAAGGAAAACTATTTACCATACAAAAGAAAGTAGCCTTGCAAACCTCATCCAGGATAATAAACCAACTTCAAATAAAAATGTTTGGCACCTTAAGAGCTTGCTGCTCCATCTCCAATACTGGGCATACAGTATTTGGAATTATTGCTTGAGTAAAACAGAAGACCATTTATACTTTTAAAATTAATACACAGAAGCCATTTTGAAGGGATAAGGTCCAGTTAAAGCAATTATTTCAAAATCCTGCATTAAAAAGCAACATGCCTAACAAAGTAACCACAAAATCCCCTAGAGCCCTAGTTTGTTTGTCTGGCTGGTTGGTTTTAGTTACCTTGTGCTATTTACTCTTTGGAGCTCTCAAAATACATTCTTGCTGCCCCTTACACAAAAGGTTGAGAACAATGTAATTTGCAATGGACAAGGAAATGGTTATAGCAAAGAATGAGAAAAGCTGGGCAGACAGAACAGCAATAGCAGCAGCAGCAACCAACTTGCTGCTTTGAGCATGGCTTTGCCTGCTTTGAGGCATGACTCCATAAACGTTTGCAAGAGCAGCTTGCCTTTAAGTAAAACAGAAGCATGCTTCATAATTCAGAGCCAGCTCTGCCATTCAGTGCAAATGGAAAAGGTTCCAGGCTACAAGGACCCCCTTCCAGCAGAGTAGATAAAAGGATCTGATAACAGAAAGGCACTGCTTTGCTGCTAGAGTTATTTCAGTACAGAGGCATTTCCTTCCGAAATACCCTCCCAAGGACAAGGGTGGGGGGGAGAGAGAGAGAGAAACCAGCCCTTTAAAATATAACTTGGAAGTGCTCATACCTCAAGTCTGTCTGTGCAGGCCTTTTGGGATTCTTGTCAAGGCGTTTCAGAGGCCTAATCTACTCCCTCCACGCGTTCCAACCAAAGCCACAGTAGGTGCTGAGGAGCATGCTCTGTAGTGCAATCTCACAATGCCCCCAGAGGCCCAATGATTGCATTACCAGTCAGAGAGGGGGAAAAGGAGGAAGGAAATTGAATGAACAGGAGAGACAGTATTCCTTGCAAAGAGTTGGGAGGGGTAGTTTTATACACATTATAGAATATTTGGTTCTCATACCCCCACAGACCCTAAAATGCATCTTAAAAAAAGTAGACGACCAAATTGTGATGCACACTTATAATTACACAATAAGACAAAGCTTGTCAAGAAACAAAACCCTTTCAAGTTAATTATACAATATGCATTCCTCCCTGAGTGAGGAAGGCTAAAACAAATGAATTCCACCATGCTCTTTATCCCTGAACCAAATCAAGGTTATTTCTGGAGCCTCAAATGAAAACGGAAAAGCTCAGACATTTGAGGGCAAGTTCAACTCCCCAACAATATGTGAGTAAATATTCTTCCTGTGTAAAAATAAGAGCATCAGTCATATATTTTTTTTTAAAAAAAATTTTTTATTGCGTTTCTTTCCATAGGTGAACAAAATTGTTTGAACAGCAACACACAAGAAACATTTTCTATATTTATATAAAGAAAAACAGAGAGAAAAGAAAAAGTCATTATGAGCATCAGTCATATAAATCAAGCCAGCTTTCTCTGTGACATAAGACTGTGGGTCTTTCTTTATGGTCCCACCCCCTAAAAAAAGCTTCTAAATTCAGGTGTTTCAATCAACCTCTGTAGTTTCTATGACAACATGGATTTGTAATTCTTTAAGAGGGAGGGAGAGGGAAACAGTATTAAAAACAAAACAAAACCCAAAAGCATGCAATTCAGGTTGCTTAAAGTTTTGAGGTCACTTTCAGATGTCTGCCACTTTTCAACAGCATATCTCTGAACAAAGCTATGATCTTATGTCACTTTACAGATAGCACCTGGTGCAAAGTAGACTAGAAAAATATTGTCTGGGGAAGGTATTTCCAACATCCAGCATGGATTTATTTTGCAAAATGCTGTTCCCTTGGACTTACACTTTTTGCAAAAGTAAACAAACAAGTTTAGGAATCAATCCCTCTTCCTAGGGAACTATAGCTCCATAAGGGGAATAGGAGTCTCCTAACAACTCACACCAGGGACACGGGTGGCGCTGTGGTCTAAACCACTGAGCCTCTTGGGCTTGCCAATCAGAAGGTCAATCCCTGCAACAGGGTGAGCTCCCATTGCTCGGCCCCAGCTCCTGCCAACCTAGCAGTTTAAAAGTATGTCAAAGTGCAGGTAGATAAATAGGTACCACTCCGGCAGGAAGGTAAATGGCGTTTCCATGCGCTGCTCTGGTTTCGGTGTTCCGTTGTGCCAGAAGCAGCTTAGTCATGCTGGCCACATGACCCGGAAAAACTGTCTGCGGACAAACACCGGCTCCCTCGGCTAGTAAAGCGAGATGAGCACAACCCCAGAGTTGTCAGCAACTGGACTCAATTGTCAGGGGTCCCTTTACCTTTTTTAACAACTCACACCGCTATCAACAAGCTACAGTACGCATGATACTTTGGCAAAAGTCATGACTGTTTACAATGGCAGGCTTTAAAAATATGGCGCAGATGGGACCTAGGCTAGCTGGCTTCTATACATGGAACTGGGAACACCATCTTGTCCTTCACCTCAAGCAGCTGGGCTGGTCCCAAGAACATTATCTCTTTTATTTCTAGATTTGGCACTGTGTAGTTTTAAGGATTCCTATTTAGTCTGTCACTGCTTTGCGCAAATTCCAACATGAGAAGGCACATCACTTTCACAACAGGCTCAACCCCTTCCACCCATCCTTTCTTCATCTGTAGATGGATTATAAAGGAAAGATAAGTGGGTCCTCTTTGACCCTACTGAGGCTTAATTCTGTTGAAATATAAATCATCGCTTACAGCAAGAGCGCGTTTTCAATGTGCAGCTTCTATCTTTTCAACCAAGGGCAGCATTTTGCAAGCATCAACATCCGAAGGGCAAATGGGTTTCAGAAAATAAGGCATGTGTAGGAGAGGATCATAGGAGTAAACAAATTAATCAGCTTAGATGAGTTTTCAATATGCATAACATTTTTGTTTTCATGGAGGGGATTTTAGGACACAGTAGTCATGGGGTAGAACTCACCACCACCACAACAACGCATTCACCAGTGAGTCCTTTTTGCAACTCACTGCCAAGCCCTGGGTCCCAGGAGCCACATGGCACCTAGTTTCATATCCCAGTTCCTAACACTGCTTCCAATGAAGGTAGCCAGAGTAACGTCCAATGAGAAGATTTCCTCACTCCCCTGTCAGAGGATATAATGAATGACAGTTGCTGAGAACTGTAAGTGGGGAGAGTGATATTGCACTTGAGTCCTGCTTTCAGGCTTCCCACAAGTACCTGAATGTCCACTGCGAGAACAGGATGCTGGACTTCATAGGTCTTCATCTTGATCCAACAGACTCTTCTTATGTGCTTAAAGCACACGTGCATTAGGCTAGCAGCTACATAAAAATGGGCAGTATTTGATAGTAATAACACATTATGGGGCTACCAAGGAGTTTCCTTGTGTACTGTAACAGACAGCTTTACCATTTTGGAAGCTACCTTATACCTAGTCAGACCACTGGCTTATCTACTTGTGTATTGTTCAGTCCAGAGGTTCCCAAACCATGGTCTGTAGACCACCTGGGATCCACTGTATGTTTGCATTAAAATACAGTGGTGCCTCGCAAGACGAAATTAATTCGTTCCGCAAGTTTTTTCTTCTTGCGAGTTTTTCGTCTTGCGAAGCACGGTTTCCCATAGGAATGCATTGAAAATCAATTAATGCATTCCTAGGGAAACCGCTTGCCAGGCTGGCGGTGCGGAGAAGGGCTTTTCTCCCCACCGCAAGCCTTCAGGACAGGTACGAGAACAGAGGGGAAGGGGCGCAGCGCTTTCCCTCTGTTCCCAGGGCTTGCGTGGGAGGAGGGTTTTTCCTCCCCACCGCCAACATTCAGAACAGCATTCTGAATGTTGGCGGTGGGAAGGAAAACCCTTCGTTCCGATGCCGGGCAGCAGGAGGAGGTCCAAGGACAGTGGGGAAGACGCGCTGCGCTTCCCCGCTGTCCCGGAGATTTCCCTATGGGCTGTCGTCTTGCGAAGCAAGCCCATAGGGAAATTCGTTTTGCGAAGCGCCTCCAAAATGGAAAACCCTTTCGTCTAGCGGGTTTTCCGTCTTGCGAGGCGTTCGTCTTGCGGGGTACCACTGTATTAATATCTGTTTTAATTATATTTCTTGCATTTCTTGTATTGTACAGTGGTACCTCAGGTTAAGAACTTAATTTGTTCTGGAGTGTATTACAATTTGAATTCTACGGAAGGCAAATTGTAATGAAATAAAGCAATACAAATTAAAATTCATACAGCATCTAGCACAGTGTATTACAATTGCTCCAACAGGCAGAAAAATCACTACATGGTCCAGCAATACCATAAGCAATTTTCAAGCGGACCATGGTTGGTGGATCTTGAGAAGCACAAGTCTACAGTGATCAGGAGTGCTTCTCTGGGGTTCCAGACAGGAGTCTTTCCCAGCCCTACCTGGGAGATGCCAAGGAGTGACCCTAGGTCAGTGTTTCTCAAACCTGTTTTGGGACAATAACTCCCATCATCCCTAGCTAGCAGGATCAGTGGTCAGGGATGATGGGAGTTGTAGTCCAACAGCTGGGGACCCACGTTTGAGAAACACTGCCTAGGTCCTCCTGCATGCCAACAGACATGTTCTACCACAGAACTGTTGTCCTTGGCCTAAAAATTGAAGTTCAGTCGTCTTGGTGGCGAATAAAGGACTGTATCTAAATGGAAACAGAGGAGGTTGCCTTAGACTGAGTCAGGCCATGAGGTCCCTCATACTCAGGACTTCCCATGCTGCCTTGCAGTGGTGCTCCAGGGCTGCAGACGGAAGTTTTTCCCAGTCATACCCGAAGGAAGTAGGCACTGAGCCCGAGGCCTTTAGCATGAGCTCCAGCAGTGAACTAAGCCCACTCTCCATGACGTAGGAATCACGGCAGGAATCATAATCCCTTAATAAAGTTGTTAAGTGTGAATTTGGGGTCACTTTCCTGCAGGCTCTAGCCAAAGACTGGATTTATTCAGAATAATTATGTGTTGCATGTGCATTTATTAACATCCTTGTTTAGCTCCCTTCAGCAGGCAAACAAAAAGCATGCCTCCCTCACATAAATGTCTTTCTGTTGCAGACATCTCCCTGTTTTTTACATATTTCTGATGAAAATTATTACTATTATTAACATTTTGTAGCACCCTTCATCTATAGATTTCAGGGCAGTTTTCAACGTAAAATCATCAAGGAACATGTAAAAATCATCAAGGAGCATACAGATAATGTGTCCCTGGAACAAAAGAGAAGCAAAGCTTTCAAAAGTTCCAGCTCTTTCCCTTGCAACATTTCCCCCCTAAATATACATCACCGGCACTGAACAAGGTTAGAGGACCAGAGGTACTGTAAGAAGAAGGTTCTGTGTTGGAACACTCTGAGCTAGGGAATGCTAGCAAGTTAGACTGACCTTTTCTCCTGGAACATAAAGCAAAAGGGTGGGGCGTGTAAGAGGGAGATAAAATTGCCAGGGAGATGACTACAGCTCCTGTTTTTGAGACATTTTTTTTAAAGCCCTCTTGGCATAAAGAGGACTCATCACCACTCATAATTACAGTCCTCAGAGCTATAACGTAAGAATTTAAGATTGTCATCAACTGGATAATGAGCAGCTAAAGGAGTTAAGGGACTGCAGAAAAGGCTACAAGCCTCCTTATTAGACAAGTAATGACTGAAGACTAGGCATCGCCTAGCCTATTTCCCACTTTCCCTTTCTCCTTAGGTGTTTTAAGCACTCTGTTATCCTGTCTTGCTCAGGGTGATAATCTTGGCAAGACTGGCTATTCAGGAGATTCACCTTGAGTGAATCAGGGAACATCGCCATTTTTCACATGTGCCTTACTCAGCGCAATCTAACAGAAATTGATGGACACAATCATCATCTTGTTACATTATATTATTATTATTATTATTATTATTATTATTATTATTATTATTATTATTATTAACCCACCCTTCACTTTAATGTCCTAGTCATTGTCCTCATCAAACCTTTACTGGCATGACTTGCAAACATTCAGAATAAATAAGCCGGTGTGAATGTCCTAGTGTGGGTTACAAGACTAAAACCAGTTTAAAACAACTTACCATCACAAGGATAAGGTGGGTCCTAAAAACATAGGTAAAAGGTAAAGGGACCCCTGACCATTAGGTCCAGTCGTGACTGACTCTGGGGTTGCGGTGCTCATCTCGCTTTATTGGCTGAGGGAGCCAGCATACAGCTTCCAGGTCATGTGGCCAGCATGACTAAGCCGCTTCTGGCAAACCAGAGCAGCACACGGAAACGCCGTTTACCCTCCCGCTGGAGCAGTACCTATTTATCTACTTGCACTTTGACGTGCTTTCGAACTGCTAGGTTGGCAGGAGAAGGGACCGAGCAACAGGAGCTAACCCCGTCACGGGGATTCAAACTGCCGACTTCTGATTGGCAAGTCCTAGGCTTTGTGGTTTAACCCACAGCACCACCCGCGTCCCTATAAACATACTCAAGTGCAAAAAACCAATGTTAAGGGGGTGCCCCTTCAGAATTCACCGGAAGCTGTATAATGAAGGTGCCAGATAAACCTGTGTGGGGAGCTCCACAATTTAGGGGCTACCACAGAGAAGGCCCTATCCTGGGGAACACACACCCCGCCGCCATCTCTGAGGGTGGTGGAACTACCAAGAGGGCCCCCTCTGCCAATCTTAGTACTATAGTGTAGGAGACGGTCTTTCAGATATTTGGGGCCTAAATCGTTTAAGGCTTTAAACATTAACATGAGCACCTTGAATTCAGTCCATAAACAAATTCCAAGTGACTTAGGAAAACAATTAAAAACAAGAGTATGAATATTTGCACTCTACCTGCATTTCATTTTCATCTCATGTTCTGAAGTCTGCCCAGTTAGCTTTTAGACCTTGCTTCAACCAGTTGTTACCATAGGGTAATTTCACCATAGGGTGAAATTATCATACCTAAGTAAGCCATGCCCAGTAATTTAAGTGGGTTTAACCTGCAGGTGGCTAACTGTGGGTTGCAGCCAATGCTAGTCTTACTCAGAGTAGACCCACCGAAAATAATGCACATGACTGACTTAGATCCATTAATTTCTGAACTTTTTAAATTTAATCATTTGACAATGATTAACCACCACCACAAAACTCAACCCAGATAAAATTACTTCAGATCATAATATTCTGCAAAAAAATATGGCTTAACTTAAAATTTCAAAATTCAAAACAAACAGAACCCTACTTGAATTTGCTTTTGCAGGAAGTAATTGTTCTCTTGACAATATTGTATATGGAGCAACCAGTTTTCCCAGAATTAATTTCTATAGTCAGCTGCAATTCTCAGCTATTTTTGCCATTATGACCAAGTCTCAAACTTTATTAAGCCATTATTTCCAATAAGAGTAATGTAACTTTCCAGTTCTGAGCCACTGACATTCCAGTTTTGAGCCACTGAGAAGGATTTATTCCTTGTATTCTTCTTTTAAGATAAGTGACATATAGTTCAGCAATATGGGTGGTACAGGTGCTATGGACTGGAATTCCAAGACATGGTAAATTGACCTTCCGGTTCGCTACGGAGGCACTGGTGGCGCACTCCGTTTCGTCTGTCTAAACATGGTTCAGGCTGATAGAGCCTTGGGGGTGCATGCCAGGGCTAGATGCCCCCCCAAAAAATTCCCCACAAAAGAGTGGGGACTCTAGGGGTCCAGCAGAGTGTACAAACCCGCCGGCCCTGATCCCCCGGCTGCTGTTTTTGCGCAGGGGAAAGGAAGAGGCTTGAGTCCACTCACGGCTCCAGCAAACTCTACAGCCGGAGCCACACACCGCCACCATAAGCAGTGGATCTCCCAATTAAGAGGTAAAAACCAAATAAGAATAAGAGAAGAAACTAGGTTTAAATTGATTGATTTGGTGAAACGGAAGCCAAAAAGGAAATCAGCTTCCGATTTCTGAGGACAGGCTCTGCAAGGGGACTTTTTATGTATGGAAGCAGAACATAGTATTTGCAGCTTTGGAGACTTTGTAACAGTTTGACTTTGGACTTTTGAGAGACTCTCTTTCTCTTGGGTACATATTGGCTACAACTGTGTCCAGTTGTCCTTTGGATAAAGGTAGGATACACATTGCCAGCTGGACAGAATTTGACAGATTGATACTTTGGCAGAGTAGAAAGTAAAAACACTTATATACAGTGGTGCCTCGCAAGACGGAAAACCCGCTAGACGAAAGGGTTTTCCGTTTTTGAGCTGCTTCGCAAGACGATTTTCCCTATGAGCTTGCTTTGCAAGACGAAAACGTCTTGCAAGTGTTCCGATTTTTTTCTGCTTCCCCCCCTTTTTCTAAGCCGCTAAGCCGCTAATAGCCTTTTAGCCGCTAATCCGCTAAGCCTTTAATAGCCGCTAAGCCTTTAATAGCCACTAAACCGCTAATAGCGCTAATCCGCTAAGCCGCTAATAGGGTTGCTTCGCAAGACGAAAAAACAGCTAGACGAAGAGACTCGCAGAACGGATTAATTTCGTCTTGCGAGGCACCACTGTACAGTGGTACTTCGGGTTACATACACTTCAGGTTACATATGCTTCAGGTTACAGACTCTGCTAACCCAGAAATAGTACCTCGGGTTAAGAACTTTGCTTCAGGATGAGAACATAAATCGTGCTCCGGCGGCACCTGGAGGCCCCATTAGCTAAAGTGGTGTCTCAGGTTAAGAACAGTTTCAGGTTAAAAACGGACCTCCAGAACGAATTAAGTTCTTAACCCGAGGTACCACTGTACAACAAAATTCATTCAAAAGGAAATTGAAAGGAAAAAAGAAAAAAGAGATCTTAGGTGAAATTATGGAAAAGGAGAAACAATTGTCAAAAAAAGCTAATAAAAGAGTCAGTCAAGCAGGCAATTAGAATATTACAAACCCAATACTCTATGATAGTTAATGAAGAAATTAGCTGGAAGATAAAAAGAATGAAACAGAAATCTTTTGAAAAGGCCAATAAATCAGGAAAACTGCTAGCGTGGCAGCTGAAAAAAAATGAACAAAAAACTCCACTAATAAAATTAATATAAATGGAAAGATTCAGATAAGATGAAGGAAATAAGAGCAGCATTTGTAAAGTATTTCTCAGAATTGTATAAGAAAGGAAAGAAAAAGAATTGTAAAATAGAGGAATATATAAAAAATATTAATCTGCCAAAAATAAGAGGAAAAAATGGTGATTTTAAATACTCAAATAAGAGCTCAAGAAGTACTAGAGGCAATTAATTGGACAAAAAGTGGCAAGTCTCCAGGACTAGATGGACTAACGGCAAAATATTATAAAAAATTAAGTGAACGATTGGTAAACCCATTGAAAGATGTGATGAATGAGATTTTAAAAACAGGTGAAATCCCAGAAACATGGAAAGAAGCTTATATTACAGTAATCCCAAAAACAAGATTCAGATATGTTGCAAATAAAAAAATTATAGGCCTATTTCTCTATTAAATAATGATGATTATAAATTATTTACAAACATTTTAGCTACCAGAATGGGGGGAAAAAATTTGAGTATATACATCAAGATCAGGCAGGATTCCTTCCAGGTAGACAAATGAAAGAGAATATTCTGAATGTAATAGAATACCTGGAGGTAAAAAATGGGGGGGGGGGCAGCAATGATGTTTATAGATGCTGAAAAAGCCTTCGACAATGTTTCTTGGGATTTTATGAAAAAATTGCTTGAAGAAATTAATTGTGGATTTAAATTTTTAAAAGGAATACAGGCAATATATTCAGAACAAAGTGCTAAGCTAATTGTAAATCAGGCGATAACGAATGAATGTAAGATACAAAAAGGAACTAGACAAGGATGTCAGTTATCACCGCTGTTGTTTATTCTGGTCCTAGAAGTACTTGCAAGAAATATAAGAGCAGATACAGTGGTACCTCGCAAGACGAATGCCTCGCAAGACAAAAAACTCGCTAGACGAAAGGGTTTTTTGTTTTTTGAGCTGCTTCGCAAGACCATTTTCCCTATGGGCTTGCTTCGCAAGACGGAAACGTCTTGCAAGTTTGTTTCCTTTTTCTTAACACCGCTAATACAGTTGCGACTTGACTTCGAGGAGCAACTCATAGAACGCGGTGTGGTAGCCTTTTTTGAGTTTTTTTAAGACTTTGGTGATTTTTGAAGCTTTTCCAAAACTTTCCCGACACCGTGCTTCGCAAGACGAAAAAAATCGCAAGACGACAAAACTCGCGGAACGAATTAATTTCGTCTTGCGAGGCACCACTGTAATGAGATCACAGGGATAAAAACTGGAAAAAATAAATTTAAACTGAAAGCTTATGCTGATGATTTAGTAATTATGGTGGAGAATCCAAAAAACTCTCTCCCTAGAGTTATAGAAAAGATTCAAGAATTTGGGGAAGTGGCAGGATTTAATTTAAACAAAACTAAGTTATTAGTTTAAAATTTGAAGGAAGAAGAGAAAAAAAGAGTTGACGCAAAGTATTGAAATAGAATGTTATATTATTTATAAAGTCACAGAACTGCGTCCTAAATTTCTTCATTGACAATTGTGACAACTAATCTTTTTTATTTTTTTAGAAACAAACCTGAATTTTTCTGTTGTTTCTTTTCTCAATACCTACCTGTCATTATTAAAACTCAAGGGGAAAAACTGAAAAATGCTATTACTATTACTTAAGTGTACTGGTCGCTTTCACTATCAAGGTTACTCAAAATGACTTACGATATATATTAAACAAACATGTACATTAAAATCCTAGTTTTAGAGGTAAACTCTAAAACGCGGGTGGCGCTGTGGGTTAAACCACAGAGCCTAGGACTTGACGATCAGAAGGTCTGCGGTTCGAATCCCCATGACGGGGTGAGCTCCCGTTGTTCGGTCCCTGCTCCTGCCAACCTAGCAGTTCGAAAGCATGTCAAAGTGCAAGTAGATAAATAGGTACCGCTCCGGTGTGAAGGTAAACGGCGTTTCCGTGCCCTGCTCCGGTTCTCCAGAAGTGGCTTAGTCATGCTGGCGACATGACCCGGAAGCTGTACGCCGGCTCCCTTGGCCAATAAAGCGAGATGAGCGCCGCAACCCCAGAGTCGTCCACGACTGGACCTAATGGTCAGGGGTCCCTTTACCTTTTTAGGGCAGGGTTAAATCATTCCACCCAACTAAGGGCATTACAGATAGTTAAGAATCAAAGGCCTGGTGAAAAATAAGTTTTTGCCTGGCACCAAAAGTTATTTAAGGATGATGGCACCAGTCAAACATCACAGGGAGAGGTAACCCACAAGCAGGGAGCCACCAATAAAAGGCCACCCTGTAGGTCATTTTACAGTCCAAATCTCTCTGCTTGAAGCAGGAAACTCAGAGGAAAGGCATCCTCAACTGTTTTTCCAGTTCTCCAGTCAACCTGGAGACGACCTCACAGAGCTCACCCCTCTAGACAACTGGTTCCATAGTCAAGCTTCTGCTCCCAAATTCTACCCTCCTGTAACATTAACACATTAGCTCTAGTTCTGTTTTCTGGAGAATAAAGGTGCAAGCATTATTTTTCCTGGTTACAATATCCCAGTTTCAGATATCCATTTTATGCTACATTAGCCGCTGGGTTATGGCTCTTTCTTTCTTTTTGGGTTATGGCTTTCTGATCAACATACCACCACCACCTTTCACGTTTCATTCACACCAGAAAGCACGATGTGACAAAACAAGCAGGCATTGCTGGACATGTCACCGCCCTCTGTGCGCATGTACACTTCTGTACCCCTATGATTCACCCAGAAAAAGAGCAGGAAAGAACTGAATGTTCAAATAGCGCTCCAAATTTTGTCATGTCAAGACCTTTGAAAACCAGGGGGAAATTGCAGGAGTCTAAAACTCCTGCAATTTCCCAGGCTAATGGGGTTACAAATGGATTTTTCCTGGAATCAATTAACAGGAAAATGATTGCGAAGCTAGATTCCGCTAGCTTTCCATAAGTGGATTTTATGTCATGTGTAAGATCACATAAAATACACAAAAATTACCAGGTAAGGAAATGTCACGGAACTGGAATGACGCACTTTCTGAGTGTATCCAATTATTTCAACCTTTCCTAATAGGACTTGTTTTCCATACCATCCTTGTTTTCCCTCTTCTGAACCCATTCCAATTTCTGTAAGGCCACCAAACATTTAAAGCATGTGACTTCCCCCAAGGAATCATGAGAAATGTAGTTTGCTAAGCATGCTGGAAATCATAGTTCTGTGAGAGGGAAACTCAGTTCCCCGGAATTTTGGGGGGAAGTCACATGCTTTAAATACAGTGGTACCTGTAAGAACTTAATTCGTTCCGTAGGTCTGTTCTTAACCTGAAACTAAGGTACCACTTTAGCTAATGGGGCCTCCCGCTGCCACTGCATGATTTCTGTTCTCATCCTGAAGCAAAGTTCTTAATCCAAGGTACTATTTCTGGGTTAGTGGAGTCCGGAACCTGAAGCGTCTGGAACCCGAGGTACCACTGTGTATGGTGTGCAAGCAGCCTACTTCCTTCTCAAACTGCAGCACCCAGAACTGGACCCAGTATTTAATGTGAGGCTAAGCTACTGTAGGGTAAAGTGGAGCTGTTATTGCTATGGATTTCATCATCATTTTTCAGAATTTCATCATCATCATCGTTGCTATTACCCTCTATCATTTATCCTTGCTCAACATCTTAACCTATTATAAATATATATTTTCCACCATTATCAATCCATATTTACATACTCTTGTTAATCTTTTTACCAATACCACTTGTTTTCAATCCAACATCCCTTTAACATTCATTAATTTTACAGTATTTCCGCAGGTAGTCTTTAAATTTCTTCCAATCTTCTTCCACCACCTCTTCTCCCTGATCTCGGATTCTGCCAGTCATGTCTGCCAATTCCATGTAGTCCATCACCTTCGAAGCTATGGTTCTTATTTATGCAGCTAAAAATTACATTAGCCTTTTTTGCATCACACTGTAGAACCCCAAGATTCTTTTCGCATATAATACTGTCAAACCAAGTCCCCCCCCCTCATCCCATGCATTTAATTTCATTGCCATTATAGTTTTGTTCACTACTTTGTTTTTGGAGAGGCGTGGCTGGGCCCAAGGCAAAGTGAAACAGAAAGGAGAAAAACTAGGAGGAGGAACAGGAGAAGAAAAAACAATCCATGTCCTGTATTCCCATATTTAACCTCACAAATGATCTGATACCTGGTCATGAGAAACATCTGTAGGAGAATATTTTTAAGACATTCACTCTATAGCTTTTTTAAAAAAAGAAATCATGCAACCTGTGTTCAGTCAGACTAAAAACAACAACGTGGGAATGAAATA
Source organism: Podarcis bocagei (assembly GCF_964188305.1). NCBI lineage: Eukaryota > Metazoa > Chordata > Lepidosauria > Squamata > Lacertidae > Podarcis > Podarcis bocagei. Next base: position 9,865,507 of record NC_138140.1, read on the forward strand.
ATACTCTATTTCATTGGAAATTAGCATGGCTTGAGTGGTCAGATTTCCAACACAGTTTAGGAAATATTTGAAATAGCAATAGGAAATGGTTTCAATTTAAATCAGCCTTTCTTCCTCACTGTTTTAAATCATATACTTTTCTCCCTATATCTACCCCCATCCCAAAAGCTCATTTTTTCATCAACATCTAGCTAAATCAAAGGTAAAGGTAAAGGGACCCCTGACTATTAAAGTCCAGTCACAGACAACTCTGGCGGGGTTGCGGTGCTCATCTCGCTTTACTGGCCGAGGGAGCTGGCGTTTGTCCGCAGTTTTTTCCGGGTCATGTGACCAGCATGACTAAGCCACTTCTGGCGAAACCAGAGTGGCGCACGGAAACGCCGTTTACCTTCCCGCCAGAGCGGTACCTATTAATCTACTTGCACTGTGTGTTTTTGAATTGCTAGGTTGGCAGGGGCTGGGACTGAGCAATGGGAGCTCACCCTGTTGCGGGGATTCGAACCGCCGACCTTCCGATTGGCAAGTCCAAGCCAGACCAACATAAAGCAGCTTCCTACGCTCTTTTTTTCTTTTTCTTTGCTTTGCAGCTTCTCCAGCAAATAACTACCTTGTGTGCTATTGTAAATTTGTGCATCAAACCAGTCTCATGATACAACCCTAGAGGCAAATGCACTTACTCCCCCAAATTTGATAAAGTTCCCTTCCATAATCAAACTTCAAACCTTCCCCCCCCCCTTTCCTATTTCTGATCTGACCTCATAGAAGGGAAAGACCCACCGCCACCATTTCAGTTGCTTGATTCCCCACCCCACCATCAGAGTTGCAGGATGGTCAAGTGTGTCGCATGCCTAATGTGATCTCTGGCTCTGCCTACCCACTAGCTACATAACTGCCCTCTGCACCATGCTTAGCCCCGCAGGCCCCAGTGGGTACCAGATGCCACTAGTTTATGCTAAAACTATAACCCTCAATGCCCGTTCCCTACAAATCCCTCAGCATTTTCAGTTGACAATCAGCTCACTCCAATTTCATCATCTCCCAGAAGGATTCATTAGCAGTAGATTGCCTCATGGCTTTCTCTATCCCTATCAAGAACAAGAATGAACCAAACTATGTATTTTATTTTTTAAAGTTCGCCTTAAACTTGAAAGACAATTTGCTTTTCTTAGAAGCAGGGGTGGGGGGCCTTTTTCAGCCAGAGGGTGGCTTTTCTTTCTAGGAAACCTTCCAAGGGCAAAATGCCAGTGGCAGTCAGTGCCAGAGGCTAAACTGGATGAAGCAAGAAAGATAAATGTTACATGTGTATGGTAGGCTAGTTTCTACCATACACTCTTGTCCTGGCAAGAAAGAGGCATTATCCATGTTTAAGGACACAATTCAACCAGGCCAGGAAAATAAACCTTGGCATGTGAAGTATGCACACAGGAGAACTGACATACTCCCATAGGCTGTTCCCAACTGAAGTAGTAAGTTTGAATTTATTTAAGCATAAGTAAAAACTGGATTCCTTTCCAAACAGCCATGTCTATCTCTTTACGTATTTGTCAGCAACGGCCGAAGGGAATATATTTATTTTTAAAAACACAAAATTGTAAGGAAGTAGTAACAAGTGCTACGGAGGGACGTGGGTGGTGCTGTGGTCTAAGCCACAGAGCCTAGGACTTGCCAATCAGAAGGTTAGTGGTTCGAATCCCTGTGACAGGGTGAGCTCCCGTTGCTCGATCCCTGCTCCTGCCAACCTAGCAGTTCAAAAGCACATCAAAGTGCAAGTAGATAAATAGGTACCACTCCGGCGAGAAGATAAACGCCATTTCTGTGCGCTGCTTTGGTTCGCCAGAAGCGGCTTAGTCATGCTGGCCACATGACCCGGAAGCTGCACGCCAGCTCCCTCGGCCAATAAAGTGAGATGAGTGCCACAACCCCAGAGCCGGTCACGACTGGGCCTAATGGTCAGGGGTCCCTTTACCTTTACCTTTAACAAGTGCTACAGGTGCGCCCCCACCACTACAGAACATTGTCTGATAGGCATTACAGTGGTACCTCTGTTTTCAAATGTAATCCATTCCGGAAGACTGTTCAAGTTCTGAAAAGTTCGAAAACTGAAAACTCAATAGCCGACAGCTATTGCACTCAGGATCTTGTATTCAGCAGAAGCCACGTGGCATGTTCGACTTCCGAGGCATGTTTGAAAACTGAAGCATTTACTTCCGGGTTTACAGAGTTCGAAAATTGAAACGTTCGTCAATGAAGACGTTTGAAAACCGAGGTACCACACTGTACCTAGAAATGTCCTGCACAGCACAATCTTATGCAAAAGTATTCAGATACAAGTCCCCATGCATTCTATGGGGCTTCCTTCCTACCATAGCCTAAAATCCTAAATCCACATAAATGGGTCCAAGCCCCATTTAAGTCAAAAGGACTTACTTCTAAGTAGACACGGTTAGGTTTGCACTGTTGAAATGATTAAGACTGCAGCTGTGGTCTGACACTGCATTGCCTGCTACTTCCAGAGTGTTAGCATGGCCGTCCTATAAAATAGGATTAGATTGGCCTAGAAACAGAGACAAATACATTGCGAAAGTCACCCAAGAGAATACTGCACTGATCTTTTAATGCAGGGGTCAGCAAACCTTTTCAGCAGGGGGGCCGGTCCACTGTCCCTCAGACCTTGTGGGGGGCCAGACTATATTGGGGGGGGTGAACGAATTCCTATGCCCCACAAATAACCCAGAGATGCATTTTAAATAAAAGGACACAATATACTCATGTAAAAACATGCTGATTCCCGGGCCGTCCGCAGGCTGGATTGAGAAGGCGATTGGGCCGGATCCGTCCCCCGGGCCTTAGTTTGCCTACCCATGTTTTAATGGCTTTCTGCTTTAAATAAAAAAGCATTTCTGAAGCTCTCCACATCAAAAGCAAACGGAGGGAGATATGCACAGTGTATGTCAATCTGTCTCTCCATCCATTTCCACCCCCCATGTCTTTTGAACAGTTGTTTACTGCAGCCAACTGCAGAGAAACACAGTGGCTTAACTTGCCAACTCCCTCTGAAGGATTAGTCTTCTAGTGCAGTGTTTCCCAACCGGTGTTCCGCGGCACACTAGTGTGCCGTGAGACATCGGCTGGTGTGCCGTGGGAGGAAGGCGGGCGAGTCGGGCGGTGAGAGGCGGCGGCGGCGGCGAGGATCCGCGTCGAGCCGGGGGCGGCTCCGCGGTGGTGGTGCCGAGCGGCGGGGCAGCGCGCGCAAAAGGGAGGATCGCGAGACAGCGGAGGAGGAGGAGGCCGGCATGTCCGGGCAGCAGCAGCAGCAACAACAGCAGCAGCAACTCCCGCCGCCGCCCCCTCCTCCGCCCGCTATCGCCGCCACCACCACAACAGCCGCCGCCGCCTCAGCTGCCCTCGCTCTGCTGCCTCCTCCCACCCCGGCAAGGGGGAGGGAAAAAACTTTCGCTTTTGTGCGTCCCTCCCGGCGTGACGCTGCGCGCTGACGTCACGGGGCGGGGCTTTAATGGTGGTGTGCCGCGAGATTTTTTTCCGGCTCACAGGTGTGCCGTTGCCCAAAAACGTTTGGGAAACACTGTTCTAGTGAGCATGCTCCCGCAAGATTTCTTTCTCTTTCTCTCTCCTTTCAGACATGGCATCCATTTCATGAAATGAGAACCGCAGCAGTGGACATTAAGAAATGCCATTTCAAGAATAGAGTTCACACAAGTATCAGCCCATAAACAATTCCAAAGTTCACCTTGATGTTCCTTAGCACCATGTGCTATTTACTTCCCAAGCACTGAAAAAACAATCTTCAGCCTCAGGTGTGCTTTCCATCTCATGAAAGCTATATGTCTTTCGATATAATTCTGTATTTTCTCTCTCTCTCTAGGAGACTGGCGATTATTTTGTCTGCCCTTGACTTTTTCACTAAACACAGAAAGGTGAGGTTTTTGTTGTTTTGGGGGAATTTTTAAAAAACTGATGAACATAGGAAGCTATTTGAAACTGGTCACACCAATCAAGCTCTACAGGGTTTCAGGCAGGGAGACTTTCAAAGCCCTACCTGGAGGCACCGGGAATTGAACCTGGAACCTTCTGCATGCAAAGCAAATACTCTGCCACTGAGCTATAGGCCTTCTACAAATCTTTTGAGCACTTCATTTGGATATAATTTTATTGTATGATAGAAAAACTTAGACCCATTTCCTGGGTCATTCCAAAGGTTTCTCCCTGCCCTTGATGGGCTGATGATGATGATGAGTTTGGATTTGATATCCCGCTTTATCACTACCCTAAGGAGTCTCAAAGCGGCTAACATTCTCCTTTCCCTTCCTCCCCCTCAACAAACACTCTGTGAGGTGAGTGGGGCTGAGAGACTTCAGAGAAGTGTGACTAGCCCAAGATCACCCAGCAGCTGCATGTGGAGGAGTGGGGAATCAAACCCGGTTCACTAGATTATGAGTCTACCGCTCTTAACCACTACACCACGCTGCTCCCTTTGACGCCTATTTCTGGACCTCGTTATGAGCCCAGTATGACACACTGCAAACTCTGGGGAAAGGAACTGGGTTTTTTTCCCCTCCCAGTCCCTGAGCCAATGGGATTTTTCCTTCTCTATTCTTTTATTCTAATCTATATTGGTTTCTCTTTGCTCTTTAAAAGATAACTGCAGAATTGATGATCTTTTAAAAAGATCCGTATATATTAAATTAAAGATCTCTAAAAACCTAATTCATCAATGTTTTGGGAGTAAAGGTGATGAAGTCTGGAAGACATTTATATGTTGGATTCAATAGCTTCCTTAATTTCAACGGGCCTATACTGAGTAGCGCTAACATTGCATATAACCCACAATATTTTACCTTATTCCAATTTGTGTGGAGAGTAACATAATAGGCAGTGCTAAAGGTAAAGGTAAAGGTACCCCTGCCCGAACGGGCCAGTCTTGACAGACTCTGGGGTTTGTGCGCCCATCTCACTCTATTGGCCGTGGGCCAGCGCTGTCCGGAGACACTTCCGGGTCACGTGGCCAGCGTGACAAAGCTGCATCTGGCGAGCCAGCGCAGCACACGGAACGCCGTTTACCTTCCCGCTGGTAAGCGGTACCTATTTATCTACTTGCACCCAGGGGTGCTTTCGAACTGCTAGGTTGGCAGGCGCTGGGACCGAGCAGCGTGAGCGCACCCCGCCGCGGGGATTCAAACCGCCGACCTTTCGATCGGCAAGCCCTAGGCGCTGAGGCTTTTACCCACAGCGCCACCCACGTCCCTAGAATAGGCAGTGCTACTTTTCTAGAAAATGAGGTGCCAGAACTCACCATGAACACCTCCCTTGTTCTCTTATAATGGCAATAGTGCCCACGTGAGAGGTGCCGGAACTGAGTTAAGGTGAGTTACGCTGAAAAAACAGGGTTAATCACTATACAACACTAGACTTCATCAGATCTGGGTATAGTCAGTACTTGAATTTCCTGTCTTTGTTCAGAGACACAATAAAGTTCTGATTTGGTTTCCCGACAGGTGGGTCCTCCAAGCTTTCCATCACAACACTAAAAACTTTGCCTGCAGAAATCATATAAACTCTTGTGCTGCAGTCCAGTGGTGTCACTTTTGAACAAGAGCCAAGCTTAGTTTCCCATTTATAGTGTGCATTCACCATTTTACATTACCTCAAATGTAATGCCCTGGCCAATAGATCTATGAAATTTATTGATTTCATAGCTCTGTAGCAGAGCTTTCCAAACTTTTCATGTTGGTGACACACGTTTTAGACATGCACCACCTTGTGACACAGTAATTCAGCTTTACTAGCAAACTGGAGGTTAAACTAACCCCTTTTAAAGGTAAAGGTAAAGGTACCCCTGCCCGTACGGGCCAGTCATGACCGACTCTAGGGTTGCGCGCTCATCTCGCTCAAGAGGCCGGGAGCTGGCACCGTCCGAAGACACTTCCGGGTCACGTGGCCAGCGTGACTAAGCTGCATCTGGCGAACCGGCACCAGAGCAGCACACAGAAACGCCGTTTACCTTCCCGCTATAAAGCGGTACCTATTTATCTACTTGCACTTAAGGGTGCTTTCGAACTGCTAGGTGGGCAGGGGCTGGGACCGAATGACGGGAGCTCACCCGCCGCGGGGATTCGAACCGCTGACCTTACGATCAGCAAGTCCTAGGCACTGAGGTTTTACCCACAGCGCCACCCGCGTCCCTAACCCCTTTTAAGCCCCAGGAAAAACACAGGAAGCGCTTGCATGACACACGTACACACTGTAGCTGACACACTAAACGTGTCGTGACACAGAGTTTGGAAATTTCTGCTCTATAGCCTAGATAGATGGGAAACGGGGGGAGGTTGCAGCACTCATCAGAAATGTCATGCCAAGGGCCCCAAGAGATCCGACTCCACCCCTGATTGTAACCTGTCAGAAGTCAGGACATCAATAATAAGATGAGCTGGCCCATTAATCCCCATCTAGGAACAAGCTTCCCTCCTTGAAAGTTGGAAATTGGTTCCTATGGATTTCCTTTTTCAAAGACACTGGCCTAAATGAGCAGTCGATAATATGTGATTGTGTGACAATGGCCATCACCACTTGCAGGCCTAGACACAGAGGAAATGAATTAGAACATTAAAACCCACGTTCATCTTATACAGTGGTGCCTCGCAAGACGAAAAGAATCCGTTCTGTGATTCTCTTCGTCTAGCGGTTTTTTCGTCTTGCAAAGCAAGCCCATTGACGGATTAGCGCTATTAGCGCTATTAGCGGCTTTTAGCGGCTTATCGGATCAGCTGATAAATGGCTTAGCGGCTTAGAAAAAGGGGGGAGGAAAAAAACCCGCAGGAACTCGCAAGACATTTTCGTCTTGCGAAGCAAGCCCATAGGAGATTCGTTTTGCGAAGCGCCTCCAAAACGGAAAACTCTTTCGTCTAGTGAGTTTTCCGTCTTGCGAGGCATTCGTCTTGCGGGGCACCACTGTAATGCCAATGCAAGCAAATTCTCCCCCAACCACCTTAAAAGTAGGGCTAGAAATCACTGGTGGTGTTTTTGTTTAATAAAGATTAGCAACACTAATAGTTGCCACTTCGTAACTGCAATACTTTTCATGGAAAGCAGACAGGTAAAAGAAGAAAACTTTTGTTTGCCCAAGTATCTTTGCATAAAGTAATCTTAAGAAATAAACTGAATAAATTACAACAATAACAGTAATTGCCTTGACAGGTTTAGGGGGACAAATGGATATTTTTAAATAGTCACCATTAATTCCCAATCACTATGACCCACTTGATTTTGCATTGGGAATTTCAGACCCACATCCCAGTGATACACTGCACATTAAACACCAGCACTATCCAACTTAATAAACATTTCCTGTGCAACGCAAACCCATGCATCTTCACTCAGGAAGACATCCCACTGTGTTTCAGCGAGGCTTACTTTCAGGCAGCTGTGCGCAGAACTTGAACCACTGAACTCACCTTTCTGGTTTTCCAATGGCACTGCAAGAACAGAAACAGCTTAGCACCTTTTCCCTTTCCAAATAATAAATCTGAAGGGATAACAAAGAAAGGTGATGGAGACACATACAGTGGTTTAAGAGTGTAGGAGAAGTTAGGTCTCTTATACAACCACAGAAATGGAAACTGGGGAGGGACCAATTCCACCCATGTGATGGCCAGGCTTACAGTCCCTGGCAGATGGCCACCCAACATCTGCTTAAAAAGGTAAAGGGACCCCTGACCATTAGGTCCAGTCGCAGATGACTCTGGGGTTGCGGCGCCCATCTCGCTTTACTGACGGAGGGAGCCCGCGTACAGCTCCCAGGTCATGTGGCAAGCATGACTAAGCCGCTTCTGGCGAACCAGAGCAGCGCACAGAAATGCCGTTTACCTTCCCGCCAGAGCGGTACCGATTTATCTACTTGCACTTTGATGTGCTTCCGAACTGCTAGGTTGGCAGGAGCAGGGACCGAGCAACGGGAGCTCACCCCGTCACAGGGATTCGAACCGCTGGCCTTCTGATCGGCAAGTCCTAGGCTCTGTGGTTTAACCCACAGTGCCACCCGCATCCCCAACATCTGCTTACAAACCTCCAATTAAGGAGAATCCACCATCTTCCAAGGTAGTGTGTACCACTTTCAAGCAGCTCTTACCAGGGGTTATATTTGTTTCAAATGCATGGTGTGGACATGCCACTACAACATTTTGAGGGCTCAATGTAGGCAACCTTTAGAGGTTTTACACCCTCACGTATCACTAACCCCTTTTATCAGCTTTTGGGTGCATATGAAGGCTGCCACTTTTGTAGGTGAAGCAGAGAGAGGTAGAGGGAAAAGTAAAGTATGTTTGGTCACCCTGCTGCTACACTATCTCTTAACCCACACCCAAAACAGTCTTTACCAGCATGGCTTCCCACAAAGAATCCCAGAAACTGTAGCTCGTTAAGACTGCTGGGAACTGTAGCTCTGCGAATTGTCTTCTAATGCCTCTCAGAACCCTTAAACTGCAGTTCCCAGGATTCTTTAGGGAAAGCCATAAAAGTGATATTAACAGTGCTCCAAATGTATGCTGTGAATGTGACCAAAGTCTGGTCTTGGGAGGAGGAGGTCCATTTTTGAATCAGGGCCCATTTTCAAGGGAAGCAGCAGGTCATCCAGTGGGGTGTCCAAAGCTGCTTCCTCGTGCATAAAGCATGGCCCTTGTGGTCTCTTCCAACTCTATGATTCTATGATTCTATGAAATGGCTCAGGTATTCTTTATGAAGTCAAAATGTGAGAAAGCAATAAATTACCTCACAGCAGGCCAGGCTCAAGTTAAAAGACTGGGAAGGAATAAAAAGCAAGGAGTTCAAGCATTTCCCCATCAGAGCTCACCAGTCAAGTTAAAAGGAGGGGGATGTAGGAAAGTGGAAATCCCCCTCACAATCAGCCACAGTTCAGGTAAGTGGTAGCGAAATTACTGGGTGTGTTTTTTAGAGCCAGCAAGCTTGATTATTGTTCAGGGCAACCCTGTGTTTTAACTCAGAAGTAAATCCAATTGGCCACATCCACACTGTCACAAACCTTTTCACAGCCATGGCTCCCTGCACAGAATCCTGGGAAGTGTGGCTTGTTAAGCATGCTGAGAGCTGTTGGGAAACCCACTATTCCCCTCACAGAGCTATCGTTCCCAGAGGACTGATGTTTAAAACTCATAAACACACTGTGCATCTTGACTGTGGGGGACCATTTGCTCCTTTGCCTCAGGCAGCAACATTTATTGTACCTATGAGTCCAGTCAACTATGGCCAATGGCCATGCTGACTAGCCTGATGGGAGCTGGAAGGCAACAGCTTCCACATCCCAAGCTATATAATAAAAGGTACATTGTTCCTCTGATGGTCCAGCAAGAGATCACAGCAAAAGATCTGAGAACTACAACTGGAGAAAATAACCTGTATTGAGCCTTGATTTGCAAATGCCAGTTAAAATACAGCCTGCAGTATCTGGACTAGAGGCAAATGCAATCCACCTCCAAAAAGAACAATTCCAAAATGAGTCAGGAGCTCAGCAGTCATGTTCTCCTGGCCTCCTCCAAATCTGATGGAGATCTCATTTAAGTTGCATCCACTTGGTAAGCCCTGGGATTTCATGCCAATCACTCAAAACAATTGACCCTCCAAACCCCTCTCCTTTCCTGTATGGACAAGCAAGGAATGCATTCCTATGTTTTTGTCCTCTCCTGCATTCGTCTGCAAAGCATAGAATAAGCCACTTACCTGACTATAATCCTAGTCTAGCCACACCACTCCAAATTTCATCCATTTAAGCTGCATGCTGGCTATTCACATCCACAGAAAAAGACAGGTCTTTTTCTGCTGCTTTTATATTTCAATCCACTTTCTGTCCCCCCCCCCTTAACATAAGTCGTAATTCATTGGCCTGGAGATACACCACTCCACCTGACATAACTGAAAGGGAAAATAAAAGGAATTGGTTCAGCATTGCATGCTCGGGCTTTTGTCCTTGGAAAAACTCAGCTCTTATCTGATCAGCTAGGCTGACCCCCTCCCCAAGCACTGAACTCCATGTGAACTATTCCCCACGCTAAGGAAATATTTCTTCACACAGGGCATAGTTAAGATATGGAATCCACTCTTTCACTAGGTAGCAATGGTGACCTATTTAAATGGCTTTAAATGTTGATTAGACAAATTCGTGGTTGATGATGCTATCAATGGCAATTAGCCACATTCTACCTCCAAAGGCAGTTTGTCTCTAAATCCCAGTTGCTGGGAACCACAAATGGCTGTTGCACTCAGGTCCTGATTGCAGGCTTTCCACAGGTGTATCTAGTTAGCCTCTGTGAAAACAGAATGTAGGACTAGATGAATCTGACCTCATTCAACAGAATCTTATTACATTTTTAATGTGTAAGAAACTTTTGTGCCACAATGGTATATTTGCATTGTGATGTAATATGGAATAAAATTAATAAAAGGAAAAAAAGAAAAAAACTTTTATGCCACAATGAGCTCAGTTATCTCTGAAGAGTTAAAACCTATACCTGACTAACTAGTTGTGAGGAATGGGAACAAAGCTCATTGGTAAAGCACTTTTTTGCATTCAGAAGACAAGAGGTTCAATTCCTGGGATTTCCAGCTTAAAGGATAAGGTGAAAGAACAGGGAAGACCTCTACCTTGAACCCTAGAGAGCCACTGACAGTCAGAGTAGGTAATACCAAGTTTCCCAGTATCTCCCACAGGAATGGATGTCTTTTCTACAATGAGGCCAACTATGACACAAATACGCAAAACCAAAGGCCTGCTGCCACGCGAACCTGAGCAAGCCCCGCCCTATCCAAAAACGAAAGAACAATGGAATGGAGAGGACAGGAAACAAAGTATGCAAGCTGTTTATTTCTTTAGAAGTTGCCCCTCTCAGATGTAGACTATCAGACTATCTGGCTCAGGGATTTTCAACCAGTGTGCTATGGCATCCTGCAGTGCCCTGAATGATGGTCAGGGGTGCCGCGGGCAACACTGGCCTCTGTCCCTCTTTCCTTACCTCGCTGCTCTGATGCCGTCTTGTGTCTCTGCCTCCCAAAGGATTGCACGGCTGTTTCTTGAAGCCCTGGCTACATGCTCCGCAGGCGAGTGGTGCCTCTGGGGCTGGCCAGGGGGTCTGGTTGCCAGGAGCTGAAGCAGTCTTGAATTAAGCAAGCAAGTGGGTGAGGGAGCCTAGCCACGCAGTCCACCAGCCCTTGCTGTTGGGAATGGACAGACAAGTGGGAGGCCAGGCAGGCAAGCGCTGTGTTAGCCTTTCTTGTGCTTGCTATGTGCAAGGCCTGCCTGGGAGCTGAATGTCTGGCGCCAAAGGGGAGGCTTTCTGCCATGCCATGCACGTCCAGCAGTGACTACTGTTGCCTCCCAAGGTGAGTAAGATGGTGGCCTCACATTTACCTTCTGTCAGTATCCATTTGGCCGCTAATGCTGGCTGCATTCTCCTCCCAGGCCTCTGTGAAAAGGCATGAGGAGTCACCTCTCTTTGGGGTGGAGGCTCAGGGACCAGGGGTGGTCATGGTGACTGCCCACAGGACTCCCAAAGAGAGGAGGCTGAGGGAACACTTCACAAAGGAGGGTGTTTGAAAAAGGGTGAGAAGCTGCCAGCTCTGCAGGCAAGGGTTGAAATAATTGGGCTTCTGAATTTTGGAACATGTTTCCCCACAGGGGAGCTGCAGAAAGAATATAGTTGGTCAAGGGAGCTGTGGACTCAAAAAGGTTGAAAACCTCTGATTTAGCTGATTAATCTACTGGCAACCCCTGCCCTTACAGAGCAGGACCCCACTGGATTATTTGGGAAGTAGGAGAAATGAAAAGTGAAAATACCACAACACACTAAAATACTAAAAAGTATTGGCAGTTGTCTGCCATCATGTTTCAAAGGTATCCTCTCTGTTAACTATGTATACTAATAACATGGGGAGCCCTAAACCACTATGGCCCCCCAATTCTGTGCATACTGCACATACCTTTAAATCCGCCACTAATTATCTGTACATTCCTACTTTTATCACTGCAACAGTTGCACAAACTTCAGTGGACATGCTCTATATTGCAAAGTATCAAATACAGTGGAACCTCGGGTTGTGGACATAATCTGTGACAAAGGCACGTCCGCAACCCGCAGCGTTCGCATCCTGAATTGCCGCGTCAGCGCAGGTGTGATTTGGCACTTCTGCACATGCACAAAGCACGATTTAGTGCTTCTGCGCATGTGCAAGCGACGAAACCCAGAAGTAACCCGTTCCGGTACTTCCGGGTTTCCTGCACTCCGCAACCCGAAAACACGTAACCTGAAGCATCCGTAACATGAGGTATGACTGTACTACAACCCTAGCCCCCAGTTCAAGGAGAAGGCAAAGGGAAAGGATTCTTTTGTTCATGTTAAACTTCCTGTCCCTGGTGCTACATTTAGAAGCTGCGCTTTTTAATCTCCACAGATGCTCAGAATTACGGCTATGACAGCTACTGAGACGGCACGCTCCAGGAAGTTGGCAAGCACAGTTTTCTCGAAAGATTTGGCACCCAGATGTAGCATCTTCTCCAGTGTTTCTGAGTGTTCTATAAATGGGTACCAGTATGTTTAGAACACACACACAAAGCCTCCTCGTGGCTGAAAACCCTGTAAAGACCACTGGTAAAAAGATGCATTGTCTTCTTTCACCTTGAGATAAGTTCCTTTTCAGCCAATTTCCTCCACTCCTGCTCAGGAGCCAAGCAACTTTTAACATGTTCTTCCTTAAGCTGCATACACAAGATACATCTAAAGCACATGGCTTCCCCACCCCCCCAAAAAACCCATGCTGGGAGCTACAGCTACAGCTCCCAGCTTTCTTAACCAACCACTATTCCCAATATTCTTTGGGAGAAGACGCATGCTTTAAGTATACAAAGCCGAAGCCTGGCAAGACCTGATCTGCGTGCTGTGCTGCTGTGTGAATTATTCCCAAAAAGGGCACAATGAGAAAGTCAAAGGAACAGCAGCCCCATCTAAAATTGGCAGCGAAACACCCTTCTCTAGTGGTCAGTTTGGCATGTCCTTCTCCTGCTATTTATCAAATTAAATGTATCCAAGGCAGAGGCACTGGATCTTAAAATGAGAATCGTGGGTCCAACGCTCCTAGTAAGCTAGGCCTGGAACTGAAACAGACGATCTTGGGCAAGTTACCGTATTTTTCGTCCTATAGGGCGCACCGGCCCATAGGACGCACCTCGTTTTTTGGGGGGGAAATGAATTAAAAAAATTATTTTCCCCCCCTCCGCCCTGGCTGCTGCCCCAAGCCTTGCGCTCACCTGCCCGAAGCACGGGGCACCCTCCGGAGGGCTCCCCGTGCTTCGGGCGACAGGCTGCCGCCCCAAGCCTCGCACGCTTGGCGGGACCTCCTGCTGGGCGCGCGAGGCTTGCAGACAATCGCCCAAAGCACGGGGAGCCCTCCGGAGAGCTCCCCGTGCTTCGGGCGACAGGCTGCCGCCCCAAGCCTTGCGCACCGGGCGGGACCTTCTGCCAGGCGCGCAAGGCTTGCAGACACTCGCCCAAAGCATGGGGAGCCCTCCGGAGGACACTCGCGGGGGCTGCAGGCTGCTGCCTGCAAGCCTTGTGAGCCCGCGGGAACTCCCACCGGGCTTGCAAGGCTTGTGGGTAGCTTCCTGAAGCCTAGAGAGCGAGAGGGGTCGGTGCGCACCGATGCCTCTCGCTCTCCAGGCTTCAGCGAAAGCGTGCATTCGCCCCATAGGATGCACACACATTTCCCCTTCATTTTTGGAGGGGAAAAAGTGCGTCCTATGGGGCGAAAAATACGGTACTTGAACCTGAGCATGAAACAAGAATATTTATGCAATACTTACTACCTGCACTGTCAGAGGCAGTGTGCTTTTAATACCAGTTACTGGGAAATAGTGCAGGGAAGAGTGACTGCAGCACTCTGGTCCAGCTTGCAGGCTTCTCACAGGAATCTGGTTGGGCACTGTGAGAACACGATTTGTTTATTTTGTTTGCTTGTTTCATAAAATTTATACACCGCTTTACAAAAACACCCTCAAAGCCTTTTTTTAACCTTAATATTTTGAAGTATATATAAAAACTGACTGATTTGGATGGAAACAGAATCAATCTATTTTATGTGATTATGAAAAATTAGAGCAATCAATTAAGTGGCCCTGCTGTGTTTGTTAGTATTCCTGTTGCGGTTAGAAGTTGCTCTTGGTTATTTCTATCAGTAAAGCGACTAATAAATATTAGTAGTGTTAATAACACTTAACTGGAGTGTGTATGGGCTGCACTTAGCTCTCACCTGGGGCTACTAGAAGCTCTCAGCATGCAACAGCAGCCACACCCCAGGAATGGCTGTAACTGGCCAGCTAAACCAGGTGAAAGTAATTAGTAAGTTTCAAATCCTTCCCCTGCATACAAAGACAGGCTCCCATGGATTGAGCAGATGAGAGCAATAGTGGATCCAATGGTTAAGAAGGTGGTTTCTGCACCTGCTGTAGTGTAGAGGGAAATGAGGGGCAGATGGGGCCCCCCAAAGAGTTGGATGATGCCTTGTATGCCCTCTTCCTGCAACTCCTGAATATAAGATGGTGCCAAACATATTGTTCTGCTTTCCTTTGGACAACATCGGTGAGGGCAGCCCACGAACTCCCTACAAACTGACCCCAGGGAAGTCGCTTCTGTGCTGCCTACGAAGTAGTTTGACTTTACCCCAGGAGGTGAAATATTTCAGTGGTGGAAATGGAAATGGTTTTTATCGCTCTGTGTTTATGCTATGAAAACAACAACAACCTTTGAATTAAAGTAAATAAATCTCTGAATTAAAAAATAAATAAATACACAAATACAAGTTCTACCCCATTAAAAAAAAAAGGAGGGGGGCGGAGCAACAGCTTTAAGGGAATCTGATGCAGGTGTAGCCTCAACTCCATTGGCGGAATCGCCACCGTTCCAAGTGCGCTTGTGAAGGACACACCTGTAAAGGACACAATTCTTTATAGCGCGGTGGTTCCCACAACTTCGGAACGCCCTGCCCCATGATACTCAGCGGTCGCTTCCGCTGTGCTATTTTCGGCGCCTGCTGTTAAAAGCGTTCCCGTTTCGGCAACCCCACTCAGGTGCTTAGAAATGGCTGAAGTGACTTTAATGTGCTTTACGAGTCTTAAACTTTTTGTATGTCTTAAAAAGCAAGTTTTTTTAAAAAACCACAAAACACATTTTATTTTTCGTAAGATTTAAATTAAACGTGTTTGTGGTTTTTTTTTTAACTTGCTTTTCCCAACCAACAGTAACGAGGGGGAGGGTTGGCTTCCCCAACCCTTCCCGCCGTCGGCTTGACCCACTGAGAGCCCCGCAGCCTGGACACCTCATAACAGCCCGTGGACCCCGCGCCCTGAATTCAGGCATAAGGCGGCCCTGCGTGCGCTTTACCAAAGGCCACACGCAAACAAGCACACGCTCCGCCCCCTCCCCTTCGGCTGGCCCCGCCCCTCCGGCCAGAACCCGGGCCCGAGGCCTCTCCACGCCGACCCCGGGACTCTGCATAGTCTGCCACCGACGGAGGAACCCCGGAACCTGCATAGCAGCCACACCACCCTCTATTCCACCAAGCGCTCTATGCAGGGCTACGGGGGTAGTCACCCTCTCCCGGGCTGCTTTCTCCCCTTGCCCCCCCCCCGTCTCCCACAATGGAAGCGGCCAGCACGCCGGCTTTCCTTTGGAGGGACTGGACAGAACCATGGGGTGCCGGAGGGTGGGTGCGAGTACAGAACAGCGCGTGTGGAAGCTTCGCTGCCAGGTCGCGCCTGACTTGGGGCGATGCCATGAGCGGCCCTTCTTTCCCCGCACCGCGGTCTGCCCCTCGACACCTCTTCCTCTTCCTCCTCCCAGCTCCCTCCTCCTCTTCCTCCCACAGCACCCCTCCCCAGTGAAGCCCCAAAAGTGTTACCAACCTCGGCATCCGCTGTGGCCGTGGACGAAGCAGCCCTAGAGCGTAACTCCGCCCACTTAGTTTTTTCCCCTTCTCCCTGTTGAACGCTCTAAGGCCCGCGCGCCCCGCCCCCTTCCATTCATTCGCTAGGGAGGCTCCCGCTGCGCCTGCGCCGCCTTGCATGGCATGTCAGCGCCCATTGCGCCTCCCTGGCTGGCATGGCGGCGCCCATTAAAACTCCGTTTGTCCGTACAGTACCGCGCCGGGCCAGGAATACCCACAGATCCGGGAGAAAGGGAAATTCTTGAAGGGGAGGGGAGGAGAGATGAAATACTACAAAATTAGGTTACGTGCTTTCTTGCACAGCGTGGGGCGCATTTTTGTAAATAAAATTTTTAAAATGCATTTTATTTTTTTAAAAAACGCATTTTTAAAAATAAAAGTTGCATTTTTTGTTCTGCTTTCCCAAATCGATCTCACCTATACACAGCTGTCACTTTTTCCCTTTTCTTGCGAGGAATCCTATTCGGAATAAGGGAATTTCCCTTTAAAAAAAGGAAAACGTTGACAGCTATGCACCTATGGGAAATAGGTTTTTTTATTTAAAAAAAAAAGTTTATATAAAAGCATTTGGGTGTTATTTTTGTTGTACAGGTATGTGGAGTGTGGTTGTACACAATTCTGGTATTCTCCGGGGGGGGGCGGGGGGAGGCCCTTCCTTCCCCATGCCTGGAAGTAAGAAATTAAAGCAAGAAGGGCATTTGGCTTGATCCAACAGGGTTCTTCTTATGTTATTGGATACTATAAAGTGGAGCCAGCGTACTCTCTAACTTTGGATACTTGTGCAGGCAAAATAGTACTGTTATGAGTTGCTGGGTCCAATACACCCTATACAGTCATACCTCGGGTTGAATGTGCTTCAGGTTGAGCACTTTTGGGTTGCGCTCCGCGGCAACCCGGAAGTAAGAGAGCGTGTTACTTCTGGGTTTCGCTGCTGACGCATGCACAGGCGCTCAAAATGACGTCACGCGCATGTGCGGAAGCAGCAGAACGCAACCCACGCAGACGCGCTGTCTCATCTTACCTTCCATTCAGGATGCGAACGGGGCTCCAGCACAGATCCTGTTCATATCCCGAGGTACCACTGTATTCCGAATCAAGCTAGTGTTAGAATTTAATTAAGGCTTGTGTGTTCAAACTGCATGTCAGAAACCCACGTTGGTATCTAATCAAGACCCATGTGTTTTAAGCATTGTGTCAGACACCTCTTTAATCCCAGGGAATAAACAAGTGTGAAAAGCTAATTAAGTCTGGCTAATTTGCTTTTTAGGTGATAGCCTGGGGATGAGCCATTAAAACAACGCAAAGGAAATATGAAGCAGTGGGCTAGAGAGAGAGAGAGAGAGAGAGTCAGAGAGCAATATTTGAGAGCAGTGGTTGGCATCTGTTAAAGTCCAAGGCTGCTGTGGCTATTGGAGAAGCCAGAACCTCTTGGGGTGTTAATGCTGTTGAACCCCTCCATCACAGGCTCATGTTGTATATATGTGCAAATAAACCTGGTACCCCTTCCATTTCGCACTGCTCAGAGGTTGGGGTTGTGCGTAAGTACCACCCGCTCACAAGTGAGTATGGAAACGCTGCACGGAATCCCAGTGTTTGTAGAACTACAAAAAGGCCTCTGACCATCATCATAGATAATAAGGAGTTAGATGAACCAATCTGTGTACGGTGGCTTCCCTTGTTGCTGTATTTTAAGTGAATGACCAAGATCAGTGGTAGAACATATGCTTCGTGTGCAGAAGGTCCTGGGTTCAATCCGTGGCTTTCCATATAGAGTTGAGAAGAACTCATGTGAGAATTAAGTCTCACTGTATTCAATAGGACATGCTTCTGAGTAAATATGTTTAATTTTTTATAATAATTTTTGTCCCACCTAAATCCGTCAACAGCAGTTCAGTGCAAGACATGATCGTAATAAATACACTTAAAACAATATCAAATTTTTCAAATGCTAAAATACGGCTGAATAATCTGCCCATGCGTTAAAATCAGGGGGCTTCCCTCCACTAAATGAAGTACAGTGGTACCTCTGGTTGCAAACAGGATACATTCCAGAGGGCCATTCGCAACATGAAAAAAGCACAACCCTCAGCGGCGCATCTGCGCACATGCGGGTTGCAATTTGTCGTTTCTGCGCATGTGCGTGACGTCATTTTGCGTTTCTGTGCATGCGCGAGCGGCAAAACCCAGAAGTAACCCTTTTCAGTACTTCCGTGTTGCCGCGGGACTAACCTGAAAGAACGTACAGTCATACCTCGGGTTGAGTGTGCTTTGGGATGAGCGTGTTCGAGTTGCGCTCCACGGCAACCCGGAAGTAACAGAGCATGTTACCTCCGGGTTTCGCCGCTTGCACATACGCAGACGCTCAAAATGACATCACACGCATGTGCAGAAGTGACAAAAGCGATGCTCACGTGCGCAGACGTGCCATCACTGGTTACGTTTGCTTCTAGATGCGAACAGGGCTCCAGAACGGATCCCATTCGCATCTAGAGGTACCACTGTAACATGAAGCGGACGTAACATGAGGTATGACTATAAATGGTGGGGGGGGGGGTCTCCAGAAGAGACTTTTCCGTGGCAGCTCCACACATGTAGAATGAATTCCTCACTGAAGCACATCTTATCCCAACCTCTTACCCTTTTAATTGTAAAAATCCCACCTTTTTTGTTAGGCTTTTAGGGACTGGTGGGTTAAGTCATTTATATGATGTCAGTTATGTAATTTATGAGAATTACTTAAATGATTACAATTTAAATTTATATACCTCTCTTCAACTGAATATCACAGAGCAGTTTACAGTACAAAAACACAGAAATACATAGTATAGTAACAAACAAAACAGTAAAAAAAGACAACGTGATTTAAAGGCCATAGATTATTTAATCATATTTATTATGTTTTCATAATACCTTACTTTTTACCATTTAAAAAAACAGTGGCAGTTATTTGGTGAAGGGAAGTATGGAAATCTCTTAATAACAAAATACAAGGAAAACCCACCAGAAGGCCATAAGACTGTGCTGTAAAATCCTAGAAGGGGGGGGGGTGTTTATTAAAACATCGTGTGTTTTTCTAACACTTCCTGGGTTAATAAAAGATTTCTGGAACAGCTGCTAATTTGGCCAGAATTGAGTCCTAAGCTTGTAAATGCCCAGCAGAAAATCTGCGGCCAAAACAAATTTAACCCTATAAAAGGGTTTTGCCTTCTCCATCCTACTCTTGCAAATGTTGAAATGTGGTTTATGTTCTGCAGCACCCTCAAACCTCTCTTGTTCAGAAGTG
This sequence comes from Podarcis bocagei, assembly GCF_964188305.1. Taxonomy (NCBI): domain Eukaryota; kingdom Metazoa; phylum Chordata; class Lepidosauria; order Squamata; family Lacertidae; genus Podarcis; species Podarcis bocagei. Next base: position 9,884,804 of record NC_138140.1, read on the forward strand.
TTTTGATTTAATTGCAAAATTTAAAAAAAATAAATTAAAAATGACGTTCCATCCTGCAGCTCCTTTGGGGAGAACAATAAACACCAGCCATTCAAATAGGGCAGCAATTAATCCTCTTAACAGCCTTAACCGAGACAAAGAGGGTGGTTCTCATTCTCCATTTAGTGGACTGCTATCAGAAGCATCCAGCCTTGATTGATGCCTTTGCCAATCAAGAGAAGATGTGCTTAGGTGAGAAGGATAGCAGCAGGACTCACACAGGAGAAAGGAATATTCATAATCAGACCTATTAATCAGCAACCAGTGGGTGAGCTCATCACTTTCGGATGTTTAACCCCCAAAACATGCAGACCAAGGACCTGAATTTCCGGAATCCCACTGTGGGCTTCTTTGTACGGACAATGTTTTCCTTACGTAGATCGATGGTGCAGGCTGGTAATTTTAAGACAGGCCTTCAACAACCCTGGTGTCCTCTAGATAATTATTTATTCATGTATATTTGTATTGCACGTTTCCTCCAAGGAATGCCAGGTGGTGCACACCATTCTCCCCCACTCCCTGTTTTATCCTCATAACAACCCTGCGAGGTAGGTTAGGCTGAGATACACCCAGTGAGATTCATGGCTGCATGCAGAATAGAACATCAACCTCCTAGTTCTTAGTCCAGCACTCTAACTACACCACCATCACCAGATCCTTATTTTATTTCACAGAATCATAGTGTAGGAAGGGACCCCTGAGGGTCATCTAGTCCAGTCCCCCTCACGATGAAGCTAGAATGGCTAATGGTCAGGGATGGTGGAAGATGCCGTCTGGCAATATCTGGAGGGTGTTAGGTTGACAAAGCTTGTTTTAGAATCTGTAAAAGGGTCTTTAACACACACACACAGACACAGGTAGGCTATATTACAGTACTTCAGTAACTTCCAAAAGCCAGTCCAGTTGTGCTTGAGGACCCTCCAGCTTATTGTGTGGAATTGAACCCCCAGATTTGAACCCCCCACCCCAAATCCTGCCCTGATGGCAGCACTACAGGTAACTCACATCCTACGCTTATTTTACTTATGTGATTACATCTTCATGGGGTGGAGTTAAAAATAAATGGAGAGCAGGGGATACCCACTGTCCCATTTATTCCCACATATACCTGCACAAAGCTATGATTGCACAAGGTTGCCCGGCTTTGGAATGCCGGTGCCAGGGCTCTGGCAGCATCCTAGAGCCCTAGCACAGCCCTCCCAAAAGCCAGACAAAATGGTGGAACTTTTGTAGTCTTTTATAAAATGGCTCCTTGTGGGAGGACATTTGGCGCCCCCAAATGGATATTCTCAATTTTGCACCACCTCAGCTCCGTGGAATTGCCGCCATCGCCCTAAATCCCGCACTGCGGCTAAGTAATAAGGTGCCTGGCTCAGCGAAGGAAGCTCCAGGGCTCTGGGTCCTAGAGCCCTTCACCCTTCTCAAAGCTGGGCAAGCACTTAGCAGGCTTTGGGGAGGAGGTGGGAGGGCTCTGGCATGCCAAAGTCAGGTAAGCAGCCCTCCCCCTCTTCAGGTGGTTCTGGTTCGTCAGTGCCATATAGGCAGAAGCCTATGAGCTCCATGCCTCTTAGGGACCCCACAACAATGAATCAAAACAATATTGATTTGATCTTGAAAGAATTTTATAATCAAGCTTTCTTAGATCAATGCTATCCCTCTAGAGCACATGATTTCAAGTGCCTAGGGGCCTCCACAGGGTTTAATCCAGCACTGTCTTTTGCATATGGTATCCTCCTCCACATTCAGTTGTGTGGTGCCTCAGATACTGCACACCCACCCCTCCGCATCCTGCCCTGACATAAATATACTTGCAGCAAAATAAATAGTGGAGCCATAGTTCATAAGTGATGGTGCACACAATCCAACCCCACCACCTGCTTCTGTCCTTGTAGCACTAGCTAGGAGATGGGTGGTAAGGTAGAGGCAAAGGGATATGCACAAGAAAAACCCACCATTGATGCTGGTTTTGCTGCGTTTGCAGCACCGAAGTGACCTCTCCAGGGTCAGGACCTAAGGTGGAAAAACTACCCTGAGATGAAGCATGACATGCCCCCACCAGAGGTACTACCCTTCCCCCATCACTTCATCTGCCCCAGCTGCAACAAAACATGTCTCTCCTGTATTGGTCTCTACAGCCGCAGCAGGCGTTGTAACCTGCCAACAGTGTGACTCCACCCCCAAAGGCACACTCCTCCATTGTCTCCTTAGGCAGACAGATGCCAACAACAATGTTGGTTTTATTGACAGGCACCAAGGATGAGGCTTTTACAGGCAAGGCCTCAGCTTCGTGGAACTCCCTCCCCTCTGAGCCTATTTGACCTACTCTGTTTTAACCTTTCTTTCACATACTCTGCTATCAATTGTTGATATTGTCCTGGTGTTTCTGCAATAAAAACAGAGACTTTGCATGCAGGGGTGAGACCCTGGAGAGGCACTGCCAGTCAATCAGTAGTGGCTGGTGCCCATTGGACTGGGTAGGGCAGAAGGCAGGGATGCCATCAGTAGGTGGCGCCAGAGTCAAAAGTAGGCAGAGTCACAGCCAATGACAGGTGGATGAAACTAATCATAGTTTTTTTCCTAGCCCTCCACCCACCCACAATTCCCAGCCACTGGTATTCAGAGGAATAATGCCTCTGACAGTGGAGATTGAAGATAGCCATCATGGCTAGTACCATACCAGTGGCCTCAGCCAGCCTCTGGCATGCCTGCAGGACTGCAGCCTTCATGTGTTTTATTTATTTATTTATTTGCAAGAAAAAATATGTACCAGCGTTTAAGAAAAGAACAACAACCAGCAGGTGGAATCTGTGGAAGGGGTCCTTCTGTTCTGCAGTTTCTAGCCTGCAGCTCCTCAGCAAAATTATTGGTGCTTTACTGGCCAAAACAGGGACGCGGGTGGCGCTGTGGGTTAAACCACAGAGCCTAGGACTGGCCGATCAGAAGGTCAGTGGTACGAACCCCCACAACAGGGTGAGCTCCCGTTGCTCAGTCCCTGCTCCTGCCAACCTAGCAGTTCGAAAGCACCTCAAAGTGCAAGTAGATAAATAGGTACTGCTCCAGCGGGAGGGTAAACGGCGTTTCTGTGCGCTGATCTGGTTCGCCAGAAGCGTCTTAGTCAAGCTGGCCACATGACCCGGAAGCTGTACGTCGGCTCCCTTGGCCTATAGAGCGAGATGAGTGCCACAACCTCAGAGTCGGTCATGATAAGACCTAATGGTCAGGGGTCCCTTTACCTTTACTAGCCAAAACTACCAGAAGGGGCAGCTCAGTTCTAAGTTAAATATTTGCTGGGATATCAAATCCCATGGGGTTGTTGATAGTGACCAGATATCTATTACGTATTGGCAGGGAGAGAAAGAAGGTAGTTTACCACTTGAAGCTGGAAGAGTGATTTCCAGGGACAACTGAGGTTATTTGTTATTTTATATATAACTGAGCTTTGGCTGTTACTATAGCTTCACACACATTTAAAGGACATCCCCACTCCTCACAAGAAACAATCCTAGAAACTACCGGCAGTTTGCTAAGGCTGCTGGGAATTGTAGCGCTGTGAACTACAGTTCCCAGGCTTCTTGGGGAATGGAATGTGCTTTAAATGTGTGGTATGCAGCCGCCACTGCCCCTTTTTAACAAAATACATTTTATTGTATTTCTCCTGCATTTAAGATTTCATTGGTTTATTTGTTGTCTTATTTTTGGTCCAACAGCCAAAATAAACAAATGGTGATGGTGACAATAAAGGGGAGGGGAGAGGAATATAATGATATTGAGCAGCATAAAATCAGGCATGAAATGTCATTCGTCAGGATTGTGTTAGCCAAAGTGGAGTTTGATTTTAGGTGGTGTGCACAAGGAAGAATAAAGAAAAGATAATAAATAAATAAATTAGATCGATAGATGTTTGCATCAGCCACTGGCACTTTCCAATTTGAGTTTAAAATACTAATATGTAAAGCCTATTGAACAGGTAAAATTACCAAACTAAATCAAAACATGAAACGTTAAAAAATTGTATGTAAAATAGGGACGCAGCAACATTGCTAAGCAGATAGAATTGCCAAACTTTACTATGATGTTAAAATTATACAACCGAAAGAAGCCACTGGTGCAGCCATGGTCACCCATTGCCCATTATACCTCTGCATCGCAGGCACTGTGGCCTCTGTGGCTGACCGCCTTGGGTTTATCCAACAGGGGATGCCTAAGAGGTTGTTCGGGGAACAAACACTGCACACCCCAGAGGTGGGGGAGGAGGGTGTTGAGAGCCCGCCTTAGATCTCTTGGCAAAACCATGAGTCCCCCACAAAAGGCACCAGGCTGCAGACCTTGGCTCTTAGCTGAAGTAGGCCATCCAGCCTAGCCCAACCCTTTGCAGGCAAGCAGGAGGAAAAAAACCAATACGCTGCTGCCATCCAATGGTGGCTTTGCAGAATGGCCCATCCCAAAGCCGCTGCCAAAATAAGAGTCTTTCCCGACTGCAAAATCCATTGGTAAGAGATATATGCTTCCACCAAGCTGCCCAGCTCCCACCCACCAGGACGCTTGACTTAGGGTGCAGTGGGCAATATACAAGGATACCCTGGATTGACCGCATCATCTTGGGGGGGTGGCTGTAGGATGTCCTGTTTATTGTATTCCTGATTTGTTTGCAGGGAGATAAGATGACATGGGCTGGTAGCTCTTGGTAGAGCCAATTGCTAGTCCTGCTCAGGGTAGACCCACTGAAAATAATGGGTGCATCTAATTTAGATCCTTTAGCTTCAAAGGGGCTACTCGGAGTATAACTTAGTAGGCTACAACCCTCTGAATTGTTTGCAGGGAGTTTAGAGGACCTTTGCATCATTTCCCCACCTGTTTCCTCATCAGAAAAAGTCTGATCTTCGGAGGAAGCAGGTGTGCTGTACAAGAGCTCCCAATTTAACTGTAATTGCACATCCTGAATTTGCTGGTACATGACTGAGCCCAAAGATATTGACATGCTTGGTTTCCAGGTCACGGGAACTGATTTCCTAGATGAGAATGAAGATCCATTCCAGCTTAGTGTTCAGTTTCCAGCAGTGCATAGCTACATATGATCCTAGAACACTGGTCTTCAGCTGCTCAATTCGGTTTTAATAGATTCAAGGATATGACCGCAGTTCAGTGGTACTGTAGTTTGCATGCAGAAGGTGTGGGGTTTGCAGCCAAAATCACAAGTGCATGTTTTGCTAGACAAGCACAGAGTTCTTCAACTTCCTAAAGAGGATGCTCTGTGTATGGTCACTTTCTTTGCCTCCTCTAGGTGGGAGTCCTGTAACAAAGGAGGCAACCTTTTATATTTTCTTCTGCACCTGATGGGTCTCTCCGCCATGTCTCCAAGCTCCTGCTTTCAGCCACGTTAGCTAAAACTACCAACTTTTTTTGTACTTTTAAATATGTTAATTTAACTTAAAGGAGATACATGATGTAGAGTTTTACACATGTTGTGGAGAGATAGGGTGATGGTGTTTTCTTTCTGTAAGAACTCAAGAACCCAAGGCCATCTGATGAAGCTGAATGATGGGTGATTCAGGACAGACAGAAGGAATTTGTCACACTGTTCATTTAAAGTATGGAAGTCCCAGGATGTGGGAACCACCAGCTTAAGTGGCTTAGGCACTGGTGTCCAAACGTTTTGGAAAGAGGGCTAGATTTGATGAAGTGAAGCACCAAAGGGCCAACCAAAGTTGTTGACCTTTTTTTAGATTTGAAGTTGTTGAAGGTGTTTTTTTAGGATTTTACCCCAAAGTTGCTGAGCTTTTTTTGGGGGGGGATTAGGCCCCCCAAATGGACTTTGGACATGCCTGCCCATTGTCCTGGCCATGGGCTTTCCAGGGGTATCTGGTTTACCACTGCAGTGGAAAGAGGATGCTCTCTTAGATTAGTCTTTGGTGTGATCTTGGTGCTCTGCTAATTGATATTGTCCAATTGTGAACTCCCCCCCCCCCAAAAAAAAACCCCCAAAGACACTAAGGTGGGCTTTCATCTTTAATCATTGTGGATAAAATCATTGCACATATACTAGGGTCAGGATGAATCTGCCACCTTCAAGGGCTGAAGTTAGGCTTGGAGATGGGTAGAACCTAGCTGGGGGATTGCTGCTAGGAGCACCACAGCTGACAAAATGTTTTAAAAGGCATTCATAAGAGGCACACATGGAGGAACACACGGACACACGCACATGGTAGTGATTTAGCACTGAGAGATATCAGAAAACACAGTGCATTGACAAGTGGAAGACTTAGAAGGTGCATTTAAAAAAAAGGCTACCTGGGCATCATTAGGAGCCTAGATAATAGAGTGCACATAGGAATGTGCACAGGTAGAAGCCAGCGGTGTAGCAGTTTCCAAAAGCAGGGGCAATACAATATGCTTTTGTGCAGGATTTGTATCTAAGTCTGAGGTGGGCAAAGTGAGCTTTGAGTGGACCCCCTCCAGAGCTTGCCTGAATACTAAACAGCACTGCATGGCCAAGCTACATGGCCATTTTAATTTCCCGGAATGCTCCAGGTAAAGGTAAAGGGATCCTGACCGTTAGGTCCAGTCGCGGACAACTGTTGTTGCGGTGCTCATCTTGCTTTACTGGCCAAGGGAGCTGGCGTACAGTTTCCGGGTCATGTGGCCAGCTTGACTAAGCTGCTTCTGGCAAACCAGAGCAGCGCACAGAAACGCTGTTTTCCTTCCCGCCGGAGTGGTACCTATTTATCTACTTGCACTTTGACGTGCTTTCAAACTGCTAGGTTGGCAGGAGCTGGGACTGAGCAACGGGAGCTCACCCCGTCGCGGGGATTCGAACCGCCGACCTTCTGATCAGCAAGTCCTAGGCTCTGTGTCCTAGGCTCAGCAAGTCCTAGACCACAGCACCACTCACATCCAGAGCAGAGGCCAAATGTGGCATCCCAGCCATGCCTTCACCACCCTTGCTTCACACCCTCCTAGAGGGTATTTACCTGGCTGGAACGTATCCTTAAACTCCGAGAACACCTCTTGGTTGCCTGTTTGGGGTACAGAGAGGGCTCTCTCTCTCTGTTTATGTAGAAATTAGCCTATGGTTTACAAAGGTAATGTACACCCATTGTTGTGGCCCTGCCCAAGACTGGCATGTGGCTCCCATTATGATAAAGTTCTCCTCACCCTCCTCCAGATCAGGGACATTGTGAAGTATATGGCCACTACACCCAGCTACCCAACACTGCTCAAATCACCAAGCTGGACTATTCATATTTATTAATGGGAATGCCAGGGAAAGTGTTAGCAGCGACCCCAGCTCAGGGATGCCAGATATGTGCTTAATATGGTCTTGCTTTTACAGAATCTACTTGATTAAAACCAGGAGAGAAAATGGCTGACACAAGACTTTGTAGTGCTTCCCACTACAGGAAGCAGAAGCCAAGGCCATCCAGCCACTGCCTGGTTCTCTCTGAACATCAGCCAGCCCTGCCTCCTATATGGTACTTCCTATGAATATTTGAAGGATGCCCTCCATGTCCCTTCAGGGCAAGACAGACAGCTGTGACTGGTAGGCGTCTGGTTTGGAGACGAAGAACTGGCTTTTGGAAATGTCACAACACTGGCAGAGGAGACGATGGCAGGGAAGAGATACCAGAAGATGCCTCACAAGCAAATCAAGTCCTCCGGCATGAGCTTTATATCTGATGTGGATCAGACATGTACATCTTGGCTTTATGCCTCAGCTGAAATTGTACAGTTTGTGAAACTGGGTGGTACAGGATTGCCATTCAGCACTGTAGCAAATGAAGTCTGAGTTTGGTTTTATCTGTTGATTTCAATCATCTTTTGTTTTTGTTTGTCTTAAAAACAATGCTCCTTTTCAAGCAATAATTTGAATGTTTTAAACTGTTTCAAGGTTTTCTTACATTCAAGGAGTGTATATGCCTTTTCATTAAATGAAATACATCAAATGAATTACTTCATTGCAAATTAAAGACAGGTGAGGGCTTGCAATGAAACAACAGTATTTCAAGGGCTAGCTCTCCATAATTCCAGCTGCTCCATTCCATTATCTATCCTGAATCATTTCCCATCATATCCCCATTACATACACTCAAATGTCCATTGAACATACCCAGATCTCACCATGGGCACCGAGATTCTCTGTCTCTCTCTCCTCTCCACCCTACACTGGCTGCCAACTTTTGGTACTTCTTATACCTCCTGTTGATACACCCCCTCTTGGGGTGGGTTTGCTGATTTGACTACATTAGCACCAGCATTCTTCTGTTTCAGAAACAGTAAAAGGTAAAGGTTAAGGGACCCCTGACCATTAGGTCCAGTTGTGGACGACTCTGGGGTTGCGGCGCTCATCTCGCTTTATTGGCCAAGGGAGCCAGCGTACAGCTTCCAGGTCATGTGGCCAGCATGACTAAGCTGCTTCTGACGAACCAGAGCAGCACACGGAAACGCCGTTTACCTTCCCGCCGGAGCTGGACCTATTTATCTACTTGCACTTTGACGTGCTTTCTAACTGCTTGGTTGGCAGGAGCAGGGACCGAACAACGGGAGCTCACCCCGTCGTGGGGATTCGAACTGCCGACCTTCTGATCGGCAAGCCACCCGCGTCCCTTCAGAAACAGAGGGATTTGCAAAATACGCCAGGACAGGCAGAATGACTCCTGCTTCACATTTATGGTTAAATCCAGAGATGGGGAACCTGTGGCCCTCCATTGCTGGAAAACTCTTGTCACACACAGGCAGGATGAGGCCGGCAGTTGTTCGGAACAGCACTTAGAGGGCCAACTCCTGATTCAATCAGAGATGCTGAGAGGGGTGCAGTGGGGGGGGCGGCGGCGTGCGAGCGAGCGAGCGAGCGAAGCAAAGAAGACATTTTTACATTCAAGGTCTCAGAATAATTTATTAAATACATTAAAATCTGTGTTTTCAAAGTTTCACCATTTAAACAAAGATGATTGGAAAAAGAGACAAATAAAAAGGGTCGTGGAAGAGGTTCAATTGTCCTATAAAAACCACGTGGTGCTGGGAATGTGAACGTTTGCATGTCCATGTTGCTGGATCAGCCACCCAGCAAACTTGAAGGAGCTCATGAAGAGAGGCTGGCCGAGAGAAAGGAAAAAGGCTTCACTACTCCAGAGGTGGCGCTTAGCAGATCAGACTTGCACACACAGAAAAACATAATGCCCAACGTGGTAAATAGCCATGGGAAAAATAAACCCCCACAAACCCACAGACACACACAGTGTGTCAGAAGCCCTGCTTTAAAAGTACTTTGACACTGGCTGTTCTGTAACATTGAGATTGCAGAGGCCAGGAACCTCTCTGGGCAACAGCTAGTCCACTTTTAAAACTGCTATCCCAGTAAGCAGCCAGAACTCTCTATTTGAAGGAGGAGGCAAGGAACTCCAGAAGGAATATAGCCAACCAGCCTCACACCTCCACTGGCCATGAGCTGCAAAGCTGCAGAACCACTCACTGTGGAGAGCAGCACGAGACCTGTTCTCACCCACCCACTGTTGTCCAATGGATCAAGTGCATCACTACTCAAAGCTCCTAACTATTTGGAATTCTGCTTAACAAACTGTATGTTTTTCTTTTCTTTTCCAAAAAGCTCTCCTCCTTCCCCTCCTCCATCTGGACTCACTTCCTGGGAGAAGCCCAGTCAAAGAGGTAGAGTTAGGATAGAATTGTGATTGTCAGTTGTCTCCAGTCTGTGGATTACAGGGGTGGCAGAGAGAGGGAAAATGGTAGCTACTACAAGCACTCAAAAGCCAAAAAAGGAACTACTACAAGCACCCAGAGTAAAAATCAGATGTGCTATGCCACATTTTTTTAAAAAATGGCAGGGAAATGCCAGTTGCCCTACATCAGAAGGAATGTTGATAGCAGCTCTTCCTGCACTGCCTGTACTGTTCTCTAGAGGGCAAGCTAGTGCAAAAGGGCGCACTGGGCTTAAATCACAGGATGCCCAGCAGAGAAGCAATTTGTCTACACCCACACACCTTTTTTGGTTAGCACACAACAGATATGGGGTGGCACTCAAAATATATACATATCTACATTCATTCATTCATTTGTTCGTTCGTTCGTTCTCTCTCTCTCTCTCTCTCTCTCTCTCTCACACACACACACACTGATCTGCACACACCTCTATCTTTCCATACACGATGACTCCCACATTTCAGATAAGGCATCACGGGTGTTCAGATTATAAAGCAGCAAGTAAGATGATGGACTGTACAGCACAAGGAAAGAGATTGTTGTGCAAGGCAGCCATGGCCCAGGGAACTATTGCTGGGGGAGAGAGCGCCCCCCCTCCAGGCAATGTTTTGTACTGTCCTTTCTCCCAGCTTGGCATGCCAGACATCAAGTTGTGAGCTCGTGGCTAGTTGCCGTTGCTCAGGCTGGAGGTTGCGCTGCTGCAACTTTGTTCATATGAAGGGGGTGCCTCTGCAAGGAAGCAAAAGAGAGAGAGAAGTTGAAAGCCATCTAGATCAGAGGTTTTCAAACTGGTCACACGGTCAGTCCCTAGTCATTCCCTAGTCATTCTTCGGAACTTAACTTCACAGGAGGCAGTGATGGCCACCAACTTGCAAGGCTTCAAAAGAGGATTAGACCAATTAACAGAGGAGTAAATTTAATGGTGTCTACTAGCCATGATGGCTTTGCTCTTCCTCCATGGCAGCAATGATTCTGAGTACCAGTTGCTGCAACCTGCACAAGGTAGAAGGCTCTGGAGCTCAGGTCCTGCAGGCATCTGGTTGGCCACTGCGAGAATGGGATGCTGGACTAGATGGGTCGCTGGCCTTCTGATGTTCTTATGGTCCACAGATCAGTGGTCCATGAGCTCTAACTGTCTGCACCCAGAGTAACATAAGAAGCTGCCAGTGGTCCATTCAGTTCAGTACTGTTGAGGCTGCCTAGTAGCAAATTCCCCAGGAAAGAGACTCTCCTGTTCTTTCTGGGAGATGCTGGGAACTGAACATGGGATCTTCTGCATGCAAAGCAGGTGCTCTGTCACAGAGCTGTGGGCTTTCCTTTTTAGTCTTGGTGTTGCCCTTCAGAAAGCAGAGAGGAGTAGACAAAGATAGAATATACTGGCTTTGTCTGTCATCTGCTCTGGTGCCACTGGCTGCTGACCTCCCTGCCCTTCTGCCCCACCAGTCCCCATAGGCATCACACACTGCTGCCCATATGGGAAACAGCACAACCCCTGGGGTCTCTGCCCCAGCCAGGGAATCCTATCTGAGGCTAGGCAGGCACTTACCGTAGGGGTAACCCCAGGTGCTATACTCTGGAGGCAGGATGAGGGAGCTGGCTGTGGGAACTGGAACCACCGTCCCCTCGGCATAGTAAGGAATCGTCGCTCCTGTCGAGAGGCAGAGTGTGGGGTGGTTGGGCGAGCTGCCCTGCTCAGAGTCCAGCCTTGCTTCTGGGAAGCTCAAGCCTGGTGCATAGCTGAAAGGCTGCTGCTGGGAATGGCTCTTGGTGGGGATGGAAATGTTGTCCATGGGGTGGTAGCCACCGGCAGCCTCCTCGTCCACCGGCGGTGCACTCGGGATCACGGGCGACGGGACGTGAGGGACCGAGCGAGTCGGGTTGAGGGGGATCCTGTTCACAGCGATGTTGCCAATGTAGATCGGGAGAGCAACAGAAACCTCAGGAGATTTCAGGGAAACCTAGGGGCAGGGAGACAACAATATGACACAAGCATGAGGACATTGCAGGGGTTTGGACTGGACGGCCCTTAGAGCCCTTCCAACTCTATGACTCTATAAGGAGCAGTCCTGTGGGGTCAGACCAAGGACCCATACATCAGGGGTGCGGATGTGTCAGTCCCAGTGGCTGAATATGGCTCTCCAGACCTCTCTGTCTAGCCCTCAGGTCTACATTTCATCCCTCCCTAGGGATGTTGGTGCCTGGAAGGTGTTTTTTATTATTATTTACAAAATATATGTGCTGCCTGATACACCTGTTTCCCTGTTACCTCACCCATTTTGCGTCTGGCCCTCCAGAGGCTGCCCAGGAGGAAATGTGGCCCTCGGGCTGAAAAAGGCCCCCTGCTGCCCACAACCTGTGCTCATAGTCCTCAGCAGAACTTGGACCTTACCTGAATGTAGTAGTCAATATGGATGAGGCTGCAGCCTTGCAGGATGGACTGAGGCAGCGCTGGGACGAGGATCTGCTCTCTCCATTCTGCATGCTTCCAAGCCTTCACGGGAGAACCTTCCACTTCTGCTATGGTCCTCAGGTCATAGATCCACCGCTTGGATTTGTAGGCAACTTTCTGGGTTGGGGAGAAGAGAAGGGGAAAATAAGGGGTTGTATCCAGACCATAAAGAAGGCTGATTGCCAAAGAATTGATGCTTTTGAATTATGGTGCTGGAGGAGACTCTTGAGAGTCCCATGGACTGCAAGAAGATCAAACCTATCCATTCTGAAGGAAATCAGCCCTGAGTGCTCACTGGAAGGACAGATCCTGAAGCTGAGGCTCCAATACTTTGGCCACCTTATGAGAAGAGAAGACTCCCTGGAAAAGACCCTGATGTTGGGAAAGATGGAGGGCACAAGGAGAAGGGGACGACAGTGTTCTCGAAGCTACCGGCATGAGTTTGACCAAACTGCGGGAGGCAGTGGGAGACAGGAGTGCCTGGCCTGCTCTGGTCCATGGGGTCACGAAGAGTCGGACACGACTAAACAACAACATCCAGACCTACCCCAAGTACTCCAAAATGGGCCTATTATTCTGAGGAGAACTCAGTTGAATACAACCCTATAGTTTTGCCTTGGATTCATCAACAGCTAATCCTAATTCTTCCTAAAGACAGCTTCCTATGTTCCTAAGATTGCATTTGCAGCAAGGGAACGAAAAATGAACAAGTGCCCCTCAAGCAAAGCCGAGCACCTAAAATACACTATCAAAAGTCTAGCCCGGTTACCTGGATGAGGCTGGCTACAATGGTGCTGGTGTCCCGGCCTGATTTGTTCTCAATGTCTGTCCGCAACTGGATGACCTGCCCTACAACGTAGCCCTTGAGGTCTGTGGTGGCTGTCAGGACCACGTTGCCAGTTTTCACGAGCTTGTAGCTGAACTTCTTTGTGATCGACGTTGTGTTTGGCTGCTGCAGAAAAGGGACACTAGGATGAGAAGGGAAAACACAGCCTGCCTGCCACTGAGTTAGGCCCCACCTGCACTATTCATTTAAAGCACTATGAGGCCACTCTGAACCATCACTGGCTTCTCCTCTAAGAATCCGGTGAACTATAGTTTAAGGTTGCTGAAGATGGCGAGGAGATTTCTATTCCCCTCATGGAATTCCCAAAGTGGTTTAATGATCTATCCCTTGGGATTGAAAAGCAAGGTGTGGGGGTGCCTACCACCTTCCTTCCTTCCCACCAACCCTTACCTCAATCTCAGGGATGTCATTCAGGTTCAGCGGGCAGAGAACATAGAATATCTTGCTGCATTTGTGATCCTTGGAAAACCGTGGTGTCTCTATCACAGCTTTGACCTGGTGCAAGACCTTCCCAAAGGGACCCTCAAAGGATGTAGGAGCTGAAGCTGTTTTCCAAAGAGAAAAGAGTCAAGACATGGCATATAATGTACTTCCCCCCACCTTTTAAGCACCCACGCAAACACACTTTCTTATGACTTGCACTAGAAAAGAACAACAAAAATATTTTGCCAAAATCTCATTCTACTCTAGGAAAAGGTTTTGACATGCATATGTTTTGCAAACATTAGAAGTAAAACCAAAACCGTACATCTTCTTGATTTCTGATGGCTTTGGGGAGGAGGGTGATGGGGGCGTTTTACAACCATAAGCATGGCTAAACCAAGACATTTTGGCACCTGAGGCAGACCCCAAAATGGCACCTCCCTCCCCACCAGGGAAGAAATGGTGAGGGAAGATCTACATCAGGAATAAGGTGGGGGTTGGGGGAAAGCTTGACATCAGGATCTGCTGCCCTGGTGGATCTTGCTACCTGAGGCAATCACTTCACTTCACCTCATGACTGAGCTGGCCCTTTCCATAAGGCAGACATGCACAACTTGGCAGTAGGTAGGGGCCAAAATTAAAACAGGCTAAACTTCTTTGGACCAATTTCCAAGTAAAGGTATAATTAATGATTAAACTGTTCTGCGAATAAACCGTATTATTAAAAAGGGAAATTTCAATTAATATAAATTAACTTGGTGGGCTGCTGGGCATCAAGGGTGGGGTAAGAAGCCCTCATGTTGCTGCCGCTCACCACATAGCGGGTGTCAGCTGCGTTGGTCCCTGTTCAATGCCAGTAACGACCAAAACCACAGCAGAAATATATGACTCTCACTCCTCTCGAACTAGAGATAGATTGGCAATGGTTGGTTGCTGTGGGTTACGTGACAAACGGGAGAGGATGTTCAGTGGCAACCCACCCACCAAATTACATGATGAGCACGATCAGCACTTTTATTCTGGAGGTACTCAGGGGTATGCAGTACCAGCACCTTTTCCCCCTAGAAGAAAAACATTGGGCACAATAGCAGAAGGCAGTTCAAGTGGTGCATGGAAAAGCACTCATTACTTCTTTACTTTCTTCTACATTTTTTGCAGTGGCCACCCAAAATCCTTGGGGGAGCTGCAAGTGGGCCTTATGTTGTGCAGGTCATAAGGACTAGAAAATTGTTGCTTTCTTTTTTTAAAAAAGGAAAAGCAGGCGGATACTGTAAGCTGCCTTACAAATGCCAATTGTTTTTATTTGTTTAAAATATTCACGAATCACCTGCAATCATAGCTCTCTAAGCAATGTACATTGCAGAATAAAATATGGAGCATACATAGTAGGAAAATGGTACAGTATTATTATTATTTTTTAAAAGGGACAAGATAAAATCGATGTTCCAGAAACGGCATGATGAAATCCATACAATCCATAATTAGTATAGATATCAAATTTCAGAATGTAAATATTCTTAGGAATGTTCAGTTCCGTGCTTTGCATCAAAGTCTGTTTTTAATTTGGTGTTTGCATGGACTATGAACAGCCCCAGATAGACACGTTCTTCAACAGCCCCTCTTTCTTTTTTCTTTTTTAATGTATTTTTATTAAATATTTTCTTGGTTTACAAAAGCATGTGCAATGTCTCTCTCTCTCTCTCTCTCTCTTCTTCAAGTAACATTTTTTACAAATCAGTTTCATTTGTTGAGACATTGGGAAGAAAATGGGGGAAAGGGGTGGAGGGGGGAAAGGTGAGTGGGGGTGGGGTCGGGTGGTGATGTTTCTATTTTCCTTAATATATGTGGGGTTCTGCGTCAGCCAGCAGCCCCTCTTTCTAAGCATTTTTAAACTCTCTTTTTCAAACCTGATTTAGAAGTTCCTAGTTATTTTAGTTAACTGTTTATTCTTTATATCCCAGGCTTCCTTTAAACAAACAAACAAACAAACAAACCCTTAAGACAAACTGGAAACACCCCCATGGACACCAGCTTAACAACTCTGCAACTTGGCTAGGCAGGAAAGGTGTGACCAGCCCAAAGTCCACCCAGTGAGCTTCATGACAGAGAAGATGGTCTTATGCACACACACAAAGTCAAAGTTCAGCCATTCAATTAAAACAAACAAACAAAAAATATGATGAATAAGTAGGGGTTTTGGGGGGAGGGGAATAACGTTCTTGTTTAATGTTTCACGGTTTTATATAGAAACAACCAATTTTAAAAATTAAGAGAGAGAATGGAAGGCATGATTTGAACCTGAAGACCCTGATGGGTGCTAATTGTGTGGGGGGGGGAGCACAGCAGATCAGCTTCTGTTCCACATATTCAGCTGTAGGGCTCATTCACATTTAAATTTTGCCCCATGCTTTCTAGGCAACAGACCTGCACTTTCCTGGACAGTGCTAGCGTACTTTCCCCCAACCCCACCACTTTCACCAAGAAAACCTGATCTTTAATGCCGAATTGGAACAAATGACAATTTGGGCTTTTCTGCAAGTTGCCAAGTGCCTTAAAGAGTGGGTTTCCATGAGGAAAGCGGCTGAGGAGGAAAAAATTAAAATAGAAATGCTACGACACAGACTGGAAAAGCACAGACCTGTGCCTAAAAAGCACAGTGAACAATTAGTGTGTATGAGCCCATAGTGACTTGTGACCATGTGAACTCAGATGAAGGATCGTACATACCGTATTTTTCGCTCTATAAGACGCACAAAGACCACAAGATGCACTTAGTTTTTGGAGGAGGAAAACAAGAAAAAAATATTCTGAATCTCAGAAGCCAGAACAACAAGAGGGATCGCTGCGCAGCGAAAGCAGCGATCCCTCTTGCTGTTCTGGCTTCTGGGATAGCTGCACAGCCTGCATTCACTCCATAAGACGCACACACATTTCCCTTTACTTTTTAGGAGGGGAAAAGTGAGTCTTATAGAGCAAAAAATACGGTATATTTAATGAATAAACAAATAAATAAGACAGGGAGCCCAACAAGAGGTGCAGCCAAAGGGGAGGAGGAGCCAACCCATTCTAGTTCCGTCCCCATCCTCTTCCTCCTCTTCCTCCTCCTCTCTCTACAAAGGCAACATTGAGATGGAGGAGGCGGTGGCGGAATCTGACAGCTAGTAAAAGCCCCTGGACTGAACAGTAAGCAGCAAGGTGGACAGGTGGGGGCTGGCTGAAAGCAGACTGTGGTTGTTAGAACAGCACCTCATTCACATTCATTCACTTGACACAAAACCATGGCTAGCTCTTGCACAGGTTTTGGAATTCCCACCCCACAGAGGTTCATCTGACACCTTTGTTGCATAGTTTTTGTCGTTTGCTGAAAATAAACCTCCCTTTTCTGTCCGCTGATGCAACTGAGACCCACCACACTCCTATGATTTTTAACTGAGTTGTAAGCTGTTTTAACAGCGTATTTTAAATCATTGCAGCCTGCCATGGTAAGTTAGGGTGAAAGGCAGGTAAGAAATCCAAATAAAATTACCAGTAATAACAATAGCAATATCTGACAGCAGTTAAGCACTTGCATGACACCCCAGGCAACCTTGTGATTGTGCTCACAGGACGTTAAAATCGAGGTTATAGGAAGTCTGAAGTCACTGTTCAGTCGCAGTCCTGGAAATCAATGGGAACAAGAGAGCAAAAGAATAAATTCACTGTACCTGGAAGCAGGAACTGGAAAGGGAATGTGTGCTCGCCAGCTGCCAGGACCCCTGCAAAATATAAACGCAGAATAAGTGTAGGTAAAAGAAGAAGCCAGCAGGGACTGTAAAAGAGGACTTAAGAAGAAACAGGCCACATGTCCATCTAGACCCACATCCTGGCCTCAGTGAGAGGCTCAAAAGGAGGGCCTGAATGCAAACACCCTTTCTCCACTAGTAATTCCTAGCAGCCTTTATCCAGAGGCATATACTGCCTCCAACAGTGGAGAGAGAACGAAAGAAGAGCATGGGTCAGGCTAGTGCCCCATCTAGTACAGCATTCTGTTCTCACCTTGACAAACAAGATACCTGTGGGAAGCCCAGAGGCAGGACCTGAGCACCCTCTGCACTTGCAATCCCAGGAAGTGTTATTCAGAGAGGGTGGGGGGGGTAGTATGTAAAAAGAACCCTGCGGCTGGATGAGGCCAAAGGCCCATCTAGTCCAGCATCCTGATCTCACAGCGGCCAACCAGATGCCCCATCTTACCGGAGACTTTTTAATATATATTAATGTTGCAATACATATATGAGATGGGACACGGGTGGTGCTGTGGGTTAAACCACAGAGCCTAGGGCTTGCTGATCAGAAGTTCGGTGGTTCGAATCCCTGTGAAGGGGTGAGTTCCCGTTGCTCAGTCCCTGCTCTGCCAACCTAGCAGTTCGAAAGCACCTCAAAGTGCAAGTAGATAAATAGGTACCACTCCGGCGGGAAGGTAAACGGCATTTCCATGCGCTGCTCTGGTTCACTAGGAGTGGCTTAGTCACGCTGGCCACATGACCCGGAAGCTGTACGCCGGCTCCCTCGGCCAGTAAAGCGAGATGAGCGCCACAACCCCAGAGTCGGCCACGACTGGACCTAATGGTCAGGGGTCCCTTTACCCTTTACCTTTACATATATGAGAGCTTTATATATTGATACATATACATTATATTCGTAAATTCACATTTTCACATTTCATTAAGTTCCAACCTTTATCCCTTTCTTATTTCTTGCCCTGTGCCTTCCCTCCACCTGTGAGTGACTTCCTTGTTATTATTTTGCAACTTCATTATTGAGATTGTAATTTTGTATCTTGATAATTAAACATTCAATCTTAAATATCCGCTTAGCTTAGCTTAACTTTGTGAAATCAGTCTATACATATCAACAAATTCTTGTTGGAGCATCTTTTGGCCATGTATTCCTCTACACATTTCCATTCCTGGTTGAGATTTTGATTAGGGTTGATAATCTAATCAAAATCCATCTTACGGGAGACTTGTAAGCAGGACCCAAGTGCCACCCAACTATTCAGACAATGAAGAAATGGGACAGATTCTGTCACACGCGTGCCATTACAGCTAATGTCTTGAAAGGTAAAAGTAAAGGGACCCCTGACCGTTAAGTCCAGTCGCGGACGACTGGGGGTGTGGCACTCATCTCGCTTTACTGGCTGAGGGAGCGGGCATACAGTTTCCGGGTCATGTGGCCAGCATGACTAAGCCACTTCTGGCAAACCAGAGCACCCCCCAAAATGTCCTTTCCCTTCCCGCCGGAGTGGTACCTATTTATCTACTTGCACTTTGACGTGCTTTCAAACTGCTAGGTTGGCAGGAGCTGGGACTGAACAATGGGAGCTCAGCCCGTTGTGGGGATTCAAACTGCCAACCTTCCAATCAGCAAGCCCTAGGCTCTGTGGTTTCGACCACAGCGCTACCCGCGTCCCTGTCTTGAAAGGTAAACCAAGCTTATTCTACAGACAGAAGCTGAACAAGTTCCACCCGAGGTCCCTACGAGGGAGAGCTCTCTATCACATGAGGCAATTTTGGCCAGCAACCTGGATGGCTTCAAAAGAGGATTAGATATATTCATGGAGGAACAGGCTGCTGGCCACGATGCCTCTGTTTCATCTCCACTGTTGGAGGCAGTCCACCTCTGAGTGGCAGATTCTGGGAATCACAAGGGGGGTGGGGAGCGGGGCTGTTGGGCTCAAGTCCTGCCTGTGGGCTCCTCATTGAGGCATCTGGTTGGACACTGTAGAATAGAATGTTGGACCAGATGGGGCCCTGGCTTCATCCAGCTGTAGGTCTCTTTTTATGTTCTGCGTTCTTACATTCTTACATAGAGTACAGTGGTACCTCTGGCTGCGAATGAGATCCGTTCCAGAGGCCGGTTCACAACATGAAAAGAGCACAACCTGAAGCACTGTATCTGTGCAGTGCGCTTTGGTGCTTGTGCGCATGCATGAAGCACAATTTAGCGCTTCTGCGCATGCGTGAGCAGCAAAACCCGGAAGTAACCCTTTCCGGTACTTCCGGGGCGCTGCGGGACATAACCTGAAAGAACGTAACATGAAGTGGACGTAACATGAGGTATGACTGTATGAAATTTACTAGTTGCTACTTCAGGTTAATTAATAATCCACAGGCCTTCAACATCTCACATGAAAATGTTTGACTTCGTACGACGAGGGTGAAAGAAGCTCAGTTTAAAAAAAATAAAAAGAACACCAACTATAAATGTATTTTTTGCAGTTTAAAAATTAAAAAAAAAAGATTAGGATAAATGCTGTCACCAGCATACCCTTTAGTAATACAAGTACACTCTAAATGTTGCTTGTAGATCTTCATAGCTTGGGATGCAAATGAAGACATGTGAGAAACTGAATCAGTTTCCATTTAATTGTGACTCTACCCAATTAACACTTCCCAAAGGCAGCAGATGAACCCAATGCATCTATCATTTGAATTTCACACCCCTCCAAATTTTGCAGCGCGGATCTCCAATTTTTAAAAGTATGTAAAAAAAGAGAGTATATACTTGGGGAAAGTGTACATAAAAATACATACTATACTGATGAAAGCAATATAAAAACCTATACTATATTAGGGGAAACTGGCTGCAAAAGTGCAAATTTTATACAAAATTACACACTATTTCCATATATCAGAAGAAATGCAAACATCTTTCAGAATCTTTCAGAAGAAAGATTGTATGACCTTGTGATGTTGTGATTATGTATCTGTATCTATATGGTGTTGTGCTTGTATGATCGTATGATATTATGATTGTAAGATACAGTGGTACCTCGGGTTACAGACGCTTCAGGTTACAGACTCCGCTAACCCAGAAATAGTACCCTGGGTTAAGAACTTTGCTTCAGAATGAGAACAGAAATCGCACGATGACAGCAGCGGGAGGCCCCATTAGCTAAAGTGGTACCTCAGGTTAAGAACAGTTTCAGGTTAAGAACGGACCTCCAGAACGAATGAAGTTCTTAACCCGAGATACCACTGTATTGGGATCTTATGATTGTATGATAATGTGATCTTGTGATTGCATGATTTAATGATATGGCTGTAAAATATGATTGTATGATAATATCATTATTGTGTGATATTATTATATGAACTTGTAAACGGGGCATTTGTGAGTGTGGTTTGAGGGGAAGGTCCCAAGTGCTGCCTCATGGGGTACAAATGACCAAGAGACATGGGTGGTGAGGGAGCTGCTGCAGTGACCAGCAACACTTATGCCATGTTTGTCACAAGTCTTGCCCGAGAAGGTGCAAAACTACACTAAGTTGCTGAACAAAAAGGCACAGCAACTTGAGCTCACTAACCACACTCTGAGCTACTGGCCAAGAGGAGGAATTCCTTGATAGAGCAGAGTGGACTGTCCTGGAGCAGTGATGCACATAGGGAGGTGGAATATCTCCCCATGCAGGAGACGAACCTCTGGAGGAACACGACACGCGGATGCGAGATTGCCAGGATCCATGTATTACTGGAGTTGCAAGGTTGATTCCATGCCCTCACTTTGGACACTGATTCTGGGCCAGAGGAGCAAGGACAGCAGTTGCAGACCTCAGAATACACCAAAATGTCTGTGGAAGGCAGTTTACAGAACCATTTCTGCCATTCCTCAGAGGAGGAGGAGACGAGTGGTGGCGGTAAGGGACTCCCTACTTAGGGGGGCAGAGGCAGCAGTGTGTGGAGGTAGCAGGATGCTCAGTCCCTGCTCCTGCCAACCTAGCAGTTCGAAAGCATGTCAAAGTGCAAGTAGATAAATAGGTACTGCTCCGGCGGGAAGGTAAATGGCGTTTCCGTGTGCTGCTCTGGTTCGCCAGAAGTGGCTTAGTCATGCTGGCCACATGACCCGGAAGCTGTATGCCGGCTCCCTCGGCCAATAAAACAAGATGAGCTCCGCAACCCCAGAGTCAGCCACAACTGGACCTAATGGTCAGGGGTCCCTTTACCTTTATGGGACTGGGCAGGAAGCTGAAAGGCCTTCAGGCATAGGTGGATTTTTCATGCCTCCAACTCCCATCAGCCCCACACAGGATGCCCAATGGCCAAGGATCCCATGAAGGGAGGATGGGAGCTGTTATCCAACCACTTTGGCTACCCCAGTGTGCTCAGCTTCAGGCTCTTCTGTCCTACAAACTAGGCTGAAATATTATACTCTGCCTGGCCACTAGGGGGATCAGCAATAACTTTTCAACTACAGGTACAAATACAGGGTGAGTCCTTTAAAAGAGGTCCTGTGGATACAGAGTACACATGTTCCATGGGGCCTCTTTTAAAAGACTCACCCTGTATAAATTAAGCTCGGTGCAGTCACCTATTGTCTAGTTCAGGTACACTTGGAAAAATTAACTGTACCTGTACACCACACCATCCCCTCCTTAGACAGTACAGTGGTACCTCGGGTTAAGTACTTAATTCGTTCCAGAGGTTCGTTCTTAACCTGAAACTGTTCTTAACCTGAGGTACCACATTAGCTAATGGAGCTTCCAGCTGCCACCACACCGCTGCTGCACGATTTCTGTTCTCATCCTGAAGCAAAGTTCTTAACCCAAGGTACTATTTCTGGGTTAGCGGAGTCTGTATCCTGAAGCGTCTGTAACCTGAAGCGTATGTAAACCGAGGTACCACTGTAATGCGTATTGCTTCATTTACTTCACAGCTGGAAGAGCCATAGTTCACAGGTAGAGCATCATGCTTTGCATGCAGAAGGTCTGAGGTTCAATCCCTGCATCTCCAAGTAGGATTGGGTGAGATCCCTGCCTGAAACCCCGGAGGAGCTGCTGCCAGCCAGTGTAGACAATAATGAGCTACATGTGCCAATAGCCTGATGCAATATAAGGCAGTTTCCTGTGTTGCTGAAGCCTTGTTGTGTCTGGGGGCCCTCCTGCTCATTCTGCTTAGTGCAACTCTGTACATCCAGCCCAGAGGTCTTCCTTGATGGCACCAATGACTCCGCCTCCAAAAGGTGTATAGAGGAGCACAGCTTAAAGGGGAAGCCACCCCTTGACCTCTGTGCAACTTGTGGAGGAAACAGCTGCAGTGCTGTGCTAAATGTATCCCAGGATGACTCCAAATTTGTAACCACTGGGAAATGCAAATCCCATACAACTGTAAAAGGAAAAATAAACTGCTAAGATTTTTTTAAAGCATGTGAAGGCTGTCAGCTGAGCAAAGACTACTAGAACAAGGTGGTCCCCAGGGCCGGATTTAGGTTCAATGAGGCCCTAAGCTACCGAAGGTAATGGGGCCCTTTAAATGTGATATTTTAGGGAGCAGGCTAGCAGGCGCGGGGCCCATTACTTACATCACAGGAGCCTACAGAACACAAAACACTGTTGCTACATGTAGGTTTTGTTTTATTTGTTTTTCATCTTATATTTTGGAAATGTACATCCAGTTTGTTTTTTTCCTTTAAACTTTTTTTGGGGGGGCCCAAGAGAGTGAGGCCCTAAGCTATAGCTTGTTTAGCTTATACAGTGGTACCTCGGGTTACATACGCTTCAGGTTACAGACTCCGCTAACCCAGAAATATTACCTCGGGTTAAGAACTTTGCTTCAGGATGAGAACAGAAATCGTGCTCCGGTGATGCGGTGGCAGCAGGAGGCCCCATTAGCTAAAGTGGTGCTTCAGGTTAAGAACAGTATCAGGTTAAAAACGGACCTCCGAAACAAATTAAGTACTTAACCTGAGGTACCACTGTACATAAATCTGGCACTGGTGGCCCCTATTTAACTGAAGAAGTACCTTTATGTGAAAGTAGAGTACAGTGGTACCTCGTGTTACATACACTTCAAGTTACAGACGCTTCAGGTTACAGACTCCGCTAATCCAGAAATAGTACCTTGGGTTAAGAACTTTGCTTCAGGATGAGAACAGAAATTGTGCTCTGGTGGTGCAGTGGCAGCAGGAGGCCCCATTAGCTAAAGTGGTGCTTCAGGTTAAGAACAGTTTCAGGTTAATAACGGACCTCCGGAACTAATTAAGTACTTAACCCAAGTTATACAACTTAAGAAGAACTGCTTGCTCCTATATAGGGCCCAGTATAAGGCTGGCTGTTGCTGAAGCAACATTAGAGCAGTGTTTCCCAACCGGTGTTCCGCGGCACACTAGTGTGCCGTGAGACACCGGCTGGTGTGCCGTGGGAGGGAGGCGGGCGAGTCGGGCGGCGAGAGGCGGCGGCGGCGAGGATCCGCGTCGAGCCGGGGGTGGCTCCGCGGTGGTGGTGCCGAGCGGCGGGGCAGCGCGCGCAAAAGGGAGGAGCGAGAGACAGCGGAGGAGGAGGAGGCCGGCATGTCCAGGCAGCAGCAGCAACAGCAGCAGCAGCAACTCCCGCCGCCGCCCCCTCCTCCGCCCGCTATCGCAGCCGCCGCCGCCTCAGCTGCCGCCGTCCCTCAGTCGCTCGCTCTGCTGCCTCCTCCCACCCTGGCAAGGGGAAGGGAAAAAACGTTCACTTTTGTGTGTCCCTCCCGGCGTGACGCTGCGCGCTGACGTCACGGGGCGGGGCTTTAATGGTGGTGTGCCGCGAGATTTTTTTCCGGTAAGCAGGTGTGCCGTTGCCCAAAAACGTTTGGGAAACACTGCATTAGAGCTCTGCTTCCCTCCCCTCCCCTCCCCAACACTGTATCTTTGTTCTCTTCTGGCATTTAATGTGAGCCTTGCACAAGGAAGTTTAGCATCTCCTAGCTGTGGCAGAGGTCAATGCTTGCAGCACGACAACTAACTTCTCTCCACAACCCATTATTTGAGTACTGAGCCCAGCAAAATCTCTCTCTCTCTCTCCCTCCCCTCCCCAACAAAATATTTCCCTTGATTGTTGAGAGAAAAGAATAAAACTTGGTGTCTACAGTCTACTGTGTAATTCTGTTTACAGAGCAAACAAAAGCTTAATCCCCGCCCCAGAGAGGGAAGAGGAAAAGATGCAATTGACAGCACTCACAATACATGAAGCAGCAGCTCTCAAACACTGAGAGTTGTTAATAAAAAGAGACTTGCTGGTTAGTGACTTTAGGCAACTTCACAGTCAAGGAGAGTTAACCAGACAGAGGGCTCATCCACAATTCTTCTCGTCCCCAAACATCAGTCGGGTTTTCTGTGCATTTATGTTTGTTCTGATTCAGTGTTAATCAGTGGGTTAAAAAGGAGCAGGGTAAATGAAAAATCACTCAGGCTCGTGCCTGGAAAGCATAGGACAAGAGGAAGTTTGGATGAGCCCAGGGAGTGATGCATTTGAGAGATGGCTTGGGGTGATGGGCCAAGGTTTGCACACAGTACAGGGGAATGCAAGCTTGCCTTACAAGAGGGTTGTTGCAAAGATGAATGAAGGTCTGCCAAGTTCTTCACACATTCTAAAGTGTGCTGTGCTAGACGCCAACAGCAATACTAGGTTGGTGTTGTTCTCAGAGGTTGAGGTTTGAACTACACTCCCGCTGTGTCCTCACTAGGAAGTCTGCAACAAAGCCACTTTCAGCTTCTTGTCGGTGTGATGGGGGGGGGGAGATAATGACAATGACCTACCCTAGAGGGTTGTTGTAAAAGGGTAATGTGAGCAAGCAGCAGGAACTGCTGGATCCATGTACAGTGGACGCTCAGGTTGCAAACGTGATCTGTGCGGGATGCACATTCACAACCCGCAGTGGCACGTCTGCGCATGTGCGGGTTGTGATTCGGCGCATATGTGCATGTGCAAAGAGTGATTTAGAGCTTCTGCGCATGCGCGACAGCCAAAACCCAGAAGTAACCCGTTCCAGTACTTTCGGGTTTCGGCGGTCCGCATCCCGAAAAAACACAACCTGAAGCATCTGTAACCTGAGGTATGACTGTAAAGAAGCCCATAGCTCAGTGGGTAAAAGCCCCTGGCATTGCATGCATAAAGCACCACTGTCAACCCCCTGGCATCTCCAGCTAAGGGCATCAAGCACAAAGGCTGGGGGCTGACTTCATCCCCAAGGCCTCAGACAGAAGTTAAAAACTCCAGCAGATACTACTACTCTTCCCAAGTCACCTTGACTCTCCTCAAGTTACCTTGGTCCAAGAAGTCTTGATCAGAGAAACAGCCCTTTTTTCCTTCAAGATTTGCTCAAAATGCCATTTCTGCCCCATTTAAAAAAAAAATTCTTGATCATGGCAGACAGGAGTTCAGTGTATAAAACTCTAAAAACCATTCAGGGCTTACTTCATTCCCAGAAGCCCGAACAAAGGGCTCAGTGTCTCCCCACACAAAAGCTTTTCCTGAAATTTGTTCACAGCTAAAAATACCTCTGAGAGAAAGTCATTATGCCTAGAGGCTGCTAGGTCAGATTCCACCTGTAAATGCCCCTCTCCCATTGTCCCCTTTGTCCAGGGAGGGAGACAGGCAGGGGGTTAGGTGGGAGCAGTGAACTCAGTGGAGAGATAGCTAGGAAACTTCTTGGAGAGCGTCATGCCTTATTTCTGCAGAAAGCCATATGGAGCTTTCATTTAGAAAGAAAAGAAAACTGAGCAGTATATATTGATGGTCTGCCAGTGTAAGCAAGGCTTAGAGCAAGATTTTCCGGTCGAGCCCCTCCCCCTGCTCCAGGCACAGACAATAAAAGCAACAAATATTTTGAAGGATGATTTGTCGGTTTTTTCGTCGAGTTACACACTAATTTATCGTTGAGGTAATTGAGATACAGTGGTACCTCAGGTTACATACGCTTCAGGTTACAGACTCCGCTAACCCAGAAATAGTGCTTCAGGTTAAGAACTTTGCTTCAGGATGAGAACAGAAATCGTGCTCCAGCGGCAGCGGGAGGCCCCATTAGCTAAAGTGGTGCTTCAGGTTAAGAACAGTTTCAGCTTAAGAACGGACCTCCGGAACGAATTAAGTACTTAACCTGAGGCACCACTGTACTTGCACAGATTTCACCAGCCAGCAAGATCAGGAAAGGAGGGGTTTTAAAGATTGTTTAAAAAGACTGAACATGCCAGAGCTACAATTCCCAGTAACCCTAAACTACAGTTCCCAGGAATCTGTTTTAATGTGTGGTGTGTACACAGCCTCAATAGTTATAGTGGGAATTCCTTGCAGATTACCACAGTGCCTGGAGACAATCAATCAATCCACAGCAGTGACCAGAGGAGAAATGACCACGGGGAGGACAGCAGAGAGAAGAAACGCCATGATGCACCTGCAGCAGCAGAACCAACCACTTTCACCTGCCCCAGCTGCAACAGAACATGTCTCTCCCATTTCGGTCTCTACAGCCACAGCAGGCACTGCAACTCTCCAACAGTTTGACTTCATCCCCAAAAATGCACTCCTCCATTGTCTCCTGAGACAGACAGATGCCAACTCAAAACACACACACAAAGGCTGGGGACACTCTGACCTATAACTCCCATCAACTCTAAAACTTGGGGCTGATAAGAACTGGAGTCCATCAGCATCGAGGGGGGTCAAAGGTCTCCCAGCTTTTCTGTTTTCCTTTAATTGCTGGGAGTGTGGCAGGGATAAGGCTCGTTCTTTTTATTGTATGTACAGTTGGATGAGAGTTGGGGGTTGGGAGGATTTTGTGTTGTATATCATTTTAATTTGGCTTTTAATTAATTTTATCCATTTTAATTTATTTCATTATTAAGTGTCACTGAAACATCTCCCCCCCATAACGCAATTAACCAATAAAATAACAAGCCAAAAATCCTAAGCTCTGAATTCTCTGCCCATTGACATTTTTTCCCCTGTGATGCTTTTTATTTGATTTTCTTTCGTTATACAATTACATATTCCAATCTATACTTTAACTTATGTTAAGTGTAAAACAAATCCAAATAATATCCACATTTCTTCACCCGACTTCCCATAACCACACTGCAGCTTCTTCTATTCTATTTTCTTTTTAGTTGTGTTGATTACCTTTGTTATCTCATTTACACACAATACATAACATATCTATCTGAATTTTTACTTTGTGAAATTTAGTCAATACATATCAAGGGTTTGATTTGGGAACAATGTTTTATAATATATTCTTCCATACTTTCCCACTCTTTTAAGTTTTTGGTTTGATTGTTGCCCAATTACCATTGACATAAGGCAGGTACCTTTGCTGTCTTGTTTTGTGTGCCTGCTAAAAACACTTCTGTTTATGCACGCCTCCCCAGACATGTGAAGTTGACATATATTTTAATCCGTATTTTTACCTTATAACGCATACTTTTAATTGTTGAGTTTACTCATTCTGCTCTTCTTACGAGTTGTTTTTTTGCTGATAATTCCAATGTTGATATACTTTGTAAACTGCTTAGAGGACTTATATGCAGTTAAGCGGAATCTATCTTTTGTTAAAATACTAATAGTAAAATACACACTGATAGTAAGCTAACAAAACACAAAAACTTGCTATCCATCTTTTGAAATGGCAATAGAAATATTTGGCCTCTTTCGACCCTGAAGGTTAAAATATAAGCAAGAAATATAAGCAAGACCCTTATATAAGCAAGAACCCTCTCCCCTAGTACTACCTCCTTCGCCCTCTCCCCTCTGAGGTGCAGATAGGTCTGTGGGATAGAGGCCAAGTTTCCATGGGTTTGAATGCAAGCATATCTCTGCGCCTTTCCCATCCCATCCAGGTGGCTGCAACCTGCCTCACTGGCCACACTGCTGAATTGTTCTCTAGAATATAATAACAAGGTTGGATGCTTTGGAGGAGGCGATCTGGTTTCAGAGGAGAAGAGACACTCGAAACATGAGCAGCAAAGGTAACTTCATCATTTTCTGTGAGGGAGGCTGTTTGGGAGCTGCAAGGAGCCAAGAGTGGCCAGATCCTGTCTGCTGGGGAAGAAGAGCTGCATTCCGTGGAGCAACAGTCAAGGGGCTTGGAACACCCACTTCAGAACAAAGTAATTTATTATGTTCCTTCTAGCTCAGTACAGAGCAGGCTTGTCCCAACTGTTTCAGCCCCAGGACCCACTTATAACCCAAGCTTGCATTGCGGAACCACTGCTTAATCCTTTACCATATATTTTCATGATGCTAGCAGGCCTGAGACATCACCTTGCCAACAAAGGTCCGTATATTAAAAGCTCTGGTTTTCCCAGTAGTGATGTATGGAAGTGAGAGCTGCACCATAAAGAAGGCTGATCACCGAAGAATTGATGCTGTTGAATTCTGGTGCTGGAGGAGACTCTTGAGAGTCCCATGGACTGCAAGAAGAGCAAACTATCCATTCTGAAGGAAATCAGCCCTGAGTGCTCACTGGAAGGACAGATCCTGAAGCTGAGGCTCCAATACTTTGGCCACCTCATGAGAAGAGAAGACTCCCTGGAAAAGACCCTGATGGTGGGAAAGATGGAGGGCACAAGGAGAAGGGGACAACAGAGGACGAGATGGTTGGACAGTGTTCTCGAAGCTACAAACATGAGTTTGACCAAACTGCAGGAGGCAGTGGAAGACAGGAGTGCCCGGTGTGCTCTGGTCCAGGGGGTCATGAAGAGTCGGACACGACTAAACGACTAAACAACAACAAGCAGGGCTGAGAATGTCCCCTGTCTGAAACCCTGGAGAGCTTCTGCCAGTCAATGAAGACAATACTGAGCTTTATGGAACAATGGTCTGACTCAGTATAAGACAGCTTCCAGTCTTCCTATTCACTAGTCATCTGCCCAATAACCAGTTAAGACTGCATATATTCAAACCTATTTTGGCCTCTACATTTGAAGGTGGAAAAGGAGAATGAGATAGAAAGCTTATCATTTGAAGCAAAAGCAAGCTGGTCGTATCCACTGCGACACTCCTGTATCACTTACACAGTCATGGTTTTCCTAAAGAATCCTGGGAAGTATAACTCATTAAGGGTCCCAATAGTTGACTGGAGACGCTGTATCTCCACCACAGAGCTGAAGTTCCCACAGTTCCTTGGGAAGAGGGACTGAGTGTGATGACCTATCCTGAAATTGTACCTCTGCAAGGTGAAATTTATTTATTTTTAAACTTGAGGTAACCTTTTCCCCTTACCTTTTAAAAATTAAATAATAATTATTTTTTGTCTGGGGCCAAGGGGTATACACCTGAAACCAAAAATCCACTTATATCAATAATGAGTAAGTTGTGGCCGTTTCTAATCCAAACCATTGTCTGCTTGAGTTTATTATTCATTTCTTACATTTAGCCACTACCCAGGGAGGGGGGTGGCCCTGTGACTGGCTCCACAATAAACTAACCAACCAACTTTGTGGTGAGTTCCCCCACCTTTTTTTTTTCAGGGGGGAAAAACTGGTGAGGTGAATAGGGGTCTCTTGACAACTTTCAGAACCTTTAATGAACTATGGTTCTCAGGGTTCTTGGAGGGAAGCCCTCCTTGTTACAGTGGCCTGACAGAAGCAGTCCTACATTCTCCATTCCAGCACTGAATAAACCAAAGGCTTAGTTGAACTAACAAGCATACAACCTTACTGGAAACCAATTTGGTAGTGTATGGTGTGTGTCATTAGGTACACACACACACAAAGTAACTTGGCACAAATGATGATGCAACAAAGTCAAAAGGGATAGCTGTGTGTGGAGCAAACAGCTCCAATACAAAACTCCCTCTGCTACCAACCCAGCAAATCTTACTTTTGACACGAGGGAAGGGAGGAAGGAGGGAGACTTCTACCCAGTTTCACATGTGAAAACCCACATGTTTATACAAGAAACCAAGAACCACCTGTTGGGTCAGGTCTTCATCCTGTTCTAGATCCAGGTGCCAATTAGAGGAGGTGGGAGTGAGGTAGGGAGAGCCAGGAGGGTCTTTGGGCCAGAGTCACAAGTTTAGACATTTGTTTTATATTTATACACATCAGCCCAAACGTGATGCACTCTTTCAGCTTAAAGCTCCAAATTTCAGCAAAGTATAGTTGTGATTTAGTAAGAGACATGAATTCTTCCCCCCACCCCCGTGAGTCATCAATACTTTTTTTTTTTAAATGGCCAGGGGCATTGAAAGCTGGAAGTGGCACAGGCCTCTCTGGACCTCCGAGAAGGTCTGCTGATGGACCTCTGTGGTCTGAGTCCGTCTGGTGACTCAGCTCTTGTGCATGTAGTAAGCTGCTGTTGAGAGGTTTATGTGACGCACAAACAACTCCACCTGGTTGCAAATGGAGGTGATGTCAGAGGAAGGATGGGAATGCAGACACAGAGGGGTAGACATAGCCAGGCTTGTATCTGCACACGTGGCTTCAGCTTGGTGTCTGAAGGCATGGAAGAAGGAAGGGCCCTTTTTGGCTGGCTTTCTGGAGTGCAGACAGACTACCCAGCCAGTGGGTCAGTGTTGCTTCCCCAAAGACTCTGTGAAATGTTTTACAGGAACTAAGGAGGTCCAGGTGCACCCAGAACCACCAAGTTCCCATTAACCTGGGACCAGTTTACCTTAAAAAATCACCTTACTCCCTGAAGGCCTGTCCGACTGCTCCATTCTGCAGAGCAGGCAGGTGCCACGTAACGCTCATTCTGCATTTGTAGGAAATCAATCTTTTAGTGTGGCAGCACCTGCACTTTGGAACTCCCTGCCTATTTACATCAAGCATAGACTTCCACTATACTCTTTTCAGTGCCTGCTAAAAACATTTCTGTTTAGGCAAGCTTACCCAGACATGTGGGTTAAACCACAGAGCCTAGGGCTTGCTGATCAGAAGGTCGGCGGTTCGAATCCCCACGACGGGGTGAGCTCTCGTTGCTTGGTCCCTGCTCCTGCCAACCTAGCAGATGTTTTGGGACTACAATTCCCATCATCCCTGACCACTGGTCCTGTTAGCTAGGGATCATGGGAGTTGTAGTCCCAAAACATCTGGAGGGCCGAGTTTGCCTATGCCTGGTTAACATTGATCTGGGCTCCCACCCAGGCCCTGATGTCAATTAGCAGAACTGCAGTAAAGATGGGACTAATGTAACCATTAAAGGTTAAAAGAAAAAGAAAGAAGGTAAAGGACTTCTGGATGCTTAAGTCCAGTCAAAGGCAGCTATGGGATGCAGTGCTCATCTTGCTTCAGGCCAAGGGAGCTGGCGTTTGTCCACAGACAGCTTTCCAGGTCATGCGGCCAGCATGACTAAACCAATTCTGGTGCAACAGGACTCTGTGACAGAAGCCAGAGTGCACAGAAATGCCGTTTACCTTCCCACCACAGTGGTACCTATTTATCTATTTGCACTGATGTGCTTTCGAACTGCTAGGTTGGCAGAAGCTGGGACAGAGCAACAGGAGCTCGCCCTGTTGCGGGGATTTGAACCACTGACTTTCCAATCATCAAGCCCAAGAAGCTCAGTGGTTTAGAGCAAAGTGCCATCCACTCCCTCTAGTGTAACCACTAAGCCTGGTTAAGATAAACCACCTACAGTTTCATCTAAACTTACCTCCTCTTGTAAGAAACAACGCTCCGAATTATCTAGTAGTTTGTGAGCACCACGGCATGTTTTCTCTACAAAACCAGAAGACAGTGGCCACAGAGGCTGTTTTTCGCTATAATACTAGCACTTGGAGGTTACCTAATGAAAACCTACAGACCAGGTAAATTCAGGGAAGGCAAAATAAATCACTTCATGCAACAAGCAATTTATAGAGGAACTAGGTGTCGCAAGGTGTGACGGACACAGACTTAGGTGGCTTCCGAAGGGAGTTAGACAAATCCATAGACAAGATGTCTAATCAATAACTTTTGGCAAACAATAGCCAGGTAGAACCCCCATGTTCAGAGGCAGCATGCTGACAAATTATCAGCAGAAAGATGCCCTGCAGCCACTCAAGAGCGAGTGCCCTTTAAAGAGTCAGAGCCCAGCAATCCAGATTCAGACTGGAATACGCGTCTGCTGCAGAACTTGCCAAAACACTTGGAGGGATGAAATCCTCAGCTGGTTTTTTCCGTTTTGCTCTGGGCATTTAAAGGCAGAAGAGGAACCTCCTACTGAAGGCAACAACCTGAAGTTTGTTCTCTCTCTCTCTCTCTCTCTCTCTCTCTCACACACACACACACACACACACACACACACACACACACAAACAGGGCTCTAAGCAAGATCCCAAGGCCACCTGCAACAGCAAAGGAACACCGCCTTGTGGGGCTTGAGGATCGAAGCTGGAGCAAGATTTCGGCTCAAGGTGTACAAATAGCTTCCCCTTACCTTGCTTCAAAGTCCACAGTCAAGCAGAAGTTGCCAAGCGAGTCTGGCTGCTCCCTTCGGCCACATTTCCCATTTTTTTCAGTGCGTCATTTGAAATTCCTCTGCTCTTACACACCCTTCCCCTCCCCTCCAGTGTACATTTACTAACAAAGCACCACTGTGCAGCAGTGGCTGCTGCTGTTTTTCACCAACTAGTTTCGATGCTCAAAATTAATCTGTGCCCTTTGCAACCTGTTTGCCAGCCAGTGGAAGGCGCCAATCATTCAACCCTAGAGAGTCTCTGGAACGTGGCCAGGTCCCCTATACACCTTACACCATGGATCTGTGCCAAGTGGCTCATTAACAGAAATCTTTCAGGTGGGCAGGGGCTCTTTTCAAGAGGAGGCAGCCCCCAAAGAAAGACGCTGTTCCCACCAGGGAGGAAGCCATTGTGCCCAGAAAAGCAACTTTTTTGTACTAGTTAAATGCCCTTCCTTCTGAGGGACAGGATGTATGCAAGAAGGAGAACTTGCATTATTGCTGGGAGTATACTGGTTCTCTTTAATATGATACTGCCTTACATTGTACATGGGGCTGCCCTTGAAGGTAGCAGGGGAACTGCAGTTAGTACAGCAGGGGCCACCAACCCTCCAAGGCCCACTTGAGCGCATTTGGGGGTTTGGGAAAGTTCTGTAGGCGCCACCAGCCCAGCCACCTTTCTCTCTGCTTCTCTGAACTAGCAAGAGACAAATGATTACAGTGGTACCTCTGGATGCAAACGGGATCCATTCCAGAGCCCCGTTCACATCCTGAAGTGAATGTAACATGCAACTGCGTGCATGCGGGTTGCGTCTTGCTGCTTCTGCGCATGAGCGTGACGTCATTTTGAGCGTCTGCGCATGCGCGAGCGGCGAAACATGGAAGTAACACGTTCTGTTACTTCTGGGTTGCCGTGGAGCATAATCCGAAAATGCTTAACCTAAAGCGTATTCATCCAAGGTATGACCCTTCACCCTAAGGTCCCAGCACAGGTTACAGCATTAAAGCACAGTATTATAAGGAATTTTAAATTTAAAGCGCACAAACGTTTTGCTTTTTCCAAGAGTTCTTGTTAAAAGCTGTATACTCAGTGGAATTAATCTGAGCCTTGAAAAGCATATAGAGCCGAAAGTGGAAGTGGGAAAGGGTGTCACTCTCTCAACTTCCTCCTTCAGCTCAGGGCTTGATCTCCTTCTGCAGGGCCTGTAAAACAGAGCTATTCTGCCTGGCCTTCAATCTGAATTAGCCTGATCCTCTCTTCCCTTTTCTCTTCTATGAAGAAACCCTTTCTGGGACCCCACATTTAAATTCTTCCCTGGTCTCCTTGCTGGCCCTAGTAGGACCAGCTTGGCCAGTTAGCCCTGGTGATCATTTGATGTCTACTGCCTGGGTTCCCCCCCTGCCCAAAATGACCCCAGAATTTTTTAATTTTATTGATATTGATGCTGCATTTTACGTTGTATTATATGCTATTTTTAATCATTGTTTTATATTTGCTGTTAGCCGCCCTGAGCCTGATTTTTAAACCGGGAAGGGTGGGGTATAAATGAAATAATAATAATAATAATAATAATAATAATAATAATAATAATAATAATATGCACTTCTCAAGTGTGGTGGTGGAGAGGTAATGCCCCTCAAAACCAGTGCTTTAAAAAAAGAAGAAAAGGTGTCAGTATTCACCACGAAGCTGTTACAGCAAGTGCTACACTTTTAACATTTGGGAAAAAAAGGTGCTGGTACTGTGAAGTTAAAAAGCAATACTCACCACCAAGAGGATAGTAGGTGGGGAGTGGCTGCAAGTGAAACACCTCAAGGGCTATCACTCATGACCAAGAGGACACAGGGGAGTGGGGGACTCAAGAGATTCATGGGCACCAGAGGAAGACCCTCTTAAATACAGAACCGTGCCAATGCTCAATAGTTCCTCCGGCTTCCAATCCGTTTCCAGTCCCAAGGTTCTGGTGCTCATCTCTAAAGGAGGTGTGGGGAGCCTCTGGCCTTCCAAGAGTTTGTTGAACTGCAACTCACATCAGCTCCAGCAAGCATGGTCAGTGTGGCCAGGGATGACAGGAGTCAAAGTTCAGCAACACCTGGAGGACCATATGCTTCTTGCACTTGCTGTAAAATCCCACATGGTTTGGGACCTGCCCACTCCCATTACCAACCCACCTGCAAACCAAGGTCACCTGCCAATGCTGTATTCAGGATGCCCTGCAAGATGCAAGGCAGGTGGCAACTAGAAGGGGAAAGGCAAGAAGAGCATTTTCCACTTGTTAAGCTCTTCCCCCCTGCCAAGCAGACACCTAGTTTTACAGCATCTTCTAATAAAAGGCGAAAGGGCCAATGGCTTGACTCAATATAAGGGGAGAAGCACAATGGCCTCATAATACCAGGGTAGGGGGAAAACAGACTGTAGTTACCGATTGACCCATTGCATATCTACCCCTCCCCCCTCTTTTCTCCAAGGAGCTCAAAGCTAGCCTTACTGGTTTCCCCCCTCCTCATTTAATCCTCACAACAACCCTGTGAGGTAGGTGAGGCTGAGAGGTAGTGACTGGCCCAAGGTCACCCACCGAGCTTCATAGCCAAGTGGGGATTTGCACCCAGGTCTTCCAGGTCCTAGTCTGACACTCCAAAGGCAGAGTTAGAGACTTATGCATAGCTGTGCTTTGACTTTTACCAGCTACCAGGAAAAGAGTCTGAGACCTCTTCAGGAGACAGTACAAGTCCTTGCTGCCACACAACTGTTTCAACAACCAGACCCATCTACATCCAGAGTTTCCTCCTCCAATCATACCTTTATCAGCCATTGAAAGGGTTGTATTGAAGTACTGCTCCTCCACAGTCCACGCAGTGTCATTTATTTTGCTGGAGACCCCACAGGAACCCACACAGCTCACCTTGATAGCTGGAAAGGAGAAGAGAAGAAGAAGAGGGGAGGAGAAAATATTAGCTTTCTTGGCAAGCCAAAATAAAGAGTATCAGTATTTATCAGCATATCAACTTAGGAATCTGCCCAGTGCTGAGTAAGGCAATCAATTCTCTGAAGTTGAGGAACCTTGTGGCTCCCTAACTATGCTCTGTTAGAAGTCCAGATGTTGCTGGCACCGAGCCGTGACAGGGTGTTCTCAGTGTTTTAAAGCAGTGGTACAAATATACCCAAGGTTCCTCTAATACAGACCTGTCCAACTTTTCATACCAAGTGGACCACAATAACTGCCTTGTGGGGAGGGACAGGAGTGAGGGTCAACATTTGATG
Source organism: Podarcis bocagei (assembly GCF_964188305.1). Classification (NCBI taxonomy): domain Eukaryota; kingdom Metazoa; phylum Chordata; class Lepidosauria; order Squamata; family Lacertidae; genus Podarcis; species Podarcis bocagei. The sequence continues at coordinate 9,920,697 of NC_138140.1, forward strand.
CCCCACCAGCCCTTGTGCTGCCTTCCCAAAGCTGAGTAAGTGAGGCAGCAGGCTTTGGGAAGGAGGCATGAGGCTCTGGCACGGTCCTAGAGCCCTCATGCCTCCTTCCCAAAGCCCAGCATCTCAATAACCAGGCTTTGGGAAGGCAGTGTGAGGGCAGTGGGCCATCAAATTGCCAACGGCCACCAAAAAAGTCCCCACAGGCTTTGTGCTGGGCCACCCTACCCTAATACCATGTCTGTATGCCATGTTAAGAGTGGGACAGAATGAAGAAGTTCCATATTGCCCAAAATGTTCTTCTTGTGTCCTGCCCCAAATTATGAACATACAGACTTGGCAGTGGAAGAGATTCTCTCTCTCTCTCTCTCTCTCTCTCTCTCTCTCTCTCCCCCCTCCCCTCCCCTCCCTCCCTTTCTCTTTCTCTCACACAAACAAACACGCACTGTACTTGCAACCCAAATATTAGAATACGGTATTTTTTCTCTATAAAGCAATCACCCAATTTATGATTTAGGTACGTCTCCTAGCAACGCCTTTCTCTCTTATGCTATTATTGGCGGGGGTAGGCTGGGAGGGTGGAACCAAGCAGTTTTTAGCACATATCCAATAGCAATGTCCTTCACAGTGCCCTGGCAGCTTGTTGACCCAATAGAGGGTTCTGTCAGTACCACGGGGATATTTTGTCCACGTGCCCCTGCACCCTCCAAAATCTGCTGCAGATGGGTGGTAGGGCAGAACAGCATGACTGGGGACAGAGGGAATAGGCAAAAAAAAGGCTTCCCACTGCAGTGCTGCTGACAGAATCCTCCGCTGGACCAGACAGCCATCTGTCAATAATGCCACCCATTGCAGACAAAGCTTAGTACAGCATTTCAGTTAAGCAAGGTAGGTATCTAAGCCACCAATTGTGCTCCAAACTAAGTTTGCAAACCAGCTCCAAAGTCCCAATGAATTGAATCAGCTTTTAAGTTAAGATACCCACTGCTTTCAGTGAATGCCATGTCAACTAAAAAGGATAGGAAGCTGCCTAACACAGAGTGAGACCCTTGGCCCATCAGCTCAGTTGTGTATACACTGACTGGCAACAGTTCTCTCTGGGGCTTCAGAAAGAGGGCGTTCCTAGCACTTCCTGGAGATGTCTGGGATTAAAACCGAGACCTACAGCATGCCAAGTTCACTGAGCTGCAGCTCTTCACCCACATAGCCAGGAAATGTATGCCAAGCTACACCCTCATTGCAAGGAAGCGAAAGCAGGAAGAAAACAACACAGAAATCAGTTATGAAGAAATTATGCTTTTTTTAAAAAAAAAAATCACATCCATAATTATTGTTTGCCTCTGTCTGTCTTGAGAGACGATAGAGTCTGCCTTTGGGGATGAAACCAAACCTCTGCATTAGCAGCACTAAAATGACCTCCCTGGAATGCAAGTCTGGGCAGTGTGTATGGAGGTCTTGGGCTGCCAAGATGACAAGACACCCCTCTCAGCCTCCCTGATGTGGTCCAAAGGAAAGCAGAGCGATACATTTGGCACCAGCTTGGCTGCAGAGTTGCCAGAAGGAGGTATACTAGGTGCCACCCAACCACCCAATCTTCTCCTGCAAGGCAGCAGCAGTTTAGAATCAGAGTTTTCCTTCTCCTAGTGGGGCTACCTTCCCAGGTTGGTGAGCCCCATCTGCCCCGCACTTCCCTCTACAGCAGCCTTGCTCAACCTGTGGGTCCCCAGATGTTGGTGAACTACAACTCCCATCAGCCCCAGCAAGCATGGCCAGAGCTCAGGGATTATGGGAGTTGTAATTCAACAACATCTGGGGACCCACAGGTTAAGAACCACTGCTCTACAGCATGGGTAGGCAAACTAAGGCCCGGGGGCTGGATCCGGCTCAATTGCCTTCTAAATCTGGCCCACAGACGGTCCAGGAATCAGTGTGTTTTTACATGAGTAGAATGTGTGCTTTTATTTAAAATGCATCTCTGGGTTATTTGTGGGGCATAGGAATTCGTCCACTCCCTCCCCCAAAAAATATAGTTCGGCCCCCACAAGGTCTGAGGGACAGTGGACTGGCCCCCTGCTGAAAAAGTTTGGTGACCCCTGCTCTACAGCACATGCAGAAACTGCCTTCCTGACCATTGGAGCCACTCTTGGTCTTTTTGTCCACTCAATCTTCCAGAGCCTGTCTTCATGTGCACAGGAAGACCCTAACTCACCAAGGATTTCAGACCCATCGGCTGCCCTCACCTGGTTTAGCCAGCCAGTCAAAGCCATTTCCTAGGGTGTGGCTGTTGCTACAAGCTGACAGCTTCCAGGAGCCCCAGGTGAGAGCTGAGTGCAGCGTGGGGACCAAAGGTGGGCAAACTGCCCCAGAAGAAGCACAATTTGTTCCCTACCAGAGATACTACCCCTCCCCTAACACCAGTGTTAGAAACTGGGATAGGACTGGTAGGAGCCATGGGGCTCATGGGACCTAGGTTGCTGGCGCCAAAACAAAATGTCTTTTTTTCTTCTTTTGCCCTGCTACCGGACCAGGCAGCCGTGCAGACACGCCCCCCCCCCAATGCTGCTGGGTGAACCAGGTGGTCTGCTGATTTTGCCATGTCTTTTGCTATGGCACTACTGCACAAAAAACATGATTCACCCGGCAGCGGGGGGAAACGGGATTTGTTTATTTAACTTGCTGCTGGGCTAATCAGGGGGTCTGCAGGGTAGCAGCAATTTATTTATTCATTTATGCTGCCAGGCAAATCAGAGGTTTGGTGGGGGTAGCGTGATGGCAAAAGGCACAAGGTCTTTTGCTACCGCTGTGCTCAACAGACCAGCTGATTGCAGCCAGGCAAGTGGAGGTGCCAGGCACCGAGAGTGGCGCCAGGACATTTCGATCCAGTCACAAAAGGAGGTTTTTAAAAAAGAGAACTGGAACTGATTACCAGAGTCTCCTAGGACCACAGAGGGTTGCCACATACCATAGTTGGTTCATCCAGCCCTGGCTGGCAGCAGCTGCCCAGAATCTCAGGCAGAAGTCTTTCTCAGTACCTGATCTTTCTTAGTTAGAGATGCAGGATAATTTCGAACGCTGCCTAACAACCCATACATCTCAGGTGAAGGACTATTATAAACTTGGTGAATGTTAGAATGTTGAGGTTTGCAGGAAAAAAGGGATACAGTGACATAAGGAAAAGATTAAGATGACAGAGGTTGGAAAGGAATTTTTAGAAGTTGCTAAAAAATTATGGACATTGGAATGCAGAAAGGGGGGGTATGGGGGAGTCCCGGAAAAGAGGTTTATGAAAAAATGTTACGAAATTATACGTGTTTGTATGTCTTTTTAGGTGTTTGTTTGTCTTTAAAAATTTTTGTAAAACCAATAAAAATTTTATAAAAAAACAACAACAACCCATACATCTCATTATTTTTTTGTTTGTTTGTTAAATTAATTAAATTTTTATACTGCCCTTCATTAGAGGATCACAGGATAGTTTAAATATAAAAACACAAAAATACATAGCATAGTTACAAACAAAAGCAAGAACACTTCCCAATACAGTTTAAAAGGCCATAGATTATTTAATTAGCCAAAGGCATGGGGAAAGAGGAATTGTTTTGTCTGGCACCTACAGATTAATAATTATAATTATTTTTTTTATGATTATTATTTGTACCCCGCCCATCTGGCCCATCTCTCCAACAGAGATTAAGAATACATTAAAATCTCACACATTAAAAACTTCCCTGAACAGGGCTGCATTCAGATGTCTTCTAAATGTCACGTAGTTGTTTATCTCTTTGACATCTGATGGGAGGGCGTTCCACAGGGCGGGCGCCACCACCGAGAAGGCCCTCTGCCTGGTTCCCTGTAGCTTGGCTTCTCGCAGCGAGGGAACCACCAGAAGGCCCTCTGCGTCTGGGCAGAACGATGGGGGTGGAGATGCTCCTTCAGGTATACTGGGCCGAGGCTGTTTAGGGCTTTAAAGGTCAGCACCAACACTTTGAATTGTGGTTGGATATGTAAGGAAGGTGCCAGGCAAGCCTTCTGGGGAGAGCATTCCACTAACGGGGAACCACCACAGAAAAGGCCCATTGTTGTGTTGCCAGTACTCCGGACCTCTTGTGAAAAAGGCACACAGAGTAGGGTCTCAGGGGATGATTGCAGCATCCAGGTAGGTTTCTATGTGGAGAGGGACCACATTTCAGGCTTCATAGGTCAAAATCCGCACTTTGAATTGGGCCCCAAAACTAATTGGCAGCCAGTGCAATTGGGCCAGGATTAGTATTATACAGTGGTACCTCGCAAGACAAATGCCTCGCAAGACAAAAAACGCGCAAGACGAAAGAGTTTTCTGTTTTTTGAGTCATTCCGCAAGACGAATTTCCCTAAGGGTTTGCTTCACAAGACAAAACGTCTTGCGAGTTCTTGCGAGTTTGTTTCCTTTTTCTTAAAGCTGTTAATAGCTGCTAAGCCGCTAATAGCCGCTAATAGCCGCTAAGCCGCTAATGGGCTTGCTTCGCAAGATGAAAAAACTGCAAGACGAAGAGACTCGTGGAACGGATTAATTTCGTCTTGCGAGGCACCACTGTATGCTCAAATCATCTTGCCCTGGTGAGCAACCTAGCCACCGAATTCTGCACCAGCTGAAGTTCCTAAACCATCTTCAGATGCAGCCCCCTGTATATTGCATTGCAGCAATCCAGCCTAGAGGTTACCAGAGCATAGAAAACAGAAGTTAGGCTATCCCAGCCCAGAAAGGGGCACAGCTGGACCACTAGCCAAAGCTCATTGAAGGCACTTTGCACCACCGAGATCACCTGAGCCAAGAGACAACAATAGATCCAAGCTATGTACCTGCTCCTTCAGAGGGAGTGTAACCCCCTCAAGAGCAGGCAACCTCCCTTCCATCCTGTCTAGTGAACCACCCGCTATTCCAGTCTTATCTGGGCTGAGTTTCAGTTTGTTGGCTCTCATCCAGTCCATTACTGAGGCAAGACAATGATCCAGCACATCCACTGTCTCACCTGCAGAGGTAAAGTGGAAGTAGAGCTGTGTGTCATTAGCATACTGCTGACAACATACTCTAAACCTCTGAATAACCCCACTCAGTGGTTTCATATAGATGTTAAACAGCATGAGGAATAAAATTGTACCCCACACTGAAGGCTCCACGGGGCTGAAGAACACTCCCCAAGCATCACCCTCTGGAAACAACCAGACAAGTAAGACCAGAACCACCATAAAGCAGTCCCACCTACTCCTAACTCGTACAGCTGCTCCAGAAGGATACCATGGTCAATGGTACTGAAAGCAATGAAAAAGAGAGAATGTTTTGAAGTCGTGTTGTCATCCTTCTTACAAGGAGCCATGGGGTTATCCCATGAGGTTACAACTTTTTTGAATCCACGGCTTCCTTGACCAACTACATGCTTTCTGCGGCACTCCTGTGGGGCTCAGGAGCCCAGTTATATCACCCTTTGCCAGCCGAGCTGGCAGCCTCTCACCCCTTTTCGAACACCCTCCTTTGTGGAGTGTTTCCTCAACCTCCTCTCCCCTCTCCCTGGGGGTCCTCTGGGCAGGCACTGCTGCCACCCCTGGTATCTGAGCTGCCCTCCCCACCCCAAAGAGAGGTGCCTCCTCACACTGCCCCACAGGGGCCTGGGAAGCACCCCCTGGCCACCCCCAGAGGCACTATTCACCCAGGGAGCTTGTAGCCAGGGCTGCTGTGACTAACAGCTGTGCAGGCCTTTTGGAAGCAGAGACATGAGAGGGCATCAGAGAAGGAGGGAAGGTAAGAGAGGCAGAGGCCAGTGTTGCCCATGGCACCTCTGACCATCATTCAAGGCACCCTGGGGTGCCACAGCATACTGGTTGGAAATCACTGGGCTATCCCATTTCGTTCTCAACCACCTCCATTAGTTAAGCTTCAATACTCAGCCTAACCACTACACCACACTGCCTCTCAAACAGGACTCTGGTTTTTGTTTTAATTCTGCTTGTGTATCACTTTATGTACCGTATTTCTATCCTGCTGCAACTTATAAGGGCTTCTGGGAAATCTTCTACCCAGATGCCAACCCACCCATTTCCTGCTCAGCTTCAACCACCATACACCTTGAGCCCATTTCTGGGTCTTAGGATTACAGGTGTGGGTGATGAACAGTGCCCAATTTTTGCTGCTCTCCTTTAATCTGTAAGAAAAATATCAAGTCTGGTTCCAGACTTCTGCAACCCAAATAGCATCCTATAGCCAAGATTTCCTTGATTAATTTCTCTTTTGAAGCCTATCTCTAATATACCTTCACAGGGACAGTGTGTTTTACATTGATTTACGTTATGCTGTATATTGGCATTCTCTGGCAATAAAAGGCAGCATTTAAGTAATGCCCCATCAGCACTATGCATTTTAAGCATCATCATAGCACTTTAAACAGCCCTGGCATCCTGTAAAGAATCTTGGGAACTATAGTTTGCTAACAATGCTGAGAGCACCCTCCTTTCCCCTCACAGAGCTACAGTTCCCATAGTTCCTTGGGAAGAGCAACTGGCTGTTATGAACCACACAGGTACTTGTGGCTCTTTGAAGGAAATGGGGATCTCCTAGCAGCTTTTGGCACCCTTCGTGAACTACGATTCCCAGGAATCTTTGTGGGGAAAGCCAGAGTGGTGTGACACTGCTTCAAAGTACAGTGCAGATGGTGCTCTTGTTACTATTTTGAAGTGCAGGCAAACAAACACATTTGAGCACAACATTGGAGGCAAGGGCTACAGCTCAGCGGTAGAGTGCCTGCTTTGCAGGTAGAAAGTTCCAGGTTCAATTCCCACTGGCATCTCTGGGTAAAGCTAGGAAAGTCTGCAACCTTAAACCCTGGAGAGCTGCTATCTTTTCTAGTGTAGGAAATGCTAAGCTAGAGATAGCATTGACTCAATAGGAGGCAGCTTCCGACGTTCGTTCACTTCCAGCACTAAAAAGAGCATCTGGGTTGTGGGCAGCAATGGCTCTACATCACCCACCCCTTCCAAGATGATGGAAAGCCAGCACCAGCACAAGGTGCATGAATTCACCCATTATTTTTAACCCAATGGGGTTTTATTCAGCATTCAGGCAAATAGGAGGGGGAACAAACACACGGGCCACCTGGAAATGTGGCAGGTGGCCCAACCTGGCTCAAGATGGTTTGCCAAATCAATTTGCTGCTGCTGCTGCTCACCAGAGCGGTGGGTTACATGCATGATCATAACAGCAAGCCTTGAGTCCTGTAGGATAGGCATGAGATTAGGGTTGACAGAAATGGGGGGTGGGGGTGGGGGGCGGGACACGCAGCCTTTCAAAGAGAAAGGACTGCCACGGTCAAGTCTACAGTTCCTTAGCAACAGACATAGAGACCCTTCGAGTTTGTGACGACGTCCCACCACCTCAAATGGCTATAAGCACAAAAGGGCATGGCTGGCTTGGAGCCCAGAACCAGACCACCCGCCCATCTATGTGCTAACCAGAAAGCAAACTTGAAGAGCCACAGCCATACTGTGACCCTGCTGCTCCCTGCAGATGTTATTCTGACAACACTCACATTCAGACAGGAAGGGTTACCCTCACCTGCAAGCTGGTTCTACTCCTCTGTCATCAAACACATCTAAGGCCACAGTCACACAATATGTTTAAAGCACTATGATACCACTTTAAACAGTCATGGCTTCTTTAAAATAATAGGGGTCTTCTTTCAGCACCCTTAACAAACTGTGGCTCCCAGATGTTTGGGGGGGAGGGAGTCATGACTATTTAAGGTGGTATCAAACAAGGTATGCCCCCCAAGGCAAATAAAGGAACAGGAAGAGGGGAGGAAGAGAAACTCCCTGGTAGATAGGGTACAGTATCAGTTGGTGCGTACTAGACTGGCAAGGACCCCAAAAGTTGTTGGCACCAGAACCAATGATAGGAGGATCCAGAGTCAATGAGCCAACCAATCCTAGCTTTGTCCCCATCTTCCTCCCTCCTGAGTTCTACCAGGACTAACACACTTCCGTTTGTTCCAGTTCTAGAAGGAACAGGTCCGAGCAGTTTTCTGTTTGCTCCACTGCTTTCCCTGGAAATTTTGCTCTTTAAGCACTGAATTGGAGCAAACACGAATCTGTGGAAAACCCAACTGATGTTTGCTCCAAATCAGCAGTAAAGATGGGGTCTTCCTTGGGGGAATGTGGCAGGAGAAGCAGAAGTCTGGATGAGCCCTCAGGAGGAGAAGGAAGCTGGCCACCCCCTGAGCTAGTTTGTAAGAATGGCAGGCAGGCAAGGGGTGACTCAGGGAGGACTGAGGATGTGGGGCAGTGCCCCATTCGCCTTAATGAAGCAGCCTCCAGTGCTGTAGACATACACCTGATGACATGGATTCTACTCCACAAACATTATGCCACAACACCTGTTAGTTCATAAAAAGGTGCTGTGTGACCTTCTTTCTTTTCTTTCTTTTTTTGGCAACAGCAGACTTACCACAGCAAACCCTCTGAAAGTCTTCCTCCTAGGCACTTCATTCCAAAATGAGTAATGCACTTCATACCAGCCTACAACACAAAGCAGTGGAGCAGGCTGCTCTGGATTGTGTGTAATGCCTCTGGGGAACTGTGTGGTTCCTCTGGGGCAAAGCCAGTGCAGCAGACACTCCATCCCTCCCCAAGCAAGAGGACAATGTTAGAGGGATGGAAAATGCTGATTGAAGGTCTAGTTTGCAGCTGTCTTTGGAAAGCAGGCACAGGGGGGGATCACAGAGAGCCAGAGCTCATTGTGCAAAACCAAACAGGGAGCAGACCAACTTTATACCAATTCTATGCCAGATAAGAGAACCAATCAAGCGTTTGATGTGCCACTCAGGTCTGATCCCCAAACAATCTGTTCTGCGGCTGTACCCCAAAGGCTTTTTCAAAAAGTCCTCTCAAGAGTGCTGGTTCCAAGAGTTGAATCCAATAGTTATTCCTAATGGGCATGGCTAACTTTGGTCCATTGGTCTCATTGGGTCTACTCTGAGTAGAACAAAGATTGGGTACCATCCCAAAAGACACCCTGCATAACAGGCAGTATATGTCTTGGGGTAAAATCCTAAAAAAGGCTCAGCATTGTAAAAAAAAAAAAAAGAAAAAGCTCAACAGCTTCAATCCTAAAAAACAGCTCAACAGCTCTGGGGTTAAATCCTAGAAAAAGCTCAACAACTTTAGGGTAAAATTGTAAAAAAAAAGTTCAACTTTGGTCGGCCATCACACGTTAACTTCATCAAATCTGGCCCTCTTTGAAAAAAGCTAGGGCACCCCTGTAGTGTATAAGTTATCACCCTATATATCCCCAACCTTCCACTCAAAGGAGCTCAGGGCAGGGAACATGCAATCAATAATACTGCGTACATTTGTGATTGTAAGTTGTTTGAAAACCATTTTTAATATTGTGTTTTAATGTTGTAACCCTCCCTGGGACTTTAGGGTGAAGGGCAGGTAACAAATTGTTTTTATTATTAATCTAAACACAGTTCCAGTACAGATAAAGTCTGGGAAAAACATCTACTTAAAAGGCTCACTGGAAGAGGAAGGTCTTCACCAGATACTTAACAGAATGGAACTCTAAATCAGTGTTTCCCAAACGTTTTTGGGCAACGGCACACCTGCTTACCGGGGAAAAATCTCGCGGCACACCACCATTAAAGCCCCGCCCCGTGACGTCAGCGCGCAGCGTCACGCCGGGAGGGACGCACAAAAGTGAACGTTTTTTCCCTCCCCCTTGCCGGGGTGGGAGGAGGCAGCAGAGCGAGGGCAGCTGAGGCGGCGGCGGCAGCTGAGGCGGCGGCGGCTGCGATAGCGGGCGGAGGAGGAGCCGTCGCCGGGAGTTGCTGCTGCTGCTGTTGCTGCTGCTGCCCGGACATGCCGGCCTCCTCCTCCTCCGCTGTCTCGCGCTCCTCCCTTTTGCGCGCGCTGCCCCGCCGCTCGGCACCACCACCGCGGAGCCGCCCCGGCTCGACGCGGATCCTCGCCGCCGCCGCCTCTCGCCGGCCTCCCTCCCACGGCACACCAGCCGGTGTCTCACGGCACACTAGTGTGCCGCGGAACACCGGTTGGGAAACACTGCTCTAAATCATCACAACTACCAAGGTTGCTGAGAGTCACAAGTTCTGGCTGTTGCACTCAAGTCCTGTCTGTGGGCTTCCCATAATAAGCATCTTATTGGCCACTGTGAGAACAGGATGCTGGACTAGATGGGCACTGGCCTGATCCAGCAGGGTCTCTACTTATGTTCTTAACAACAATTGGTTATAAATAAGGTGCAAGGGCCCAGGACAGTGGCATGCGTCAGTTTATATGAATGAAATAAATCTTAAGCTGCAGTCAAATGAGAGTAGAGTAGATAAAAACATGAGAAATGGCAGCTTAACAATGAGGACCCATAAAACACTCTTAAAAACACACAGCAATTTATTGTGGCACCAGCTTTGGTGGACTGGAGCCGATTAATCTAATGCACTCTTAGTTCCCTAAAAACTTGCCACTTCTTTGACAGAATAAATTGTCTAGTCCTGCAATGCCTCAATATTAAGTTGCTATTACTCAATTTTAATCAACTCATTTCTCTTTGGATGACCAGCATTCACAAGACATGGAGGGGTTTTGTGAGATTGCAATGAGCAGCCAGAAGCTTAAGATTTCACACTCACCCACTTCAAATCTCAGCAAAATAACAAACTGAAGCTGAGCACAAGGGACAGGGCACAATCGCAGAACAGATCTGCTGACCAGCTTCGATATTTGGCTTCTCTTTCTCTGCCTAAGCTCCCCCCACCTTTCAGAATCCACTGAGCAAATGGGAGAGAGATTATCTTCAAACAGCAGGACCAACACTGCAAGACACCACGGCTCCACTGACACCATTGTGCAGCTTTAACAACAAAACATTAATCCAACATGACATTAGAAGTCACAAAGGTCTAAAAGCATTGGTTCCCGAAAGGGGTGGTACTGCCCCATGGGGGACAGTAGGATTACCTTGTGGGGTGGGGAGCTAAAAGGCAAGGGGGCAGCAAAAGGGCACTGGAAATGTGACTATCAGACTTTGAAAAGCTGGTATGACTGGGTCAAGTTCATCAGTTTTGTTGAGTTAATTAAACTGAATAGTTTTAATTGAATTTTGAATAAATCTATGATTATTGGTTATTGTTTAGCACCGTATTTTTTGCTCCATAAGACGCACCTGAACGTAAGACACACCTTGTTTTTAGAGGGAGAATGCAAGAAAAAAAATATTCTTTAAAGGGAGCGCTGAACAGAGCTTGTCTGCATCCCAGGCTCTGCTCAGCGCTCCCTTTCACGAGCCGTGAAGCCCCCAAGAGCCACACACACGCTCCGCGTGGCTTTTTAAAGAGAGCACGGCTCTTGTGGGCTTTTCTGGGAGGTGGGGGAAGAGACTGAGGGGTGGCCCTCAGCCAGCAACAGCCACATGAAGCCTCTTCAGGGCAGCGGGATGAAGGCTCCCCATGCCCTGAAGAGGCTTCACGCAGCTAAGCCAAAAACTAGAACAGCAAGAGGGAGCGCTGCGCAGTGATCCCTCTTGCTGTTCTGGCTTCTGGGATAGCCACACAGCCTGCATTCACTCCATAAGACGAACACACATTTCCCCTTACTTTTTAGGAGGGGGAAAGTGTGTCTTATAGGGCAAAAAATACGGTATTTCCTTGTGTTGCTATCTTCTTTAGTGGGTCATGCAAGCTGCTATTCTGAACAATGCTTTTTATTGGGCAGAAGACACTGGGGATGAGTTTGTGGAACCAAAGAAGGGGTGGCCCAAAAATGTTTGGGAACCACTGCTCTAAAGAGAAACACACACCCCGCCACACACACCCATCTACTCCTATTATCAGTTCCTAGCACCAGGACAGATCAAGCTCCCCAGCCACCCTTGATTATCTTGCAAGTCTGAAGGAAACTGTTTTGTACACACTCATAGGCCTGTTCATGTAGCTAGGATGGAGTGCAGTTTCTTATCCTGCCCCAATTGTGATGACTGGTGATTTGGAGAATCTTTTCAAGTCTTTTTTTCAGTGCCTGAGGGCAGGTGGGGTCAGAGACAAAAATGGGTTGAGCAAGGGATGTAAATTTCACCTTTGTACAGTAGGCTACTTTCTATGCAAATGCATGCACACACACCTCTTTATTCTCCACCCAGGCAAGCAAGCACAGCATTCAAGGACACATTCCAGACAGGCAAAAGAGCTCTCAGGTTGCAAAGCCAGGTTGCTGAGGTGTGAGTTCCAAGGACCAAACAGAGAGGCCTTGAGGGCTGCATTTGGCCCTTGGGCCTGAGGTTCCCCACCCACAATCTAGGTTTACTTCTACACTGGGCACTCAACACAGAATTGCCAGGCTCCCTTTTTTCTGCAAGACATCACGAGCAAATCATCTCCCTCATATTCACCTGTTCAGTGATTTAAATGTATAGTGCAGATGGGGGTGGGGTGGGGAATCATTAGTTGGATGCCATTGTTAGCAGTGGTGTTTTTGTTTTTGTTTCATTTTAAGGGGGAAAAGGTGCTGGTACCATGAAGTTGTTACAGTAAGTGTGGCACTTTTAACATGGGGGGGGCTGCATACCCTCGAGAACCCCCAGAAAAAAAGGACTGGTTGTTAGGACCAGAGAATGCTGGTACACAACATAACACAAGTCAAACTGAAAATATAGGTGTCACTGAACGTGAATTAGCAATAGCTGTTGGCTTGTCCGGTAAAATTAATGAGGGGAAGGCTGTTATTTGAATTAAAGAAATATGGAACTAGAGTAGCTATTCCACTCACAGCTTAAAGGAGAGCAGCAATAATTGGGACACTGTTCAACGTCCACACCTGTAAGCACCTTTGGAAACTTGGGCGCAGCTGAGTCACTCTTCTGCCACAGGTCCAAGGTCCAATTCACACATCATGCATGTTCATGAGTCACCAATGGTAAACATGAGTGAAGTCATCACAAATTCCTCCCCCACCGTCAGAATGTTTAAGTGTTGCTGCCCCATCAGCTTAGCACCATGTTCAGATGATGCACAAGCAAGCAGACCCATACAATCAGAAACAGAGCATGTGGTACAACCCTGCTTTATAATGCAGGTGGAGCAAGTCACATGTTTGAGTGCTCCCCCCCCCCATTTAAATACAGCTTTCAACAAGTTTCCACATCCTAGGACATCACACTAATTCTCCACCGACTACCCAAATGTCCTAGCCATCGATTTCTTTTGGGGTTGGGCACAGAGAACCACAAACCTTTCTGCAGCAAAAGTCTAAGAATCATAGAATTGTAGAGTTGGAAGGGACCCTGAGGAATATGTAGTCCAACCCCCTGTAGTGCAGGAATCTCAGCTAAACCATCCATGACTGATGGCCATCCAACCTCTGTTTAAAAACCTCCAAGGAAGGAGAGTCCACCACCTCCCAAGGGAGACCCTCCACTGCCAAACAGCTCTTACTGTCAGAAAGCTTTTCCTGATGTTTAGTTGGAATCTCTTGTCTTGTAACTTGAAGCCATTGGTTTGAGTCCTACCCTCCAGAGCAGGAGAAAACAAGCTTGCTCCATCTTCCATGTGAAAGCCCTTGGGACATTGGAAAAAGGCTATCGATAATAATTCCTCTGTCTCCCCCTTTTCCAGGCAAAACATACGCAACTCCTTCAACTTTTCCTCATAATGTTTGTTTTCCAGATTTTTTATTATCTTTCCAGTTTGCCAACAACCTTCCTAAACTGCAGCTCAGTGACAAATCACCCGCTTTGCATGGCGAAGATCCAAGGTTCAATATAATTATATAATAATTTATTATTTGTACCCCGCCCATCTGGCTAGGCTTCCCCAGCCACTCTGGGCGGCTTCCAACAAAGATTTTTAAAAAACATTAAAATGGCACACATTAAAAACTTTCCTGAACAGGGCTGCCTTCAGATGTCTTCTAAATGTCAGGTAGTTGTTTATCTCTTTGACATCTGCTGGGAGCACGTTCCACAGGGTGGGCGCCACTACAGAGAAGGCCCTCTTGCCTGGTTCCCTGTAGCTTTGCTTCTCGCAATGAGGGAACCACCAGAAGGCCCTCGGCGCTGGACCTCAGTGTCTGGACAGAATGATGGGAATGGAGACGCTCCTTCAGGTATACTGGGCAGAGGCTGTTTAGGGCTTTAAAGGTCAGCACCAACACTTTGCATTGTGCTCGGAAACGTACTGGGAGGCAATGTAGGTCTTTCAAGACCGGTGTTATGTGGTCTCGGTGGCCGCGCCCAGTCACCAGTCTAGCTGCCGCATTCTGGATTAGTTGTAGTTTCCGGGTCACCTTCAAAGGTAGCCCCATGTATTGGAAGACACAAGACCCACCTACCTTGGAAGAATGGCAGATGCAACTAATAGACTATATGGAGATGGCGGAAATGACTGGCAGAATCCGAGACCAGGGAGAAGAGTTGGTGGAAGAAGATTGGAGGAAATTTAAAACTTATTTGCAGAAATATTGTAAAATTTTTGAATGCTTATGACATTGAAATGAATTGCAGGGGTTCTAGCAACAAGGTAAAATGTAAGATTGGATTAATAATAGATAAACTAATAGGACATGAATTTGCTGAACCAATTTTTAAAAGGGATACAAAAATGGGAGACGTGAGGAAGTAAGGCAAATAAGTTAACTAAAGATGAGAAATTAAGAAAGAGGGAATTTTTGTTTTCTTTTATATGTGTTTTTTCTTTTTCTTTCTTTGTGTTCAATGTCTGTATTTTTGTATTTTGTAATTTTGTATCTTTTTCGTTTTTGTATTTTTCTAAACTTTTCTATTGATAAAACCTAATAAAATTTTATAAAAAAAAACAAAGGTAGCCCCATGTAGAATGCATTGCAGTAGTCCAAGCGGGAGATAACTAGAGCATGCACCACTCTGGCGAGACAGTCTGCGGGCAGGTAGGGTCTCAGCCTGTGTACCAGGTGGAGCTGGTAGACAGCTGCCCTGGACACAGATTTGACCTGTGCCTCCATGGACAGCTGTGAATCCAAAATAACTCCCAGGCTGCGCACCTGGTCCTTCAGGGGCACAGTTACCCCATTCAGGACCAGGGAGTCCTCCACACCAGCCCACCCCCTGTTCAAAAACAGTACTTCTGTCTTGTCAGGATTCAACCTCAATCTGTTAGCCACCATCCATCCTCCAACTGCCTCCAGGCACTCACACAGGACCTTCACCACCTTCACTGGTTCTGATTTGAAAGAGAGGTAGAGCTGGGTATCATCTGCATATTGATGGACACCCAGTCCAAATACCCTGATAATCTCTCCCAGCAGCTGCATGTAGATGTTAAAAGGCATGGGGGAGAGGGTGGAACCCTGAGACACCCCACAAGTGAGGGCCCAGGGGTCTGAACACTCATCCCCTCCCTGGCATCTCCAGGTAGGGCTGGGAGAAACCTCTTGTCTGAAATCCTGGAAATCCGATGCCAGTCAGTATAGAGGGACCTAGAGAGGCCAGTGGTCTGACTTGACATAAGGCCTTTGTTCCAGCTCAAGGGATCATGGGTAGAAGAGGTGAGGTATTAAAAGTGGAATCTGCTACCAATTTCTTGCTAGCTCTTAAAGGTAACGGGACCCCGGACCATTAGGTCCAGTCGCGGATGACTCTGGGGTTGTGGTGCTCATCTCGCTCTATAGGCCGAGGGAGCCGGCGTACAGCTTCCGGGTCATGTGGCCAGCATGACTAAGCCGCTTCTGGTGAACCAGAGCAGTGCACGGAAACGCCGTTTACTTTCCTGCCTTAGCGGTACCTATTTATCTACTTGCACTATTGTGCTTTCGAACTGCTAGGTTGGCAGGAGCTGGGACCGAGCAATGGGAGCTCACCTCGTCGCAGGGATTTGAACCGCCGACCTTCCGATTGGTAAGCCCTGGGCTCTGTGCTTTAACCCACAGCGCCACTCGCGTCCCTTTGCTAGGTCTTACTCCAGAATAATTGCCACAGGCAGCGTTAAGAAACTATTTACAAAAGCAATGCCAGCATTCCCACCCCAAAAAAAGTTGGCAGTTGTTTGGGTGTTCTTTCCAAAACACCTTCATATATACACACACACCACCGCCAAGGCAACTTGGCACACCTCACCCTAGCCAACCAGACACTGCCTTAGCTGCTGCGACAAGAGGCATGAACCATGCTGGGTTGGGACAGGGGTTCAGCCCCCCCATGCATGCCCTCAGGCCAAGGCTGCCATCTCTGTCTATGCTACAAGGCAGGGCAGAAATGCAAACTGAATGCAAAAATCTGAAGCCAGGGTATGAGGTGAGGGCTTCTCTTGCCTGCTTTGGCGATTTCTCACCAAGCCTACCCAAGAGAATTTCTCTCACCACCACCACCCAAAGTGTTAATATTCACAGCTCTGATCCTAGAGAGAGAAACAGAACATAGCATACTGAAAGAGGCAAAGCCAGCCTGCTCCCTTGTTTTTGCAGCCCCCAGCCTGAGAAAAGACCAAGATGTTCCAGGAGCTGCTGAGTCAACAGTCCCTTCCCAACTTCAAGGCATCTGCATTTGTCCAAGGCCATCCCTGTGTAGGAGAGGAGGGTGGTCCTGGCTCCCTGCCTCAGTTGGCAGCCTGCTTTATAAAGGTTCCTTGGTTCCCGTTAGCCAGTTGAGCACTCAGAAGCCCATTCATATTGCTCCAAATCAAGAGCATGGGGAACTTTTTTCGGTCTGTGGCAACATGCCCTTCTAGGAAACCTTTCAGGAGCCATATGCCAGTTGTGGGTGGGCCAGATGCAAAGCCAGGCAGAACAACTCATGTAGATTTGTGGTACGGAAACATCCCCAGGGTATTTACCTATTTATTAGCCAGTGGTATGGTGGTTACAGGCCCCTGCTGGGAACTGGGAGACCAGGGTTCAAATCACCAATCAGCCATGATGAAGATCACTGGGTAACCTCTTGTGAGTGACTGTCTTTCAGCCTAACCTACCCCCCCCCCCCGGGTTGTGATGAATCATGTATGCCACCTTGAGCTCATTGGAAGAAAAGTGGGATATAAAAGCAATATATGTGTATCTTTGTAAAATTTTACCCTGTTAATGCAGATGCATCACTTAGGGTAGCTTATAACAGTTAAACTCACAGCATCGTTATAAAAGCAAACACATATACATATACACACACACACACATTTTTTAAAACCATACAATACAGAACACGAATAGGCAAAACTGATTAAAAACGAAACTCTAAGATAAAAAGATGGTGATATGCCCGGCAGGGCAAAATCTACTACTAATACTGCCTTCACTAGCCTTTGGAAGGCAGTTAAAGAGGAAGCCATCCAGACTCAAAAGGGAAATATATTCTACCTTGAGTGTGACTACTGAGAAAGCCTTATCTGTCATTACAGCCGGCCATATCAAGGGCCCCTCCATTATATCTGACTCCCAGCTCCCAACCAGCATGGTTAACGGTGCCTACAAAGGAGGGATGATGATTCCTCTCCAAGAATCAGTATTGAGACCTGTGCTTTCCAACATATACGTAACTGTCCTGGTGTTGAGCTCCAAAAGGCTTTCTCCAGACTGGGTGAATGGGCATTAAGAGGCAAATGCAATGCAATGCAATGCAATGTAAGGAAGTGTGGAGCAATGCATGCTGGGGGGGAATACACCCCAGTTTCACATATACACTGATAGGGTCTGCAAAAGGCAGTGTGACTCACCAGGAAATATATTGGGGCTATGGTGTTAAGCGGGTGGCTTGGCAGAAATGCTGGTTCTGTGCACAGCCACTGCCGAAAAGACAATTTCCATGTAAGGGATCGTTAGGATTGAAAAGGAACTGCTAATATTGCAACACCATTATACAAATCTATGGTGCAACCACACTTTGAATCCTGTGTACAGCTGTGGTCGCTGAATCTCAAGGAGGACATTGTAAGGCTGGAAAAAAAGATTCAGAAAAGGGCAGCCAAGATAATCACTGGGTGAGAGGAACTCCCGATCGAGGAACAGTTGGGGCTTTTTTAGTCTGTATAAAAAGGTAGTAAGGAGACAAGACAGAGGTACATAAAACTGGACAGAGTTACATTCCCCCCCACCTTTTTCATTGTATTAGAACCTGCACTAATCCAATGAAGTTGAATATTGGAAGATCCAGGGAAAACAAAAGGAAATACTTCACACAACACAGAATTATAAACTGGAAATTTGCTGCCACAGAATGTAGGTGATTGCCATCAACTTAAGATGGTTTTAGCAAAGGACTGGGGGTGGGGTTACACAAACCCATGGAGGAGGATAATGGTTACTATTCCTGATGGCTGTGGACCAATTCCAGTACTGGAGGCAGTATACCATATTTACTCGAATGTAATGCACACCTTTTTTGGCCAAATTATGTCATGAAAATTAGGGTGTGCATTAGATTTGAGGACGCGTTTACATTCGCCAGCAAATACTTTTTTTTGTTTCAAGGCTTTGAAAACTGAGGTGTGTATTAGATTCGATGGCGCGTTAGATTCGTGTAAATACGGTAAAAAGGTACAGGTAAAGGACCACTGACGGTTAAGTCCAGTCATAGATGGCTCTGGGGTTGTGGTGCTCATTTCGTTTTACAGGCCGAGGGAGCCGATGTTTGTCCACAGACAGTTTTTACGGGTCATGTGGCTAGCATGACTAAGCCACATCTGGCAAAACCAGAGCAGTCCTTCCCGCCAGAGCGGTACCTATTTATCTACTTGCACTTTGACATGCTTTTGAACTGCTAGGTTGGCAGGAGCAGGGACGGAGCAACGGGAGCTCAACCTGTCGCAGGGATTCGAACTGCTGACCTTACGATCAGCAAGCCCTAGACTCAGTGGTTTAGACCACAGCGCCACCCGCATTCCCCTGGTAAATACAGTATATGCCTCTAAATGCCAGTTGCAGGGAATCACAAGCTGCTGTTTCCCTCAGGTCTGGCTTGCAGGCTTCCCATTGGGGCATCTAGTTGGCCATTGTGAGGACAGGTGGCTGAACTAAGTGGGCCTTTGACCTAATCCATCAGGGCTATTTTTATGTTCTTAACCCAAGATACAGACAGTGATGGCTTCACCACCAGCTAAATATATACTTTCACCATCCTCCTTCCAGAAAAGCATAAGGCATCTCCACAGCCCCCAAGAATGGCTGGGGCAACCCAGTCAGCTGGGCGGGGTATGATGATGATGATGATGATGTCCTGGGGTGCATCCCAGGGCCAAAGAGAAAGGTTTGGAAGTGCCACAATTGGCCCCTGGAACTGAGGCTCCCCAACTTTGATCACACCTGATGAAGAGTTCTGGAAAACTCAAGGTATTCCCCCAGGCATGTGGATTTTTGGTTTGTTTGTTTGATACAATTATATGCCACTTGGTTGTAAAAATAAATAAATAATAAATATCTCAAATCAATTTGCAAAAAGAATACAAACTATAAAATCATCAGCAAAATTGCCAATCAAATCTTAATATTCTTGTGCACCTGATGAGCCACAGATTTTCCACCTGTTTATAGGGGTAGAGGAAAACTCAAGAGGATATGGTGGTTTTGGTTTTTTGCAATATATATATATATATATATATATATATGCTTTCGTAGATTTTCACGGGTACAGGAATGCAGGTTTTGGTGTCTTCGGGTGTCTTCCCGTGTAAGAGTTGGGGTGTCTAGGCGACGTTTCGACGAGGTCTCACTCGTCATCTTCAGGCTGGTGCTTTCGGCTTCTTGTTACTGGAACAGAGCAGGATCTCAGTGTTTGAGTTCCTATAAATACTGTTGAGGGGGTGTGGTGTATGGCCTCCAACGTTCTGGGCAGAGAGGAAGTTCCCAGGTTAGTGTGTCTTTTCTTCTTTTGTTCATTAATTACTTGAGGGATATCTTGAGTGATTTCTTGAGTGATATTCTGAGTACCACTTAGGAGGGTCATTAGGTGTGGATTAGTTGCTAAAGCTTTCGTGTCTTGACCTCTTGACCTTGTGAAGAGTTTTTTCTGAGAAGATGGCTGTACTGCACTTAGTTGTGCTCTGGCTTGGCTTCGTGTATAGGGGCGAGCTGTGGTTTTGTGCCCTGTGCCAGCCAGATCTGTGTAGGGATTGCAGGGGGGTGCAGCATCCGGAGGTGCCACTATGGTTTGGCTACTGGATGGTGTCTGTAATTTATCTGTGGAGAGGGTCTGGGTTTGGGTCTGGTGTGGTTGATTGGAGACTATCTACCGGAAAAAAACACACACCAACCGCTACTTACATGCACAATCACACCACCACCCTGCACAAATAAACTCCGTAGCCAAGACTCTCATCTCCAGAACCAAACGCCTGGCTGACAAAGACCACTTGACAACTGAGTTACAGAATCTTTCAAATGTGTTAATCGCCAACGGATACCAGCAAAACAGGGTTACGAAGCTAATCCAAAAAGAAACACCCCCCAAAAACCAAGACACAGAAGAAAACAATGGCATGGCCCTCCTTCCTTATATCAAGGGCACTACAGATAAAATTAGCAAAATCCTCCATAAACACAATATCAAAACAGCCTTTTGCACCAACCAAAAAATAGCCAATATCCTCAGAAACCCCAAAGATAAAATCCAGCTAGAAAACCAAGGGGTCTATGAAATACCCTGCAAAGTCTGCCCAGCCACGTACATTGGACAAACAAACAGACGAATAAATGCACGTATCGCAGAACACAAGAATGCCGTCAAAAAAGAAGAAAAAACTTCCTCTCTTTACCAACACATGAAAGAAACAGGACACGAAATTAATTTTTCAGATTCCAAATTGCTCTTTAACATGGAACACCACCACAAGAGAATAATCATGGAAGCCATCGAGATAGAGAAACACCCTCACAACATGAACAAGCGTGACGATACGTCCCGCCTGCCAGACATCTGGAAAATAGCCCTCCCCACAAAAACCGACACCAGAACCAGAGGCACACAGAACGCCATCTCCAATCAACCACACCAGACCCAAACCCAGACCCTCTCCACAGATAAATTACAGACACCATCCAGTAGCCAAACCATAGTGGCACCTCCGGATGCTGCACCCCCCTGCAATCCCTACACAGATCTGGCTGGCACAGGGCACAAAACCACAGCTCGCCCCTATACACGAAGCCAAGCCAGAGCACAACTAAGTGCAGTACAGCCATCTTCTCAGAAAAAACTCTTCACAAGGTCAAGAGGTCAAGACACGAAAGCTTTAGCAACTAATCCACACCTAATGACCCTCCTAAGTGGTACTCAGAATATCACTCAAGAAATCACTCAAGATATCCCTCAAGTAATTAATGAACAAAAGAAGAAAAGACACACTAACCTGGGAACTTCCTCTCTGCCCAGAACGTTGGAGGCCATACACCACACCCCCTCAACAGTATTTATAGGAACTCAAACACTGAGATCCTGCTCTGTTCCAGTAACAAGAAGCCGAAAGCACCAGCCTGAAGATGACGAGTGAGACCTCGTCGAAACGTCGCCTAGACACCCCAACTCTTACACGGGAAGACACCCGAAGACACCAAAACCTGCATATATATATATATATATATATATATATATATATATATATATATGAATAATAGCACTGTTTTATCTGTTAACTACAGAGAATTGCCTTCAAGTCACCTTATGTCCAAGAAGTGGACAACTTTAAAAACAACAAAATAGTTCACTTTTCACAAGGTCAAAGTGGGTTATTAGCTCCCCATTCCAGATTCCCACAAAAGTTCAAAACAAAGCACGCTCTCCGCTATAACCTGTGGAGAGACTTATTGGACTGAATTCTTTAAGAAATGAATATACATGTCTGATACCTTTCAAGACTGTTATTTTCTCCATGCATCCCCATTTAGGGATCAGCCATAATATGACTGCTGTTGTCTATGTTTGCCTGTTGCATGTATTTCAGAAATAACAAGAATACATTTTTAAAAGTGCAGAGGCTCAATAAGAGGTTGATGCTTATATGACCTAACAATCCCATAGCCAATACACCTCCATGATTGAGGACCTGTCCCATGTGCAATGCAGAAGAATGATCTTCAGTCAGAGCCTGTTTATTAGTTCCATCTTATCAAACCTGGGGTGACCCCAAAACACACTTAAAAGTAAGGAAGTGGAGCGATGCACCCTAAGCTTTGAACAACATCCTTTTTTAAAAAAAAATTATTCAAAATTAAAATAAAACATATTATCCAGAAACATATCACCCTTATTCCCCCCCCCCAATTTTTCCTCCCTCCCCCTCCCTCCCACACAAAACCCAACCACCCCCACCCCCTGGTTTCCCTCAGTTCCAGTCTTTGATTTCTCTGAGAATGCTGTTTTCTGCATGTTACAAAGTTGTATAGATCCTCAAACTATTTAGCTGATTATTATCAATAAAAAGTTTGTGAATGTTTATTCAAAGCCAGCCAAGGAGTCCGGTTCGCTTTGTTGCGTCTTCAAATACTTTGTAAAGGGTTCCCATTCATCTTTAAAGTCACAGTTATCCTTGTCCCATAGCTTTGAACAGCATTCTATCCTACAATGACACAACCAAGAATGTATCCTGCAGGACAGTCATCTTCAACCTTTTCAGACCCAGGAACCATTAGGGATAAGGAACAGAGAGACCCAGAATCCCATTGTGGTCCTCCACACCTCTCTATTTGGTCCTCAGAACTGTCCCTAGGTCACATGCCTCACCCTTTTTTTCAGTGTTTTTGACTGGCTGGAATACAGTCATACCTCGGGTTACAGATGCTTCAGGTTGCGCGTTTTCAGGTTGTGCACCGCGCCAAACCCAGAAGTACCAGAACAGGTTACTTCCGGGTTTCGACGCTTTGCGCATGTGCAGAAGCACCGAGTCATGACCCGCACGTGCGGAGATGCGACACTGTGGGTTGCGAATGCTGCGGGTTGTGAATGTGCCTCCTGCATGGATCACGTTCGCAACCCGAGCGTCCACTGTATGTCCCTGAATTCGTATCATGCTTCTTCCTTGTCTGGATGAAGGATAGAGAAGGGTATGCAAGTGAGTGTAGAATTTTGGCTACTGTGCATTAAATGATTTACATTAGTTGCTCCACCCACTTTTGCCTCTGACCCCACCCACCACTGAACTTTGGAAGCTTTCCCAGAAGGGAATGCAGCACCCAGGCTGGAAAAGGTTCCCTACCTGGAAAGGAAACTTAGTGTTGACCTAGAGACAACACTGGGACATCCAAGAGGAAACACTCTCCCAGCTCTGCAAGTGTATGGTTTCTGGTTGCCCAAATCATAGTGTGGAGTTTATACTCCCAGCGCCTTATACATTTCTAAATACACTATGTACACTATAATTGGCATAGGGCAGTATTCTTGTCAGTGCCTTGAATGACAATGCAGAGTTAAGCTTGGTGTAATTTTGGAATGTTTCATAGAAAATAATTTTCTGGGGCAGTAGGCATGTAATCCTATATCTTCTTTCAGAATGACTTGAACTGTGATTCCTGTGGAGTTCCATTTTACCTAAAAGAACCTGCATGCCATGCTCTTGAAAATGGAGCTCCTTGTGTTTTCAGTAATCCTAAATACTTAGATTTGGAGTAAGGGGTAAAGGGACCCCTGACCGTTAGGTCCAGTCGCTGACGACTCTGGGGTTGCAGCGCTCATCTCGCTTTATTGGCCGAGGGAGCTGGCGTACAGCTTCCGGGTCATGTGGCCAGCATGACTAAGCCGCTTCTGGCGAACCAGAGCAGCACACGGAAACACCATTTACTTTTCTGCCGGAGTGGTACCTATTTATCTACTTGCACTTTGACGTGCTTTCAAACTGCCAGGTTAGCAGGAGCAGGGACTGAGCAACAGGAGCTCACCCCGTCGCGAGGATTCGAACCGCTGACCTTCTGATCGGCAAGCCCTAGGCTCTGTGGTTTGGACCACAGCACTACCCGCATCCCGAGACCACCTGCATCCTGATTTCGAGTACACAGTGCCTAAAAAGTCCCCCTTTCATGCTGATGGAGCGGTTCTAGAATGCTAGAAGCAGGGACGCTGCTGCAGAAATAGCAACAGGTCTCTGACAACAGACCACAGCACAGCTGGCTGCTGTACTAAAATTCTCATCCTCTCTGACCATGGGCCATTCCAGTTAGAGTGTCACACCAGGTCCAATTGCCCACTCATCCTTGAAGTTCACTGGGTGGCCTTGGGCCAATCACCACCTCTCAGTCTATCCTACTTCTTTGCAAGGGTATTGCAATGATACTTACCATCTCAGTTACTAGGCATACTCAGAAGAAATATAGGTTACGGTATATTTTGCAAAAAAAGTTCTAACAAAGGTGGCCAAGAGATATTAGGGTTGCAGCCTGAAGTACACCTGCTAGGAATTCCCATTGAACTTAGAGGGGCTTACTTGTGAGTAAACATGCTGAGGTTGAGCTATACCAAGTCAACTTACTAAGCCCCAGGGGGACTTACTCCCCCAGTAAGCATGTGGAAGTATTTGCTGTGTATGATGAAGAAGGACGCCCCCCCCCATTGGAACCTCACCTCCAACAGAGACTTCACTGAGCTGCCTTATTTTGATTATGCATTTTGCATTTTTATATTGTGATTTTATCTTGTGCATGGGTACAGGGCTGTATATAAGCTTAATAAATAATAATAACATAATAACAACTCAAGTCCAACCTATACAAGCTGCACTATGTGGTTAATATCATCAGCCTACCTAAGAGGGCTACTGTGAGAATAACTGGTGATATAAGAAAATCACTTTGCACGCTCAAGAATTGCACTACAAATATCAGGAAGGGGGAAATCTCAGGACCAGAGGGCCAGATGTGGCCCTTGGGATTCTTCCTAGGCCACGCCTTCTCTGCAAGCCACACCCCCTCTTCCCAGACCACACCCCTTTCCACTCACACTTTGTGTCCTCCTTGAGTGCTTCTGCATGACTGAAGAATGGAAGGTTGTGTGTATATGTAGACAAACCTGAACTATGTGACTTCAAGGCTCACCCCATTCCTGTGACTGCAGTCTGTTTTCACTGCTGAATTCTAAATTATTCTAACCTGCCCTGGGACCTGCTGCTAAAGGGTAGGTCATCATAATAAAAATTATAGACTGAACTTGATCTTGGTTTTGGTGTACTAGAGCCTACTGTACAAGCCGTTGTTCCATTTACTTTTGGGTTCTGGTTGTGCCCGCCATTGTCATGCAACCCTTGGAACACTGCCTAGAAGAGGAATGCAGACCTCAGGCTGGTAGAAGTTTCCCTACCTGCTGATGAATATCATGGCATTATATCTCATTGGGAGGGGTTGAAAACAAGAAAACTGGAAGCTTCAATCCCCACCTTGCAGATCCACACAGTTGAAGGAAATCTGCTTCCAAATCCACTCCCAAAGTAGGCATATGTTTTATCCAGGTTCCTCTGTGCCAGAGCTTTCCAAACTGTGTGTCGCGACACATTAATGTGTCAGGCTGCAGTGCATAGGTGTGTCACGCAAATGTTCCTCACACTCCCTTCTAGGGCTGGGAAAGGGTTAGTTTAACCTCTGGTTTGCTAGTAAAACTGAATTACTGTGTCGCGAAATGATGCATGTCTTAAAAAGTGCGTCGCCAACATGAAAAGTTTGGAAAGCTCTGCTCTACACCTTCCCCAACCACCACCTGGCTACACATCACCCAAGCCTAACCTGCTTATCCAAGTCCACCATATGTTCCAATTTCCAGATGTCAATACTACATACATTTCACACATTATGCACATCCACGCAAAGGGCACAGCAAGGCACTCTGCCTCCACAGGCTAGTCATGCATCGAATAGTGCAGGAGTAGCTAGTGGTGTACTGGTGCCTGCCAGATGTTTCCAGACTCCCAGCTCCCATCAGGCCCAGTCAAGCGCAGCCAATGGTCAAGGTTGAGTTGCACTTCAGCAACATCTGGCGGGCACATTGGCTACCTCTGGGGTAGTGGTTAAGAGCATTGGATCAGAGCTAGGGAGACCTGGGTTCAAATCCTCACCGAACAAAACTCACCTAGTCACTATGGGCCAGTCACCCACCTATTGTGCAAGGTTGGTGGGAAGCCATAAAATTCAAGATGTCAATGTAATAATATCTCTCACCCAGCCCTTTTCTCCTTGTGCAGAAAAAGGTTTGTCCGGAGTTTATGCCATAGATAGAGCAATGCTATACATGTCTACAACAAGTTGTTTTATGCTCAGTAGGGCTTACTCTCAGGTAAGCATGCACAGGATTGTGACCTTAGTCAACCATCAACAAGGAGGGATGCAACTTGGACTTTTGGTATTTTTGATTCATTCTGGCTCAGCTGAATATAGAAAAAGTTGTCTCCCCTGCAACCAAAATTTCAGAATGCTCAGGGTTGCTTCTTATACATGTGGGGAAACCTGTGGCACTGCAGATGTTGCTGACCCACAGCTCCCATAATCCTTTACTACTAGCCATGCTGGTTGGCACTGGTGGGAGTTGGACTTCAGTGACATCTGAAGCGCCACAGGTTGCCTCCTGCCTACCCTGCCTTAAACCAAACAGAACACTGTCCCCTTCCAGAAGACCACTCCCCACCCCAGTTCACACAAACTCCGTAACTGTGCTGAACACACTTAAGTTCTACTAAGAGAGTTCTGTCACTCTCCTACTCCACCAAATCTGGAAGCATTGAGCCCATTAAGCTCAGATGGTTAAGATTACTCAAGCACTAAGAACTTGAAGCACTCTCCACATGTTCAGAAGCTCCTAACACAATCACGTCACAAGGCAAAGCATACAGAAAGCAGTTTTACCAGAACTGACCACTCACTCAGGAGTTAAGCCTCTGGGGCACTCCTTTCCGAAAGAATGCTGAAGAGTTAGCCAGACAATTGGGGGGGGGGGTTCCTTGTGTGTGGCTATTACTATTATTAATTTATTACCTGCCTTTAACTCAAGGGTTCCAGAGCAGGTTATAACACTAAAACAAAATGTCAACAACAGTTTAAAACAACTTACAATAATAAAAATGTAGGTCCTAAAGTATTTTAAGATTCATCCCACCACTTCAGCGAATCTGGGTGGGGTTAAGATTTTTACCACCATAGGTCTATAGAAGAGACAGAGAGAACTACACCTACATGGCAGCAAAGACATGGGGCAGAGGGAGACAGAGCCACAGGCAACAGAAAAAAAGTTATCATTTCAGACAGGTAGTTGTGGGGTGTGGTTTATTTGACGTTAAGGCCTCCTTCAACGCCCCAAAATCAAGTCTCGCTGCTCAAACCAGGCAAAGATACAATACAGTTCCTGAGCATAGACAGAGGATATTTTCCTCAACCGTAATTAAACTTCTCCCCGCTGCGCGCACATCAAAGCCACTCCTCTTTCTCCCCCACGAAAGAAAGTGGGAAGAAGAAAGTAATCCTGGCGCGACTGTGAGCCTCGGCACCTAATTGCAAGGGGGCTTAGAGAGTGAAAGAAGATGGACGACAGGTGGAAAGGTTTCCCCCACCCACCCACCCAAAAAAGTGTCCCGACAGCTGTGAACCCCTGCACCTATTCGCGAGCAGGCTTCGCGCAGAGGGTTAATGGGAATAGGAAGACATGGAGAGGGTAGTGGAACGGTCGTGGGAAACGGAGTCCCCCTCCCCTCCGCCCGGCGCTCCCTCCCTACTTGCTCGCTCACCGCGGTACTGGAGCGCTCCAGCCAGGCGGACGGTGACCGTGCCAGTCAGAGGCTCGCCGGGGCTGTAGACGACGCGGCTGTCGCCCAGGCGGATCTCGAAGAGCTGGATCTTCCCCATAGCCGAGCCGGGGCTGGAAGGGGTCGGACGAAGGAGGCCTTGCGCTCTTGCTGTCGCTACGGGCTCCTCTTTTTTTCCTGCTTCGGGACGATGGTCGGCGGCGGCTGATGCCTGCTGCGCTTTTACGCTCCGCTCTGCTCTCTCCGCCTCTCCGGGCAAAACTGCGGAAGGCGCAGCTCGTCTCTCGATCGCTCTCTACCTGCTTGCTCAGGGGACGGCCTGCGCATGGCCGGCCCCTTAAAGGGCCATCCCGTGGCCCCGCCTCCTCTCCTTCTGCCTTCCTTAATCCTGGTGTTCAGCTTCAGAGGCAGCCAGTCAAGGAAACACTAACCCCGCGCCGCCGCTATTTACGCTTTTGGATTTCATCCCCGCGAGATGTGATGATGGGTGTATCTTGGAAGTTGGGTCTATGTTTGGGTCTCAGCCGCATTCATAAGACGCTGCCTGTGCAGATTTATCTTCCAGACAGAAGAGCTGAGGATAGAGCCTGCCGACTCGGAGGCAGTCTATCCCCCGGCCGCAAGCAGCAGCGCAGTCAGGACAGGGCTTTGGGGGTCATTCTCACTCAAGTCCAGTGCAAAAAATAGCTGCTGAATCTCTCAATCATTACCCCTGCACAGCTTCAGAAAACCACAGAATTAACAGGTTAACAGAAGTAAAGTCTGCCATCCTATCTCACCCAGTCTTCTGGGGGGGGGGGTGTACCTTAGTACTGAGTCACACCATCGGTCCCTCTAGTCCAGTGTTTCCCAACCACTGTTCCGCGGCACACTAGTGTGCCGCGAGATGTTGCCTGGTGTGCCGCGAGATGTTGCCTGGGGGGAGGCGGGCGAGTCGGGCGGTGAGAGGCGGGGCGGCGGCGGCGGCGAGGAGAGGCCGCCCAGCGCGGGGCTCTTGCCGTCTGCCTGCCTGGCTGCCTGCGAGCTCGGCGGGCAGCGCCTCCGTCCGCAGCGCCCGCCTCGCGGCTCTCATTCCCTGCCCCTGCCAAAGCTCACCCAGCCAAGCCGCGCTCTCCTTCCTGCCTCGCTTTGCTGCCTCCTCCCCCCCACCCCCAAAGCTTGGAGGTTCCCCAGCAAGGGGGAGGGGAAAAATTGAAACTTACACTTTCATGCGTCCCTCCCGGCGTGACGCTGCGCGCTGACATCACGGGGCTGTAATGGTGGTGTGCCTCGAGATTTTTTTCATCAAACAAGTGTGCCTTTGCCCGAAAAAGGTTGGGAAACACTGCTCTAGTCAATATCCTGTGCATTGGGGGTGGGTGCTTTTTTCAGTCCGAGGGCCAAATTCACTTGTGAACTACCTTCCAGGGGCCATATGCCCATGGATGGGCAGGGTCAAGGGCAAAAGTGGGCAGAACAATGGATCTGCCTCTTCCCTTTCTACAGAAGACTACATTCCAACCATTCAGAGCTGGAAGTTTCTCTATACTATAAACTTATAGTGGTTTTTAAGGGTGCAGTGCCCCACACTGGTGTGGAAGGAGAGGATGGTAAGTGAGGCAGGAAGATTCAGGGACAATCAAAGAAACATTAAAGATTTCCATGTAGTATGGAAGCAGTACCCATGCCTCTTTTCAGAGCATTGGCCATTCTTCTAGAGA
This sequence comes from Podarcis bocagei, assembly GCF_964188305.1. Taxonomy (NCBI): domain Eukaryota; kingdom Metazoa; phylum Chordata; class Lepidosauria; order Squamata; family Lacertidae; genus Podarcis; species Podarcis bocagei. The sequence continues at coordinate 9,950,086 of NC_138140.1, forward strand.
TCTCCATGATGTATTGTTGGGAACAGGGATTTTCAATTCTGACAAATATTAAAGATCAGAAAACAGAAAGGTTTATTTGTGTTGATGAAGAGATGAGAGTTTGTTTGTCTCAAGTTAGACCTAATATAAATGAGATAACCCGGCAAAAGCAAGTTCACGCCTCTCATTGAATGCATACTTTTAGTTATTTAAGAGGCTCGTTTGTAATTATATTTTGGGAATTATTCATGCCCTTATGCAGCTGCATTGTTTTATACTTTTTGGATGTCCCATGGGAAGGAACAAGGAGTATTTCCTTCTGTAAGTTATTGTGCTCTGGTGCTCTGGTCCATGGGGTCACGAAGAGTCGGACACGACTAAATGACTAAACAACAACAACAAAGTTATTGTAGGATCCAAGTGGGATTTTGAGTCTTACACGTTCTGTGTGCAAAACAAAGGAACCCAGAAAGTTGCTTTATACTGAATCCTGGTCCAGCTAGCCGAGTATTGCCTTGCTGACTGGCAGAAGTGTTTTCCCAGCCCCTCCTGGAGAGCGACCCTGGGGTCGTCTGAACGCAGAGCATTTGCTCCTCCAATTGAACTATGCAGTTCCTTATGGGGTGTGTAGTGTGTGTGCCTAAAACATATCAGATATCAAATAACACATTAAAAAGCCACATACATTGGCATCTGTTGCTGCTGCTGTGCTAATGCTTCCATCTCATCTTTTTCTGCAAAAGAGCTCAGGATTAGGGTATGGGGTCGTTGTTGTCCACCTGCCCCTAGCCAACTGCATTTTATCATCACAATGACCCTGTGAGGTAGATTAGGCTTACATAACAGGTCCCAAAGCCACCTAGCAAGCTTAATTTCTGCTGTGAATGGGCATTTGAACCAGCATATCCCCAGCCTAAGGGATGCGGGTGGCGCTGTGGTCTAAACCACTGAGCCTTGGGCTTGCCGATCGGAAGGTCGCTGGTTCGAATCCCTGCAACGGGGTGAGCTCCCGTTGCTTGGTCCTGCCAACCTAGCAGTTCAAAAGCACATCAAAGTGCAAGTAGATCAATAGGTACTACTCCAGCGGGAAGGTAAATGCTGTTTCCGTGCACTACTCTAGTTCACCAGAAGAGACTTAGTCATGCTGGCCACATGACTCGGAAAAACTGTCTGCGGACAAGCGCCATTTCCCTCGGCCGGTAAAGCGAGATGAGCACCACAACCCCAAAGTTGTCCGCAACTGGACTTAACTGCCAGGGGTCCTTTTACCTTTACCTTTATAGCACTCACAAAGACTCGGAGTGCTTGGAAGCAACCAGACAAGCAGCCATGCTTCTCATGTCATTTGCAAAGTGTAGAGTACTGCAGGGAAGGGGGGCTTTTGAGCATACAGCTGTACATGTGGAAGTTTTCACGAAACCTGGAACCATGCACGATGAGGGCTATGGGAGTGGACACCAGGGAACAGGGAAACACACCAATCGTGATGCCAGAGCTGTGGCTATACGGGTGCACTTTTTCACCTGGAAGGGACTGATAAAAGGTTCCCCTGCCCCTAAAGTAAGCCATGATGGCACACAAGCAATTGGTAACCCTATTAAAGAGAAAAGCTAGCCTGCTGCACATTATCCCAGAGCTGTCTCCTCTGTCACGGTTAACGACAGGCTCCTGAGCTCAGAGCACTGATTCATGTTCCAGGAACTTAGTGGCTGGTGGTTATCGGCAACAAGAGTGTTTAGCCACATGAAGCGCAGCCAAGTGTATACGTTCTCTTTCTCTTTCTCTCTCTGTCTGTCTCTCTTCATTTACTGCAGTGACAAGATGCAAGTCGAGGAGTGGGTGAAATAACCCCCCCCTCCTATGGATAAATTACTTAATTTTGACAGAAGCAAGTGGTCCCCTGTGTAGAACCAAATGGTGAAAATGTTCCAGAAGGCCTATAAATGCCATCTTAATAGTCAAGAGCTGCAAGAATGAGCTCATATACGTTTACCTGCTTTGAAGCCTTAGTTTTAGTGGGGGAGGAGCCAGCAGCTACTCCCTTAGCTGGGAGATGGATGAAGAGCTGGGAATGGGTCTCTAAGCCAGGGGTGGGTTAATGATGCCAGCCTTTGTGTATAAGTAATGAGTAACTTAAGGGAGGCGGGTGGCGCTGTGGTCTAAACCACAGAGCCTAGGGCTTGCCGATCGGAAGGTTGGCGGTTCGAATCCCCACAACGGGGTGAGCTCCCGTTGCTCGGTTCCAGCTCCTGCCAACCTAGCAGTTCAAAAGCACGTCAAAGTGCAAGTAGATCAATAGGTACCTCTCTGGCGGGAAGGTAAACTGCGTTTCCGTGTGCTACTCTGGTTTGCCAGAAGTGGCTTAGTCATGCTGGCCATATGCCCCGGAAGCTGTACGCTGGCTCCCTCGGCCAATAAAGCGAGATGAGCGCTGCAACTCCAGATTCGGCCACGACTGGACCTAATGGTCAGGGGTCCCTTTACCTTTACCTTTTAATGAGTAACTTAACAGCACCTAAGTGTGCATCACACGAAAGCTTATACCCAGAACAAACTTAGTTGGTCTCTAAGGTGCTACTGGACAATTTTTTAATTTTTTAATTTATTTAGACTGCGTCAGACCAACACGGCTACCTCCTTGAATCTTTAATGGCACCTAGCAGACAAGTCATGGCGACAGCTTGGTGCTTTGGCATCCCTCTGGAGTCTGTAAAGGGCTGTGTTGTAAGTTTACACCTTTCATTAATAAAGCACTAGAACTGGCCATTCTGGTGGTTTTGACATCCTTCTTTCATTTCCTTGCACCAAACCACTCGCATGTGGGTCAGGACATCCTCTCTCACTTCCCACCCTCTGACCTTTTTCATAGCTCTCCCAAGTGAAACCCAGCTGAAGCAAAGATTGAAAAGAGATCAGCTAGGCACATGGTAGACAGAATCAGGGAGCTGGAAGGAATCCAGAGGTCATCTAGCAACCCCCCACCCAATTTGGGAATTCCACTACCCCAGCATCCCTAAGTTTATATTTCTATAGTCTATAGCTTATTTAAATGTTTATAATCTCACCTTTATAATCTCCAGGCAGGTTACAAAATAGCATAAAATTGATACATAAATACCTCTAAAATTATTTTTTTAAAAAAAACATCAAAAAAGGATCAGTAGATACCAGTTGGTTAACAAAAGAAATTCATATAGCAAAGGCAGGTCTAAACAATAGTTTTCAGAGGATGTCTGAAAAAAGGCAGGGATGGTTCCTGCCCAAACCTCTAGTGGCAGTGAGTTCCACAGGGCACCTAGTAAAGGTCAACCAAACCCTGAAGAGTATGGAGAACCCCATAAGTGCCCCATCAGAGAATTAAGGTGGAATATAAGGGATCAGGTAGTTCTAATGTACTTTGGATCCTAGTTGCTTAGGGCTTTTGGAATTAACACAAAATCCTTGAACCTGTCCTGGAAACAAACTGGTAATGTAGGGGTGTGTGTGTGTGTGTGTGTGTGTGTGTGTGTGTGTTTATAGCCTACTGTTGACTGCCCTTTCCACTGCAAACTTAGGGTTGTCTCCAACTCAGTCCTACTCAGAGTAGACCCTGATCTAAGTTGGCCATGTCCATTATTTATCAATGGCTCTCCACGGCATAGAACAAGCTTTATATACAACCCATTGCTTTTTGCACACTTACAGAGGCATGCAAAACATTTGTTTGTTTTAATTGCTACTTTACTGGGCTCAATTCAATGTTTTGTTTTCAGCACAGTATTTTTAAAGTCCAATGCAGCTTGGGGGCCAGGTTACCTGAAGCGCCCCCTTGCCTCTACAGTGGTACCTCAGGTTAAGAACTTAATTCGTTCTGGAGGTCTGTTCTTAACCTGAAACTGTTCTTAACCTGAAGCACTTCTTTAGCTAATGGGGCCTCCCACTGCCGCTGCACAATTTCCGTTCTCATCCTGAAGCAAAGTTCTTAACCCGAGCTACTATTTCTGGGTTAGCCGAGTCTGTAACCTGAAGCGCCTGTAACCTGAGGTACCACTGTATAAGCACCTGTCCTGCAATTGTACGCTTCCATAGCAGTGTTGTTAAGAATTCTGCAAACTGGGGGTTCGGTGTGGTGGCTCCATCTCTATGGGATCAGCTCCTGGTCAAATGTAGACAAGTTTGTCTAACATTTTTGCTTTTAGTTTTGCAGAACTTATTTTTCAAGAGGGCTTTCAGTGACGGGTGACTCAGCAGTTTTATATGGGACTGATAAGGGCAGAAGGCAGGGCGGCCAGCAGGAAGTGGAGCCACAGCCAAGAATAGGCGGAGCCAACTAATTTTAATTTTGCCCCCATCCTCCTTCCTGCTGAAGGATTACAATGGCGGGGGGGGGAGGGGGCTGTGGGAAGGTGTGCGCACACCTCATTTTTTATTCCCATGCACATTTTATTCTCACCACAGTCCTCCAAGGTAGGCTAGGCTGAAGGATAGTGGTTGGCTCAGCAATGTACAGCCTGCAAACTTTGCATCTGAGTGCGGTTGTGAATCAAGGACTCCACAAACATAGCCTAACCCTCCAACCCTTAAACCGCACTGCCTCTTCTTATATCTCCAGTGAGGCATAGATTATTTGACAGTGACATTCCCCCCACAGTGCAGAGATGCAATAACACGGGGAAAAAACACAGCCTCTCAACCCAACAGGGATGGAATACAGTGGTACCTCGGGTTACATACGCTTCAGGTTTCATATGCTTCAAGTTACACACTCGGCTAACCAAGAAATGGTACCTTGGGTTAAGAACTTTGCTTCAGGGTGTGAACAGAAATTGTGCTCTGGCAGCACGGCGGCAGCGGGAGGCCCCATTAGCTAAAGTGGTGCTTCAGGTTAAGAACAGTTTCAGGTTAAGAACGGACCTCCGGAATGAATTAAGTACTTAACCCGAGGTACCACTGTACTTTTATAGACTGGGGGCTGTAATCCAGGGATGGGCAGGGCCAGATGTAAAAGTGGGTGGGGCAAGGGTGGTGAGGGACGTGGTGAGGGACGGGGTTCCCCACCGCTGTTCTACAACACTCAGGCGTTCTTGTTTAAAAGACGCAACCAGTGTGCTTTCCTTTTTGCTGAGAAGACATTTCACAGCCTTTGATTTTATGATTCCAGGAATATTTTTTTTACATGAGCAGTGATCAGGAATGGTGACAAAGCAGGTTTGCCTTACAAAACACAAACAAAGTCCAGGAATGCAGTACTGAAGCCTTGTGGATCAGTCTTGAGCCTCCAAGGCTCTTTGTCAAGTGCACGGTTACACGCCTCTCCTTCTTAGTCACCTCTGCACGTCAAGTGATGAAAGTAGCTGATAATCATCTGACTGAACACACAAGGCAAAAACTTGCAGATGTGCACATCAGGTCTATGGCTGGCCCCTGAAGATTGCTCTCGATGACAAGACATCTGAGAGGAGCATCACAAGCAGTTTGGAATGTAAACAGACACCACAGTTAACGTGGCTGTGACCAAAGTGTGAAAATAAACGCACATGTCCGAAAGAAACAGCTGTATGAAAGCTTTCTGGTGATCAGTGAAAAGCTAGCACAGCACTGAGCAGCAGTGGGGAAGCTCAGGGCAAGGGCTGGATGTGGTCTTCCAGGCCTGTCTGTGTATCCCTCAGAACTCTTGCTAGGCCACACCCATTGGTCCTAGCATTAATTTGCTCCACTTGCTTTTGCCTCTTGCTCCGCCAACCCCTGGCATGTGGCCCTCAGAAGATTGCCCAGAAGGGGCTGTGGCCTTCAAAGGTTCCCACTTCTTGTACTGAGGAAGCTTTCAGGTTTATCTGACTCAAGAATGGGGTTAGGGGTCAGCATCATTGGGCATCTGCGAAGCTTCACATTGCAGCATCCTGGAAGCATCTCCAGCTAATATTTCCTGCAGCAACCAGTCCCTTGTACTCTTTTGTCATGCGATAGACTTGGCTTGTGATATTAACTTAACAAAGAGACTGACTTTGACCTCTTATTCTCTTTTCCTACAGAATTGTATCTTGCTGGTATAAAATTAGAGGCTTGGAATCCCAATGGTGATGTCTTAATGAGCCCCCGTATCTTACCACCCCCTGCTCAGAGCAGGACCCCGTAATGAATGGATTTTACTATCTTAGGGCCATTAATTTCAGTAGGTCTGCTCTGAGTAGGACTCAGATTGGATGCAATTATTATTGTTATTATTTTTTATTGATTGACTGATTGAGTTTATATCCTGCTCTTCCTCCCCAAGAACCCCAGGGCAAAAGAGGGCAAGAAACATTTTAAAACAGATTAGAAAACATTTGAGAAACAATTACAGTTAAAAACATTTGCCCATCCATCTTGAAGTTGCCAGGAGTTTCAAATGCCCATGTAAACAGGAATGCTTTAAAATTCCTCCTGAAAGTTAATAATAATGGAGACAAGCACACCTTACTAGGCAGGACATTCCACAGCCAGGAAACCACCACGGAGAAGGCTCTGTCATGGGTCAGAAGCAACCTTAATATTACTTAATAACAAAAATAGATTTCTACCCTGCCTTTCCACCAATGTATGCAAGGCAGCTGAATGGCATTTTAAAAACGTAAATAGCGAGGGTAGACAAACCCCAACGTATATCAGGTTTCAGGTGGTAGGGGAGCTTTCATCCTTCCTCCTCTCTCTCTCATACACACAGACACACAGAGAGACTATGACTACAATCTGAATTCAGGCTTTCTGTGCCTACATTGCCTACAGGGAACCAGGCAGAGGGCCTTCTCAGTAGTGGCGCCCACCCTGTGGAACGCCCTCCCATCAGATGTCAAAGAGATAAACAACTACCTGACATTCAGAAGACATCTGAAGGCAGCCCTATTCAGGGAAGTTTTTGACATGTGTGACATTTTAGTGTATTTTTGGTCTTTGTTGGAGGCCTCCCAGAGTGGCTGGGGAAACCCATCCAGATGGGTGGGGTACAAATAATAAATTATTATTATTATTATTATTATTATTATTATTATTATTATTACATTGGAAGAACAGTTCGGTGTTGCACCAAGGCTCCTCGTCTTCCAGAGCAGCTGTGATTTGTATCCCAACTAGGTCCTCCTCAAAGCAGACCCACTGGAATTGATGGACCTAAGTTAGTTGCCCATAAATTTCAGTAGCTCTTCCTTAGGTAGGACTAACTGGGTTTGGGAGTAGGCATGGGATAAGAACTAGGGATGATCGGGTCTATTTCCAGAGCTCACAACTGTGTTTGCCAGAGGGCTCTCGTGAGGTGACGCAGGAGGAACCTGTTTCTCCGCATGGCCCAGTTGCAAAGGGCACACTCCTACCATGTCACAACCCACAAGAGAGTGACCCACAAGAGGTGGCAGATTATGTCATCTCTTCACCTGAGTCAACTCTGAACGGTCTGCTATCTATCAGTGTCGTGACATGGGACACGTAAAGGGATGAAAACTGCCATGTTGGAACTGGCTCATCAGCTAGCCAGCCTTCCTCAACCTGTGGGTCCCCAGATGTTGTTGAACTCCCATCACCCCTAGCCAGCTCAGGAATGATGGGAGTTGTAGTCCAACAACATCAATTTTTTAAAAGTTTTGATCAGCTAAAAATCACTCCCAGATAATCATAAACATTTTTTTTAAAAAAACCCCAAATTAAGATGAATGTGGGAAACTTTTAATTTATTATTTAAATTTGAATGCTACATTCCCTGTAAACAGGCTCAAAGTGGCTGACAACAAAGCAATAAAAATGCAAGTCAATTGTTACAATAGCATTCAAATACTAAATCATTTTGAAACTTTAATTCAACAATCCGGCACATAACTCAGTTTGATTTATATGACCATTATGAGGACAATTAAGAAAAACATACTGTTCTGTAACAGTCAGCTGGTGACTTGCCTAATTTTTGCAATGCTCTTATTTTAATTGTTGTTAGCTACATTTTTTTAAAAAAAATATGAAATTGTAGTATACACATATTCTTATCTTACTATATAAAGTTAAGGTGCCATCATGCTCTGTGGTTTGCATGCTGAGATGTGCCTCTTCCAAACCTCTGTTAAATATGCCTGCAGCAGGGTGAGTGGGAGAGCACTCCACACCAGTTTAGCAAGCCACTCTGTGAAGCACCTCCAGGTCTTTTAAAGGTGGGCTGGGAGGTGGAGCTTGGGTCAAGCCAAGCCAGCAATGGGGGAATAGGTGAGGAAGTGGGCAAGGTGTAAAGGGAGCAAGGCTTGGCCAGGTGTAGGGGAGGAGCAAAGGGATAAAAGGGATAGGGCATAGCCAAGGGGGGCAGGAAGGGGCAGCTGCCCCCCAATCAATAAAAATACAAACTGAGATTCTACCCCCTCGAGTTGGGATGCGAGTGGCACTGTGGTCTAAACCACAGAGCCTAGGACTTGCAGATCAGAAGGTCGGCAGTTCAAATCCCCGCGACGGGGTGAGCTCCTGTTGCTCGGTCCCTGCTCCTGCCAACCTAGCAGTTCGAAAGCACGTCAAAGTGCAAGTAGATAAATAGGTACCGCTCCGGCGGGAAGGTAAACGGCGTTTCCATGCACTGCTCTGGTCATGCTGGCCACATGACCCAGAAAAACTGTCTGCAGACAAACGCCGGCTCCCTCGGCCAGTAAAGCGAGATGAGTGCCGCAACCCCAGAGTCGTCTGCGACTGGACTTAACTGTCAGGGGTCCCTTTACCTTTACCTTTTTACCCCCTCTAACAAAAGGGCTGTCCACCCACCAAAAAAAATCCTGGCTACGTTCATGGGAAGTGATGCAAGCAGAGCTGTTAGCCCCTAGCAAAAAATAAAAAAATTAAAAAATTAAGCATTCATAAAATAAACATGGAACCATATCAATTAATGACAAAATTAATTGACTATTGTGAGCTGAAAGAGCTTCAGGCGGCAAGCTCTGTCTTAGAGGCTTTATTCCCTCAGAAGAGAGAATGCTTCTTCATAAACAAGGCTTGTTGTGAGACCTACAGGCAGTGCAGGAGGGGAGGGTGCTATCTGAAGAGAGAGGTTGCAGGCTGTGACACATACATAGAACCCCACGCAGCACAGTCTCTTCCAAGAAAAGACATTCCCTCTTCCTTTAGCAGAGAGGAAACCTTCTAATATGATGCCTGCACTCACATGTGCATGGCTAACTGTGCAACACAGGGAGATGGGTGACTGGTGAGATATGAAAAGAGGCATTATATTCTCTCTCTCTCTCTCTCTCTCTCTCTCTCTCTCTCTCTCTCTCTCTCTCTCTCACACACACACACACACACACACACACCTTTAGTTAACAACACTGTTGTCTTGACCCACAACTTAAACAAGTGCCACTATGTGTCCGTCTTTTATAAACAAAGGATGCTGTCCTCACTTTGGACCGTTTGTAGTTTTTGATAGGTAAAAAGGGATACAGGATTAATCAATGAAAGAGTTAATCAACTAAAACAGAGTAGCATCCCAACTAAGTTCTACTCAGAGTGGACCCATTGAAGTTAATGAACATGACAAAATTAGGTCCATAATTTTCAATGGCTTGACTCTGAGTGGAGTTACTTGAATATGATCCTCAGTGATTAATCAAGGTTTCTCAAATCAGCCAACAGGTTCAATACTAATAACTGAGGCTACGAAACCAGTGTTCCAAAGCACCGACTGTGATTCTAACTTTGCACAGGATTGTTCAAGATTGGAGGCAGCTTGGGCGCATTCTCAGTTGGCACCCCCTTGCTTCTTGCAAGATAAGGGGACCCACAGAAGTTGTTCAGCCCATGCAACGGGTCAGGGTAGCACAGCATTTGATATCAAGCTGAGAATTCAGCAATCTTGAGAAACTCACTGCTCAAGTTTCCGGCCCTCGTGAAAGAAATGTGTGAGCTGTCACTGATGAAATCACCAACACTCGTGGGAGGGGTGGTCATAGCTCCTCCCTATAATTAGCAGACGTTTAGCTAATTAGTACTTGTTGCACAAGTGCATTTTATCTGACAAAGGATTTTAGATGAATACGCTGCAGGCATGTGTGTGTGTATTGTTACTTGTAACCCCAAGTTCCATGATCAGTGTGAGATTCCAGGGGCTGCAGAATCGCTTGCCAGGGTCTGTGTTCCCTTTGTAGAATGAGGTGCAACAGAGACTGTGGTGTCTTGATGATACATGGTTTTATTTACACATATACACAACCTGCACCTAGATGGAGGGATTTCTGAGCATTCATGTGCTTTGAGGGTCTGGCTGCTTCTCCCATAAGTGCAGCATTTACTTCAAAGGACAGCAAAAAGCCATCCTCTGTATCTCATTGTTCAAGCCTGTCATCCCCAGCTCACTTGGAGTTCTGTCTCTCCTTCTTCTTCTTGCTATTAAGTGACTCCCAGGACCTCCCTTCAGCATATATCATTAAATGCTGGAACACTAAACCTGGCCTTTGCCTCTGGCTACTAGAACCCAGTGAGAGCTGGACCATAAAGAAGGCTGATTGCTGAAGAATTGACGCTTTTGAATTATCGTGCTGGAGGAGACTTTTGAGAGTCCCATGGACTGCAAGAAGATCAAACCTATCCATTCTGAAGGAAATCAGCCCTGAGTGCTCACTGGAAGGACAGATCCTGAACCTGAGGCTCCAATACTTTGGCCACCTCATGAGAAGAGAAGACTCCCTGGAAAAGACCCTGATGTTGGGAAAGAGGAGAAGGGGACGACAGAGGACGAGATGGTTGGACAGTGTTCTCAAAGCTACGAACATGAGTTTGACCGAACTGCGGGAGGCAGTGGAAGACAGGAGTGCCTGGCGTGCTCTGGTCCAGGGGGTCACGAAGAAGCGGACATGACTAAATAACTAAACAACAACTAGCACCCTGCAAAGGAGGAGCCCAACTCCCCCTTGCCTGGCTGTTGCCCTTTGATGGTTTCCAGGATGGACTATTATTGGACTTTGTCTAATCATGGCCCATTCAGATACCTCTAGGAGCTGGCTTGGCTCATTAGCATAAATCCAGGGGGTTTCCCTGCTCGACAAAGTTTAATCAAACTTAGATTAATTCTAATTTTTACTAAATCATAAACACATTTAGGGAGATCTAGTCCCCCCAAAACCTCATAATATCATATATGAATGCTGCTGCCTCTGCTTGTAAATTGTTGCTTGTGTCTTTGTAACGGCAGGAATATAGCCAAATCAAGAGTGGTCCCTTTTCTTATCTACCACATCTTCCTACCTAATTCCTACCTGAAGGGCTAAAGGGCACTGACTGAGGCTGTCATCAGCAATCAGCACTTACTCTTCAAAAAACAGGATTGTAGCCAATGTTTTCCATGAGCAGGCCCATTAAAATTAATGGACATGACTAATAAGGATCAATTAAATTAAATGGTGGTAGACAGGGCTTTTTCTCAGCTGGAACTCACTCCCAGCATCTCTCAGGTGGGCGCCATTGCCATTCTAAGAGAACAAGGGAGGTGTTCATTGTGAGTTCCAGCACCTTTTTCTCTAGAAAAATAGCACTGGTTGTAGGCAACTCAGGAAGATCTGTGAAGTTTGAGCTGGTGGACCAAACTACAGCTTATTGTGATGAATCACTCATTTTGAAAAATAAAGCAATGTTGCTTTGGAAAAACACCTTTCATATTGCCAGTTAAGATACCTGAATCTGGTGCTTGGGAGGTGGGTGGTGGGGCTGGGACACACATAGGATGATCCTCTAAACAACCCCTATGAGTCAGGAACCCAAGGAGATGGCCATGAATAACCTGTAACCCCTGGTTATGAAACAGACAAATGCTACTCTCCCCATTTCACAGGTGGGAAGGATGAGGCACAAAGGAGACATGCTCTTTCCCCCAAGCCTGCAGAGTGATTCAGACTGCTGAGTAGCACCTCCTGGTGTCAAGTCTCATGATCAACTCAATGCATTGGATTCTACTGAGAAAGGCAGGATATGACCCTGATGATTCAACACAGGTGATCCTCTAGCGTTTGGTGAGATAAGGCCAGCGTTGGGAGGCAGAAAGGACTGTTATTAGGCTATTACAAAATGAGAGACCTTCCCTTCAAAGGGGAACTCAGAACCAGTGCTAGAGTTAGGTGATTTTAGTTTCAGAGTAGATCAGAGTTTAACGGTCTTCAAGGCAGTATGTGCGCTTCTTCAGATGGTAATGTGGAATCACAGAACTGTAGAGTTGGAAGGGACCGCAAGGGCCTTCTAGCTCAACCCCCTGAAATGCAGGAGTCACAACTAAAGAATCCCTGACAGATGGCCGTCCAACCTCTGTCCTCTCCCCACCCACAGTTCCCATCATTCAGAGGCATACCACCTCCAACAGTGTGTGTGGGAGGGATATACTAACTGTGGCCAGTAGCCACCGATAACCTTAACCTCCATGACTCCACTAAAGGTTCCCCCTGCCTGACCCACCAACTAAAGTACGGTAATTGTAAGAAGAGCCCTATTGACGTGTAGTCCTTACAATCGGCAACCACAAGAGGCTCAGTGGTTTAGACCACAGAACCACCTGCATCCCTGTTGGAGGCAACGGGCAAGAAGCCTGTTGGAGGTGGGCTCAGTTCACCCTCCACACGGGCTGCCCTGGCACACCACCTTGTCTTGCTCCCCCAGCTGCCCAGTCCACCTGGGGGACACAACACTTGCCATGCTGTGGGCACCAGCAAACCCACGCTACATCACTGATTGAATGGCCCTGAGTTCAGGTATTATCCCGTGAGAGGGATATGCATAATTTGGTGGTGAAATCAAAGGGCAGGTGGGTGGTGCTGTGGTCTAAACCAGTGTTCCCCAACCTTGGGCCTCCAGCTGTTTTTGGACTACAATTCCCATCATCCTTGACCACTGGTCTTGCTAGCGAGGGATGATGGGAGTTGTAGTCCAAAAACAGCTGGAGGCCCAAGGTTGGGGAACACTGGTCTAAACCACTGAGCCTAGGACTTGCCAATCGGAAGGTTGGCGGTTTGAATCCCCACGACGGGGTGAGCTCCCGTTGCTTGGTCCCAGCTCCTGCCAACCTTGCAGTTTGAAAGCACATTAAAGTACAAGTAGATAAATAGGTACCACTCTGGTGGGAAGGTAAGCGGTGTTTCTGTGCGCTGCTCTGGTTTCGCCAGAAGCAGCTTAGTCATGCTGGCCCCATGAACTGGAAAAACTGTCTGCGGACAAACATCAGCTCCCTCAGCCAGTAAAGCGAGATTGAGTGCAGCAACCCCAAAGTTGTTCATAATTGGACTTAACTGTCAGAGGTCCTTTACCTTTTTAATGCCAATTTGGGGGTAAAAATTTCACCCCACCCATCTGTTCATAAAGAGAAGATGACACCCAAAATGTGCTGGAGGGCAAAACAAGGACAATTTATTAATTTACACACATGCTCCCCATCTCTTTCAAAAGCTTTCTGCTCTTTAATGAGGGTTCCATGGAATCAAAATGAATACATACAGCTGAAATAATATCCATTATCACGTCTAAAGATGCTTCCAATCCATGTGCAAATCAATAGGTATGTATTTATAACATTCACTGTAATAAAAATGATCCAGTCATTTTAATAACTTCTCCTTGAATCCATTTTGTTTTTGTTTTAAATCAATGCAGATGCCTTGATTGTTGTGTATCTTGAATGTGAAGCATATTGACTTCAATTCTCTCTGTTCCACAGACAGAGTGTTCTTGAGTATTGCTGATCATCCATTTTATTTTTTTATAATTGTTGTTGCTGTGACCATAATTAGTTAAAAACAAAAATATTGATATACTGGACACATTCTTTAGGCATGATAACTAGAATAATGTCTCCATCTTTCAGGGATGCGCATGTATTTTTTGCTTCTTGCTATAGAAGAGGGCTGGGGGACGTGTTTCAGCCAGAGGGCCTCGATCCCTTGGGAGGGAGACACATACTGGGGTGAGCAGGGCTATGAACTAAGGTGGGTAGAGCAATGAATGCACACCTTACCTTTGTGCAGTGGGCTAGCTCTTCCAACACTCACATATTCCCTTCTCTGTTCTCTATTCAGGCAAGCAAGAGGCATCATCAGAGTTCAAGGACACATCCCAGCCAGGCAAAAACACTCATGGAGGGTGAGAAGCAGGGCTGGTGAGGGGTGTGGCCTGGGGACAGTGTCAAGGGCCAGACAGAGAGACTTGGAGGGCCATATTTTGCCCGTGGGCCTGAGAACCCCCATCCCTGCATGGGCGTAGCCAAGGGGGCTGGGTGGGGAAGGCAGCTGCTCCCTTGATCAAGTAAAACAATAGAAATACTTAACGAACTGACCAATCACATCAGTTCTGCCACCCCCAACAAAAGTCCTGCCCCTACCCCCTCAGAAGAAAGAACAAAAAGCTTGAAAAGTTTTGGGCAAACATACCAAAAAACCCTCTTGATTATTGAAAGTGATGGCAGGGGTGGTGGTGCCTGCAGATGTTGCTGGACTCCAACTTCCATTGGCCTCAGCATCTCCAGGAATGATGGGAGTTGTAGTCCAACAACATCTGGACGGCTAAGAGTTTCCCACCTCTCCTTGATGATACCTTTATGTGATTTCCTCTTAGGTTCAGTCCTGAATTCAGTTGCAGATTGAATTGGGATGAAGGTTTCTTTAAAATCACACTACAGGTGTCAACTGGATTACCAGTGCCAAGATGGCTGTGTTATCAACAACATCATTAAATGTGTGCGTGCCTGCGAATGGCTACCGTTAATAACTTAATTATCACCATCTGGAGTTTTTCTGCATTTTATTTCCTCTTGATGTTGCTGTTTACAACTTTCCTCACTCGTGTGTGTGTGTGTGTGTGTGTGTGTGTGTGTGTGTGTGTACCAGGAAATCAGAATATACATGCATACTCTAAAGAGCAGATCTTTTAGTCTTTAAAATTAAGGGATCACAATTTTCTGTGTTGATTTAGCAAAATGCAGCCTCCTGGCACTTTAAAAATTAATAAAGGCATTCAGCATCAACTGAAGAGGGTGAAGCATTTCCACATATTTGATCCTACATAGAGAGAACTTAGCTGCCTTCCCCATCACAACTCACCTTCCTGTCTCTCAAGCCCATGTGTTTTGGTTTTGAAAGGTGAGCACGGTGTTTTGTTTTGTTTTTAAAAACCACCGCTGCCTCCCTCCAGTGGGCAGAGACAATATTACAGCAGCTGCTTTTTAAGATTTGTGACTGGTATGGGAATCCCTCATGTTGAAATAACCAACTTCTGAATTAGAAATCTAAAACCCTTGGGAAGTTTTTCAGGCAAATTCCCTCCACTTGCCCGGATCTCCTAAATTAACATGTCTAAAGGAAGCGGGTGGTGCTGTGGGTTAAACCACAGCGCCTAGGACTTGCAGATCAGAAGGTCAGCGGTTCGAATCCCCACGACGGGGGAGGGGGGAGCTCCCGTTGCTCGGTCCCAGCTCCAGCCAACCTAGCAGTTCAAAAGCACGTCAAAGTGCAAGTACAAAAGCACGTCAAAGTGCAAGTACAAAAGCACGTCAAAGTGCAAGTACTACAGAACTAGAGCACCGCACGGAAACGGCGTTTCCGTGCGGTGCTCTAGTTCGCCAGAAGCGGCTTAGTCATGCTGGCCACATGACCCAGAAGCTGTATGCCGGCTCCCTCGGCCAATAAAGCGAGATGAGCACCGCAATCCCAGAGTCGGTCACGACTGGACCTAATGGTCAGGGGTCCCTTTACCTTTAAAGGAAGTTTAAATGAAGAGGGTGGGATTTTCAGCTTTGAGGACAGGTGTGTGGGGATCCTTCGGCCTTCCAAATGTTGCTGAACTACAGCTCCAATCAGCCCTCTGGCTGGGAAAAAAGTTCCTTGCTACTGTTCTGCAAATTTGCAGAAATTATTGCAACCGGACAAAGCTCTAAATTTCCTAACCCTTCTGACATTGATTCTGTCCTTTTCTTTCTTATTCTCCTGTGGGATTGCAGTGCACACAGCTGGCAGCCAAGGTGTGAGTGATCATGGCAGCTGTCTTTGCTCACAGATTGGTGCTTTATGAAGAGATCGAGTTGGCTTGGTCTTCTTTTCTTTTTTGGTAATGTCTTCTGGGTGATGGCCAAATATGAATCCTTGGTGTTGATTGTACACCATGTTTGTTTGCTGGAAGGGCACAAGGAAGGATATTTAGACTATGGCATTTGCTCCCACAAGAAGCAGGGAGAGCCACCAACTTGGATGCCTTGAACAAATTCATGGAGGAAGATAAGACTAATGATGGCTACGTTCTCCATCCACTCTCAGAGGGAGCTGTTGGCATCCATCTGTCTCAATGGATTGAAGCCGAACTGCTGTGTTAGCAGCACTGTAGTCACCTCCTCGAAACAGAAGCCTGGGCAATGTGTAGGGAGGTTCTGGGCTGCTCAGGTGACAAGACCTCCCCTCTCAGCCTCCCTGATGTGGTCCAAAGGAAAGCAGAGCAATACATTTGGTACCAGCTTGGTTGCAGGAGTTGCCAGACAGAAACATACATACAAGGTGTTATGTACTGAAGTCCTCACCCTGGGCCAGCAGGGGGGATACTGTAGATAGTTTTCACTCAGGTCCACATATGCAAATAAGGAATTGAAAGTGACGTTCAGTGATTGGATAGTTACAGAAAGTTGTTACAGTTGTGTGGTACTGGAGCTCTATATAAGCAGGCTGGCTGAACCCTTCAGTTCAGTTCTGGCCTGTGAATAAACAAGAGCTGTTTGAAGAATCGCTATGTCGTCTGATATGTTCACCCACAACTTAACACAAGGAACGGCTTTGGCCAGTATACCTGAAGGAGCGTCTCCACCCACATCGTTCTGCCCGGACACTAAGGTCCAACGCCAAGGGCCTTCTGGTGGTTCCCTCACTGCAAGAAGCCAAGTTACAGGGAACCAGGCAGAGAGCCTTCTCGGTAGTGGCACCTGCCCTGTGGAACGCCCTCCCACCAGATGTCAAAGAGAACAACAACTACCAGATTTTTAGAAGACATCTGAAGGCAGCCCTCTTTAGGGAAGCTTTTAATGTCTGATGCATTACTGTATTTTTAGTATTATTATTATTATTATTATTATTATCCAACCATCCTTAGGGATTCCACTCTGGATTTGTGTAGGATTTGCTCCTGAACCTTTTCTTCTCCCGAAGATATCCCATAGGGCAGGAAAGGTATAGGATCAGAGTTTTCCTTCTAGACAGAAAGGAGGAAACGTGCCTCTGAGTTTCAGTTGCTATTCAGAGTCTCAAGTGGGGAGAGTGCTGTTGCATTTGCATCCTGCTTGTTAGTTTCCCAGGGGCACCTGGCTGAGCACCAGAGTCTAGACTAAAAGCTCTTCTTATGCCAATCCATGTTTTTTTTTTCTTTTTCTTTTAGTAACTTGGTCCTATGTTTTTATTATGCAATTTGCAGTTGACCTGCTTGAATATCTTTTTCTTTCTTTTTCAAAAGCAAAGGCAAAAATATACATGTCTTAAAATAACACAAACTCTCCCCACCCCACTTACAGATGGTGTGTGAACACGCGGCCATCCTTACTGAGGCTGCCTCCTGTTCGGTTTGCTTGATGTTCTTAAGGAGGGGTGAAGCCAATCCATGGCTCTCATCTGACTGCAGGACGAAGCCACGTGACACGAAGGAAGCCTCTAAGAAGCTTTCTCCCTTGGCTGAGTCACTCAGCTAGTCCTCACTCCTCCACACCCCAAGCACTTTGCAGATTTGTCAGATCCAGCTACACTCCTATATGCTTAGGGGAAAAGAACTTTGTCTACCCTTCTGCTGCACCCAACCCCTATTAAGCCCCAGCCAGCCAGTGGCGCAGGAAGGGTGTGTGTGGTGGGTGTGGGCCGCCCCGGATGTCCTCACGGAGGGGGTGACAAAATGGCAAAAATATGTGTTTTAAAAACTGGGCTCACCAAAGGGTGCAACCCTTTGTTGCGGCCTCTAGGATAATCCAGGAATAGGGGTTGAAGTTGGTACAAAAATGGTATTATACATCTGTAAGGTTATATCCTATTACAAAATCTGTAAGTAAGAATTGTTGGAGGAAATGCGGAGTGATGGGAACATACAATCATATGTGGCGGGATTGTCTGTTAGTTAATGAATTTTGGAAACAGATTGGTTTAGAAATATCGGGAATT
The DNA here is from genome assembly GCF_964188305.1 of Podarcis bocagei. Lineage (NCBI taxonomy): Eukaryota > Metazoa > Chordata > Lepidosauria > Squamata > Lacertidae > Podarcis > Podarcis bocagei. The sequence continues at coordinate 9,968,187 of NC_138140.1, forward strand.
GTGGGTAGGAAGGTGGGAATATCTAAATTAATGGTTCTTATTAGTCTGAGTAGCACCGAGTTAAAAACAAAAGAGGAATGTTAATGGGTAAAATTGATGGTAACTGCAGCCAGACAGGTTATAGCAAGGAATTGGAAAAATGCAGAAGAGATAGGGGTGAACCAATGGAGGAAAAAACTGAATAACATTATAATTTTAGAATATCTAACTGTGAAGATACACAGAATGAAAGGGTTTAAGGTCAGCGAGAAAGAGGAGGGTTGGTTTGAGAAGATATTGAATTATTTGGGTAGGTTTCAACAATTTGGGGAAATTAAAATGTTAAAAGTTAAATAAACCTTGTGGATGGAGGAGTGTTAACATATATAAAATTGTACAAATGCTTGATTTGAATATGTTATTATTGATTATGTATACCCAATGTATCAGTCGCCTGGGGGGTTCACTGTTTGTGTTTGATTGTTGGTAAAAAAACAACAACAACTGGGCTCACAGCACTTTTTTTGGGGGGGGAGAAAACCTCCCGCACCCACCACACCCCCTTCCTACACCACTGGTAGCTAGGCACTGGGTGCCACACTGCAGGGCTTGCAGTGTGCCTGAGCCACGCGTCTCTCCTGAGGGGGAGGAAGCGGGCAGACTGCCTGCAAGCTCTGTGCTCCTATTTCAAGCAGTGTGGGGCTTGTGTCTGCCCACTGCCTCAGCCACCCTGCAACTGAGGGGGAGGCTCCATGCAGCATGCCATGCCTTGGCTTGCCTCACCCCCATAGGCAGCTCGCTCCACCCCTGGACACACACGCCACACCGGGCACCCAAGCAGTTAGCTATGCCACTGCAGCCAGCACAGCACAATGGTCAGGTATGCTCAGAGCTGGCCCAAGAAATTTTGGCACCTGAAGCAACCACAATATGATGCCTCCCCTCCCCACCAGGGAAGAAGCCGCGAGTGAAGATCTACAGTGGGAACAATGGGATCTGCTGGCCCTGTGGATCCTGCCATTCAAGGTGGTTGCCTCAACTTGCCCCATGGGTGGGCCGGCCCTAAGGATGATGAGTGTTGCAAGTCCAACCATGTCTGGTGGGCCGTAAGTTCCGTATCCCAAAGGCCATCCCTTCCTGTTCATATGCTCCCCAAAGGCAAGCTGGTAAAATTCTGACAAGTTGCTAGTCCACAAGAGTTATTGTTTGCCACCACCACATATACATACCCTAAATGTGTCATTAAAGGGCACATTGGTAGGCTAAAAAACAAGACTCCACAAGACCTTTGAAAAGCTTCCCAACCTGGGTCAGTTGGCAGTACATGTATAAAATAACATATTCCAAGAATACGGTACAGAAATGAAAAATAAAACAAAAATGGTTAAATAAAGGAAAAAACCAAAGGGTTAGCGGAGTCTGTAACCTGAAGCGTCTGTAACCTGAAGCGTCTGTAACCCGAGGTACCACTGTATAGGTAACTGTTTCTTGCCATCTGCACCAACACATTGGTGAGGAAGACATGCATGCCAATCTATGTGGGATCAAACACCACATATGAATTATTTTTAATGTTAACTCCCTGTGTTCCGCACTGAGGTGGTTCTAATATGGTGGATGGTGCCATAGTCTGTTCCAAGTGTCCTCATCAATGGTGCAGTCAGGATCTTTTCTTTGGTTTCTTACTTTTGAGACATTATAGGTCTTTTCTCTTGCAAGGCGGCCTGGTCTCTTCATGCCTCACAACAGGAGACACCAAAATGGCACCCTCGGGCATACGGACACTCAAGAGGCCTTCCCTGGTGCCCACAAGGTCTGCTCTCTTCCCCTTGCTGAAAGTAGGGTTGAGATTTAAGCACTTTCTTGTAGCCAATAGTTGCCTGTGAGTTTTTCCTGGTTTTCAAATGTGCTCATAGACCCCTGAAAGGTGCCTCCCTCTATCTATCATCTATCTCTCTATCTCTCTATCTCTCTATCATCTATCTATCTATCTATCTATCTATCTATCTATCTATCTATCATCTATCTATCTCTCCATCTATCTATCTATCTATCTATCTATCTATCTATCTATCTATCTATCATCTATCTATCTATCTATCTATCTATCTATCTATCATCTATCTATCTATCATCTATCTATCAAGATTTTCTTGATTTACAGAAGTATGTGTAATGTCTCTCATATTTTTATCCATGTAACATTTTTACAAATCAGTTTCATTTGTTGAGACATTAGGAAGAAAAGGGGTGGAGGAGGGGAAGATGGGTGGGGGTTGGGTGGCGATGTTTCTATTTTACTTAATGTATGTAGGATTTGATGTCAGCGTTGCTCGTGCTGTTCATTTGTGTTTCTTTGGTGGTGAGAGGTTGGGGTTGGCCTAGGGTGTGGTTGTTTGTTTGTGTTTGGCTGTGGTGATCTTTGTTTTTGTGTGTGAGTGGGGTAGGTGGGTGTTTTGGACCAGGTTAGCCATATTGATTTGTATGCTGTTGGTGGATTATTGTCATTGTCTTGTTGGGCTGTGTATGTGATAAAGGGGAGCCATAAAGGCGTCTTCTTCTGTTTGTCCCCGTGTCAGTTTCAGTTTGTTGGTTACCGTATTTTTCGCTCTATAACACGCACCTGACCATAACACGCACATCGTTTTTAGAGGAGGAAAACAAGGGAAAAATATTCTGAATGAAACAGTGGACGTATCATTTTTGTGCTTCATGCTGTGGCCACAGACATGTGATCTGATGGTGAATTTGGGGTGACCCAATGCAAAAATCCTGAGAATCCCTGTGGATCCATGCTTTGTAACCACGTTTTTGCACCATTGCAGCCCCAGGCAACAGTGGGTGCGTGATTTTTTTGGGGGGGCAGGCTGTAGCCATGGACATGCTATGTGCTCTGATGGTGAATTTTGGCTGACCCAATGCAAAGATCCTGAGGATCCATGTGGATCCATGCTCTGTAACCACGTTTTTGCACCATTGCAGCCCCAGGCAACAGTGGGTGCGTGATTTTTTTTTGGGGGGGGGGACAGGCTGTAGCCATGGACATGCTATGTGCTCTGATGGTGAATTTTGGCTGACCCAATGCAAAGATCCTGAGGATCCAAGTGGATCCATGCTTTGTAACCACGTTTTTGCACCATTGCAGCCCCAGGCAACAGTGGGTGCGTGATTTTTTTGGGGGGGCAGGCTGTAGCCATGGACATGCTGTGTGCTCTGATGGTGAATTTGGGGTGACCCAATGCAAAGATCCTGAGGATCCATGTGGATCCATGCTTTGTAACCACATTTTAAGTGGGGAGGGAAGGAAAAACACAGAAGGCTAAGAATGCAGGAGAGGGCTATAACGTGAGGAAAGGAAGGCAAAAGTTTCCCCCCACCCACCCACACAAGTCAGCCAGCGTGCTCTCTCTCTCTCTCTCTCTCTCTCTCTCTCTCTCTCTCTCTCTCTCTCTCCCTCTCCCTCTCCCTCCCACCAGCATGACAGAAGAAAGCATTTTAACTGCATTAAGAACTATTTAGCAGCGAAACCTAAGCTTTGCCATCCCTTAAGAGGTACAGACACTGTAATCTTCCAGATCGCATGAATTTACAGGCAAAACACTGTTTAAGGATTTCATCCTTTTAAATGGAAGAAAGCATATTTGAATGCTGTGTGTCTCCAAAAACAAAAAGCAGGAAGTCAAACCTGTAATCTCTCTTCCCTTCACAAACATTGTTCCCTCCGGAGCAGGGAGAGGATAGAAGGAAGGACGCTCCTTTCCTTTCCTCTCTTCTTGCCTGGAGGGGAGGGGCTTTCCCTGCTCTTTGTTCCATTTGAGCAAACACAGTAACGAAACAGAGAGCGTGGGCAGTAAGACCCTGAGGCAGAATGCAGGAAAGCCACAGCTTCCTCTCTCACGGAGCTCCCTTCTCCCTGAAGCGCGGTTTGATTTTTGCCTCATTTTTCGGCTCCAGGGACCACACATTCGCTGCATAACACGCACAGACATTTCCCCTTCCTTTTTAGGAGAAAAAATCTGCGTGTTATAGATCGAAAAATACGGTAAGTTTTCTAGTAGGGCTGTTTCCCATACTATTTGGTACCATTGGTCCATGCTTACTCCTGACAGGTCTCTTCAATGTCTGGTTATGGTGTTCTAAAGGTGTCTCTGAATGTGGTGGATATCCAGAGGTGATAGAACAGGTTGCACTCCTTCAAGGTGCAGGAATGTCATTTATATATGATTTCCTAGGTAGAAAGATATTGCTAGGGACTGCTTACTCCACTCGCTAACGCTGCTTACTTTCTAAATTGCTCTGTGTAGCTTCCCTCTTCAACATCTCTGCAGGCTTGTTTAATGGAGCTCTTCACACAACAGCTTGCTAAACTGCTGTGTGACGCACCTGCTCTGTTAAATCTCACTGTTAGGTGCCTCCCTCACTCTGTTAAACGGCTTGCCTGGGTCTGCCTGCCATTCCTTATGCTGCAGTTGGTACGGCCACACTACCTAGTGGTGGCCACACTGCAGAGCGTGACAACAGCCGTACTTCTTTGTATATAGGAAGATATACACAGCAGTTCCCAAACTATCCTAATGAACTGTGGACCACTTGGAAATTGCCACGTGTCTTGGTGGACCAACACACTTTTGACTGCTGTGCCGAAAACCACATGCCTCAGCCTGGGCTGTTGAGAGGTGCCCTAGTCCCTGGTACATTTGGAAGAGACAAATGAGTCAACTTCACCTGCAAATGTAATATGAGTATCAGAGTCCCCTGGGCAGGGCTTTGTTAAACCTGTTTGTTAATCTGGCCCTGATCAAAAGAGCTTCATATCTCTGCCACCAGGGAGGGAAAGGAGGTCTCAGGCCAAGTAAACACATTCTCTCTTGTTCTGCAACTTTTCCAAGTGTGAGCTGGATGAAGTTCATGGACCACAGTTGGAGTGCTTCTAAACTAGCCCACCAAAAGGGAGCATTCTGGCACATGGCTTATTCTGTGTAGTGCTAGTTTTCTGACGAAGGGAGATTTTTAAAAAGGCAGCAGGGAAAATTCAGGGCTGGCTCAAGCCATTATTCTAGGTGTTCTCTTGGCACAATAACCTATTATTTGGATTTTTAAAAAGTGTTTCTGAGGATGCAAAGGGTTAGACCTGGGGGCACAATGCAGCCTGCAGGTCTTTCCATCTGGCTTTTGGAACTTTTTTAAGGCCACACCCCTTGCTCAGCCATGATTTACACATTCCTTGATTGCTTTTGCCCTGCTGGAATATGTCCTTAGACTCCTTAACTGCCCTCTTTTGCTTCTCTTTCTGCCCAACACTGGCATATGGCCCCATGGAAGACCCAGAAGGGAATGTGGCCCTTAAAGGTGGAAAAAAAGTTCTCCACTCCTGCAATAAAAGTGTAGTAATTCCAACCGACAGTACAGCTGCTGGACCCAAGGAAATCCTGACACACAGCCACAAACACCACCACCCCCCACACAATTTTTGTTGGCAGGTATCAGGACCAAATGTTAATCTTATTACATGTGGTAGGAATCCAGCTGTTTTGAATTCAAGCCAGGCTGCCAATGTAAAAAACTGGTTATGTGCTGCAACAGTAATGTCAGGTGATTGCAGGTGGGTAGCTGCACCCACAGGGACCTTGCTGGCCTACATCCGGTCCCCTGCCCATGGGCTGACAGGACAGGTGGTGGAGTTTCCTTACAAGGTTTGCAAGTCTTTCTGAAAACTCAGCACTGCCCTCTCACTTCCTTGGCAAACTCCCATCAGGTGCCAGCAGGGTTTTCAGTTATTCCCTTTCCCCCAATTCTCTAACACCCTTTGTTCTATGAGGGCTTAATGCCATAGCACAGCACTGCAGGAGTCTGCTTGATCTAGAGGGTTGGACTAGGACCTGGGAGATCTGGGTTCAACTCTTCCCACTTGGTCATGAAGTTCATTGAGTGACCTGGGCAAATCACAGCCAATAATAAAATATTAACAATATTATTGTCCTCCACCCGCACAAGTAGCAGGCACGATCAGGTTTTAAGGACACATTCCAGCCTGGCAAATGTACTCAGGGTACAAAGCAGAGCCAGGGAATGGTATGGCTTTTGGAGATCGCACCTCTGCAATCGTGGGGCATGTTGTTCTAAACGATTTGCCTCAATGATGCACAAACCAAATGAACACTGGGGCCAACAGCAGCCAAGATCTTGCACTTTATTATTTCATTGTAGTGGAGACAGAAAAAGGGTGGGAGGAGTGTACAAATTTATACAAAACTTGATCTTCCCACTTACAAAGTCAACTTAAACAAAGAAACAAGCCCAACCATAAAGCAAGGTTGGGGAACATGCAGGCCCTTCAGATACCACTAGACTACAATTCCCATCATCCAGGAGTGCTGGCCCTGCTGGTGGGAACGAGAGTCCAACAACCACTGGAGGGCCACAAGTTCTCCCCACCCGTACTTCAAAAGCCCACATTGTGATCTAAAAAACAACAACAACCAGGGAACTCGTTAAGCCCACTAGGAAAATAATTTTTCTCTCCTAAAAATATATATGTATACATATAGAAATATGTTCTGTAAGTCAACATGTCACGATGCGAGGAGTTCCAAAGATGTCAGCCATTTACTAACTGCTACGGGACAACACTTTAGGGAGTGAGGGGGCCATGGGGGCTTAGTTTTCGTCGGCCGCCTTCTGCAACCGTTCCTCATTGCTATAAGCCTCGGGCTCGTCCCCGGTCTCATTGAGGAGGACAGTTCTCACAATGGCCTCTGTAACGGCATATGGGTCGCAGTTGGCAGAGGGGCGGCGGTCCTCAAAGTACCCGCAGCCATCCTGCCCAACTTGGCGGGGGATCCTGATGCTGGCCCCACGGTTGGCAATGCCGGCCGAGAACTCGAAGATGTTGGAGGTCTCATGTTGGCCCGTCAGCCTCCGGGAGTTGTCCTGGCCCCCGCGAGGGTCATACATGCGGATGTGGTACTTGTGGCGTTTGCTCAGCTTGTCTATGGCAGCTTCAATGAACCTGAAGAGGAGAGGCAGAAAAAAATACGTGTTAAGGAACTGCAGGCACACCAGGGAAAAATAAGCAAAAAGTATTGGGAGCGACTGCGATGGCAGGGCAGAGACAGTGCGTTTCTGGAGAGCAGGACAATCACAGACTCCAGTGTCAGATGGAGCACATTAGAAAAGCAAGACAGAGTATTTACGTTCAGGAAAACTTCTGGAAATTACAGCACAGACGGCATCACACTCTCCTCTGCAAATGTCAAAAATGGTGTGTGTGTGTGTGTGTGTGTGTGTGTGAGCGAGAGAGAGAGAGAGAGAGAGAGAGAGAGATTTTGAATACAGTGGTACCTCGGGTTACAGATGCTTCAGGTTACAGACTCCGCTAACCCAGAAATAGTACCTCGGGTTAAGAACTTTGCTTCAGGATGAGAACAGAAATCTTGGCAGCGTGGCGGCAGCAGGAGGCCCCATTAGGTTAAGAACAGTTTCAGGTTAAGAATGGACCTCCGGAACGAATTAACTTCTTAACCTGGGGTACCACTGTATATAACTTTAAGATGGGAATATGTTGGTAGAAGATTTCTGGAAACCTATTCTGACAGTGACCATAAATTTTACAAAAGCAAACCACTGATCACTGTCCAAAATTAGTGCTTCTGAATATTTTTGATTGTACAAATGGTAGATATTGTCAAAAGAATTGATACTATGTATGACCTTGGTAACTTGAATTGTAATTGGAACTCAACAGAAATCTTTTATTATATTAATTTATGTATTTCCCCTGAAAGGGACAGCCCCAAATCTTACACTGGAAGCTTGGCGGCACTCCCTCTGTAATATAGTTTTAATGGGGAAAATTAAACATGATTTGAGGAGCAGGAGCCTCCAGACACTTTTTGCACAATTTGGCATTTGTTCATTATATAGGCGCAAGCGGAAGCACCTCCTCCAAGGCAGCCCTTGCTACACGCCTGGCAAATACAGAAGCACACCTGACAGTCAAATAATCAGAGGTGGCTTGTACAGTCTTGCCACCCGAGGCAAAATGGGAAAGCACCACCTCCTGGGCACTCCCACTAGCCCCCCCACCACTTCAGCCATACTCCAGAATGCCCCCCACCCCCTGCTTGCCAAGAGGCCTGGCATTCTGCATGGCGTCGCCATTCATCTTCTCTGCCCAAGTGGAGTGAGAGGACAGCAGCTGTGGAAACGATGGAGTGGGTGGGCTACAGCAAAAACACCAGGGTAATAATAATAATTTATTATTTATACCCCGCCCATCTATCTGGGCTTCCCCAGCCACTCTGGGCGGCTTCCAACAAAATATTAAAATACAGTAATGCATCAAACATTGAAAGCTTCCCTAAACAGGGCTGCCTTCAGATGTCTTCTAAAAGTCTGGTAGTTGTTGTTCTCTTTGACATCTGGTGGGAGGGCGTTCCACAGGGCGAGTGCCACCACCGAGAAGGCCCTCTGTCTGGTTCCCTGTAACTTGGCTTCTCGCAGTGAGGGAACCACCAGAAGGCAAACAACTTAAGCAAGCAAACGGAGACAACATTGCTGCAGTGTTTTGGGGAGGCTCCAGCTCCACCCACAGACCCTCAAATAATCCACTCAAGTTGTCTAGACGGGAAAATCCACTCACTTGATACCCCCTTTCTGCCTTGTTTCTTTCGTGCTGACATTGGTGTGGCACCCAGCGCCGTTCCAGTTGCCGGTTATTGGTTTTGGATCCAAAGTGGCAATGACCCCAAAGTCTTCACAGACCCGATGCAAAATGTATCTCGCCATCCACAGGTGGTCACCCATCTCAATACCTTCGCAAGGCCCCACCTGGAATTCCCACTGCAGGTAGAAAGAGATGCTATTAGTGCAAAAAGAAACAGGTTCCTAACCTTCAAGGTTGACAAACACACTCTGCCAGGTGGCCCTAAAAGAAAAGAGGGCTGGAGCAGGTGGCAGATCAAAATAAGAGCAATAAGGGGAAGCAATAAGCTGTAGTAAGACCCAGCAACTGGAATGCCACATCTTCCTGTCTCACCCAGCCCCACCTGGAGATGCCATTGGGGTTGAACCTGGGACTCCTGCATGCAAAACGGATGCCCCATAGGTCCTCTTTATACATACCTGAGAAGGCATGACTTCAGCATTGGTGCCACAGATCTCCACACCAGCATAAATGCAGGCCCTGTAATGGGTCTCCACTATGTCACGCCCGTACACCTTGTCGGCCCCAACGCCACAATAATAAGGTCCTAGGAAAGAAAAAGCACATGACACACACAATTAGCATGCTGCTTTGTTATGAGATATGTGCATATCCAACAGGAGGTGCCATCTTAGGAAAGAACTGCATAAGAAACAAAGACAGAGAGACAAGGACAAGGGAATGTCTCCGCTAAGTTGGAAAAACCACCATTGGGATCTATCTCCTCTTCCTTACACACAGTCTTCACCTGTTAAAATGTTAGGTCCATCCTTTGCTTTTTAAAAAGAAAAAGAAAAAAGGTGCCAGTACTCAACATGAATTTGTTATAGAAAGTGCTGTATTGAGTACCCTTGAGTACCTCCAGAAAAAAAGCATTGGGTCCCAGCACTTGCCAAGATTTATTTATGACATAGCAAGTAACACCTCCAGACTTTACCTCTGTTTATAGCTGTGGCCCTTTTGATTTTTTGGACTACAACTCCCATCATTCCTGACCATTGGCCAAGCTGGCCAGGGCTGGTGGAAGAAAGTGTTTGACAATATATGGAGGGCCAGAGGGGCCCCGCCACTTATCTCTATATAATAAAAACGTAAGATTCCCCCATTGGAAGATTTGAGGCACTGTGTCGCAATCTGGATTTGCGTGGAGTCAGGGCAGGAGAGTGGAGCAAAAGCGAAGGCAGGCTACAACAGCACAGCAGTGGCCAAGGCATGGGAGAAAGGGAGGTGCACTGAGAAGGGCGAAAGGAGTCAGAGAAAAATGTTGAGGGGGCTGGCTGAGAGCAGGCTTAAGTTGGTAGGGCAGTGCCGTACTTGCCCTAACAAAGCAGCCTCCACTGATTGCCCCAGTTCAGAGACTTGCTTGCAAGGCGCATGGCAAGGGCAGAGCACTCTTTGCTGAAAGGGCCTGGCATGCACCTTTCAGTAATCCCTCACACGGAGGAGGATTTCGCAACCAAACCGGTTAGCGAGTGGAAACTTTTGTGCAATGCCCGGTCAGGCAAGCAACGTCAGGGAGGGAAAGGTCAGATGATTTGCAAGATACACAATGCACAGATGGCAACTGCAAGGCAGCATGCATATCTGTTTGTGTGTGTGTGCTTATGTATGTATGTGTATTGCTTGCATCAGCAAGACGCTACTTGATCACATGAGCATTCTGAGGCCCTTATCTGTGACTCAGCAGTAGGGACCCATCAATTCATAGCAGAGTTGGGGAACATTTCTTAGACAACGCCCACATTCCCTCCTGAAGGAACCTTCTGGGAGCCACCTGCCAGGGGCAGGAGCAGCCAGAAGTGGGTGAAGCAACAAGTGTTAACTGACTCACATCTCTTCCATCATCCATCCTGGCAAACAGAAAACCAGGGAGAGGCCTGGACAGTGCATCTGGTCCCACAGGGAAGGAACATAGAAACGTGGGAAGCTGCCTCGTACAGGTTAGATCTTTGGTCCATCTAGCTTATTATTGTCTGCAGTGACTGCAAGAGGCTCTCCAGGTTTTGAGTCAGGGACGGTTTCCACCCCTACCTGTAAATGCCAGGGACTGAACCCGAAACCTTCTGCATGCAAAGGAGATGAACTACCACCAATGTTTTTCATCTCCGAGTTATATAGGATCTTGGCAGGCAACCATCTTGCTTGTGGCATAACAAACATCTACCAAAACCTTTAGGGGAAAGGGGACTATTTGTGAATTCTCCTGCTAGCAACAGGCAGAGGTTCAAAGACTGATCTCCCCTGCCCCCCGTCAGAAAAACCCACCCTTGCTGCAATGGCATTTTCACCAAGCTTGGCAAAGCAACATCTTTTGTCTGTTGCTCTGCCACTTCCTTTCCCCCTCCTCAACATACTACGTATTTTTCGCTCTATAAGATGCACCTAGTTTTTGGAGGAGGAAAACAAGGAAAAAAATATTCTGGATCCCAGAAGCCAGAACAGCAAGAGGGATCGCGGAAGCAGCGATCCCTCTTCCTGTTCTGGCTTCTGGGATAGCTGCGCAGCCTGCATTCACTCCATAAGATGCACACACATTTCCCCTTACTTTTTAGGAGGGAAAAAGTGAGTCTTATAGAGCAAAAAAATACGGTAATTAAATTAGGCCAAGAAGCACATGAAAGGTTCTTTTTCCTCCTCCCTCCCCATCCCTTTTTACTTTTGTGTCATGCCTTTTAGATAGTTAAACCTGAAGGCAGGAAGGGTGACATGAAATCTGGAAGCCTTATTTGACTGAAGAGCAGGTCAGCAGTGCTTCAGATAAATTAATCAATCAATCAAGTAGTCCAAGGGCAATTACAGGATGCCGCTCATTCTTGCAGTATATATGTAATATATCATTAAAGCAAAAGAGTCTCGCGGTATGTCTGATATGGTGCCAGCCAGAAGTCACGTCCTCGCATACCCCTAGCTGCATCCATCCATTTCAGCTGAAAGCCTTATTCTTCTTACCTTGTGGGCCTGGAAAACCATTCTTGGGCCAGCCGTATGGGTGCCCATCGACACCCAGCAAAGTGTATTCTTGCTCCATCCCAAACCAAGGCTGACTCTCTTTGACCATGTCCATGATTACCTTGCATCTGCTCCTCAGATTGGTTTCTGCAAGGAAGAAAAGTTATGTCAACACGCCATTTTGCTTCAAGCCCAAGGTTTGCAGGTGTGCAAAGGCTTTTATTGGTTGTTCAACTTCGAGGGCATGGGACACTGAATAAGACCTCACCTGCCCGCTTCCGGTTGTATTTCAGAACCTCACATAAGACAAGCTTGTTGGGGTCAAGGGTAAAAGGGTCTCTGAATATCTTAACGGGGATCAAGAACATGTCGCTGTTGGAGCCTTCAGACTGGCCTGTGCTGGATCCGTCGAAGTTCCATTCTGGGAGATCTGCAGGAGGGATTGAAATAAAGGTGTTTTAGGTATCACTCCACTGAATCCAGACCTATTAGAGGCTGGCATCTGCTTTACATGCAGAAGAACCCAGGTTCAATCCCTGGCATCTCCAGGTAGGACAAGGGGAGACACCCTGCTTTCGCCCCAGGTGTGGAAATATCCTGGAGAGTCACTTCCAGTGAGCAGCAATAATACTCAGCTACATGAACCCATAGACCAGGCATGATCAAACTTGGCCCTCCAGATGTTTTGGGACTACAACTCCCATCATCCCTAGCTAACAGGACCAGTGGTCAGGGATGATGGGAGTTTTAGTCCCAAAACATCTGGAGGGCCGAATTTGCCTATGCCTGCCGTAGACAGATCCTGCATTTATTTATTTATTTAACTAACTAGCTAACCAACTAACTTATTAAATAATCAACTCCTTGGAGTGGGCAGTTTATATATACATAAAACTAAAACCCCTAAGCGGTTTGCACAGAACAAAAAGAAAATACACTTAAGAGAATAAAAAAAGATTAAAAACAGAAAAACCGTTTTCCAACAGAAAAGCAGAAACATTTATCACAATATAAATAAAACCAGTAGTTGTTTTTGTTTGTAAACACATTTATGCTTAATAATAAATTTAGATGTCTGGGGAGCCTGTCCTAAGCAAGCTGACCAGTTTTTAGTAGGTTCCAAGAACAACACATTAAAGGCACCCTGTTCCAGAGAGAAGGTGCTGCTGCACTACAAGATGCAACACATTGCCAGCGCACAGCAAACAGTATGTGGCATTAGGTGGTATAAGGCAGCTTTTTAGGTTCAGTTCAGACCATCGGCTGGGAAAACTGGACCTGGTCAGCAAGACAGATCCTTATCTCCCCTACCTGCTATGGTCCAAATCTGACAGCACAGCACAGGTCACTTTGCAAGGGGCCTGTAAAGAGCCCTGCATTGCACTCTGGAGCCCTGAAAAACCAGCTGATCATCTGGTCTTCTAAGCATCATGCTTAGGAAGGGGCTTGAAAAGACCCACACACTGTGACCTGAAGTCCCAATGATCAACAGTTCAGCGGCACTTTAGATGCCCATTTTGGGCCAACTCAGCTGCCTTTCCACACCTCAGGCATCAGAGGGAAGGTTGAACATCTGTCTTGCACATAGAAGGCCCCAGGTTCCAGTCCTGGGATGTCTAGGAAGAGTTGGGAATGTTCTGGAGAGCTGCTGCAAATCAGTGTAAAAAAACAACAACTGAACTACATTGACCAGTGCCTTGATACACTACAAGTAAATCTCATATGTTCCTGTGACGTTAGGTGGATGAGACCTGGCCAAATATGTGAGGACTGGTACAGCTCATTAAGCCTGCAGTCTAGAGGTTCCTCACACGATTGAATGAATGGGTTATTCACCTTGGGGTGACATTTCCCTGTAAAAAAGCCTAACAGACAACTCCCCTTAAGATGCACAAGAGGGCATCAAAAGGAACCCAGCCCTGCTTCTTCCACTCCCTGTAATCAAAGCCTGGCAGGTTCATTCATGTCTCTGTCACTGAGGATTTGCATAGGCCAAGTGGCATCCACATTAACTGCAGCCCAGCCTGCAGTTGAGAATCCCCAAAAGGAAGTAAAAAGTCGCTTCCAATTACATTGGCAAACATTTCAGGAAGCAAAAGTAGAAAATAAAAATAATAATTAAGCCAGGTGTCTGGGGACCTGCCTGTTTAAAAAGGATTCTGCAAGTTTCTAGCTCCTAAGACTAGATTGCTACCTGGGTGTGACTATGCTGGGAGTCGACAGATCCAAAGCTGGACTGTAAACAAGTAGAGAGAACAGAGGAAGTCACACCGCACAAGGTGTTGGAATGACTTTTAACCACAAGCAGAGCCACCGAAGAGAGCAGGAATAAGGGAACCTCAGGCCCAGAGGTTGAATGTGGCTCTCAAAGCCTTTCTAGCTGGCCCTCGGGACTCTCCAAACCACACCTCCTACTGGCTGCTTTGCACCATTCCCTGAGTGTTTTTGCCTGGGTGGGATGCGTCCTTGCCCTTTGCTGTGCAGAAACTAGCCTGCACTACAGAGGTGATATGTGACACCCAAAGCTCTGCCCGCTTTTGCCCCTGGCTCCTCCTGCCACTTGCATGTGGCCCATAGCCTGAAAGAAAAGGTTCCTTACCCCTGCAAGAGAGGATGAGGGCAACCGCTGCCCAGCCTTACCTTCAATGGTCTTTGGTTCCTGACTCAGTGTTCTGGTTTTACAGCGAAGGCCTTCGCCAGTTCCATCGATCCAGATGTATGTGACCAGCACCTTGTCTCCCAGGGGCAGCTTCATGTACTGGTCCCTGACCACCTTGTTCAGCTTGGAACTGTGTGACACAGACATGGTGGCAACCTAGGGAGGAGAGGAAGGAAGACGTTTTAGATCCCCTTCAAATTCTGGGTGGGAGTTTCAAAGCTCATCTGCTGGGGTAAATGACCAAACCTTCCTTGCGCTGCTAGGTGAACAAAGCGATAATAAGGCTTGCTTATAGTGGACAATATTGAGCTAGATGGACAACGGTCTGTATAAGGCAGCTCCCTGTATTCCTAGGCAAATGAAAGCACCACCAAACTTGCACAACTGGTCTCTTCCCCTCAACATCTCTTTTCCCAGCCTCACTCCCATTAAGCAGTTAGAACCTCAGCAGCTGTCCCTGAAAGAGGTGAAGGAGCTAGAAGCTTTGGAGGAGCATGATTGGATTAACCACATGGCCAGGCATAAGAGTGTGGCTGCAGGGGCTCAGATCAGAGGTGGAATGAATAGGATTGTTATCTCAAACATCTCACAGCTGAGAAGGAGTTATCTGCTGTGAATCAACCCCACCCCTACTAGCTAGCCTGCTCTAGGGCAATGCAATATTGATTTGTGGGCAGTGGGGGACAATGAAAGAGATATCACACAGGTCCATTTTTACAGTGGTTGAAGATTGGGTTAATACAAACTGGTAACTTTTGGAAGAATTATATAACAGACTCTTCCTGGGAGGTGCCCCCGTCTCTTTCCTCCTCCCCCACCCAAAAAACCTTCCCCATTTACTCATGAAATTCCACATAGTGCTAATAAGCAGTAATATCCAAAAGATTCCACAACTGCACTCTGCATGCACACAGAATTTTAATTTTTAAAATTAAACAGTGGAAGTATCTCTGACCCTCCAGATCTTGGGTGCCAAATCCCACCAGTGGCTCACTCAGCATGAACAATAGTGAGGGACAATGTGAGTTGCTGTCCAACAACCTATGGAGGGCTACATGTTCCTTCCATCTCTGGATAAGGGTACAAATTGGCACCTGGAGTTTGGGAAGAGGAGGGAAGCTGATGCCGGTGCATTAAAATGGATAAAGAGCTTGATCAAAACAAGAAATAGGTCTGCATCCCTGCACTAAACCGCACTGAGGGAAGGTGGCAGTTATGCTTGTTAAAGTATTGGTTAGGCTTCCTAAACAAGTTTTCAGCCTAAAGCTTTCTCTCTTTGAGCGTCAGTAGAGATCCAGCTAGCAAAGTATCAGGGGAGAAACAGGAACTTTCCAACCGCCACTAAGCTAACACCCAGCAAGGAAGTGGGAAAACAAACACTGGAATTTGTAGGCCAATTCAACGCTGGAGGAAGAAGCAGAGCCCACCTTAAGGTGACACTAGGCAAATATCTTTCTTTTTTTCGATCTAAATTTTTTTTGATGTTTTAAAAATTTACAGACATACAACTGACAAAAAGACAAATCACATACATTTCTAATACTGTACAAATATCTGGCTTCCCTCCCCTCCCCTTTGTGGTTTCTTTTTAGTTTTACTTTTTATACTGCATTTTCCACATTAAAGGTAAAGGGACCCCTGACCATTAGGTCCAGTCATGACCAACTCTGGGGTTGTGGCGCTCATCTTGCTTTATTGGCCAAGGGAGCCGGCGTACAGCTTCCGGGTCATGTGGCCAGCGTGACTAAGCCGCTTCTGGCGAACCAGAACAGCGCACAAAAACGCCATTTACCTTCCCGCCAGAGCAGTACCTATTTATCTACTTGCACTTTGACGTGCTTTTGAACTGCTAGGTTGGAAGGAGCAGGGACCGAGCAATGGGAGCTCACCCCATCGCAGGGATTTGAACCGCTGACCTTCTGATCGGCAAGCCTTAAGCTCTGTGGTTTAGACCACAGCGCTACCCGCGTCCCTATTTTCCACATTACTCCATCTTTAAATTATTCTTTAGTTTCTCTTAGTAATATGTTTAACTTGTTTTACATTAACCCTGTTAATGAACTTATTTGCATTCATGAATTTTTCCAATATTCCACAATTCCCCCCCCCCAATCTTTAATAACTTCCCCCCTTGGTTTCTTATTACACCTAACCCTTGCCATTTAAGCACAATCCATTAATTTAATTAGCCACTCTTCCTTGGTTGCTACTACATCTTCTTTTCACCTCTGGACGAAATATATATCTTAGGGCCAACTGAACTTATGTTGCAAAGCAGGCAAAGAACATTTTGAGACTAAAAGAAAGATTCTTCAGTTTAAATGTTAAGAGAACGGATGGTGGAAATGACTGGCAGAATCCGAGATCAGGGAGAAGAGTTGGTGGAAGAAGATTGGAGGAAATTTAAAACTTATTTGCAGAAGTACTGTAAAATTTTTGAATGCTGATGACATTGAAATGAATTGCAGGGGCTCTAGCAACAAGGTAAAATGTAAGATTGGATTAATAATAAATAAACTAACAGGACACAAATTTGCTGAATTAATTATTAAAAGGGATCCAAGAACGGGAGACGTGAGGAAGTCAGGAAAATAAGTTAACTAAAGATGAAATTAAGAAAGAGGGAATTTTTGTTTTTTTCCTATATGTGTTTTTCTCTTCTTTTCTTTTTTCGTGTTTAAAGTGTGTATTTTTGTATTCTGTAACTTTGTATTTTCTCTGTCTTTGTATTTTTCTGAACTTTTTTATTGTTAAAACTTAATAAAATATTGATTAAAAAAATAAATGTTAAGAGAACGGAGGTGAAAGATGAAGATTTTTTTTTAGATGGCAAAAAAATTCATGCCCATTGACTTCTCTCCCTTGCCCCCACATCCATCCATTAAACAGAAATGATGGGGACTTTTAAGGCTGAAAATTTGAATGGGGAAGCTATGCCCCCCCCCTTGTTGCCCCTCCAACTCCCACCAGCACTGGCCAAAATGGCCAATGGTCAGGGGGTGAAGAGAGCTGTCATCCAACTACATCTGGGATGCCACATTCCTGATGTAAATAATTTAGGACTCTTGTTACCTTAAAAACCAACTGCACCCCCCACAGACTAAAACCAGTGCCTTAAGGTCAGCCTTTGAGGCTTTCTGCACTTTGCACAATCATTCCAGGGCCTTGAGGCAGATAAGCAGTACAGTGGTACCTCAGTTTAAGTACATAATTCGTTCCGGAGGTCCGTACTTAACCTGAAACTGTTCTTAACCTGAAGCACCACTTTAGCTAATGGGGCATTCTGCTGCTGCCGCGCCGCTGGAGCACAATTTCTGTTCTCATCCTGAAGCAAAGTTCTTAACCTGAGGTAATATTTCTGGGTTAGCGGAGTCTGTAACCTGAAGCGTATGTAACCTGAGGCATATGTAACCCGAGGTACCACTGTACAGGTTACAGACGCTTCAGGTTACAGACTCTGCTAACCCAGAAATAATACCTTGGATTAAGAACTTTACCTCAGGATGAGAACAGAAATCGCGCTGCGGCGTGGCAGCAGCAGGAGGCCCCATTAGCTAAAGTGGTGACAGCAGAGGGAGACCCCATTAGCTAAAGTGGTACCTCAGGTTAAGAACAGTTTCAGATTAAGAACGGACCTCCAGAACAAATTAAGTTCTTAACCTGAGGTACCACTGTTGTGGAGGCTCCCTCTCTGGGTTTCTTCCAACACTCCAAGCAACAAAGCCATTTCCCTTCTACCATTCTGAGAAAATGTGAGAAAAGTAATAATGCAGGGGCTACAGGTCTCTTTTCCTTGAGGGGTCCCTTGCTTCACCTGTGCAGCAGAAAACAGCAAGACTTCTTTGCACTCCTTATGTGCCTCTGTGTAGCAGCTGCTGGAAGTCACAAGTGGGGAGAGTTGCTGTTGGGGCCTAATTGCAGGCTTCCTATTGGGGCATCTGAGAACAAGTAGCTGGACTAGATGGGCCTTTTGTTCAACCCAGCAGTCAGGCTCTTCTTGGCGATTAGCTATTTCAATTTATCTATCATTCACCCTGTTCTTGGGCAGCTTATACAAAGTTCTCAAAATATTTGTAATTACCGTATTTATGGCCATGTTTTAAAGTTGTTGGCTTTGGGGGGGGTGTGTGTGTGTGAGAGAGAGGCCTTCCTTTGCGACCGGATTACTGGATTGTTTTTGTTTCAATTTTTATTATGTACAGTATTTTGTGCTTTTTATATTGGAAATTTATGTTGTCAACTGTCCCGAAATCTACAGATATAGGACTGTATACAAAGCTAAATAAATAATTCATAACTAAATAATAGTAACAAAAGATTCTACACTTTAAAAATTAGAAGATGGTGTGGTATCGAAGTTTGTTGCGTCCATTCATTTCAACAAGTCAATTCTGAATTAAGATTGACATTTTATACAACCCACAATTACAAATATTACAAATATTACCGTATTTATGGCCATGTTTTAAAGTTGTTGGCTTTGTGGGGTGTGTGTGTGAGAGAGAGAGGCCTTCCTTTGCGACCCTATAAAAGGGGGATTACTGGATTGTTTTTGTTTCAATTTTTATTATGTACAGTATTTTGTGTTTTTTATATTACAAATTTATGTTGTCAACTGTCCCGAAATCTACAGATATAGGACTGTATACAAAGCTAAATAAATAAATCATAACTAAATAATAGTAACAAAAGATTCTACACTTTAAAAATTAGAAGATGGTGCGGTATCGAAGTTTGTTGCGTCCATTCATTTCAACAAGTCAATTCTGAATTAAGATTGACATTTTATACAACCCACAATATCATTTTCATGATGATGGTAGAATTGCTTACCACTCTCTCCAGGGAAATCAGGTGTTGATTAATTTTTACATATTTTCAAAACGGTATTTAAAGAGTAATTTATCTTTTGTATTCAATGGTTATTCATCCAGCTTTTCTCTTTCCTGGCACTTAAAACCTATTCATAGAGGCATTCAAATAGGCTAACAGTTTATGTTGATGACGTGGTGGAATTTAGTTTGTATAATTTTTTAAAAACACTCATTTAAGTGGTGATTTTATTCAACCATTGTTCTACATTAAGTTTTAAATATGCGTCAAATACAGATTCTGGTGCAACAGGACACCTTGACAGAAGACAGAGTGCACAGAAATACCGTTTACTTTCCCGCTGGAGCGGTACCTATTTATCTACTTGCACTTTTTGGTGTGCTTTTGAACTGCTAGGTTGGCAGGAGCTGGGACCGCAAGCCCCAGAGGCTCAGTGGTTTAAACCACAGTGCTACCCACGTCCCAGGTAGTATTTTAAAGAAACCACAAATAAATTTCTAATAACCCCCCCCCCTTTTTAATCAACATCCAGCCTGATAAAAGAGTCTTACTGAATTCAAAATCTCACTCACTGATGTTAGGATTAATTACATTAATTCATAGCTTTTCACAAGATGCCTGAGTGACTTACAAAACATGTCTCCTCCAACCTCTCACTACCAAGGAAATATAACAAGCAAATAGAAAAGGAACCTACCCAAGGGACACTGACACAAAACCCCACACATAACACTGAGTGAAAGAATATAGGTTTTACCACCACCCCTCCTCTCCCCCCCCCACTTTTCTTCTCCAGCCTTATACTGCATATAACACTAATGTCTCTCCACAAATGTAATTGATCTGTAGCAAACAACTTGAAAAAAGACAATCCATGTACAGTACTTTTGTAAACTAATAAGATCTTTTTTTAATTTTAATTTTTTTTTAAAGCATGCCCCCTCCTGAAACCTGCTAAAGGGCCAATACAACTACTAATAACTCCAGCAAATGTAAAAACGTTAAATACGTTTTGAGTTTTTCACGGTCAGCTTCCTTTTGAGAAAGGCCCTAGGGCTGGTCAATCACCAGCCGGCAGCGCCACGCAGCGGCAGAAAATGCCGGCGCGATTTTCGCCTACATTCCCGAGAACTACAACTTCAAGCCCGAGAAGAACTTGGCTGGACACAAAAAGCAAAAGTCTTGTTGAACGGCAACCCCCCTGGGTGCTTTTACGCGGGGGCGCCCCAAGCGATTTCAGTGGGGGCTACTCGGAAGAAAGCAACTTGACGACCCCTAAACCGCGCCAAGAGCCCTCGTGGATCAGAAGTTGGGCGAAAACCGTGCATTTCCCCCCTAGGAAGTGGGGTCGAGCCCGGTGCGAGCGCGCGCGCGCGTAACCTCGACGCAGAGATGGGTAGGCGAGAAATAGAAGAAGCCCCTCTAAAAAGGAGAACCCCGGTCTCATCTCCTTTTCACCCCAATTAACCTCTCCATCCGGCGGAACGCGGCTCTGGGGCTGCGGCGCCCGCGAGGCTTTACTCGGAAACAATATACGGATTCACTTCGGGACTTGACTTCCGAGTCGCGGCGCTTTTCGCCCGCTTTCGGAAGGGGGTCGCGGGGAACGCGGCGGGAGCGCACGGGGACGCCTAGCCCGATGGCGGCGCACTTACCTCCGGCTGTGGGGGCGTCTCTGGCGCGCTCGGATGGTTTAAGAAGCGCGATCCCAACCCACAAGCTTTGCGGAGCAGCTGCACCTTTGCCGGCTCCTGCCGGCCTTTCTTATAGCCGCCCCCTGCGGACCAGAGGCCGGAGGCGGAGCGAGGGGCGGGGAAGAGGGCGGGCGCCCCCAAACCAGTGTGGGTGCGGCGCTGGAAATACTGTTTTCATGGGCGAAGGCTATCAGCCGCAAAGACGCAGGTTGGTTACTGCTAGTGTCGGAGCCTTTGTGCGCGCGCCTCAGTGCCAGTTGGTGGGAGTCGCCAGTGCTTTCTAATTATTATTATTATTAATATTTATTCGTTGCGTGTTATCGCTCGCTTTTCCTCCAAAGGACCTCAAGGTGGCGCACGTGATTTCCCCAATTGTCCCAACAAGCCTGTAAGGCAGTGACTGGCCCCAGTTTACCCTGTGAGCAGTGGCGTAGCGTTGGTTGTCAGCACCCAGGGCAAGGCAAGTAATTTGCGCCCCCTAACCTGTGGATTTGCGCCCCCTAACCCGTGGATTTTTGCCCCCTAACCCCCAGATGTTACGCCCGGTGCGGCCGCCCCCCCTGCACCCCCCACGCTACGCCACTGCCTGTGAGCCTCATTGAGGAGGGGAGTTTGAATCCTGGTCTCTTCCAAGTCCTCAAACAACAGGCAAAGGTACCGTATTTTTCGCTCTATAAGACGCACCAGACCACAAGACGCACCTAGTTTTTGGAGGAGGAAAACAAGAAAAAATATATTCTGAATCTCAGAAGCCAGAAGAGCAAGAGGGATCGCTGCGCAGCGAAAGCAGCAATCCCTCTTGCTGTTCTGGCTTCTGGGATAGCTGCGCAGCCTGAATTCGCTCCATAAGACGCACACACATTTCCCCTTACTTTTTAGGAGGGAAAAAGTGAGTCTTATAGAGCAAAAAATACGGTATATTTTTGGCCACTGTGAGAACAGGATGCTGCAAGAGTGAAGCCTTTTGCCTGATCCAGCCTGACTCTTCCCCCCAAGCTGTAACCAATGCTAGTCCTGCACAGAGTAGACCCACCGACTAACCTAGGTACATTGATTTCAATAGGCTGACTGAGTAGAACTTAGTTGGATACAGCCATATGTTTTTAAACAAATCCTTAGGACAGTGAGGGGAAAATATATTGTAGGGTTGGAAAAGATTCAGGAAATGAGCAGCCGAAATGAAGAAAGGCCACAGCGTTTGAGCCCTTTTAGTTTAGAGATAGGGCAAGAAAGAGTTAGACATTATAGGAGTCTGCGAAGTAATCCATGGCAGTGGTTGCTGATTGGTGGTCCGTGGATCCCAGAGGGTCTGCATAATCCACCCAGGGGTTCCATTCACGTAGCAAAAACTACCATAGAGATAATCAAAATTTCCAAATGTAGAGGGTCCATGGTTTGGCTTTTGAAAAACAGAGGGTTCACAGTACTTAGCTAATTGGGAAGCACTGATATACGGCATGGAGAGAATAGGTAAAGGTAAAGGGACCCCTGACCATTAGGTCCAGTCGTGACCGACTCTGGGGTTGCGGCGCTCATCTCGCTTTATTGGCCGAGGGAGCCAGTGTACAGCTTCCGGGTCATGTGGCCAGCATGACAAAACCACTTCTAGCGACCCAGAGCAGCGCATGGAAATGCCGTTTACCTTCCTCCTGGAGCAGTACCTATTTATCTACTTGCACTGGCGTGCTTTCAAACTGCTAGGTTGGCAGGAGCTGGGACCGAGCAACAGGAGCTCACCCCGTCGTGGGGATTCGAACCGCCAACCTTCGGATCAGCAACTCCTAGGCTCTGTGGTTTAGACCACAGTGCCACTTGCATCCCGAGAGAGGGGATAGAGAAAAGTTTTTATGCCTCTCTCATAATAGTATGTGAACATCCAATGACATTGAGTGTTGGAAGACTCTTGCCCAAAGAGGAAAAAGTACTTTTTCATGTGGTGGCCACCAAACTTAGAGGGTTGGACATACTCATGGAGGACAGGTCTATATTCTAGCTTCACTGTCAGTAGCATTATACCTCCAAATACCAGTTTCTGGGGGTCACAGGTGGGCAGAATGCCGTTGAGCTTGCAGGCTTCCAATAGGCACCTGGTTGGCCACCATGATAACAGCACGCCAGACTAGATGGATCATTGGCCTGATCCACTAGGGCTCTTCTTATGTTCTTGTGACAAGAGAACAGAACCAAAATGAATAGAGGTGCTCATCCAAAATGAATATAAGGTACGAATCCTACTCTCCACCCCACCTGCACCCCAGTAAAAGATGAGCACCACAAATGGCATAAATCACCCTGCAGTGTGATCTAAGTTAAATACCAAAGTGGAATATATTAGTCTTGTGTCTAAATACTAAGTAAAGTTGGACTCTGGGGAGAGTGTACTGCAGATAGGAAGACCCCATGGAAAAGGCCTCTTCTTCTCTTCCACTGCCACCCTCTGCACCTCCTTCTGAAGATGTCTATAGAAAAGGGCCTTAGATGATGATGGCAGGGCCTAGGTAGCTTAATGAAAGAGCAGGTAAATAAGTTTGGCCACCTGACATCAAAGGCAAAAATCTCCCCCTCCCACAAAACACCGTAATGGTACCGAAGCCAATGGGCCATGGGCCAGAATTATCCACTCCACCTGAAAGTAGCTGGTTAGTTGAGGATGTGCTGAGGAGTGTACACACCTGACAAGCAGCATCAGCCAATCCTGACTCCCTGATGTGTGTGTACTTAGAGCAGAAATCATAGAATGGGCAACTTGTGGCCTGATGTCATGCAGCTGGTTGTGGTGAGGAGAATGGGGGAAAGGGGTGGCAGAAGGAGATAGGAGGGGGTGTCCTAGCTACTTCTGTTCTTGGCTCCACCCTGTTCTGTTTCTGGGTCCATGCACTTTGTGCTCTGGTTATGGCCTCCAAAGGAGTCTATAAGGGGAGTTTGGCCCTTATCAGAAAAAAAAAGGTTTCCCTCTCCTGACCTATAGGACACACAATTTCGGACACACACAAAAACCCAGCAGCTTCGATTGACAGTCTTCTACTGTAGGAACCAGTCCCCAGGGACTGCATTACTCTACTGACCTGATTTCATTGTGCCTGATGAAAGAGGTGGTTCCCTGCTTAACAAGTAAGTCAATCAACCAGGATTTGATCAGCTTCCCTCATGATGGCTGTTGGGTGGCACTAGGGTGCCCAGGTGAGTTTCCTTCTCCAGGTGTGTGGTTCAGGTGGAGACAGAGTGGGGGAAACTAGAGGGAGGAGGGCAGGAAAGCCATGATGTCATAAAAGGTTTGCTTCCTGGCTCTGGGGTCTAGAGGCAGCCTGGGAAGTAACAACCTGATCCCTTTAACAGCTGGAGCTGAGACACCAGGAGTAATAACGACCATAATAAATAAAAAGGTCTGGAGAACTAACGGGAGGCATGGTATGTTCTCTGCCACCACTGTCCAGGCCACTTCCTGCTTCCTAGAAACACTGTCATGGTTAGGGGAGGCCAACTTTGCCCCAATCCATTAGCCAGAGATGGAGCAGTTACTCTTGATGCTTGTCTTTCCTCTCCTCTCCTCTCCCCAATCCTTTTTCTTTTTGTATTGTATGTAATAGATCATTGGTCTTCAACTGCTGGTTCAGGATCCATGGCTGGGTTGTGGCCCGATCCAAAATGAGTTACCATTGCAGCACTATCACCATCAAGAAAAGCGGGCAGGATTAAGAAATGGGATCTCAAATATATATTTGGGTTAAAGATCGACCTCAGGCCTGAAAAAGTTGAAGACAACTGCAATTTATTTACATTTACTTACATACTTAATTTGTATCCTATCTTTTCCTGCAAGCAGCTCAAAGTGGCACACAGAGTTCCTTTTATCCTCACAACAATCTTGTGAGCAGTGTTAGAAACTGAGATATGAAAGCTAGGAGCTACATGGCACCTTAAACCTAGGGCACGGGCACAACAACAGAATGTCTAGGTGCGCTTTTTTGTAACAAGAACACAAAGCTGAAAATGAATGAACTGCAGCCAAAAAATTATGTTCATTTTTCACATGGTCTAGTCCTCCTGCCTACCCCTCTAGTATTCTCAGGAGGGTCTCTTCTCCAGTCTTCAGAGAGCAGCTGGAAGTAGGGAGGCAGAAAAGGGTCCTCTTTTCCTTCCACGCTGCAGTTTTAATCTGAAATATTAAGCGCAGTACTGTGCCCAGAGCTCAGAAACTGCTCGCACTAATTAAATTCCCTGTCGCAAAATGCGCCTAGAACAATGGGAGTTTCGAACACTGCGTGTTAGGTAACCACTACACCAGCAGCAGCTAGATTGTGAGTGTGGGGGAAGGGGCTGTGTTAATCTTTAACTATAGGCATGGTGCTTGACCAAACTGCGGGAGGCAGTGGAAGACAGCAGTGCCTGGCGTGCTCTGGTCCATGGAGTCACGAAGAGTCGGACACAACAGCAAAGACCTGATGAAGAGAGCACAGCAGAGGTTATATTTTCTGAGAATCCTCCGGAAAAACAATCTCTCAAAGGACCTGTTGATGGCGTTTTACCATTGCACTGTGGAGAGCGTATTAACTTATGGTCTGTGTGTGTGGTTTGGGAGCTGCACGGCCAGGGAAAAAACAATGCTATCCAGGGTTTTAAAGACTGCAGAGAGAATAATTGGGTGCACTCTTCCCACCTTGGATCAAATCTATGCTGCCAGGTGCCATAAGAAAGCGGCAGAGATAGTGCAGGATAGTACGCACCCCGGGAATGATCTCTTTCAGCTTCTGCCTTCTGGAAGAAGGTATAGGGTTATAAAGGCCAGGACTAGCCGCCTGAGAAACAGTTTCTACGCAAATGCAATTCTGGTTCTAAACGCAGCATAAGGGGTCTCTATAGTATAGTGTATTTTATAGTATAGTATAGTGTATTTTAAAATGGGGTTTCAGAGTTTTTAGGGGTTTTTATAGTATAGTGTAGTGTATTTTTAAATGGGGTTTCAGAGTTTTTTGGGGGTTTTGAATGTTTTATGTAGTTTTTCAATTTCATTGTTCTGTATGGGACAATGACAATAAAGATATCGTATATAACTAAACGACTAAACAACAATAATAGGCACGGTACTTAGGAAATATTTGGTGTTCTATCAGTGCTGTTGCTGCTGTTTTGTATCATTAGAACCAAAATCTTTTTCAGAGGGGGATGGAGGATAAAATGCCCAAAGTTCTGTTTTCACCTCTGTAACATCAGAGGCCTAAAATAAAAATCAAACCACAAAGGACAGCCTCATACTGTTCAGAGCCCATTGGTCCTTAGCTCACCTGGAGTCCCAGCACATGCATTTTATCTCTGTGGTTGAACACAACATGGAAACCACTGAACCAGAAACATTGCTATCTTGACTTGTCTGTTTCCCTGCATCTCCCTGCCTTAGTCACTGAAGCACACATGTACTGAAACAGGCAACAACCACACATACACATACACCACAGAAAGTAAAGGGTGATAAGGACAGGGCTTTTTTTCAGCCGGAACTCACCAGAACTCAGTTCTGGCATCTCTCAGGTGTGCGCCATTGTCCTTATAAGAGAACAAGGGAAGCATTCATGGTGAGTTCAGGCACCTATTTATTCAACAAGGCATAAGGCAACCAGCTGTTTGAAATCATCTGCTATACTTAGAGAAATCATGGTTCTGTAAATGTGGCTCCACACCATACAGTTAAAGCCCATGGTTTTCCCTAAAAAATATTGGGGACTGTAGTTCACCCGCTCACAAAGCTACAATTCCCAGCACCCACAACAAAATATAATTTCCCAGTTTTAAATGTGCTTTAAATGTGTGGTGTGGACACGGTTTAAGGCTATACATATTTACTGGTGGTTAAGTCCCCTTGGATGGGATGTGGGTGGTGCTGTGGTCTAAACCACTGAGCTGCTTGGGCTTGCTGATCAGAAGGTCAGCAGTTTGAATCCCCACGACGGGGTTAGCTCCCATTGCTTGGTCCCAACTCCTGCCAACCTAGCAGTTTGAAAGCACACCAGTGCAGGTAGATAAATAGGTACCGATCCGGCAGGAAGGGAAACTGCGTTTCTGTGCGCTGCTCTGGTTTCGCCAGAAGCAGCTTAGTCATGCTGGCCACATGACCCCGAAAAACTGTCTGTGGACAAACGGCGGCTCCCTTGACCTGTAAAGCGAGATGAGTGCCGCAACCCCAGAGTCGTCCATGACTGGACGTAACAGTCAGGGGTCCCTTTACCTTTGTCTTTAAGTCCCCTTGAGCTCACTGAGACTTACTTCTACAGTGGTACCTCAGGTTAAGAACTTAATTCGTTCTGGAGGTCCGTTCTTAACCTGAAACTGTTCTTAACCTGAAGCACCACTTTAGCTAATGGGCCTCTTGCTGCTGCCGTGCCGCCGCTGCACAATTTCTGTTCTCATCCTGAAGCAAAGTTCTTAACCCGAGGTAATATTTCTGGGTTAGAGGAGTCTGTAACCTGAAGCGTATGTAACCTGAAGCATATGTAACCCGAGGTACCACTGTACTGAGGATTTGTGCTGCAAAAGGGGAAAAGCAGAGAGGATAAGCAGGTAAAAGAAATTGTCTTGCCCAGCGATCTCAACATGGAATGAATTGAGCTCAGTGGTGCTGTGGCCAGGCAGGTACAGCAAATATTACACTTGAAAGCGGAGCAAGTGAGCAAAGTGTGGCTCAAGGCACTGGTCCCAAGGTCGCATGGAGAGACATGCTGGTGGAGCCAGAACTGAAACAAACGTGTTCCCTCCTCTTGGCAAAAGGTCAGACAGATTAAATCTTGGAAAAGGACCTTGTCAGAGGAAAGACAACCTCACTTCCCCCCTCCCCCTTTGCAAAAGGCCCAGTTGTCCTAGGCTTCTCCTTTTTAGGAGAAAGGATTTCAGAACTGGGTGAAGGTGTGTGTGTGCATGTGTGTCTGTGTGCTCATGCTGTTCAGATCAAATATGAAAATGAATTGGTTTGTTTGCTTGGCAGTTAATGACTGGTCTGGTTTGCAGAGATTGATAAGAAGCCCAAGGGGGCTTCGTATCGAGGGGTGTTCTTGAAAGCCCTTTGTTGTGTCTTTGCGAGGAGGTTGCAGAGAGTGACCTCAGTCCGGAGACAACTAGTCGCCAACTTCAGCCTCATTTAGGAACACCAGGACCTGCCTTCTGCTGAGTCAGACCATCTAGCTCAGAATTGTTGACACAGAGTGACAGCAAGTTCTCTGGGATTTCAGGCACAGAGCCTCTCTTGAACCTACCTGCCAGGGATTGAACCAGGGACCTTCTGCATGGAACACAGATGCCCATCCCGTGAGCCCTTCCCATTTGTTTTATTTGAAGCTGCTCAACTCTTCTCCCAGGTTTATGGTGGTCCTCTATATGTTGCTAGACTCCAGATCCCACCATTGCTGGCTGTCAGCCCTGCTGGCCTCTGGGGCTGCTGGGAGTTGGAGTCCCCATCCTTACTCTGTTTGAAGCCTGGTCCTAGTCTAGTTTAAATGTTCTTAGAAAACCAACAGTAGGGAAGTTGCCCATTGTTCATGAGCACCTCAACAGCAAACTGAGCAGGCACACATATTACCTGTTCAGACGTCTTTCCCGTTAGCTTGAGATGTATTTCAATTGTAGTAATAATTTCTAAAGGTTCTTCTATCAGATCCACACCATACACTTAAAGCACATCTAAGGCACAGTACTTCCCCCAAAGCTTCCTGGGAAATGCAGTTTCCCCCTCAGAGCTACAGTGCACTGCAGGCTTAACAAACTACAGTTCCCAGGATTTTTTTTTGGGGGGGGGGCAGCCTTAAATGTGTGATCACTATACTTTAAATGTGTGGTGTGGACCTGACCTTAATTAGCATATGAATATTTTATGCAAATGAATGCCCTCCTTTTTGGCCATGCATCAGTGGCCTTATTGATGCAGTTGGTCACTCAT
Organism: Podarcis bocagei; assembly: GCF_964188305.1. Lineage (NCBI taxonomy): Eukaryota > Metazoa > Chordata > Lepidosauria > Squamata > Lacertidae > Podarcis > Podarcis bocagei. Next base: position 9,996,926 of record NC_138140.1, read on the forward strand.
GTTAGACTTCCTTTTTCTGTTCGTATGGGGTGACTCATACAGTCCTGTTTATCCCTCATCATACTGAATTTGCATCAAGGCTGAATAAGGAATTGCAGTCACAAGTCCAGATGTTGCACTTACTCTTTTTTAAACGGAGTTCGTTCACACATTCAGCTGCAGGCCTTTATACAATGAAGCATTGCTCATCCGAGATAAGAATGTGACTAGCACCAACATTTATCAGACTAACGAGTATAGTGGCATTGCTTGAGGCTCTCTGCAACTGAAAGAGGAGGAAGGCCATTGTATCATTAGGTCGCTGTAGACCAGGGACAGTGATCCTGAGGCTTGGGTCTTGTGGTCCAGCTGTCAGTAATCTCCCTGGGCAACACCCCTTCTTTCCAGGCCACGGCTGTCTCTGGGCCTGCTCCATGCCTTACTTGAGTGAGCGCAGAGTGCTGTTGTGTTCAGGTTCTGTTTACAGACTTCCAAAAAAGGTAAAGGTAAAAGACCCCTGACAGTTAAGTCCAGTTGCGAACAACTCTGGGGTTGTGGTGCTCATCTTGCTCTACTGGCTGAGGGTGCCAACATTTGTCCTTAGACAGTTTTTTCAGGTCATGTGGCCAGCATGACTAAGCCACTTCTGTTGAAACCAAAGCGGCACATAAAAACGTCGTTTACCCTCAACAAAGGAAACTGATTTGTAAAAATGTTACATGGAAAAAATATGAGAGACATGACATACTTCTGTAAAACAAGAAAATCTTTAATAAAAAAATTAAAAAGAAAGAAAGAAAGAAACGTTGTTTACCTTCCCGCCAGAGTGGTACCTATTTATCTACTTGCACTTTGACGTGCTTTCAAACTGCTAGGTTGGCTGGAGCTGGGACCGAGCAACAAGAGCTCACCCCATCGTGGGGATTCGAACCGCCAACCTTCTGATCGACAAGTCCTAGGCTCTGTGGTTTAGACCACAGCGCCGCCCGCATCCCTGCAGACTTCCAAAGAGGCATCTAGTTGATCTCTGAGATAACAGGATGCTGGCCTACATGGGCCACTGGCCTGATCCAGCAGGACTCTTCTTATGTTGTTATGATCAGGTGGCAGGTGATGAGAAATACTCCCAAATTCTTGAGACCCTGGAGGGCCTTTGGACCACCTCTAGCTGATATTTAGGCCAGGCTTCCTCAACCTCGGCCCTCCAGATGTTTTTGGCCTACAACTCCCATGATCCCTAGCTAGCAGGACCAGTGGTCAGGGATGCTGGGAATTGTAGTCTCAAAACATCTGGAGGGCCGAGGTTGAGGAAGCCTGATTTAGGCTTTCAGCACTTTTTCCCCTTCGCAGAGGCGGGGAACTTTTGAGGGCAATCTTACCTTGGAGGCTGGTGGACTTCTCTAGGGGATTTTCTGGCTGATATAACTGGCACTCCTGTCAAAGCCCTAGTTGACCTCTGGAACATTGGAAATGGCTTGGGCCGTTGACATGATGGCCCCAGAACCCTCTTCCTGCTTCATGCAGCCTGTTTGGCTCCTTGATATACTCCAGAGTTTAGGCAAGAAACAAGCTGGGAGATTGCTTGAACATAAGTGGAGGAAAACTCCAGCTGAATGCAGTTGAACGCTAGTGAGGGTTCATCATTGAGCCTACCTAGTGGCAGTGAAAGTATGCCTTCTTCCATTGCATTCTCATTGTGCTGTCCATCACAGCTATTTTGGGTAGAGCAGGGACTTTTGCAGTCTGAAGGAGGTGACAGAACAAATGGTAGTTCAATGTCACTTATTTGCAAAGCATTTTAAGGATAAAATCACTTGCATTCACCAGGATCTTGACTCCTCTGTTATAGCAGATGAATCTCATGGGGTGTCCAGAGCACTGTCTGGTCCTGTTGTGTTGGATGAGTTGCAGTCGGTAAGGCTTGAGGTCAAGGTGCTTGGATTGGCCAAGGTGACCACTTGCACTTTGGACCCTTGCCCCTCATGGCTGATTAAAAAACTAGCAGGGAGTGGACAGCTGGCTGGGCCAGGAAGATGATTAATGGCTTCTTGTGAGAAGGGGTGGTCCCTACCTGCCTGAAGGAGGCAGAGATAAAACCACTCCTCAAGAGACCCTCCCTGGATTCAGAAAATCTAAGTAATTACTGGCCAGTTGCTAATCTCCCCTTCTTGGGCAAAGTTTCTGAGCAGCTGGTCACGGGCCAGATCCAGGTGCTCTTGGAGGATGCTGATTTTCTAGATCCATTTCAGTTGGGGGTTTAACCTAGTTTTGGCACAGAAACTGCTTTGGTCTCCCTGTATGATAGCTTCTGTTGGGAGAGAGAGAGAGGAGAAATGTATCCCTGTTAATTCTCATCAACTCCTCAGTGGTTTTCGATACCATTGACCATGGTAGCTTTCTGGAGCAGCTGTCCAAATCAGCAGTGGGTAGCACCACTTTGCGATGGTTCTGGTTCTACGTGGATCATCATTTCCAAAGGGTGATGCTTGTGGAGTGTTGTTCTGCCCCATAGAGCCTTCAATGCAGGGTTCCTTTGTGCTCAATTTTATCTCCCAGATTGTTTAACATCTACAGAAAGAAAGAAGATTCCACCTAAACATTAGGAAGAACTTCCTGACAGTAAGAGCTGTTCGACAGTGGAATTTGCTGCCAAGGAGTGTGGTGGAGTCTCCTGCTTTGGAGGTCTTTAAGCAGAGGCTTGACAACCATATGTCAGGAGTGCTCTGATGGTGTTTCCTGCTTGGCAGGGGGTTGGACTCGATGGCCCTTGTGGTCTCTTCCAACTCTATGATTCTATGATTCTACATGAAACCACTGGGTGGGGTCATTCCAAGTTATGGAGTACGTTGTCACCAATATGCTGATGACATTCAGCTCTATTTCTCCTTTACACCTGCAGGTGAGGCAGTGGAAATGCTGGACCGGTGTCTTGCCTTGGTAATGGACTGGATGAGAGCCCACAAACTGAAGCTCAACCCAGATAAGACTGAGGCACTGTTAGTGGGTGGTTCCCTAGACCAGTTGGGTGGGAGATTGCCTGCTCTTGATGGGGCTACACTTCCTCTGAAGGAGAGGGTACGTAGCTTGGGGGTCTTCCTCGATCCTTTGCTGTTGCTTGAGGCTCAGGTCGCCTCAGTGGCCCGGAGTGCTTTCCATCAGCTTCGACTGGTAACCCAGCTACGCCCCTATCTGGACAGGGATAGCCTAACTACTGTTGTCTGTGCTCTGGTAACCTCGAGGTTAGATTACTGCAGTGCGTTATAAGTGGGGCTGTGAAATTACCTGTGATCCTCAGATGAAAGGCAGTATAGAAATAATAATAATAATAATAATAATAATAATAATAATAATAATAATAATAGATGAATATTCTGGTCTGGTAAATATTTTCTGTGCTTGGTTTCTGTGCATCATTCTGCTGTTAAAGGCAGAGGAGCAGGAGCAGAATAAAAAGGTGGCAACAGTCATGGCATCTATTTCTGGCAAGCTTCTTCATTTGTTGAGCTCATCATCAAAAGCCCTTCTCTGGGCATCTTTGCTGATAGATGTTAAGGGGCTCCTGGCTGAAGGATAGAAGGTGCAACAAATAGACTTCTCCCCAGGAAAACCTGCCTGATGGTTCCTTAACGCAGTGCTCTTCAACCTTGGGTCTCCATATGTTGTTGGACTACAGCTTTCATTATCCCTGACCATTGGCTAAACTTTCTGTTGATAATGGGGGTTGTAGTCCAGCAACATCTTGGGGTCTCAAGAGTGAAAAAACCAAATGACACTGAACCAAAAGCATCAGCAGTGCATCAGGTGTGTCGTTCTGCTGATGCTGCCATGGAACCTGAAGTTTTACCTGTGAGTCTGAATTCCTGTAATTTTGCTTTTATTATTGCTGGTGTTTATTTTGTGTCTTTCCAGCCATGTAGCATCAGTTGCCAACCACCTCTCTGCACTAGAGTAAAGCAGGGCTGCGGTGCTGAGCCACCAATCCACCTGCTGACCCAGCCACTGTGGCCCTTGACAGGCTGAAAGGAGCCCTGGGCCTCACTGCACTGGGGTGCCTGCATGGGGTCGTCTGGTTTGCGCCCACTCAAAAACTGTGCTCCCGGGCCACGGCCCCCCTGGCACCCACCACACTATGCCCATGGGTTTCCCCAGATGATATTTTGTAGGATGAGGCCAAATGCACTGTGCATTTGCACTGGGACACTTTTATTGTTTTAAACAAAAGAAGTCCCATGGTCGCATCACTTCCTGCTGCAACTGGACTTCTCTGCAACCCTTCCCCTCTGCAGGGAGGTGGGACCAATTTGGATGCCCCCCCCCGGTCCTGAATGGGGTAACTGTGCCCCTGAAGGACCAGGCGCACAACCTGGGAGTCATTTTGGACTCACAGCTGTCCATGGAGGCACAGGCCAATTCTGTATCCAGGGCAGCTGTCTACCAGCTCCACCTGGTACGCAGGCTGAGACCCTACCTGCCCGTGGACTGTCCTGCCAGAGTGGTGCATGCTCTAGTTATCTCCTGCTTGGACTACTGCAATGCACTCTACGTGGGGCTACCTTTGAATGTGACCCGGAAACTACAACTGCGTAATCCAGAATGCGGAGGCTAGACTGGTGACTGGGAGTGAATGCCGAGACCATATAACACTGGTCGTGAAAGACCTACATTGGCTCCCAGTATGTTTCCGAGCACAATTCAAAGTGTTGGTGCTGACCTTTAGAGCCCTAAACGGCTTCGGCCCAGTATACCTGAAGAAACGTCTCTACCCCCATCTTTCTGCCCAGACACTGAGGTCTAGCGCTGAGGGCCTTCTGGCAGTTCCCTCACTACAGGAAGTGAGGTTGCAAGGAGCCAGGCAGAGTGCCTTCTCGGTAGTGGCGACCTCCCTGTGGAATGCCCTCTCATTAGATGTCAAGGAAATAAACAACTATCTGACTTTTGGAAGACATCTGAAGGCAACTCTGTTTAGGGAAGTTTTTAATTTTTGATGTTTTATTGTGTTTTTAGTATTCTGTTGGGAGCCACCCAGAGTGTCTGGGGAAACCCAGCCAGATGGGTGGGGTAGTAGTAGTAGTAGTAGTAGTAGTAGTAGTAGTAGTAGTAGTAATAGCTCTCTTCTAAATATTGTTCCAAAATGCTTGTGATTTTATTATGTAGGTTGCAAAGTCACCTTGAACATGTTGGAAGGATGACGCAGTCTGTGAGGCCTCAAAGAAGTATATATGTAAACAAATAATTCCTCCAGACAGACTGTTTATTGATTATAAATTCATCCTGATTTGCTTGCACAGAGCTTTCGCAGAGGTCAGACTATGTCCAGTCATTGCTGAGCATGTCTGTGGGAGGTAACAGGATGATGAGCCTGCATTCATCCTGATTTACTTGCTGGGTGTTTATACATCTTCTTGATAGCCATCCATCCACTCCACACCTTTCAACGCATTTCTGCAACACTTTCCACCCCCCACCCCGCAAAAAGCCAGTGTTCTCAGTGTATTTGCTGCACAAGAGCACCAGAGTGCTTTAATCCACTATAAATGCACAAAACCTCAAGTTCCAGTTATTGACAGTCTGACTGGAAGCACCCGAAGATGCTTGCTGCAAAACAAAAGGCACTAAGTTCATTGAGTTCCTAGTAGATATGCTGATGTTTGTGGCTTGAATGAGTAACCTCATGTGAATCAGCCTCTTTGCTGACAAGCCTACTCTAGAAGCATCATCACTAAGAAACTGGTCAGGACTGGCTATCAGTTCCTGTTGATGAAAGTGAAAGATCTATTCAGTTTCTGAGCTTATCAGTCAGGCCTAATGCTTGGTTGTTAGTCCTGGACAGTTTCTATCAGTGATCTGTGATCCTCTTCTTCTGAGCCGCTGAATAGTGTTTCTTGAGCCATTATCTGGGAAAAGGCTGGAGCTTTTTCAACCCAAGACCTGTATTGTGTTCTGGGCAACCTTCTGGGGGACACATGCTAGGGGTAGGAGGGGCCAGAGGCAATGATCAGGGCCAGCCCAATACATTTTAGCACCGCACCTGAGGCAAACCACAAAATGGTGCCTTGCTTCCTTCCAGGGAAGAAGCTGAGAGCGAAGATCTACAGCAGGAGCAAGGAGGGAATAAAGATCTACACTGGGATCTGCTGCTTCTGTGGATCCTCCTGCCTGAGGCAATCACCCAACCTTGCCTCATGGGTAGGCTGGCCCTGGCAGCTATTGAAAATTGTAACTTTATACGGTAAGCTAATTTCTGCACTAAATCTTCCTGAATAGTGGGAGGCTGGGGATATCTTTAATCAGTCAAGAGAGGAGGCTGAACAGAAGCCTGAGCAGGGAAGGGGGGATGCAGTCTTGTCACCTGTAACCAAGTCACCGCCTTCTCAGGTGGGAGCAGAACCGGCCCATCCCAATGGGAGCCCATACTTGCAATCCTGACATTCCCACAGGTCAAAAGAGTCTTGCGAGCGAGCATGCCATGCCTTATCTTTAAAAGCTTGGCAGAAAGGATGGGGAAACTTGTTGGGACATCTTGGGAAAGTGGGTGGGGCAGAAGCCAATGACAAACAGAGCAGGGCCAACGGCAGGCTGAGCAAACCCATTCTAGTTTTCTCCCCAGCCTGCTCCCTGCTGAGTTCTGTGAGAGGCGGAGCTGAGACTAAGAAGGAGGAATCTGGTAACCAGTGCTACTTCTTGGACTGACTGTAAGCAAAAGGTGAGCAGGTGGGGTCTGGCTGAAGAGAGACTGAGCTTGGTGGGGCAGTGTCCCATTCACCCTAATGTACCAGCCTCCACTGATCATATGCATACTGACTCAGCTTGATTTACCTTCCAGGTAAACATGCGTAGGATGGAGCTGAGGGTACCATCATCCTGAGTCCTTTCTGAGAAGGTTATCTCACCCTCTGATCCTTTTATGATGTTTATGCTGGTCAAGTCTTCCCCTTTGCCTGCCCTTTGACTTTTCCCCTTATCCTTTTCGAAAAAAATGTTTATTTTGAGTTGTAGGAGGAAGTTAGCCAAAGAGCAAAAATCCTTTCTTCTTTCTCCCACACTGGGGAAACTGAGGCTCACTTTGTAGATCATAATAAAAAAATTCCTTCCTGTAGCAAAAAAATTTTATTTTGACTATGGCAGACCAACATGGCTACCTATCTGTGTTTGTAGATCATGAAATTCTTTGTCTTTTGCTTCAGAGTCAGCACCCGTGGCCCAGCCACAGGAGCTCACTCTCCTCCCTCCATCCTTTGACCATAACCCCTATATCAAACTCCAGATGTGAGGGGAGATTAACTGAAAAACCAGCAGATGCCCTCGAGCCAGCCTGCTGAAGCAAGCCTGATACATACACTCAGAACAGAAAATGCCTTTTTAGAGAACTGTGGGTGTCAGCAACCTGGGAGCAGTTTCTGCTTATCAGGTTGCCAACTTATCCCATTCCCAGCAGGGCTTGGAGCATCGTTGGGTAACATAGGAACTAAGGACTCCTCTGGACAATTGTTTATTGAGCATTCATCCTGATTTGTTTGCATGAAGATTATCCCAGCAGCGGAGCATATGCCCATGCTACCCAGGGCGAGTGCGCTCCTGAAGGGGGCGTAGCATAGAGGGTTCCCTCCCAGGTGTGGGATAGCTGCTCGGGTGCCCAGAGTGGCACGCGCGCCCTGCAGGCAGGGGCGCACCAAGCCGCCCATGGGAGTGGAGCAAGCCACCCATGGCAAACATTTGGCATGCTGCGATTCCCAAGCTGCCTCCAAGCTGTCAAAGGAAGTTGCAGGACAATGAGCACTGGTCTGCTTCCACAAAGCTGATGCAGAAGGAGGTTACATGGCAGGTAAGTGTGGCTTGGCTATATAGGTATCAAGGGCCAAATGTGGAATCTTGGCAGGCCTGATTTAGCCCAAGGCCATAGGTTCCCCAATGCTGAATTCACAGCTACAAACATTACAAACTGGCAAGAGCACTAGACTGAGGTATGCTGTCCAATTTCCTTGTAACCACCAGCTTCATATTGCTAAAGTTTCTAGTCCAACTGCTATATGCTTTTTTCATTGTCTGCAAAAGCCTAGGTGAAAATGTATGTCTCGGTTGTGTTGTCAGAATGTGTATAATGTAGGCACCGGGTTTAGTCTAGGGGCAAGAAATTTCAGAGGTTGGGGGTCCACTATGAGAAGCAGATGCCACCACACCTTGAACCTCCAGTGTGACATGTGCTCAAAAGAACATAGGAATGCCTCTTTAAACTGTCATGGCTTCCCTCAATGAATCATGGGAACTGTAGCTTGCTCTAGGTGCTGGAAAATGTTAGGAGACCCCCTGTTCCTCCCACTGAGCTACAATTCCCAGTTCCTTGGGAAGAGGGATTGACTCCTTAGAACTCTCAATACACTTAACAAACTTCAGTTCCCATACGTTTTTAAGGTATCACATGTTTTGTTGTGTTTGGAAGCTGCCCAGAGTGGCTGGGGCAACCCAGTCAGGTGGGTGGGGTACAATATAACAACAACAACAACAACAACAACAACAACAACAACAACAACAACAACAACAACAACAACAACAGGAAAGCCATTCCTATACAAAGTGGCATGACAAAGCATGAAATGTATAGTGGAGATGGGCTTCTACACCGTCTACACCAGGCTTCCTCAACCTCAGCCCTCCAGATGTTTTGAGACTACAATTCCCATCATCCCTTACCACTGGCCCTGCTAGCTAGGGATCATGGGAGTTGTAGGCCAAAAACATCTGGAGGGTCCTGACCACTGGTCCTGCTAGCTAGGGATCATGGGAGTTATAGACCAAAAACATCTGGAGGGCTGAGGCTGAGGAAACCTGGTCTACAGTGACTGGCAGTGACTCTCTCAGGTTTCAGACATTGAGCCTCCCTTGCCCCCCACCAGCCACAGCTGGAATCACTGGGAATTGAACTGGGAAACTTTCACATGTGCTAATGCTTGCTGACCCACAGCCCTTTGATTGTGCTCTGAGGTGAGTTACGTAAACCTTGCTTAATATTAGCCGTGGATAAGATGAGTGTAAGTTAATCTGCATGAAAGAGGACAGTTTTGCTTTTGTTCTCCGGTTTTCTTTGAGAAGGGAAACACCCAGGCTTTGCACAGAGGCGTTCTTTGTTAAGCCTGTTTTAAAGAGAGAGTGAAAGAAAGAAATGCAGCAAAACAGAGAGGTGCTGACCTTGCCTTTGAGGCTGCTTAAGGGCAACACTTTTTATCTTGCTCAGAAGAAAAGGGTGCTTAGGAACATGTGGCAACATAACCCTTATTATGCATTGCAGAGATGGTAAGAGAGCCAGCATATATCAGGGGGCCCCTGAGGGGCGCAAAGCATTTCAGCAGTGCATTCCACTGTCTTCCAATAGAGCCCCAGGTGAGGGACATAGGAAGGTGCCTTGTATGGAGTCAGAACAGTAGTCCACCTAGCTCAGTACTGTCAACACTGACTGGTACTGGTTCCCTGGGATTTCAGACAGGGATCCTTTCCCACTGTGACTGGAGATGCTGGGGATTGACCCTGTGAGCTTCTGCCTGCAGAGTAGATGCTCCACCACTGAGCTCCAGCCCTTCCTCAATGTAGGAGCATAGGAAGCTGCCTTATACTGAATCAGACCAGTGGTCCATTTAACTTAGCACTGTCAGCACCGACTGGCAGTGGCTCGCCAACATTTTTATAATGAAAAAAGGGATGTCCATCATCATCTCCATCATCATCATCACCATCATCATCATCTTTATACCCCGCTCCACTCTTTGCGGCTTCCAACATATATAGAAATATAAAGGTAAAGGACCCCTGACAGTTAAGTCCAGTCGCAGACGACTCTGGGGTTGCAGCGCTCATCTCGCTTTATAGGCTGAGGGAGCTGGTGTTTGTCCGCAGACAGTTTTTCTGGGTCATGTGGCCAGCATGTCTAAGCCGCTTCTGGCGAACCAGAGCAGCGCATGGAAACGCCGTTTACCTTCCGGTCGGAGGGGTACCTATTTATCTACTTGCATTTTGATGTGCTTTCGAACTGCTAGGTTGGCAGGAGCAGGGACTGAGCAACGGGAGCTCACCTCAACGCAGAGATTCAAACCGCTGACCTTCTGATTGGCAAGCCCAAGAGGCTCAGTGGTTTAGACCATTATATAGAAATATAACAAAACATTAAACATTAAAAAACTTCCCTATACAGGGCTGCCTTAAGATGTCTTCTAAAGGTTGTATAGTTACTTATCTGCTTGGCTCGGGGGTCACATAACTCTATACCCGCTGATGTTCTACCATACTTTCCAACATTTCTCTGGTGAAAATAGGGACGTCCTAAGGAAAAGCGGGACATTCTGGGATCAAATCGGAAACCATTAAGTTTCTGCTTAATCTGCTGCTAACCAGATTAAGAGGCCTCTGGGTACAGGGCGGTATATAAATTCAATTATTATTATTAATAACAACAACAACAATAGCAATAACAACAACCACCATTCAATCCATCTCTTTATTATGGTCAATGGCCAATATTCAATCTGCTGTTAATGAGACAGGCTGGTATCTCCCAGTTCATGGGTGACTTGAGCTTCAGGAACAATTTCCAGATATATGACACTCCTCTCTAAATCAATACTTCTCCCTTCAGTTTGCATCAGTGCTTAAGTGTTTTTTTCCATCTCCCACAGATATTGTGTTACTGTTCAAAACACATTTGTATCTGTCATATCATTGCATGAGTTTCACACCCTGCTGGAGAAAACTTCCCTTTTCCAATTTCCACATTGCCTTCTATGCAGAAAACTGCTGGTCATCTCAACCCCCTCCTCCTCCTCCATCTGAAGCAACTTGGGGATCACCATGGAAACGGTTACCAATTAACTGCGACTGAGTATGTAACGGCTGTCTTTGGAAATGGGAGAACCAGAGCTGGTGGCGGCAGTGCCCTTCTGACAGGGGCCTAAGCATACTTTTATACTTTTCCTTTGAAATGTTTTAGATCTTTTGTTTGATTAAAGGCCTCTCTGCTGAATGATTTTATGAGTTTGATTAATCATCTTATCCTATATAATTTTGCATACACAGAAATAACTCTCGGTGACTCTGGAATGACCTCCCTGAGAATTCGGTCATGTACTGGCTCTGGCTTTCTTTCAGGCACCCTATCAGTACAAATGTAGTTCATTCAAAGAGAGAAATATACATATTAGTCTATGTTTCACTGAAATAATTATGGAACTGATTTCTTTTTTTGCTGCTGCAGAAATTAAAGATACGAAGAACTGTAATAGATTAACAGGAAATGTCTCAGATTGTGCATCTTTGAAATGGATTATTAGCGGTGCTGTTTTTATAGAAAAGGAGGTACCTTGTTCTCTTAGAATAGCAATGGTGCCCACCTGAGAGGTGCCAAAACTAAGTTTCAGTGAGTTCCGACTGAAAAAAGCCCTAATTATTAGTATGGTGAGTTTCCCTATGGAGGAGTTCAGTGGGCTATCACTGGATCAGTTCATGCCAATTCAACCTGAAGCCCCTGTTGCTGGCGAGTCTCCGCCTACAAAAATGTCTGATGCCAAGTCTAGCTCTGAGCTGGCTGAGTCTCTACCTCTGTCACGTAGGACATGGAGATGTCAAACAGACTGCTCAGGCCTAGTCTGCTAGAAGGAATTCTCATCTGCTTACCCAGGCCAAAGATGCAGCCCACTTGCCATGCTAAAGTCATGCCCACCCCACCTTTACATAAGGAGAGTCCATGGAGTGTGTTAGCTGTTGGATCAATGCCTTAACTTGCCTAGACATGCGTTGCATCTGTTGTGCCTTTGACTTTTGCCCTGCTTTTGCATTATACTGATCTGAACATTAGTGCTGTGGGCAGAAAACGTAATCTGGTATCGAGTTCTTCGTCCAAGGGGGAGCCTGGACATCGTGGTTAAATGGGTGCCCAGTTGTATCCAGATATAGACAGAAACCTGTTATTTCACCTCAGGAACCATCGTGCAAAATTTGGTCAGGAGGCAGAGGCAGAACTAGCTGCTCTGGCACCCGGAGCGGCGCACAAGCTGTGGACCCTGGGCTGGGCTAGCTGCCTGCAATGAGCAGCGAGCATCCCAGGGTGGGGGACGCCACCTGTGGCAAGTGTTTGGGGGTGTGTGGCAATGCAACCCCCCCAGGGATGACACCCGGAGCGAACCGCACCCACCGCACCCCCTTCCTCCGCCACTGTCAGGAGGTGCCCAGATGCAGACCATTCATAGAAAGCAGAGAGCTTTCCCTGGGAGGAGGAAAGAGATGATCCCCTGGGAAGAGAAATTTGTTGTCAACCCTGTGAATTGTGGCTCTGTGGAGGGAATAGGGGTTGCCTAACAACTCTCAGCACCTTGACAAACTAGAGTTCCCATGATTCTTTGGGAGAACCTATTGCTGCTTAAGGGATGCGGGTGGCGCTGTGGGTTAAACCACTGAGCCTAGGACTTGCCGATCAGAAGGTCGGCAGTTCGAATCCCCGCGACAGGATGAGCTCCCGTTGCTCGGTCCCTGCTCGTGCCAACCTAGCAGTTTGAAAGCACGTCAAAGTGCTAGTTGATAAATAGGTACCGCTCCGGTGGGAAGGTAAACAGTGTTTCTGTGCGCTGCTCTGGTTCGGCAGAAGCGGCTTAGTCATGCTGGCCACATGACCCAGAAGCTGTATGCCGGCTCCCTTGGCCAATAAAGCAGGATGAGTGCCACAACCCCAGAGTCGGTCACGACTGAACCTGATGGTCAGGGGTCCCTTTACCTTTACCTTATTGCTGCTTAAAGTGGTATGGTGCTGCTTTAAATGCCTTAAGTGCAGATGGGACCTTGAGTCCAGCACTTCTCCAGACTACACAGGAGTTGTAGGAAGCAGTTCCTGGTAAACACCGGCAGCTGGTATAATTAATACAGAGTATAAATAATAATGTGCCCTTATTCTGCTGTCACAAGAGTTGCTTGTTGTTTGTCAGAGGACAGTTTGCCTCAAGGAGTTTCCATCCTCGTTATCTGTCTTGTCTGACGTTAAGATCAAGCAAACAAGTAATGCAACCTCTTGCCAAAACTTAGAAAGTCCCTTTGCAGCCGCTTTTAAATGTTCCCAAAAGAAGAAATGAAAGTCTCTGGGTTTTTGTTTTGCTAGACTTTGTCTCCAGTTTTTCTTTGTCTCTCTCCCCATCGCACCCCACCCTGCAAGTCTGGTCAACTGGCATACCAGGTCATATCCCCCCTTGCGCCATACATTTAAAGCATATTTCCCCAACAAAAAATATTGGGAACTGCAGCTCAGTGATTCTTATTGCAGGGAAGGGGTAAGGTGTTTTAAATGAAAACAGCTTGTTGAGGATGAGTACGAAGTATTCTGGATTGATAAAAGCTGCTTTGTTGTGCTATGAACAGGTTAGTGCCTTAGTGTTGATGTGCGCACTTTAACCTAAAAGTCTGTATGCTTCATAGTGTTCATATTCACCTGGCTGCTTATGGGCTGCTGGTTCATGTTTACCAGGCAGGCTCTCTACTGTATTAGTAAAGTATTTAAATTTAAAATCTCTTTATCACGGTCAATGACCAGTATTTGTGTTAGTATTAACAGGCTGTGAACTGCATCAGTGTTCATATGCATGATCTTCCCTTACATGCGCATTCAGCCACCCACAGATTTACCTTCTAAACACCCTGGAGGGAGAAACTGAATCCCGAAGCTTAGCAATATTAGCAACTCAAAGATTCCTAGCAACCCCAGATGGCTAGAATACAATAAATAGGAACCGTGATTTATCCAGGACAGAGCCCCTCTAAATAGGGAGTGCCCCTGGTAAGCAGGGAGAAGTATTAAAATGCATTAGAATGTTGCGGAGTGGAGCTTTCCTGATCAGGGTAACAGATCGCTGTGCATTTTTCCAGGAAACAGCCAGATGCCATAAGGATTGGCACCCATCCCTCCAAACAGCTTAGGTGAATCTGTCACCCCTACTTTCATGCACCCATCCCCATGTTCTTCTGCAATGGATGAGGCCAGAAGATGCCTCTGCTCAAAGGTGGGGCCAACATCTCACAGGACTGTTAAACTTGTTCACCCTGTTGCTCCAGGGAGGAGTGTGTGTGTGTTATGCCCACAGGTGAGCATGTTTCCGTGTTTCAGCCCAGATTGTCTAACGAGGAAGCAGGAAGCATGAAGAGATCACTGAGAGGATGGAGCAAAACACAGAGGCAAATGTCCCCCCATTCATTGTCTTTAAGGGGCTTGGACTGATGCTTATGTTGTCTTAACATGATGGGGAGGGACTGTTGTTTTTTGAGGGACAGAGGATCTGATCAAATCCACTCTACATGGAAATCACATTTTAAACATGTGGCTCCCACCAAAGAATCTTGGAAATGTCGTTTGTTAAGGGTGCTGAAAATTAAATTATTGTTGTTGTTGTTGTTATTATTCATTGCATTATACAGTGGTACCTCGGGTTACATACGCTTCAGGTTACAGACTCTGCTAACCCAGAAATAGTACCTCGGGTTAAGAACTTTGCTTCAGGATGAGAACAGAAATCGTGCTCCGGCGGCACAGCAGCAGCAGCAGGAGGCCCCATTAGCTAAAGTGGTGCTTCAGGTTAAGAACAGTTTCAGGTTAAGTATGGACCTGCAGAACGAATTAAGTACTTAACCTGAGGTACCACTGTATTCCACCCTTTTCTCCAAGGAGCTCAAAATGGTGTACATGGTTCTCCTATTTTTCATTTAATCCCCACAACAACCTTGTGAGGAAGGTTTGGGTGTGTTGAAAATGGCTATCCTATCTCTTCTCAGTCCCCTCTTTTCCATGCTAAACATACCAAGCTCCCTCAAGTGTTCCTCATAAGGCTTGGTTTCCAGACCCTTGATCATCATGGTCCATGGGCGTAGCCAGGATTTTTTTGGGGGGGGGCAGGAGCTCAGATTTGTATTGATTGGGGGGCAGCTGCCCCCTGCCCCCCCTTTGGCCACACCCATGTTGCGGTCATCCTTCTCTGCAGATGCCCAAGCTTGTCAAGATCCTTATTAAATTGATCCTAAATGATTAAATGATGCAGACATATGCATACATTTCTGCACATCAGAAGACCTGTGAGCAGAGCAGATCAGTTTCTCCCCCAGCCAGTTGATAAACAACCTCAGCAGGTAATGCAGAGCAAATGTTTGCAAAAGGAACCAGTGATGCTTAGTTTGATGAGCAGCATCTGTGATGCCCACGCAGAACCTCCTACAACCATACAGGTCCTGACAGTGCACCATGTTGGAGCAGGAAAGCACCTTGGGAGCCTCAGGCTGCACAACAAGAGTCTCCTGATGGCAGCTTTTCCTGGAGAGGGCTAATCAGGGGGAAATACAGTGGAATAAGCATGCAGTGGAATAAGTGTGACTGAGTTCCAACGAGCCAGTCATGTTTTTCCAGGGTTTACCCTTCCTGCTTGCTTTGAATCCTTGGCCTCACTCCTGTATGGTGCTGTTTCATGCCTCTGCATAATAATATTTGAAGTTAAATACATGATGTTAGGATCTTTAGGTACCAGGCAGACCATGAACCACCAGGCAGACCATGTACGTACAGACTATACATTTGAAACACACATTAAATCACCTCCCCAACTCCAGAAACTAGTAATTTTTTTAGGTTGCTTGGAATTGTAGTTCTGAGGGTGGGTGTTCTTTAGTTCTTTAGGGGTTTTTGAATGGTTTATGTAGTTTTATAGTAGTTTTGTGTAGTTTTTATTTAGTTTTATAGTAGTTTTATGTAGTTTTATGTAGTTTTTCAATTTCATTGTTTTGCATGGGACAATGACAATAAAGATATCGTATATCGTATCGTATATCGTATATTGGGTGGTGCTGTGGTTTAAACCACAGAGCCTTGGGCTTGCTGATCTGAAGGTTGGCGGTTCGAATCCCCACGATGGGGTGAGCTCCCGTTGCTTGGTCCCGGCTCCTGCAACCTAGCAGTTCAAAAGCACGTCAAAGTGAAAGTAGATAAATAGGCACCGCTTCGGTGGGAAGGTAAACGGTGTTTCCGTGCGCTGCTCTGGTTCGCCAGAAGCGGCTTAGTCATGCTGGCCACATGACCCGGAAGCTGTTCGCTGGCTCCCTCGGCCAATAAAGTGAGATAAGCACCGCAACCCCAGAGTCAGTCACGACTGGACCTAATGGTCAGGGGTCCACAAATTATTGGGCATGTGTGTGTGTGTGTGTGTGTGTGTGTGTGTGTACACTCTTTAACTGTGTTTTAAATGTATGGTGCTGAGGCAGACAAATTCTGCCTCCTCTCCCCCCCCCCCGAAGCTTGCAATAGTATCCATGGGAAAGGTTGCCATTGTGTGATGGTTTAATGCTATAAATGCAATCAAGATTGCATTCCAAACACAGAGAAGATTAGCCAGAAAATCACTTCTTGGCCTAGAGGTAGAACAAGAATGATAGGAGTTAAAAGGTTTCAACTACTAAACTTTTGCAGATGGGCTACTGCTGTAAAGGTGCAGGAGCAAAGGTTGGGGTGGGAGCTGCCAGCCTGACTCACTCCATGGATTTTAAAGAGTGTTAGGGGTTTTTTTTCAGGGGGGGGGGAGCGGGACATGCTAGGCTGAATGCTTGAGTCCTCTTTTTATTCCTGGATCCAGCAAGGATTCAATTGCTGGAATCGCCAGGCCAGCCTGGCTGACGAGTCCTTATGAGAACAAAGGAAAGATTTCCCCAATCTTAAATTCAATTCTCCTCCTGAACATTCAACACCCATTTTCCAATGCTGTTTTCACTAAGAGACTTTTTTTTAAAAGGCAATTTCTTCTAATTTAATGCATTTTTGCTATGTTGCTTTCAACAATATCTTCATCTATAGACACACTTTTACCTGATATATGCATTTTTGTTAACACTGGTTGGATGGAGAACTGCACTGCAAAATTCAGGTAAGTGCATATTTCAGAGCATGGCTCTGCTTCAGTTTGTATATTATTTCAGAATGTGCAATATCAACAGATTCGCCTTTACAGTGGTACCAGACACTTCAGGTTACAGACTCCGCTAACCCAGAAATAGTACTGTAATGGTTCTAGGGGTTGCTCGTGCGTAAATCGGCACCACCACTGGCTGGGGTACCTGGGTGAAGTCTCACTGTCCGGACAGCCATTCACCCGTGGCTGTCTCAATCGCTGGCAGAATCCATCAGTGGGCGTTTCTTGAACTTCTTTCAGCATAAAAGTTCTTTGACGCCTAGTCGCCGCCTACTCTCCCTGCGCGGAAGCCTTCTGCGCAAGGAAGGTGTGGGCAGCGGAGGACCAGTGCTCTCCCCGCTGGTCTCCGGCGAAGAGTCATGGAGCCACCTCGCCGATTCCCCCATCTGCCCCCCTTCTCCACTGGTGCTACGCTGATTTCCTTCCCCAGAAGATGGGCTGCTTCTCTCCCTCCCGGGACACTCTCCGGAATCCCTCTGGACTCCTCCCTCTCCCTCTGGCTCCGATGGCAGTTCCCTGACAAGTACCTTGGGTTAAGAACTTTGCTTCAGGATGAGAACAGAAATCGTGCTCCGGCAGCGCAGTGGCAGCAGGAGGTCCCATTAGCTAAAGTGGAACCTCAGGTTAAGAACAGTTTCAGGTTAAGAACGGACCTCGGAATGAATTAAGTTCTTAACCCAAGGTACCACTGTAAATGCAGACTGCATCACATTCCTCCACTATCCATACTAGAAACATTAAAAACAGGTTAATTTTGTGCAGTTAAAATATGGTGGATTTACCGCAGCATGAACTAAAGATAGCAGAGGAACTGTGGGGGAGCCTAGCATTGGGCAATACTGTAAATTCCTTTGACAGCATTATCTTAGGTCTCTTTAATAAGTCTTCACTGCCAAAAGGCACAACGTCTCCTCTTAACATAGTCCCCAGGTTGCCCTGCCCCACAAAGGATAGTGTTATTAGTTTTTTTGGGTGGGTGGGTAGGGTTGATGCTGAGAACTTTCTAATGCCTGGGCCCCCATCTAATTTCTGGAATAGCCAGGCTAGCTTCCTGGTGAGGTAATGGACCTGATGAAGTAAAGGGAGTAGCTCTGTGCCAGGCAGCAAATACCTCCCTCAACTTGCAAGTAGCTAGAAAGACAAAGGCCAGAGATAAGAGTTGAATGATGAGAGCTAGAAGTTGGAAGAAAAGCTGCAGGCTTGGAAGCAGAACTGATTTCTGTTTGAATCCAAGGCTGCAGCTAGGAGGGAAGCAAGTCTCTCTTGGAGTGTTAATGCTGCGAACTGCTCCATTGCAGGCTCAGGTTCTTTAATGTGTAAATGAACCATATATCCAAAAGAGACCACCGTCTCTGCTGTGTCTCTAATTCCAAAGCCCTGGAAGTGCCCGGAACCCCTGGAATCTCACAATGCTCAGAGATTGGGGTGACACGCAATAATATTGCGGAGAAGGAAAAAATAAAAAAGGAGGCACCCAATTTTTATGTTTTTTTACTGCTGAATTTATTTTGTTACTGTTAACTTCTTAATATGTTTACAATATGTCTCTAAATACTCCACTAAATATTTCCAGTCTTCCTCAAATAGTTTTTTTTTTATCCTGATCTCTTATTCTGTTTGTCAGTCTTGCCATTTCTATATAATCTATTAACTTTGTCTGCCATTCTTCTTTCCTTCATCTTCCCTCCATCTCTGAGCACACACTATTTGTGCATCTATAGTTGCATACCTAAAAAGAGATTTGTGTTCCCTGGGTATATTTACATCTGTTATACCTAAAAGAAAAGCTTCTGGGGTTTTGACAAATGTCTTTTTAAACATTTTTTCCCCAACTCATTATATATCATTTCCCATAAGTTTTTTTAACCCTTTTGCATGTCCACCATAAATGATAAAATGTACCTTCTTTTTTCTTTACATTTCCAACAAGTACAGTCATACCTCGGGTTGAATGTGCTTCAGGTTGAGCGCTTTCGGGTTGCGCTCCTTGGCAACCCAGAAGTAATGGAGCGTGTTACTTCTGGGTTTCGCCTCTCGTGCATGCGCAGACGCTCAAAATGACATCACGCGCATGCGCGGAAGCGGCAAAATGTGACCTGTGCACGCACAGACGCACCATCGCATCTTACGTTCTATTCAGGATGCGAACGGGGCTCCAGTTCACATTCCGAGGTACCACTGTATCAGTTTCAGTCTTGCATGTCTTAGCGAATTTACTTGGTTTTAAATGCCACCTATAGATCATTTTCATATAGTTTTCCTTCAATGTGCCCCCCTTCCATAAATTCTCCCAGACACTTATTTCAGCCTTTGGCCTAATCTATAAGGGTTCTTAGACTCTTCTCAAGATAACATTGTGCTGTTCTTGCTGTTGTTTTACAAGACTAGCATTGGTCTCCTTCTCTTGTTTTCCCAGGCCAAGTAGGTTATATTCAGGACACACCTATTGCAGATGTAGAAAGCTCAAGGGAGGTGTCCATCATCTATGTTTTTCAGAAGAATTAAGCAGCCAACAAGTTTTGAGACATTGTCAGGTCAACACCCAATCTGGCATATGGGGAGATCAGCTTTGGGTGGGGCTGTTTCATAGGCTGCCAGGTGAGCTGTTATTACTATTGCTATTGCTATTATATTTTTAATGATTTGTCGAACTTGATACAACGCAGGCACCCTGATTAGAGTTTTCATTTCTGCTCTGAATAGTGTCAGGTTCTACAGGTGTCATCAATTGCCTAACATTTCACCGCAGAGGGAAGGCTGTGGCTCAGTGGAAGATCATTTGCTTTGCATGGAGAAGGTTCCAGGTTCAACTCCCAGCAGAGTGGGAATGGGTGAATCTGTCAGCAGGTTCCTTGCTCTCATTCTTCTAATCTTCTGTTCTCCACCTTTCCACATCAGTCTGCAATATTTTTTTTTAACGCCCTAGTGAAAAATCACCAGCGTTTCATGGATGAATTTATCCTAGCAGACACACTTCTGTGTGCGAATTAGTACACATTACTTGGCTGGAGAACTAACTGCAATGCAATGTTTGGAGAAGTCTGTATTCCGAAGGATGGCTGTGTTTTGGTTCATGCATTTTTTCAGAAAGTGCAGATTTAGGGAGTTTTGCCTCTAAATGTGCATGTAATCTAAGCCACTCACATCCCCTCAATCTTTATCACAAAGCACCAGACATGGGGCTGACAACAACCCTTGTGGTGTGGTTTCCAAGAAGGAACCCCAGAAAAGGGAATTTGACAAATGAGTAGCCCTGCCCATCTGTCAAATTATGTCACATCACAGTGATGTCATGTGCCTGAAAAGTAGGCGGCTCCCTGCCCATTGTCCAGTTTTGACCCACAAGGCTGATTCTGAAAAGGAGCAGATCCGTGGAGCCAAAAGGGAACCCAGTCTCTTCATTGGAGCAGTGGTCCACTTATCTTGAGCTGCTGTTCCCTCAGCAGCTGATATTCAGAGTCAAATTGTCTCTGGACCTGGACAGTATCATATAGCCATCACAATGAGTAGCATATGTTGATAGTGACATCTTCCACAGATTCGTCCAGGAGTAAGGAACTGGATCCATAAAGAAGGCTGATCGCTGAAGAATTGATGCTTTTGAATTCTGGTGCTGGAGGAGACTCTTGAGAGTCCCATGGACTGCAAGAAGATCAAACCTCTCCATTCTTAAGGAAATCAGCCCTGAGTGCTCACTGGAAGGACAGATCCTGAAGCTGAGGCTCCAATACTTTGGCCACCTCATGAGAAGAGAAGACTCCCTGGAAAAGACCCTGATGTTGGGAAAGATGGAGGGCACAAGGAGAAGGGGACGACAGAGGACGAGGTGGTTGGACAGTGTTCTCGAAGCTACCAGCATGAGTTTGACGAAACTGCAGGAGGCAGTGGAAGACAGGAGTGCCTGGCGTGCTCTGGTCCATGGGGTCACGAAGAGTCGGACACGACTAAACAACTAAACAACAACAACAAGGAACTGGATCTAGTTGGCCAGGACCTTATCTTCCCACATCATTTGTGGGCCTGTCAGTCACCTGTCAGTCACATCACGTCACAGTTGTGTCAGGTTTTGCCTGTATGATCTGAAAACAAACTGCCTGGGCAAGGCACTGCACTAGGCAAGTTCTACCAATCAGATGAGTGTGGCTTGGACTCAAAGGTCATGTGGGCTGAATTTGGCCCATTGGCCAGAGATTCCACACTCCTGAATTAGGCTCTGTCAACATTATAAAGCTGTATCATACCACTTTAAACTAAAGTGTCCAGGATTATTTGGGGAAAGCCAGAACTGGGGGAAGTGGTATGGTACTGCTTTAAATGTATAGTGCAGATGGGGCCAGAGCCCAGCTTCCTTTAAAAGCCATTGAACTTGGTGTCTGCAAGCTGGTAGAGTCTTTAATTAGAAATGCAAAGAATCAGACTCAATGAACAACCCTCTCCTGCCCATATACCAGTAGCAGAAATCCTGCTTCACCAGTGAAG
Organism: Podarcis bocagei; assembly: GCF_964188305.1. Taxonomy (NCBI): domain Eukaryota; kingdom Metazoa; phylum Chordata; class Lepidosauria; order Squamata; family Lacertidae; genus Podarcis; species Podarcis bocagei. The sequence continues at coordinate 10,018,345 of NC_138140.1, forward strand.
CTGAAGCTATGGTTGCAGGATTGATACTCAAATCATTTTTATTGCCGGTTCACATTCCCTTCTGTGCCTTCCTCTAACTATAAGAATATAACACAAGGGGTTTTGATGTGTGGTGTCTCCCGTTTTAAACTTATCTCTCTGTCTTTGGCACAGAGAGAAAAATAAAAATGCTCACAACCCTGCCCAGGACACTCGGACCAGGTAAACTCTTTTGGCTAAAATAAAAAAATTCCTTCCAGTAGCACCTTAAAGACCAACTAAGTTAGTTCTTGGTATGAGCTTTCGTGTGCATGCACACTTCTTCAGATACACTGAAACAGAAGTTGCCAGATCCTTCTATATAGTGAGAAGGTGGGGAGGGGTGTTACTCAGAAGGGTGGTGGGAATGGGAGATAGGCAGATAGCTGAGAGAGCCTCTTGACGACTCTTAACGACTGTAATAGGTCTTACAGGAAAAGGCAAGGGGTGGGAAGGTGAGAAATGGTTTAGTTATGTATAGTGAGATAAGAATCCAATGTCTTTGTTCAGCCCAGGTCTTTTCATGGTTTTAAGTTTGGTAATGAGTTGTAATTCAGCAGCTTCTCTTTCCAGTCTATTTCTGAAATTCCTTTGTAGTAAAACAGCTACTTTGAGATCTTGTATAGAATGTCCTGGGAGATTGAAGTGTTCTCCTACTGGTTTCTCTGTTCTGTGATTCTTGATGTCAGATTTATGTCCGTTTATTCTTTGGCGTAAGGTTTGGCCTGTTTGTCCAATATAGAGAGCTGAAGGACTATGGCAGACCAACACGGCTACCTATCTACTTCTTTTGGCTAAGGAGTTTATGAGCAAATCAGGCTGCAATGGAATCAGGTAATGGTTTAGTGTAACTACCATTTACCCTGGAGGAGAGGGAAGTTAATTGCTCCCAATTGCCTCTGAGGAAGGAAGAAGTAGGTTAAATATTAACAAGAAGCAGCCGTGTAAAAACAGCTCAGCAACAAAGAAGGATCCCAGGAGATATGGTAATACTTCTCATTTCAGAAGCCTGGGATCAACTGAACTGAACTGAATAACCACAGGTACATCTAGGCATTTGATGCCGACTTTGTTGAACTGTAAAATTCATTGGTGTCTGGCTGTTCTGCTTGGTGTTTGGGTCTTAAATATCTGATGCTTGCATCTGACAATTGCTTAAGCATCCCCTGTGTTTTTGTAGAGGAGGAGGATGGGGGAGAGAAACAGAATAAGAGGACTCCACCTCCAGTGAACCACCTGTCTCTAGCTCCTATTAGCTACTCTGCTCACTGCCCCATTCATTTCTAACCACCATTGACAGCAGGGTGCTGTCCCAGTGTCTGTAGATGTGGGTTTATGCACAACCTCCCTTCCAGCAGGTGGTTCACAAAGATACACATCTACGTACTTAAAAAAAAAAAAGAACTGTAGCCATGAGCTGTGGGTCTGACCCACTTTCCCCTCATTTTTCCTTACTCAAGCAGGAAGGAACACTTGTGGTTTCTTTGCATCTACAGAGACCCTAATTAGAATGCTCTGCAGTCATTAGGAAAGAGCCTTTAATTGCTGCTTGGTGCAAATGGGGCAATTATCATGGCTGGACAGGGCCGAGCTGGGCTTTGCTTTGACTCTGAGACAAACTAGATGAGATTGTGAAATTGTGTGACTGCAGTTAGCACACACTTTTTTTTGTTATGCCAATTTGCAACTCTAGTAGGGGCATGAGTGTGGACTTGATTCAATGACCTCTCCTTCCCCGCTCTGTGAGGGCTCCTCTAGATCATAGAATCAGAGTTGGAAGAGACCACAAGGGCCATTGAGTCCAACTCCCTGCCAAGCAGGAAACACCATCAGAGCACTCCTGACATATGGTTGTCAAGCCTCTGCTTAAAGACCTCCAAAGTAGGAGACTCCACCACACTCCTTGGCAGCAAATTCCACTGTCAAACAGCTCTTACTGTCAGGAAGTTCTTCCTAATGTTTAGGTGAAATCTTCTTTCTTGTAGTTTGGATCCATTGCTCCGTGTCTGCTTCTCTGGAGCAGCAGAAAACAACCTTTCTCCCTCCTCTATATGACATCCTTTTATATATTTGAACATGGCTATCATATCACCCCTTAACCTCCTCTTCTCCAGGCTAAACATGCCCAGCTCCCTTAGCCATTCCTCATAAGGCATCGTTTCCAGGCCTTTGACCATTTTGGTTGCCCTCCTCTGGACACGTTCCAGTTTGTCAGTGTCCTCCTTGAACTGTGGTGCCCAGAACTGGACACAGTACTCCAGGTGAGGTCTGACCAGAGCAGAATACAGTGGCACTATTACTTCCCTTGATCTAGATGCTATACTCCTATTGATGCAGCCCAGAATTGCATTGGCTTTTTTAGCTGCCGCATCACACTGTTGGCTCATGTCAAGGTTGTGATCAACCAAGACTCCTAGATCCTTTTCACATGTACTGCTCTCAAGCCAGGTGTCACCCATCTTGTATTTGTGCCTCTCATTTTTTTTGCCCAAGTGCAATAGTTTACATTTCTCCCTGTTAAAGTTCATCTTGTTTGTTTTGGCCCAGTTCTCTAATCTGTCAAGGTCGTTTTGAAGTGTGATCCTGTCATCTGGGGTGTTAGCCACCCCTCCCAGTTTGGTGTCATCTGCAAATTTGATCAGGATGCCCTTGAGTCCATCATCCAAGTCGTTGATAAAGATGTTGAATAAGACCGGGCCCAAGACAGAACCCTGTGGCACCCCACTAGTCACTCTTCTCCAGGATGAAGAGGAACCATTGATGAGCACCCTTTGGGTTCGGTCAGTCAGCCAGTTACAAATCCACTGAGTGGTAGCATAGTCAAGACCGCATTTTACCAGCTTCTTTACAAAAATATCATGGGGCACCTTGTCGAATGCCTTGCTGAAATCAAGGTAGGCTACATCCACTGCGTTCCCTTCATCTACCAGGCTTGTAATTCTGTCAAAAAACGAGATCAGGTTAGTCTGACATGACTTATTTTTCAGAAATCCATGCTGACTATTGGTGATCACAGCATTCCTTTCTAGGTGCTCACAGACTGTTTGCTTAATGATCTGCTCCAGAATCTTCCCTGGTATTGATGTCAGACTGACTGGGCGATAATTATTTGGGTCCTCTCTTTCCCCCTTTTTGAAAATAGGGACAACATTTGCCCTCCTCCAGTCTGCTGGGACTTCGCCTGTTCTCCAGGAATTCTCAAAGATGACTGCCAGTGGTTCTGAGATCACATCTGCCAGTTCTTTTAATACTCTTGGATGCAGTTCATCTGGCCCTGGAGACTTGAATACATCTAAACTAGCCAAGTATTCTTGTACTATCTCCTTAGTTATTCTGGGCTGTGTTTCCTCTGCTGAATCATTTGCTCCAAATTCTTCAGGTCGGGCATTGTTTTCTTTATCGGAGAAGACTGAGGCAAAGAAGGCATTGAGGAGTTCAGCCCTTTCTGTGTCCCCTGTTTGCATTTCACCATCTTCTCCTCTGAGTGACCCCACTGTTTCTTTGTTCTTCCTTTTGCTACGGACATACCCATAAAAGCCTTTTTTGTTGCTTTTAACCTCTCTAGCAAGCCTGAGTTCTTTAGCTTTTCTGACTTTGTGTCTACATGTGCTGGCTATTTGTTTGAATTCCTCTTTGGTGGTTTCCCCCCTTTTCCATTTTTTGTACACATCCTTTTTAAATCTTAACTCAGTTAAAAGTTCTTTAGATAGCCACCCTGGCTTCTTTAGGCACCTTCCATGTTTCCGTCTCATTGGTATTGCCTGAAGTTGTGCTTTTACTATCTCCCTCTTAACAAACTCCCAGCCATCATGAACTCCCTTTCCTTTTAGTATTACTGTCCATGGGATCTCACCCAGCACTTCCCTAAGTTTTATGAAGTCGGCTTTCTTAAAGTCAATAAATTGAGTCCTAGTATGCTTGGCTGCTCCTTTCCGCTGTATAGTAAACTTCAGAAGAGCATGATCACGCGTGACTAATGATCCTTCCACTTCTACCCCACTAACCAGGTCATCAACATTGGTTAGGACCAGATCTAAAATGGCTGTTCCTCTTGTTGCTTCTCCCACTTTCTGGACAATGAAGTTGTCTGCAAGGCCAGTGAGGAATCTGTTTGACCTTATGCTCTTGGCTGAGTTTGACATCCAACAAATATCCGGGTAATTGAAGTCCCCCATTACTACTATCTCCCTTCCTTTTGCATGCTTGGCCATCTGTTCCAGGAAGACATCATCTATGTCCTCCGTTTGGCTTGGGGATCTATAGTAAACTCCCACAATGAGGTCTCTGTTATTCTTCTCTCCCTTAATTTTGACCCAAATGCTCTCACTTTGGCTTTGAGGTTCTAAATCTTGGATCTCTTCACAGGTATACACATCCCTGACATATAACGCCACTCCTCCTCCTTTCTTGTCTGGTCTGTTTCTCTGAAATAGATTGTATCCCTCCATTATTACATTCCAATCATGGGACTTATCCTACCAGGTTTCAGTGATGCCTATTATGTCATATTTAGTTTGCTGTACCAAGAGCTCAAGCTCATCTTGTTTATTTCCCATGCTTTGCGCATTAGTGTACAGACATCGAAGTCCATTAATCATCCCCCCGTGTCTCTTATTTAAGGATTTTTTCCTCCCACCACTAAGTCTGCGTGCTGTTTGCTCCATTTGGTCTATGACATTTAGATGATCATCTTCATCAATTGATAGACTCCTACCTTCAGGAGCACTGTCTCCCTCCCCCACATTAGTCAGTTTAAAGCCCTCCTGATGAGGTTTCTGAGATTTTTGGCAAAAACATTCCTCCCAACCGTTGTGAGGTGCAGCCCATCGCTTGCCAGAAGTCCATCTTCAAGAAACTGCAGTCCGTGATCTAAGAATCCACACCGTTCCTGTTTACACCATTTGCGAAGCCAGCTGTTCACTTCCACTATTTCCCCCTCTCTCCCTGGGCCACGTCGTTCAACTGGGAGGACAGATGAGATGACAATTTGTGCATTTAATTGCTTCAATTTCCTGCCCAGAGCCTCGTAGTCTCTTTTGATCTTCTGGAGGCTATTGCTTGCAGTGTCATTGGTTCCCACATGAACCAAGAGGAAGGGGTATTTGTCAGTGGGTTTTATGATTCCTTGCAGTCGTTCAGTTACATCTTGGATCTTAGCCCCGGGGAGACAGCACACCTCCCGAGATAGATCACTGCTTCTGTTCCCCTCAGTAGGGAATCCCCTATCACCACTACACGCCTCCTCTTAGGTTTGGTCGGGGTTCTTCCGTGAGCTGTCCGTTCCAAGGTCGCCTGCACATTCCCTGAGGGCTGACTTTGCTGCTCGTCTTCATATACCTGATCAACTGTAATGAGGGAGAAATCCTCAAATGGAGTCTGTTCTTCGTCTTCCATGCTAGGGGAGAGGACTTCAAAGCGATTGTGTATTTCTAAACAATCAGAGTGAACCCTGGGCCTCTTACTTCTTTGAGTCACGTTTCTCCATATATCTGGCACCTGTGTTGGTGAACTACCCTCCTTCTCAGGGGTGTCCCCTGTCTCCTCCTTGGTGGAGACAGTGTTCTCTGTTGCTTCCAAGAAGAGCTCCAGCTCTCTAATTCTTTGGAGCGTAGCTACACGTTCCTCCAGTTGCTGGACTTTGTCTTCTAAGAGGGCAATCAACATACAATTGCTGCAGGTAAAGCTGCCTGCAACTTTGGCAAGATGGCAAATATTGTGCAGGAACCGCAGGCGACTGCAGCTGTTCCCTCACCCTCCATCTTGAAAACGTGTCGTTGGGGGTGGCTACAGTGGTCCTCCATCTTAAAAAGCATGAAGACAGGACAAATAACCCCCCCAAAAAAACCTAGGTCTCCCCCAACAAACGTTTGAGACTAGCTCCCCTAAATCTAAAAGATGGATCAAACTGCGCACGCCGCCAGATGACACATTCATCGAGCATTCCCCCAGATTTCCCTGTCCAAAGCTTACATGGAACTTAGACAATTTTCTGCTCTTTATTGAGCATTTGCTTTTATTTGTTTTCAGGAAGGTTATAGGTCATTGAGCTTTCATCTCACATTAATCCTGATTTGCTCGGATTTGTCTCGCCCCATTTGGCACTATGGATCAGATTTCATTGCATTTAGGTGTGTCTGTAGATCAGGGATTGGGAACCTCCATTGCAGGTTTAGACCTATCTGTTTGGTCAGACTCTTTGACTTCATAGCATTAGTTTCTGCTGCTGGAAGTACTGGGTTTGGTTCTAGTGTGTGTGTGTTCTTCAGTTTGCTTTAGGTTTATTGTTTGATTTTCTAACTGCTTCCTAACCTGCCCTGAGATAGGATGATGAAGGGTGGGATTAAAATACAAAAAAATAAGAAATAACAATGCAAAATAAAACCATGGTACTCCAAGTGTCACCGAGTTCCATTCCCCATCAGGCCTGGCCAGTATATAATAATAATAATAATAATAATATAATAATAATTTATTATTTATACCCCACCCATCTGGCTGGGCTTCCCCAGCCACTCTGGGCGGCTTCCAAAAGAATATTAAAATACTATAATAAATCAAACATTAAAAGCTTCCCTAAACAGGGCTGCCTTCAGATGTCTTCTAAAAGCCTGGTAGTTGTTGTTCTCTTTGACATCTGGTGGGATGGTTTTCCACAGGAAGGGCGCCACTACCGAGAAGGCCCTCTGCCTGTATTGCTAGTGATCAAAGATGATGGGAACTGTGGTCCAACAACATCTCATCCAAACACCTGCAAGGCCCTAGAGCAGGCATCCCCAAGCTCCAGATGTTTTGGACTACAATTCCCACCATCCCCGACCACTGGTCCTGTTAGCTAGGGATCATGGGAGTTGTAGGCCTAAACATCTGGAGGGCCAAAGTCGGGGATGCCTTCCCTAGAGTCACCATTGCCTCGATAGGTGGAGCCAATGCTGTGTGTCAGTCAATTGCAGTCAGGGAGTTGGGCCAGAAGATGCAACCCTGGTTTCCCCAACCTAACCCTCCACATATATAAATATATGTGCTTGTATCCAGGAGCAGAGTTGACCCAAGGCCAGTGAAGGCTGATGCACCAGGGTGAATGGGGCACTCCCCAACCAACCTTAGCCTGCCCTTAGCTTGTCTCCACTTGCCTGCCTTCTTTCTTACAAACAACCCAGGGGGTGGCCCTGGCTGTCAGTTTCCTCCTTCTTAGTCTCAGTGCTGCCCTTGTACAAAGCAGCAAGGAGGAGTGTGGTGCAGTGGTTAGAGTGTTGGACTAGGACCTGGGAGAACAGGATTCAAATCTCCACTCAGGCATGTAGGTCACTAGGTGACCTTAGGCCAGTCACTGCCTCTCAGCCTAACCTGTCTCTCAAGGTTGTTGTAGGATATAATTGGAAGGGGGGGGTGAAACTAAATGTGCCGCCTTGAGCTTCTTGGAGGTAAGGTGTAAAAGGAATGCAATAGTAAATAAAGTATAAAAAAACAACAACCCTAGAATGAGTTGGCTGTGCCTGTCCTTGGCTCTGGCTCCACCTACTGTTGGGCTCCCTGTCCTCTCTCTGACGTCTTCATTAGCTGCCTAAACGTTTTGACTCTCGGTGCCTGTCTAATTTCAGCTGGCAATTGATTCTAGAAGGCTGGAGCTGCCACACTAAAAGCCTGGTTGCCAGCACAAGCTAGGTGCACCTCTGGGGCGTATGATATTCTTAGCGGTGAAGCCCAGGAGATGCCCCGCATATAGTGTGCTGTGGTAATCCATTTCTGGGGTTAGCAATGCCAAGAACACAGCGTCCAAACCATCTCAGTCCAGGAATGGTCCTAGCAGTCTTAACCAGCCAAAGCTGGCAGAAGGCATTCCTAACCATCAAGGCCTCCAGTGCCTTGAGTGACAAAGGTTTTCATTAATACAGTGGTACCTCAGGTTAAGTACTTAATTCATTCCGGAGGTCCGTTCTTAACCTGAAACTGTTCTTAACCTGAAGCACCAGTTTAGCTAATGGGGCCTCCCGCTGCTGCCGCACTGCTGGAGCACGATTCTGTTCTCATCCTGAAGCAAAGTTCTTAACCCGAGGTACTATTTCTGTGTTAGCGGAGTCTGTAACCTGAAGCGTATGTAACCTGAAGCGTATGTAACCCGAGGTACCACTGTATGTGCATTTTTATATTGCTTGACTGGAGAATGGTACTGCATAATTTGGAGAAGTGTGAACTTTGGACGGCTGTGTTCGGTTTACATATTGCTTTTGGACATTGCAGAATTAGGTAGGTTTGCCTTTAAATGTGAACTGAATTAAATGTCTCTCTTATCCCTCCTAACAATAGCAACTGAAGAAATAAAAATGCCATGAAACACAGCAAAAAGTGTTGGTTGATTATGGAGATTTTTAACAAATGGGAGGACATAATTACCCTAAATGGTAAACAATAATGGAGTAAAAGGACCCACACAGAGAGAGAATACTTCTTGTACACATTCTTTTCAAAGTGTATATGGAGGTATTCAGGGAAACACACAGAAAGAGAGAGAGAGAGGAGTAAGAGGAGAGAGGGCAAGGTTGGGTCCAGGTTACCTGAAAGATCAAACTCCTTATATGAAACTGCCTGAGTGCTAAGATCCTTGGATGAGCACCTCATCTTGGTCCCATCAACATAGGAGCCAACTCCTAGGGGCTGTGAGGGCTTTGCCCCCCACAGTAAATTATTTGAGGGGGCCAGGCCCCCACAATGTTAATGGTCATTCCCATTCAAATGGTCTGTGTGCACTGCGTCATGCGATTGATTATGCAGGGCGGGGGCTTAGCTGGGCCCCCACAATATTTTATTCAAGTTGGCACCCCGCTCATCAACATCTGAAGCTTAGTTGGTGGTGTCATGAGAGAGAGGCTATTCCATGCTGGCCCTCCACATTGTGAGATTTCCTCCCAAGAGGATGGCTCCCTCTTTGTTATTCTTCTGACGGCAGGCTCAGACCTTCCTCTTCAAGACACACTTTTGACAGCTAAGGTGCAGGTGATGCTGACAACCAGGCTGCCATTATAATTATTGTTTTTAACCAGTCTGTTTTTATAACATTAGATTTTGTAAGGTTGGGAGATGTTGAGAGCTGTCTTGGATCCCAGCATGGGAGAGAGGTGGGATATAAATACATTAAATAAATAACAACGAGACTGGGGGGGGGGAGGAATTGTGCCCCTCCAGGTGTTTCTGGACTACAAATCCCTTCACCCTTGGCCACCAGTCATGCTGGCTTGGGGCTAATGGGAGCTGGAGACCAGAAACATTGTTTGGAAAGCCACAGATGTTCCCTTCCCCCTACAATAAACTTTAGTCCCTGTAACTCCCCACAGCTCCAGTTCAAGACATTATTTAACCTTGAGCAACACCTCGTGGCCAAGTTCATATTTACAACTAACCCAGAAAGCTTTTTTGAGATTGTTGCTCATTTCTGGATGAAGAGGGAGAACTCTTGCTTTGAGGGAGACATTGCGTTTTCCCCAGCTGCTGCTGAGAAAATATTTTCGCTCTCGTACCGCCCTTTCTCCTGTTGTTGCACCGTGTTATGAATTCTCAATTGTATGGTCCCCAGGGCAGGAAACTGTCCTCATATGCTTAAGTGTGTCATGCACACTAAAAGCATTATACAAAGAAGGAGAAGACACCATTGCAACTGCTTTGTTTCTGCTTTATTGTCTCTTAGCAGCAAACCGCCCCAAGATGCAAACTTAGATGAGCAGTTTGCATCAAAGACCACATGTAACAGACAACAAAACCAGCATGGATTGCATCCCATGATTAGTCCTACTGAGAGTATATCCATTGAACTAAATAGACAGGACAGGAATTATAGTATACACTTTGATAGACTAAATGTGTGGGCATAGTCGGCCAATTGGTGCTAAAGAAGGACAGAACTTTTTTTTGTATGCAACAGCAGCAGCAAGAATATTAATTGCAAAGTATTGGAAGACACAAGATTTACCCACACTGGAAGAATGGCAGATGAAGGTGATGGAATACATGGAATTGGCAGAAATGACTGGCAGAATCCGAGATCAGGGAGAAGAGGAGGTGGAAGAAGATTGGAAGAAATTTAAAGACTACCTGCAGAAATACTGTAAAATTAATGAATGTTGAAGTGATGTTGGACTGAAAATAAGCGGTATTGGCAAAAAGTCGAATAAGAATATGTAAATGTGGATTGACAATGGTTGGAAATATATAGTTATAAAAGGTTAAGATAATAAGTAAAGATAAATGATAGAGGGTAAGGATTTGCTGAACTAACTATGTGAATTGGAATACAGAAAAGGGGGGTGTGAGGAGGTCAGGAAATAAGTAATTGAAAGATATGATATGAAAATACTGACTGTTTTTCTTTTTTATTAATTTTCTTCTTTATTGTCTATTTTTGTATCTTTTCTCTTTCTCTTCTACTATTGTTATGTTTCTTTACTTTCTTATTTATAATTTTGTAATTTTTACTGTCTGGAAAAACTTAATAAATATTATTTTAAAAAAAGATAGACTAAATATGAAGAGATGTAAAAACTGTAAAAAAGAGAGAGAGAGGGAGAGAGAGAGTGAAAGGCTATTAGGAGAATCAGCTTTCTCAAACCATATTAAGAATATTAGATATAAGAATATAGCAGTGTTCAAAACTCCCATTGTTCTAGGCGCATTTTGCAACAGGGGATTTCATTAGCGTGAGCTCTGGGCACAGTACTGCGCCTAAGATTTCAGATTAAAACTGCAGAGTGGAAGGAAAGGAGGACCTTTTTCTGCCTCCCCACTTCTAGCTACTCTCTGAAGACTGGAGAAGAGACCATTTTAAGAATGTTAGGGGAGTGGGGAGACATTCCGTTGTTGTGCCCGTAACCTAGGTTTAAGGTGCCATTTAGCTCCTAGCTTTCATATCTCAGTTTCTAACACTGGAATACAGATATTAAGAATCTGTAAAGAATGTTTATGCAGGTCAAACCCCGCCTTGAGTGATAGAGAGCAGGCACCCTTTTCTTGCTGAATCTGGCACCCAGCTCACACAGGCATGCTTTTCCTCTGAGAAGGTGACCTCATTCTGGCATGTCCAAACAGGGCTGGGAGAGATTATTGAGAACCAGGAGAGCTGTTATACAGTACGTCATACTGTTTTATTAGTCGTTCTGTGATGCTTCTGCACTGTTACCGCAGAGAGGAACTACCGTATTTTTCGCTCTATAAGACACACTTTTCCCCCTTCAAAAATTAAGGGAAAATGTGTGTGCGTCTTATGGAGCGAATGCAGGCTCCATGGCTTCAGCGAAAGCAACACGAAGCCTCCGAAGCGCAGTGGGAGCGCTCCCACGCGCTCCGGAGGCTTCGCGTTGCTTTTGCTGAAGCCATGAGAGCACGACTCTCCTGGCTTCAGGGATAGCCGCAGAAGCCTGGAGAGCAAGAGGGATCGGTGCACACCGATCCCTCTTGCTCTCCTGGCTTCACTTTGCTGGAGAGGCACTGCGCAGCTTCCCCTCTCTGCGCAGCACCCCTTCAGCGAAATGGGAGGAGAAATGGAAGGGGCTCCGTTTCTCCTGCCGCTTCGCTGAAGGGGCGCTGCGCAGAGAGGGAGAGGATTTTTTTTACTTGTTCTCCCCCTCTAAAACTAGGTGCGTCCAATGGTTGGGTGCGTCCTATAGAGTGAAAAATACGGTATTGTGTTAGAACATGAGCAGACAGATAACAAAAAGCCCTGACCATTTGTGGCACAAAAGGTTCCAGGATTTCAGCAAGAAGTTGCAGCACATGTTGAAACTGGAAATGAAGCAGAATGTCCTCTGATATTTTCCCAGGTACACACAGTACTGAAAGCAGGAACATGTGTGACAGCTTTGATATCATCATCGACACACGGTGTCATGAATGCTCAATTAAAAAAAACCCCATGCACCTTGAAGAAAAGCTTGTGCTCCGATCCTGGGCAACCCTACTCAGGAGAAAGCCTCACTGTGTTCAATGGAGTTTAATCCCTTGCAAGTGTGTTTAGGATTCCACCCTCAATATAGAATCCAGTTCCCATGGTTTCACACCAGAGGGTGGCAGAAATTCCTCTTGGTTGTAATGCCGGTGTGTGCTGTAATTCTATGGAAATGTGAATAAAAGAGAGAGAGAGAGAGAGAGAGAGAGAGAGAGAGAGAGAGAGAGAAGGAAGAGAAAATGAGAGAGGACTGCAATTTTGCACACATAATCTCAATCCTTGAGAATCTCAGTTTTTGAGCTTTTTTTTTTTTGAGAAGCGGCTTTGTATGCCATCATGACTGTGAATATCTGCTTGGAATTGTGTGTGTGTGGGGGTGTCATATACTCAATGATATTTTGCAGCTATGCGTCTTCTTAGTTTAGAGCAGTGTTTCCCAACCTTTTTTGGGCAAAGGCACACTTGTTTCATGGAAAAAAATCTCGAGGCACACCACCATGCCAGATGGGGAAAGGTCACTTTTTACTTATGTAAAAAAAAAATAAAAAAATAGTAACAGCATAGAAGGTAGAGAAGGTAGGACTCGAACCAGTGGATTCACGTTACAATAAAGATTTTGACTAAACATGGGAAAGAACTTTCTGCTGGTAAGGGCTGTTCAACAGGGGAATGGTCTCCCTCGGGAGGTTTTTCCCTTCTTGGAGGTTTTTAAGCAGAGGTGGGATGTCTGTCTGCCATGGATGCTATGGCTGAGATTCCTGCACTGCAGGGGTTGTACAGTACTGGATAGCCCTGGGGATCCCTTCCAACTCTACGATTCTATTAGGATCCCTTTTATAAAAGAGAGAACTTTAATGGCACGGCCATTATTTATTTCGGCTTCTCCCAACGGGGCCACGAAGGATCAGAAAAGCTGAAGAAGAGACCCTTCCTCAGAGGAGGCGGGAGACCACCGGACCCGCCGAGGAGGGGAATCCGGCCGCCTTTCCCTCCAGAGCTTCGCCTTTTGCCCCGGCCAAGTTGCGCCGAGGGCGCCTTGCGGGCTCTGCGTGGCTTCAGGCGGAGCCTAGGAGCCACTTCCCAGCCTGGAGGGCAGGCTGTGCGCGGACCCCGCCACTCTCGGGGCGCGATCCAGACCCGGCTGCCTTCCACGGCCAGCAGAGGTAGGCCGCCGGCTTCTAACCCGGCGGAACTGGGGCGTCCTGGGCGCAGCGCCGCGCTCCCCGCTCCTCCCGCCCCGCCCCCTTCTCCCGGGTGCCCCCTCCCTCCTTTGTTCTCCGGAGCCCCGCCTCCCCCTCTGCCCCAGCTCGCCTATTGGCTCACGCAGCCGCCACTCAGGTGGGGGCCCGCTTTGGCCCCGCTCCCCGGCCGCCGAGAGAGAGTGGGAGCGTGCGGGGCTGGGCTGGGCGGCCGGGCGTCTCCTTCCCTGCGCTGCTTCGGCCGCGTCTCCTTCAGATATACTGGACCGAGGCCGTTTAGGGCTTTAAAGGTCAGCACCAACACTTTGAATTGTGCTCAGAAACGTACTGGGAGCCAATGTAGGTCTTTCAAGACAGGTGTTATGTGGTCTTGGCAGCTGCTCTCAGTCTCCAGTCTAGCTGCCGCATTCTGGATTAGTTGCAGTTTCCGGGTCACCTTCAAAGGTAGCCCCACATAGAGCGCATTGCAGTAGTCCAAGCGAGAGATAACCAGAGCATGCACCACTCTGGCGAGACAGTCCATGGGAACTACATACATTGAGCTTTTTGGGGAAAAGGTAGGGTGAAATGCAAATAATACTGCTGCTACTACATCTGAACAACAGTTGCTGGAAATTGTATGTGGGGAGAGTGATTTAGCACTCAGGCCCTAATTTCAGACTTTCCATAGGCATCTGGGAGCCCCTGTGAGAGCAGAAGGCAGGACTAGATGGGCCTTTTAGCTTGATCCGGCTGGTTCTCATTATGCTCTTGTCTTGGGAACCAAATAGTATTTTTAGACAGTAATCACTGGTCCTAAATAACTTTAAAAATTGAGTTTAAAGACTTACAAAGAAATCATCTCAATACTGTTACGGAAATTACGGAAGGGGGGGCACATCTTTAAAGTTGTTAACAGTTACAAATATTATGCCTGAATGCATCCTTTCAACTTGACAGAATATACCTAGCTTTATGAATCATATAAAACCAACACCTCCATTCCAACACCGTTTTGCCCTTGGAAAAAGGACTCTTTCCCCCCTTCCACCTCCCTAAGCTTGAAGACATGTATACACACCTCCTACCCCAGGAAACGCCCAGAGGTGACAATTGCTGGGCTCATTGTTCTCCAATGGAAGCCAAATCTCATCACCGGACTTGCCTCAGGCTCCAGACATGCAAAGGGAGTTCTATTGTACTTTGGGTGGGTGTTTGCCTATGCTAATCTTATACCTGGGTCTTGCTGCTGACATGTCTGCTTATGCTAATCTTGTACCAAGGACTTGTCTGGACATGTCTGCCAAGGTTAAATAGTGAAACCCCTGTCTACCCCTCCCCTTTTGTGACATGTCAGTGATGTAGCAATGATGCTGTATGAACTGTATTCTGGGATATGGTGGGAAAGTTTTAAAAGTCCTTGTCACCCCATCCTCGGGGTTCAAAATCCCTCTTTGAACCTGTTGCGCAATAAACTTTGGTCTACAGCTATGTTATGTACTGAGTTGAATAGGATCCAAAATGCAGCAGTCTGATTGGTCCTAGAACAATAGGATCCAGAATGCAGCAGTCTGATTGGTCCGCAGGAGCCACCCAATCCAGCTCCAGGTGGAAGTGAATCCAGGTGGAAGTGAATCCAGGTGGCCTACAGGAGAATCCCTGAATTAGCCAATCATGTGGGGCCCATTGTGTAAATAATGTATATAAAGCAGACAGTTTGGGGGAACTTCCATTCCTTGCACTATAAGGTGAATAAAGAGCATGAAATCCACACTCGACTCCAAGTATATTTCAAGCTATTTGCTCCGGTTGGTGGCTGGACTCCTTCCTTTATTCCGCAGGGACCCAGGGGCTCTTCCCGACGAGCTGGGTGACTGAGCAGCCTCGCACCTAGATTTTTCCGTAACACTTCTAATGTATTTATTTTACAACAGATGCACTATCTGATTCTGTAACCATTTTTCTCTTGCTACTACTTTCCCCGTGATATTTGTATTTTTGTTAAACTACAGAAATTTCCAATATCCCCCCCCCCTTTTTAAGGATGTGTGTGCTGGCCACCTCCCAGCTGCACTGGGTCCCCTGCCATCCAAGGGAAGGGTGTTTGTGGCTAACACAGAGTGCACCCCTTTGCTTGGTCCACTCCCCCCTTTAAAGTTCACAGCTGCCAACAGGCAAGGAGCTCAAATATTCCCACAAGTCTGCCCTTTATCTACCAGCCTCCAAATTCCCCTAGGCCCATGGCATCTCGAGGTAGTGAGGTACATAGTGTCTATGTTTGTTGATGTTAAAACAAGAAGCCATTACAACAGGTTTATGAAACAAGTTCTGAAGTTTACTAAAACAGAAAGAAGGACTTTTAAGATAAAGATATGCAATGCTTAAGTTACAGAAAACCAGGATATTCTCTTCGGAGCAAAAAACCCCAAAATAAAGCAGATTAAAATGCAATCTACCCTCACTGGGCTTCCACAATCCACAACATATCAGACTCTCAGAAGATTCTTACTCCTGAGTAACAACCCTTTATTTCCCTTGTTCCTTATCACATTGAGTTCCTCCAGCATGGCTTCCTGGTTAACATGGGCTCCCCTTGTCAACCTCATGCTCCACCCATTGCCTTCCAGGTTCCTGGAAGTTTGAAGCAGGATATTCTACCCCTCACATACTTTTCACCAGGGCTGGCCCAATGCATTTTGGCACCTAAGGCAAACCACAAAATGGCATTCCCCCCCCCCATCAGGAAAGAAGGGGTGAGTGAAGATCTACATCAGGAACAAGGCAAGGTGTGTGGAATCAAATCAGCCTTAACTGATGGAATCAAAGGTTGTCAGGGGGGTAGGGGTAGGGGCCCGCTCAGAATCATGCCAGGTAGATGCAGAGCCCAGGAGACCTCAGAGGGCAGACCCACCATTTCCTTCTGGGTGGGGGGTGGGGTGGAGAAGACCATCAGAGGCCACTGGAGAAGGCTGTCGAGGAGGCAGTACACCCACCCCCCAAGTAGCACACCACAGCTGTGGCTGCTATGTATCCTTGAAGGTCGGATCTGTTGCCCCTGTGCATTTTGTCACCTGAAGCAGTTGCCTCACCTTGCCTAATGGGTGCACTGGCCCTGCTTGAGATGCCTCCCTTGACATCTGAGCCTCAGGGCATTCAGTAGCTTTCCAAGTTATCCCTGTAATTCTCAATGCACAAGCAAGAAAGACATATTTGTATGACATGCAAGTCCATGCATGCAACAATATGCATCTGCCCATGCAAAGAGTACAGTGAAGTCCAATTCCTTCATGGCTGCTGGAGCTGGGGGAGAGAAATATTGGAAAGCAGAAAAAAAAAGCTGAACAAGCAAGTTCTGTCATTAGCCTGTCTGCACAATTAGCAGAAGCAAAATGTAAGGTAGGGCAGCTGCAGAGCGCATTATGCAAGCAAGAGTAGGGCAAGTAAAGAGGTGGAAGAGAACATCTGCTTTGCATGCAGAGGCTTCCTGGTCCAATCCCCAACATTGGTTGGGAAAGGCTCCTATCTGAAACTCCAGAGAGCAGTTGCAATAGATGGACCATTAGACGGACCTGGTTTAATAAACCAAACAAACAACCATTTGCCAAAATTAATGAAGATTGCAGGATTGTTTCTCAGGACAAAGATTACCTAGAAAAATATTTTTGTGGTTGTACCTCAATATAGACAGATATTTCTTTCCTAATCCAAACTGGAGCTCCATAAAGAAACAAAATGTGAGGATTCACCCTCCAGAGATTCTTGCTTTGATCTCAGCCCTTCCTTGATGCTTGACTGAACATTCCTTCTCATGGTGTCTAGTCTCTACTCTGAGGGACTTCTTTCTTACACTTGGCAAAGAACAATCTTTGCAGGGAGACAGAAAAAGACTTGTAAAATTTCTCATTGGAAAAGTTGTAGATGAAGGGATCCAAGCAACAGTTGACCATGCTGAAAACTAAGGAGACATAATAAGCTATTTCTACACGGTACCGAAGCCCACAGGATGTCCAGTAATATCTCACAATCAAACCCACTGTCTGGCAGATGTGGAGGGGTGTAAAACAGATGCCAAAGATGACCAGAGTGATGGCGATCATCTGCTTTGACTTGGTCTTAATCACCTTGCCTCGAAGATTGGCTTGACTGATTTTAGCAATGTAGGCTCCCAACATCACATAGGACACCAGAGAGATGCCAAAGGGAATGAGGAAGCAGAAGATACCCAGGAAGATTCTGTATGGTAGATAGAGGTAAGCCAGCTCTGACCGGTAGATGCTCAGGCACTTGACTGAGTTTCCGATGACTGAAGTCTTGAGGAAGAAGAAGAGTGGAAGCCCCTGCAGGAAGAGGAAAGCCCAGAAGACCAAGATCAGCTTTTTCAAGGCAGACTTCTTCCTCCAGAGGGTCTTGGCGTAGTGGACAATGGCTTGGTACCTGTGGATGCTGATGAGCATGAGGAAGAAGATGCTTCCATACAGATGGGTGCTGAGCAGGAAGACTTGAAGCTGGCAGACAAACTGCCCAAAGGGCCAGTGGTTTCCTAAGCTGAAATAGGCCACCATCAATGGCATGACCGGAAGGACAATGATGTCTACCACGGCCAGGTTGAACTGAAGCATGATGCCAGAATTCCAGCGCTTGATGGCAAACCAGAAGATCCAGAGGCTGATGCTGTTGAAGACCAACCCGCACACTGAGAGCATGCCCCAAAGGATTGGGATGGAAAAGTGGAGCTCCCACGGCAGGCATTGTGTCACGTTGGTGGTGTTCATTATGTGACGGAGGCAGGTGGCTCCAGATGCTTTGGAAGAGAGGTCCACACGACTGCTCGTCCAGGAAGAAAAGAGGAGAAACAAAAGACAGGTTTTCAGTTCCCTGCCACTTCCTAGAAGATATGGTTCAACTGTGTCCTTTCTGTTGTGTAGTTGTGTTGTGCTGTGTGTCCCCCACCCCCTTTTGTATGTTGTAGGTGAAGGTACATTTCCTTTTAAGGTCTTCTAATATGTCCTCAGACAACGGGAAACAACCCCAAAAGGTGGAACCTGTTGTTCATTTCATGACCTTTGCGGTGTTCTCAGAAATTATCTGGTCCTTCAAATGCTAGAGAAATCTGAGAGCGTCTTTAAAACTAGGGCACCTCAATTAGAACACTTGTTTATTGAGCATTCGTCCTGATTTGTGTGCAGAAAAACTAAGAAGAGCCCTGCTGGATCAGGCCAGTGGCCCAGCTAGCCCAACAACCTGTTCTCACAGTGGCTAGCCAGATGTCCCAATGCCAAGCCTGCAAAGCAGAACCTGTGTGAAACAGCTCAGATTTGATGACAATTGCCATTTTTGGAGCATGCATTCACATTTGTTTGCACAGAGGCTAGATGAAGCTGTGTCAAAGCAAATGTTATCCCAGACTTTGCAGTGCATTTTCTAATTTCGAGGGGGAGTGGGTTTGCCATGTGAGAGCTCCCAATGGGCTCTAAATGTGCAACATACTAGCCATGAAGGCTATGATCTGCCTGCACAGCCAGAAGCGGCAGCGCTTCCAATTGCCGATTGCTACAGACCACAGGAGGAATGAAGGCTCCTGTGCTCCGGTCCTGCTTGCGAGTTTCCTATAGAGGTTTTTAAAAGGTTCAGGGTTTAGGGTAAGGGGTGGGATGATGATGATGATGAATCATCGTTCTGCCCGGACACTGAGGTCCAGAGCCGATGGCCTCTTGAAAGACCTACATTGGCTCCCAGTACGTTTCTGAGCACAATTTGAAGTGTTGGTGCTGCCCTTTAAAGCCCTAAACAGCCTCGGTCCAGTATACCTGAAGAAGCGTCTCCACCCCATTGTTCTTCCCGGACACTGAGGTCCAGCACCGAGGGCCTTCTGGCGGTTCCCTCACTGCAAGAAGCCACGTTACAGGGAACCAGACAGAGGGCCTTCTCGGTAGTGGCGCCCGCCCTGTGGAATACCCTCCCATCAGATGTCAAAGAGGAGAACAACTACCAGTCTTTTAGAAGACATCTGAAGGCAGCTCTGTTTAGGGAAGCTTTTAATGTTTAATAGACTATTGTATTTTAATATTCTGTTGGAAGCCACCCAGAGTGGCTGAGGAAACCCTAATAATAAATTACAGTGGTGCCTCGCAAGACGAAAATAATCGTCTAGCGGTTTTTTCGTCTTGCGAAGCAACCCTATTAGCGGCTTAGCGGATTAGCACTATTAGCGGTTTAGTGGCTATTAAAGGCTTAGCGGCTTAGCGGCTTAGAAAAAGGGGGGGAGCGAAAAAAAATCGGAACACTCGCAATACGTTTTTGTCTTGCGAAGCAAGCTCATAGGGAAATTCATCTTGCGAAACAGCTCAAAAACGGAAAACCCTTTTGTCTAGCGGGTTTTCCGTCTTGCAAGGCATTTGTCTTGCGGGGCACCACTGTATCATCATCATCATCATCCAGGTCTGAAAAGAGGCACATCGTCAGGGAGCCAGCCAGAAATAAATCACGCAAAGTAAGTGAAGTTAACTCACTATTAAAAGAAACAGTCTTCTCAAGGGAGGCAAGCCTAATGAACACAGCAACTCTTCACAATAGGTCTTGCCCCTGTGAGGCAGTTGTGGAGACAAAAGGACCCTGCCTTCCCATGGCTAAGTCTCCTCGTCCTCCCAGTCCTTTCCAAACAACCTGAGACTACACGTATGAGGCACCTGCTCCTCTTGCTTCATACCTTTCCCGGTCCTGGGAGACCAAGGTGGGAAGAGAGCTTGTTGCAGCAGGAGAGGGAGACCCTCCTGGCTTCTTCACCAGCCTGACTCATCTCTGCTTCTTGGCCTCCCTCCTCTCCAGCTTCCTCCTCCGCTTCTGATTCGGGACTTCTCTCTGCTACAGACCCTTCAGCTTCTGACGCCTCCTCCTCCCAGGCTCCCCCCTCTAACCACTCATCATCATTCCACCACCAATCCATGGGCTCTGAGCCTTCTTCTCTTGGGGGTTCCCCAGCTGTTTTCTCCCACCATTCCTCTGAGTCTAGCCAGTCTGTGACACATGGACACTGGTGTCTTGAATGATGTAAATACACTCCCAAAGACAAAAGGCTGGTTTTCTTTTCTTCCTATTTCTAAAAAGGAGTTTTATTCTACTATAAATAACATTAAACAAACCTTAAAGGATTGAAGGTTGAGGCAACAAGAGCACTCTTCCCCTCCCTCCCCCGCCTGCCCATACTGCATTATGGTTTCCCATTGGCTAGTTTTCTGCTTTCTTTAAAAATAACACACACACACAAACATTAGTTACATCCCACCCTTCCTCCACGGAAGACCACACCTCGCACTGGCCCTACCTTGCACCCTCCTTGAGTATTTTTGCTTGGTCGGGATGTGTCCTTCAACTGTGATCATGCCTCTTGCTTGTCTGGACAGAGACTAGAGAGGAGTGACTATATGTAGACCCTAGGTCACATTACTCCGTACCTTTAAAGCACATGGAGTCATAGAATTTCAGAGTTGGAGGGGAACCCAAAGGTCATCTAGTCCAACCCACTGCAATGCAGGGATTTCCCCCAGCATCCTCTTCCCAAGCAGGCCTGGTGCCCCGGGACACTCCTAATGCACAAAGAACCCTTTAATATCTGACACCAGCAGCTGGGATTTAGGGGGTACACTGGCCTTGCACATGGCTTCTCTTAAAGAAGCTTTGGAACTGCAGGTTGTTACAGGTGCTGGGAATTGTAGCTCAGTGTGGCATAATCTACAGCTCCTACAGGAAATCAGAAGACAATAGGAGGTGGGAAACATGGCTGGTTGCATTGTATTTATAAAATGCTCTTGTGTTAAAGGCTAACGGCACTAGTATATACACTTTTTTGTCCAATGTTGTGTTTAATTAAACAGAGAAAGGAAGACTTTACTTTTAAAACAGTGTAGTAAAAGCTATTCTGGACCACACCATACATTTAAATCACATGCAACACAAATTTAAAACACATTACTTTCACCAAAGAAGCCTGTGAACTGTAGTTTGTTACAGGTGCTGGGAATTGTCACTCAGTGTGGAGTAAATTACAGTACACAGGATTCTTGGGGGGAAGCCATGTGCTTTAAGTATACTGTGTGTGTGTGTGTGTGTGTGTGTGTGTGTGTGTGTGCGCGCGCCTGTCTGTGTCTCTGTGTTTGTGTCATACGTATCAGCTTCAACTGTGCAATCCTTAATTTGGTGATATTCAATCCCATTGCAAAATAGTGACAGGCTCTGCCCAACACATTTCCCTAGTTCTCTACTGTTATGTACTGAGCTGAATGCTAGACAATAGGATCCAGTATGCAGCAGTCTGATTGGTCCGCAGGAGCCACCCAATCCAGCTCCAGGTGGAAGTGAATCAGCGACCTTATTGGCCTGCAGCAGCAGCCAATCAGGCTTCTGGGGAAGTGAATCCGCAACCTGATTGGCCTGCTAGAGCAGCCAATCAGGCTTCTGGAGGAAGTGAATCCACAACCTGATTGGCCTACAGGAGCAGCCCAGAATTAGCCAACCACGCAGGGCCCATTGTATAAATAATGTATATATAGCTAGACGTTTTGGGGAAAGTTTCATTCATTGCTACTACGAGCTGAATAAAGAGCATGAAATTCACACTCGACTCCGAGTATATTTCATCTGCAGTGCTGCTATTTTTTTTCCTGCTGGGGATAGGGAGAAAGAGAAGGAACAGATGTGTGTGAAACATGTTTGGTACAAGACTTTATACATGTGTTTCTTTAACTCTATTGCAGTCAGTGGCGCCATCAGGACTGGACTTTAGGGCAGATGCCCAGGGGACCCACTTAGCATAACAAGAAGAAGCCCCCCTTCACAATACATCAGAGCTGGCTTGCCACATTTTGAAGTACACAAAGCAACGCACATTACCGTAAAGAGTCTCCTTGCTGCTCCCTGTAAGAGCATTGAGTCCAGACTCAAATACTGCCCCCCACCACCACTGATTTCAGTTCCCTAATTCTGACCACCCGGGTTCCCTATCTCCAAAATCCATTTCCTCTGTGACATATTCCCCTGCAAGCCAGAACAGAATCAGGAAATCAAATAGGGGTACCGTATGTACTTCCTGAAATCCATGCCCACCTCTGAGCCAAAACAAAACTGGGCTATTGGCAACTTGCATAGAAGTGGGCAGCCTTTGGCCCTCTGGATGTTGCTGAACCACAGCTCCCATCAGCCCCAGCAAGCACAGCCAATGGTTAGGGCTGATGCAGGTTGTAGTTCAGCAACAACTAGAGGGCAAAATATTCCCCATATTGGAATTGTGGAAGATCTTCGCTTTTTGCTTTCAGACCTCTATCTAATTATCTGTGCCTAAGGGAAGGTTGAGGGACGCGGGTGGTGCTATGGGTTAAACCACAGAGCCTAGGACTTGCCGATCAGAAGGTTGGCGGTTCGAATCCCCGCGACGGGGTGAGCTCCCGTTGCTCGGTCCCTGCTCCTCCCAACCTAGCAGTTCGAAATCACATCAAAGTGCAAGTAGATAAATAGGTACCGCTCTGGCGGGAAGGTAAACGGCGTTTCCGTGTGCTGCCCTGGTTCGCCAGAAGCGGCTTAGTCATGCTGGCCACATGACCCAGAAGCTGTACGCTGCCTCCCTTGGCCAATAAAGCGAGATGAGCGCCACAACCCCAGAGTCAGCCACGACAACCTAATGGTCAGGGATCCCTTTACCTTTAAGGGAAGGTTGGGGGGCTGCTTTTGCCTCTGGCCCAGCCCACCACTGGTATGCAGCCCCTAACATTTGTTCAGAAGGGAATGTGACACCCCTGGATTGAAAAACGTTCCCCACCCCTGAGATAAACCATTGTTTCCCATTGCATCCAAATGCAAGAAGCATCGGTTTGGTGCAGCCCAGAAGCAGAACCTTCACATTTCCTCCATTCATGCATAGAGGAAGGAGCAGAAGGAACTTGCAAGATAAGGGCTTGTGCCATTGCTTGTGATCTGGGCCAGTAAGTCACAAACTGGTGTGACTGTGAAGCAAATCTAATGGCCCTAAAACAGGACTGGGGAAACAGTCCTCTTGATGTTGTCCTCCACCTCCCAGCAGTCAACATCTGAGGGGCCACACATTCCCCACCATTCCATCTGAAGAGCTGATCAACAAGATTTAGTGTTTGTAAATTAAAAACACACATATCTAGGGCCTCCCAAGTGTTCTGCAAAAACAGCATTTTAAAAAGCCAGGGCTGTGACAATGAAAAAAACCCAAAAGAGTCCTGTGACAATGTAACAACTAAGTGATGTTCAGCCCAACCTGACTTGTTTAGTTAGAAGCAAGTCCTGTTGTGCTCAGTGAGGCTTGCTGCTGAGTAAGCATGCATAATACCACATCTTAATGGCAGAAGAGACATAGCAATTGATTTATTTTGCAGGGGAACAGTTAGGACCAGAGGTGCCAGCTTGTGAGGGCAATTGGTGGGGGTGTTGTTGCACGTGTGACTTTGCGATATCCTGGCATTGTGCACATGGACATCATGCCTCCCTCTCTAAGCCAGGCGGAAGCTTCCCTGGTTTTGGGAAGGAGGCACCAGGTACTGAGTAGACCTGCCAGAATGCTATTTTCAGAAATAAATGGGTCCCACGGTAGCTTTCCTGTGGTTTTACAAGCCACAGCCCTAGAAATTTCTCACCATTATTTCCTCTACTGGGCTTGGTTTCTTGAGAACCATCAAGCATCGTCAGTCACAGGAAAATAAGGTTGAGGCAGAATGCAAGCAGCCCATGATGCTCACACGAGGCTCCTGCAAGGAGGGAGGTACCTGTGGGCATGATGAGAATGGATGCTTCCTTGGTGTGCATTGGGGTCCCTTGGGGTCCATTGCTTCATGTCTGGGGACAAGTGGGGCCTTTGCACCTCCCTTAGGATTTGGCCTGGCCGCCTCTGGTCTTTGTCCCTCTCTCTTGCCATCCTAGGTAAGTCAGTAAAAGGTAAAGGTAAAGGGACCCCTGACCATTAGGTCCAGTCATGGCCGACTCTGGGGTTGCGGCGCTCATCTTGCTTTATTGGCTGAGGGAGCCGGCATACAGCTTCCGGGTTATGTGGCCAGCATGACTAAGCCGCTCTGGCGAACCAGAGCAGCGCACGGAAACGCTGTTTACCTTCCCGCCGGAGTGGTACCTATTTATCTACTTGCACTTTGACGTGCTTTCGAACTGCTAGGTTGGCAGGAGCAGGGACCGAGTAATGGGAGCTCACCCCATCGCTGGGATTCAAACTGCCGACCTTCTGATTGGCAAGTCCTAGGCTCTGTGGTTTAACCCACAGTGCTAGTGGTGGCTGACAAAAACTGGAGTGATTCATCCAGGGTTGGGGTGGGACAGGAACTACTGATTTTTAAAAAATATATATTTTTTGGAAGAAGAGCAATAACCAGAGCCCTGCTGAATCAGCCCAAGGAAGACCCATCTAGTCTACTATCCTGCCTGTCAGGATGCTACAGGTAAGAAATGTGTGCAGGGTGTTGACCAAAGGTGGACAAACTAGCCCAGATGGAGAATGACCGTTCCCTCACCAGAGGTACTACCCTTCCCCTAACAGCCATACAATGAATAGTTACCTGAAAAGGCATGGTCATAACGAAAAGTTAAGCCAGAGATCAAATCAAAGCCAGTTACTAACTGGGTCAAAATGAATCTGTGTGTGTTTGTGTGTGTTTATTTCACAACATTTATACACAGCATGATTGTAATAAAACCTCTAAGACAGTTTACAGGAAAAAACTAAAATTAAAACCATCAACAAAATATATTAAAAAACAGGTAATTAGAAACCTTTTAAAAACAATTAAGATCAGCATTAAACTAAAAAGAGACGAAAACATGTCAGCTCATCCTCTATGCATCTGGGTGAGCAAGCAAGCACTGAAAAGAGAACAGTGAAAATGCGTGTCTAATGCCAACAGGCAGGGAGTTCCAAACTGTAGGTGCTGCTTCACTAAAAGAAGAATTCCTTAGAAGTGCACAAAGGGTATTACGGTATGTGGCACCAGTAATAGTGCCCGTTCTGCAGATCGAAGCTTTCGAGTGGTGTAAGGTGATCCCACAAATAAACTGACCCCAGACTGTTAATGGCTTCTCACACGAATAATAACACCTGAACTTGGTGAGCAACCGTTGCAGGTGTCTGAGTAGAGGTGCTATAGGCAGACAGAAGCAGGTCACATTCTGACAGCAACTTTGCTGCAGCATTCTGCACCAACTGCAGCTTCTGGATCAAGTACTGTACAAGGGAAGCTGTATGTAGAGTGTGTTGCAGGCCTGGCCCCATAACAGAGCCAGGTCTGCAGACCAAAGTGGGATTTCTTTGTGGGAAGTGGATTGCTGTTTCCCTTTCCCTCTCCTTCTGTACAACCAGATTGCAAACTGGTTTCTCTATGTACCCTACTGAGTAAAGATAAAGATGTTCTGTTTCCCCCTTTCACAATATTTGCCAATATAGGAGATAGTCAAACAGTGCTCCAGAGCCTGCTGTTTCCTCTTAACTGTGCACAATGAATCAAACAGCCAGAAGCCATGAACGCGAAGAGCATTCTGCTTATTTGCCAACCACCTGGCAAGTCTTAAAACATAATAGGTATGCTGCTGATGCCTCACTTTTTAAAGAAAATATAGCTGTGGTTAAAACAGGAGGTCACATTCATGCATTCATGTGGCAGTTTATTCCATTTCCCTAAGTTAATTTTCACATTATATTTGAGCTTTCACGCAATGTAAAAAGCCATTTCTGGGAAACAAATGGACTGTAGTTCATGTTTAGTGCTCACTTCTATGTTACCTGATTGCAGAAAGTATCTCTATGCAGCCCTCTTAAAACAGAAAACTCAGAAGTAAAGTGAGGAAATTTGGGACAGCTTACCAGTTCCTTCCTGCCATTTTCATGGGAGAGTCACAGGGGAACAGAAGCAAGCTTGTGCAGACAGGGTGGGGGAGCAGCAATGTTGACCACCGATGTTCATTGGTGTGAATGAAATTTAGCATGACATGTCAGCATATTGGTCTAATGCAACGGGTACCACAGTGTGAAAGGAGTATTAGAAAACACGAGAGAGGAGCTAGCATTATAAGGAAGACTAATGCAATATTCCCCACTCCCCTAAGTCTCTTTACCCTCCAACTCAGAACCAGAAACTCTCATGAGTCTGTGTGTGCATATTATTAAGAATTTCACATTGAAAACTGATTTCTGTTCCTTTTTCTTTGCTTATTTGTATCCTCTGACTTTATTTAGTTCGGCCTCAATGGCAGCAGATGGGCAGCTTTAAATTTCCACATATTTCAATAAATGTCTGTATACAGATTTAAAAAAACACCAAAAGGCAACGAATACAACCATAAAACCATAAAACACTATGCAGCTGCAGCAAGTTAAGATCCCTATCAACTATACTTTAACACAGGGATATATTTTTTGTTTATCAAGGCTGGGGTGTGTGTGTTTGTGTTTTGCTAAGAGATCCAAAACTGCACACACTTAGAGGATGTGTTGCTTGCTGCATGTTTGTGCCTTGCTATTCCTCCCAGGAACTCAGGGCTGTGGATCTTGTCTTCCCCTCCCCACTTTTTATGGTCACAGAAGCCCTGTGAGGTAGGCTAGGCTGAGAGTTGGTAATTCAGTCCCCAAAACTGTGAAACTGCTTTGCTTGTGGTTATTTATCAGACAATTTGGGGTCTGGTAGTTTGCTGTAAATATCACATTGCATTTAAACTGCTTTTCTGGCTTTGTGCGTGTTTATTTTTCTTTTCATGATCTGTGAATGGCGCTATATCTTTCTACTTGCCTTTCTTCCCAGATGCTCATAGTTGTGTACATTATCCTCCCCACCTTCATATTTGCAACAGCCCTGAGAGGTAGGCTAGGCAGAATTAACATACCGGTACGTATATATGCAGCAGTTCTTGTCAATAGATTGCTGGCACAATCCACATACAGTTTATGTGGCTCAGATCCTGTCAGCATCCCTGCACCTGACAATGTCTAACATTGCTTACAACCCCATAGTGTTTTATCTTTTACCTTTCCTTTTCCGAAGCACATTTTCTCACTTGGACACCAATAATCCTCTTAGGGAATTGGAAAAGAGCCTGTGAAATTTCTCGTTGGCAAAGTTGTAGATGAAGGGATCCAAGCAACAGTTGACCATGCTGAAGACCAAAGAAATGTAATAGGTGACTTCTATGTGGTACAGAACCTTGCAGGACACACCATAATATCTCACAATGGAAGCCATGGACCCACAGATGTGGAGGGGTGTGAAGCAGGTGGCAAAGATGACCAGGGCAATGGTGATCATCTGCTTGGACTTGGTCTTCATTACTTGGCCTCGGAGATTGGCTTGACTGATTTTAGCAATGTAGGCCCACAACATCACGTAGGACACCAAAGAAATAGCAAAGGGAATGAGGAAGCAGAAGATCCCCAGGAAGATGCCATAGGCTAGGTAGAGATAGGTCAGTTCTGACTGGTAGATGCTCAGGCACTTGACCGAGTTGCCGATGACTGAAGTCTTGAGGAAGAAGAAGAGTGGAAGCCCCTGCAGGAAGAGGAAAGCCCAGAAGACCAAGACCAGCTTTTTCAAGGCAGACTTCTTCCTCCAGAGGGTCTTGGCGTTGTAGTGGACAATGGCTTGGTACCTGTGGATGCTGATGAGCATGAGGAAGAAGATGCTTCCATACAGGTGGGTGCTGAGCAGGAAGACTTGAAGCTGGCAGACAAACTGCCCAAAGGGCCAGTGGTTTCCCAAGCTGAAATAGGCCACCATCAATGGCATGACCAGAAGGACAATGATGTCTACCAAGGCCAGGTTGAACTGAAGCATGATGCCAGAATTCCAGCGCTTGATGGCAAACCAGAAGATCCAGAGGCTGATGCTGTTGAAGACCAACCCGCCCACTGAGATGATGCCCAAAATTACTGGGAGGGCAAAGTGGATCCCCTCTGGCTGGCATTGTGTCACGTTGGTGGTGTTCATTCGGTGAAAGATACAGGTGGCCTAAGTAGAGTTGTCCGTACACGTTCCAGTTCAGAATACAGAGTCGGCAAGCAGGAGGAATGATAATTTGCTTGTGGTAGGTGAAGTCAACTGCTAGCAGTGCCCTTCTGTCACAGCCCTGAAAGTGTGGCTGAGGTGGGGCCCTTCTCCCCTGCCCATTTCCTATTTTTCTCAGGGCTTCTTCTGAGTCAGTTTCACACCCAAAAGAAAGAGTGAAACTTGTGTTGCTTCTCTTGCTCAGAAATCTGGCACTGACACTTCAAGTCTTTGGGTTTTTGTTTTTATTTCAGAGAGTTTAACACTGAACTCTAAAAGCATGGGGCTGAATCCAGTTAAGGCCCCATCTGAACTATACGTACATTTAAAGCATCATCACACCACTTTAAATATTCATGGCTTCCCCCAAAGAATCCTGGGGACTGTAGTTTGTTCAGAGCGCTGAGAGTTGTTAGCGGACCCCCTATTCCCCTTCACAGAGCTGCAATTGCCAGTTTCCCAAGGAAAAGGATTGACTCTTAAAACATTATGGGAATGGTAGCTCTGCATGGGAAGTAGGGGGTTTCCTAACAACTCTCAGCATTCTGAACAAACTACAGTTCCCAGAATCCTTTTGGCAGGGAAGCCATGACTGTTGACCACGATGTGATACTGTTTTAAATGTACAGCGCTGAAAACACCTGTCATCCTAAAAGTAATAAATCACTTTAATAAATGTTTTGTACTGTTTTTTAATGATGTTTTAGTACACTGTACTGATATTTCAGTACTGTACATAAATGATGGTATATAAATACAAATTAAATAAACAAGCTAGCTAAGTACAGTGGTATCTCAGGTTAAGAACTTAATTCGTTCTGCAGGTCCGTTCTTACCCTGAAACTGTTCTTAACCTGAAGCACCACTTTAGCTAATGGGGCCTCCTGCTGCCATTGCGCCACCGCACGATTTCTGTTCTCATCCTGAAGCAAAGTTCTTAACTCGAGATACTATTTCTGGGTTAGCGGAGTCTGTAACCTGAAGCGTATGTAACCTGAAGCATCTGTAACCCGAGGTACCACTGTACACTGATTGCACTAGGCCTGCTCTGGCCAATCTGTTTTGCTTTCATTGTCTGAGGTAGTAGATCTCTGGGTATACCCGTTGCCAGGAATTGCAAGTGGAGAGAGCGCTCTTGGACTTCAGTCCTGCTTGTGGACTTCCTGTTGGAGTATATGGCTGGCCACTACAAGAACAGAATGCTGGACTAGCCGGGACACTTTGTTTGACCCTCTTTCAGCTCCATCAAAGCTGGTGGCTATGGCTACCTCTTGTGGATAGTGAGTTCCATCCTGTGTAGAGTGAAGAAGTACTTTCTTTTGCCCTGAATTTTCCAACATTTCAGCTTCACTGGATTCCCTTGGGTTCTGGTACCCAAGGGATGTTCACCATTAAATGTCACCTGAGTTGAATTTCTCCTCCATCCCCACCTGTGATTACTAATGACGCTGCACGGTGTCAAAATTGCACTTGATTACAACCATTCCCCTGTGCGTCCACACTTCTCCTCAGTTGCTCAGGTCCCGATGCATAGAATCATAGAATTGTAGTGCTGTAAATCTGGAAGGGACCGCAAGGGTCATTCTAGTCCAACCACCGCAATGCAGGAGGCTTTTGCCCAACATGGCGCCCAAACCAAGGACCCTGAGATTAAGAATCTCATATTCTACCAGCTGAGCTACCCTAGTGCAGATGGAGAGGTTGATGTGCCAAGTACCAGCAAAGATGGTGGTGACCATTGGGACCAGTAGGGCAGGAGACAGGGATCCCTGGTGGCGCCGGAGTTAATGAGTGGCAGAGTCAACTCATTTGACTTCTGTTCCTAACCTCCTTCCTGCTGAGTTCACTTATTTACTTACTTATTTCACTAATATTCCATGCTTTTCTCCAAGGAGCTCAAGGTGGCATATGTGGCTCTCCCCCTCCTTGTGTAATCCCCACAACAGCCCTGGGAGACAGGTTAGACTGGGAGGCAGTGACTGGCCCAAGGCCACCCGGTGAGCTTCATGGCTGTGTGGGGGATTTGAACCCTGATCTCCCCCAGTTCCCAGTCTGACACTCTAACCCATGGGTAGGCAACCTAAGGCCCGGGGGCCAGATGCGGCCCAATCGCCTTCTCAATCCAGCCCGCGGACGGTCTGGGAATCAGCGTGTTTTTACATGAGCAGAATGTGTCCTTTTATTTAAAATACATCCCTGGGTTATTTGTGGGGCATAGGAATTCTTTCTTTTTGATTTCTTTTCACAACATAGTCCAGCCCCACTCCCCCAAGGTCTGAGGGACAGTGGACCGGCCCCCTGCTGAAAAAGTTTGCTGACCCCTGCTATAACCACTTCACCACAGTGTCTCTCCAGTTCTACAGGGGCAGCACTAAGGAGGAGGAAGCTGATAGGCATTGTCTGCCCCAGACAGGTTTTAAATAGGCAGGCAGGCGACAGCTAGCTAAGAGCAAGCTGAGGGTAGATGGAGTATAGGGCACTGCCCCATTTGTCCTAACAGAGCAAACTAGGCAGCACACAGCTCTCACCCTGTTTTGCATTGTGAAGCATGCGAACCATGCCCCACAGTGGAGGGGATATTTCTTATACAATTAAGCTTAGTTAATAATCCAAAGTATTCCCACACTGGCCTTGTGTAAATATTCCTCATTGACTCAGCACTTTATTTCTATGCTTCTGTTTATTGGTAGCTGGTCTTGTCATGCTTCTTTGCACTTTGTATGATTTAAATTAAAATTGCTAAAAAATTAAATTAAGAACAAAGTGACCCGGAAAACATCTCCTGTGAGCTGAGCCAAGCCTGCGGCTTATGCAAGTAGCTATGAGAATGGGTTAAGCCAGGTTGGGGAAACCTCTGGACCGGGGGCTACACATGTGTCCTTCCAGGGCTTTCTATCTGGCCCTCAGCACTCTCCCCAGGCCACGCCCCTTGCTGCTCCTATTTTGCCCCTGAATGTTTCTGTTTGACTGGAACGTGTCTTTGAATCCTCTTCATGCCTCTTGCTTGTCTAGATTGAGGATAGGGGGGTGTTTGTGTGAGAGAGTGGAAGGGAAAATATACCGTATTTTTTGCTCTATATGACTCACTTTTTCCCTCCTAAAAAGTAAGAGGAAATTTGTGTGCGTCTTATGGAGCGAATGCAGGCTGCACAGCTATCCCAGAAGCCAGAACAGCAAGGAGGATTGCTGCTTTCACTGCACAGCGATCCCTCTTGCTGTTCTGGCTTCTGGGATTCAGAATTTTTCCCC
The DNA here is from genome assembly GCF_964188305.1 of Podarcis bocagei. Lineage (NCBI taxonomy): Eukaryota > Metazoa > Chordata > Lepidosauria > Squamata > Lacertidae > Podarcis > Podarcis bocagei. The sequence continues at coordinate 10,049,766 of NC_138140.1, forward strand.
TCTTGTTTTCCTCCTCCAAAAACTAGGTGCGTCTTATGGTCTGGTGCATCTTATAGAGCGAAAAATACGGTACGTTAAGCGCTCCACCTGCTTTTGCCTGGCATGTGGCCCTTGGAAGATTGCCTGGAAGGGGATTGGCCCTTGGGCTGAAAAAGCTTTCCACCTCTGGGTTAAAGAGTAAAACACTGAGCTCCTGGTGAGCCTTGGGTGGTGGTCAATCAGGTGTTCAACAAGCTATCTGTTTGGGCTGATTACCTGGGAGTGCAAGTACTTTGAAGGTCACAGTAGATGCTTAGTTGATTGCAATCATTATTGGGGGGGGGGGCTCAGATCATATTCTTTGAAGTTTTCACAAGAAAGGAGAGTGAGCTCTCTGTAGGTGGCGGGAGATCTTCTACTTAGGGGCAGTCACCTGAACCCTTTGGCCTATTGCTGCAAAAAAGACTCCTAGACGAATCTCCAACTCCCCTCAATCAACCAGAGCTTAGTGAGGGTGCACAATTTAATTATTGGCCCCAACATACTTCCAGTTCTTAGCTGGAGAGCCATTGTGGGCTCCAGTCCTGACGTGAGCTGTGCAGTACTTAAGTACAAAGTACTTAATTTATTAAATAAATAAATAAAGAGTTGACCTTTAAAAATATTGGCAAGATTTGTGGGGGGGGGCTGCATCCCCCCCCCCACGTATGCATGCACAAATTCCTCATTATCAGCTTTCACAAGTCAGAAATTTCAGATCCCTCACCCGTTGCAAGCTAAAACAACCAGGGGTTGTCTGCCATAATCACTAGCAGGTTTATTGTAGCGTAAGGTTCCACCTGACCATGAGGCCTCTGTCCAGTGAAAGTTTACTGTACAATAAATGCATTCTCCTTTATAGTGTGACAAGAAGACTTCCTTTCTCACTTTTAAGCTTTCAAATGAGAAATGTCAAAGTGCTAAGCCTGTACTGGTTCATACTCTGATTCACATCGTCTCTGCAACCACACAGCCTCTTTCAGCTTGGAATCCTTCCCACTATTTCTAGTGTTTAGTGTATGTGTGCCGTTCCTTATGTAGCCAAAACAGCACCACCCAAACACAGGAGGGAGGTATCAGCAGCCTTGGGAGAACTCAAAGTCTGCAGAAGTACAAGCATCTTTTGGGGAGAGGGACCCTAATGGGGGAACCCCAAAAAAACCCTCAGCAAGGATGGAGTGTGGTGGACACAGGAAACTGATTATTGAAGGATGGGGAGTGGAACAGAGAGGTGAGTAGGGGAATGTAATGGAGTCACTGGGACCCTGAAGAGAAGCGCTCTATGGGCCTCTCTAGACCTGGGTTTTATTGCAAGTGTATTCTGCAATGTGTTCTTGACACAAAAAGAGTGCATTAGTGATGGGTATCTTTCTGCCTTAGTTTGTTCTGAGATGCGCTCCCAATGGCACCACATTTTGGTTGTCCAGAGCAGGGTGGGGACTATAGAGCAACAAAACCAGAACATTTGTGAGCATGGAAAGTTCTGGGATTTCAGAAGGAAGTTATGGGACATGCACAGATGAGAAATGAAGCCATGTGGCCACCCCCAGAACTTTTCACAAGTGGCAGACAGCATTGAAAGCAGATTTGCATATGGCCACTCCACTAGCATTATGAGAACAAATAATCATGGGTGTACAATGAAAAGGCTGTCTGGAAGGGCCCTGCCCTGCCACGTTTCCTCACAGGTCCTTCCAAACGTTGCTTGTCCTTTACATTTGCCAACAGTTCCTCAATCTAGCCCTCAAACCTGGAACCCAAATGCGGGTGGACTGCTGCTGAATTCTCATATTGTACCCTGTTTTAGATACAGAGTGCACCAGACCAGTGGCAGCAGAGGGAAGGGCGGACAATATTCAGAAGAATGATGGAGCTGGTAGGCTATTGTTTGCAAGAGCAGCAGAAATAATCCTGTCTCACTTCTGCCACCATTTGCTCTTGCAATGGGTGGGTTTGTCTCTCATTTTCATTTCCTCTTTTAGACTCAGCTGCTTGGGAACAATCAAGCACCATGAGCCACAAGAAGGAAAAGCTGGAGGGGAGCTCCAAAAAGTCCATCTTGTCCATGGGATGCTCCTGACTTGGTTGCTGGAAGATGGAAGGTATTCGTGGTCGTGATCGGCATGAAAATGTTCTTGTGTTCCTTGCAGTCAGTTGCTCTGCTGAGCCCCCTTGTGGCCCGCAAGTGGAGTCCTTATACCTTCCTGAGGATTCTGCCTGGCTTCCTCCAGTCTTTGCACCGGTCCCTCCGTGGTGGGTAGACCAGCGGCTGAGAAAAGCCTGAGTGGTTCATCCGTGAGGAACGGCTGAAAAAAAGCAAAAGGATGTAAATATATAAGGAACTGACTTACCAAAAATAAGGTGAAATATTGAAGAAAGATAAAAAAGTGATTATAGAAATGCTAAGAATTTAGTAAAATATATGGAAGTCAGATGTATGGGACGCTGGTGGCGCTGTGGGTTAAACCACAGAGCCTAGGACTTGCCGATCAGAAGGTCGGCGGTTCGAATCCCCGTGACGGGGTGAGCTCCCGTTGCTCAGTCCCTGCTCCAGCCAACCTAGCAGTTCAAAAGCACATCAAGTGCAAGTAGATAAATAGGTACCGCTCCGGCGGGAAGGTAAACGGTGTTTCCGTGCACTGCTCTGGTTCACCAGAAGCAGCTTAGTCATGCTGGCCACATGACCCAGAAGCTGTACGCCGGCTCCCTCAGCCTATAGAGCGAGATGAGCACCGCAACCCCAGAGTCGACAACAACTGGACCTAATGGCCTTTAACTTTACCTTTATTGAAGTCAGAAAGAGGGAGGGAAAAAATGGAAAACTAAATAAAAAATATTAAGGGGGAAAAAGCAAAAGGAGAACATCAAGAAGACCCCTGCTGGAATGATGCTCTAGTTGGCTACTAGTTTCCAGTTCCTTCTTTGCACAAAACTTCAAAATGCAACTTAGTCAGACCACTGCTATTTTCACCTGAGATTCAAGAAAGTGGACTCTCCTTCACTGGAGGTTTTTAAAACAGAGATTGGACAGCCATCTGTCAGGGGTGCTTTAGCTGTGATTCTTTCATTGCAGGGGGTTGGACTAGATGGCCCTTGGGATTCCCTTCCAGCTTTACAGTTCTGTGATTCTATGGTCCTAAGCGCATCCCACCACATTTAGGTTGCACAATTAAAGCTGATTTGGCACCTTTTGCAAAACCCACATGTCTGAAATCAGACTTTTTGCAATAAAGTAACAGATGTAAAAATGCCCTGGAAATTGTTGGATAACAATTGCTTGCTATCGAACCTCCCTGGAAACCAGTTGGCTTTTCCCTGAACATTCATTCAAATGCAATATAAGCCACCTGCCAACTTTGGCCAAAGGATCAGGAAGATGGCAGTAAACTTGTAAAAAAAACCCAAACTTAAATGAGAATCAAAGTGAATATTCCCTGAACCCCAAATTAGGTAAACAAGTGAATAAGTAAGTAAGTTTGGTGTACAATATATCATATATCATATACCTACACGACTGAGCCAGCATGTATATTCTATAATCTCATAGCCTCCCACAAGTACCCTGATTTTCCAGGGACAGTCCTAGGAATTACAAAAGCCACCCCAGCTTCTGATTTTAGCCTGGAATGCCCCTGTTCCCCCTGCTAGCACTGCCAGCGCAATGCTCAGAAAGGAGGATGAGTTGGTGCTTGTCCCAAGCTATGACGAAGGTGGCTGTGGCTGCTGCAAGGGAGACCCCTGCTGCCTCTCCATGGTTGCCACTGGCGTCCTCTGCTGGGCAGCTATTATTAATTAATTAATTAATGTTGAGATACATATATGAAATCTTTACATAATGATACATATGCATTATATTCGTAAATTCACATTTTCACATTTCATTATGTACCAACGTTTATCCATTTCTTATTTCTTCCCCTGTGTCTTCCCTCCACCCACGCATGACTTCCTTGCTATTATTTTGTAAATTTATTATTGAGATTGTAATTTTGTATCTTAATAATTAAGCATTCAATCTTATATATCTGCTTAGCTTAACTTTGTGAAATCAGTCTATACATATCAATAAATTCTTGGTGGAGCATCTTTTGGTCATGTATTCTTCTACACATTTCCGTTCCTGTTTGAGATTTTGATTAGATTGCATTCTAATTGTTGCCATCATTTTCGCTAATTCAGTCATTTCAAAAAAATTATGTTGCCAGTCTTTCAGTGTTGGTACTTCTTCTGATTTCTAATTTTTTGCAATCAATAACCTTGCGGCGGCTGTTGCATATAAAAAGATTCTCTTCATGTCTTTGGGGATGTCATTTGTTATAATTCCTAAAAGGAATGTTTCCGGCTTCTTACCAATTGTTGTTTTAAACTTTTTTTCCAGTTCCTCATGTATATTTCCTCCCCAAAATTTAATTTTATCACATCCCCGCCAGACAGGATATAAGAATCCCTCTGATACCTTACATCTCCAACACAGATTCAATGTTAAGTTTATAAATTTTAGCCAGTTTTACAGGGGTTAAGTACCACCTGTAAAACATCTTCATAATGTTTTCTTTGATAGTAATACATGCGGTGAAATTAATATCTGATTTCCAAAGTTTTTCCCAATGATCTAATGAAATCGCTCATAGTGGCTGCTGGATAGGGGGTGAAGAGGATGAGAGCAGCAACATTGCGTCCTTTGCTGGTGCCCAGGGTACACACACACACTAGACAAGACCAGGGGCTGGGCCCAGAGGGTAAACCCCCCCCCCCATACCAGCCCAAGTCCTGCCACTCACCACCTGGCCCAGGGTGGGGCCTGACAGGCCTATAAGATCTGCTGCTGTGGCTGCTACCACCCAGGAGGACTCCCCTGCTCAGCGCCTGAGGGCCCCAGTCCTGCCACTCACCACCTGTCCCAGGGCGAGGCCTCATGGGCTCTATAAAGGACTGCTGCTGCCGCTGGGCAGAGAGGGCTCCGTTTTCTTTGGTTTTTTGTTTAAATTGCTGTTATTTTTTACCTATGTCGTTTTAAACTGTGATATTAATGCTGTATTCTTAGTTTTAAATTTTGATTCACCGTATTTTTCGCTCTATAAAACGCACCAGACCATAAGACACACCTAGTTTTTGGAAGAGGAAAACAAGAAAAAAAAATATTCTGAATCCCAGAAGCCAGGACAGCTAGCGGGATCGCAGCGCAGTGATCCCTCTGGCTGTCCTGGCTTCTTACTTGGCCACGTGCAGCCTCTCCCGGGCAAGGGAAGCCTTCATCCCCTGCCCGGGAGAGGCTGCGCGCAGCTAAGGCTGCCCCTAGAGCTGTGCTCCCTTTAAAGAGCGTGTGTGCGGCTCTTGGGGGCTTTTCCCCGAGGAGGGAAAAGGGCACCCCTTCTCCCTCCTCGGGGAAAAGCCCCGAAGAGCTGCACACACGCTCCATGTGGCTCTTTAAAGGGTGTGCTGAGCAGAGCCTCCCGCCTGCATTCTTTCCATAAGATGCACAGACATTTCCCCTTATTTCTTAGGAGGGGGAAAGTGCGTCTTATAGAGTGAAAAATACGGTGCAGTGATGCTCCGCAAGACGAATGCCTCGCAAGACGGAAAACTCGCTAGACGAAAGAGTTTTCCGTTTTGGAGGTGCTTCGCAAAACGAATTTCCTATGGGCTTGCTTTGCAAGACAACAATGTCTTGCGAGTTCCTGCTGGGTTTTTTTCCTCCCCCCCTTTTTCTAAGCCGCTAAGCCGCTTATCAGCTGATCCGATCTGCAGATAAGCGGCTAAAAGCCGCTAATAGCGCTAATCCACTAATTTCGCAAGACGAAAAACCCGCTAGACGAAGAGAATCACAGAACGGATTCTTTTCGTCTTGCGAGGCACCGCTGTATGTGGAAGTTGTTTTCCATTTGGTTGTGTATTTTTTTGACGTGGTTTATTTATTGTTTATGACTTTCAAAGTTATGTAAATCTTGTCTTGTTGTAAGCCGCCTTCAGCACTCTTTAACTGTGGAAAGGCGGCATACAAATAAAAAACGATGGTGATGAAGTCTTGCCGCCACTGCAGAGTGGGCACAGGGAAAAGAGGGTTCACAGGGCTGCGCTGTGCCACACCGCCCGCTTGCCCACTTGCACGGGGGGAGCCTGCCCAGCCAATGGGTGCATTCCCCCAACACTATGGCAGCAGGACCAGGTCGGGCTCTGGAGCCCGGAGCCCCACAGTGGCAGACAGGGCAGGGATCCCTGTGTGGGGGCTCCCGAAGTGTAGCTAGGGGGCAGAGGGGAGGGGCGCCCCAGCAGCACTTACCTTTGGAGGTGGCATGCCAGAGCCCAAGGTGGCATGCAAGACCAGGTGCCCCAGAGCCTAGCGCACCACTCCCAAATTACCGTGGCCCAGGGTTGGGCTCACAGTGCACTAAGCTGCTGCCTCCCCCCCCCAGCCTCCAGAGGGTAGCTGAGAAGGACACAACCGGTGCACACTGGCCCCTGTAAGCAGCAATGGGCCTGTAGTGTGCCCAAGCCAGCACATTTCTCCTGTGAGTCCTCTGCCTCCCCCTCAGCTGTGCTCCACCTGAAGGGTGCCTGGGAGGGATGTGCATAGCTGTCAACCTTCCCTTTTTTTGCCCGAAATTCCCTTATTTCAGCGCTGCTTCCCACTGCTATCCCGGATTGTTAGATATCCTGTAGACTGTCCCCAGGACAGGTGAGGCTGCTGATCCCTTATTTTCAAATCTGAAAGTTGACAGCGATGGGGATGTGGCAGTTTGGGTGTCACCCCGGGCTGCTTTTTTATTTTATTTTATTTTAGAAAAGTTTGGATTTAATATCCCACTTTATTACTACCCAAAGGAGTCTCAAAGCGGCTAACATTCTCCTTTCCCTTCCTCCCCCACAACAAACACTCTGTGAGGTGAGTGGGGCTGAGAGACTTCAAAGAAGTGTGACTGGCCCAAGGTCACCCAGCAGCTGCAGGTGGAGGAGTGGGGAAGCGAATCCAGTTCACCAGATTACGAGACTAGCGCTCCTAACCACTGCACCACACTGGCTCCCAAGCCCCGCACTGCTTATTTGGGCAGTGTGGGATCAGCGCATGCAGGCCACGTCCCCCTCAGCCCCCCTCCAGGTGGAGTGTGCCAGTGAGGGACACCGCTCTGGTGGCCAAGCCCAGCACGCCCTACCCTGGCATGTCCCGCCTGCATGGTGTGGCGTGTGCGTGCTAGCATGCACCGCAGGTGCCACTGGAGCTCCCTACACCACTGGGGGACTCCCGACTTGCACCCCCTCAAAAATCATGTGCCTGGGGCTATACCCCCCGTCCTCTCCAAGCTTTGTGCGTAGTCTTAAGTATTACTATTACTACAGTGGTATCTCAGGTTACATACGCTTCAGGTTACAGACTCCGCTAACCCAGAAATAGTACCTCGGGTTAAGAACTTTGCTTCAGGATAAGAACAGAAATCGCACGATGATGGCATGGCAGCAGCGGGAGGACCCATTAGCTAAAGTGGTGCTTCAGGTTAAGAACAGTTTCAGGTTAAGAACGGACTTACAGAACAAATTAAGTTCTTAACCTGAGGTACCACTGTTCAAGGAGTGGGGCAGAGCTTCCCTCTCAACATAGCGTTGTTGTTGTTGTTGTTGTTGTTGTTGTTGTTGTTGTTGTTGTTGTTGTTGTTGTTGTATTCATATCCCACATTTCCCCTAGACTCAAGGCAGCTTACACAAATGAAAGCCAATGATTTTTACACTTCTTCTTATCCAAAAGGCTGAGAAGCTATTGAAACCCAGTGGGTTTTCTTTAAGACTCGTGATGGCAGGTGCTGCACAACTGCCCAGCTGCCCACCGCAGTGGCCACTTCTCCATTCTAGTCCCCAGCATACTTCGATACTGGGAGAAGTCTAAAAAGCCATAGAAACAGACTAGAAAGCAAATAGACTTGTCCCTGCTCCACAGAGAGCTCCCTCACTACAAGCATAGCTACAGGAAGGTGATAAGGAAGACTATACAGTATTCTCTATTGAAGAAGGCTCTTGGCTTTCTCCTGCCACTTTGTAGCATCCATGGAAATTAATAAAATGTGTGTCTCATCAGAAGAATGTTTTCTAGCTCAAACAGTGCATGGAGTGTTGCTTTGGTTTGGTCAGGCTTACCTGGAGTCAGCTCTTGCTGTGACCCACCTGAGATGGACTTGCAACCCACCTGGTGGTCTTGACCCACTGTCTGAAAAGGTATGCTCTGCACTGATCAGCAGTGGCTGAGGGCTTCTAGGGTTTCAGATGAGGGCCTCCCTCTCCCAGCTCTGTCTGGAGACACCAGGGACTGAACCTAGGACCTTCTGCATGCAAAGTGGGTGCTCTGCTTCTGAGCTATGGCCCTTACCCTCCTTGAGATCATTTAGCCAACTGGCAACATTCAGAGCCTGGTGATTCTGGATTTCATTTTTCTCGCCAACCTTTTGACTCAGTGGTGGTGAACTGTTTTTCATTAGAGTAAAATTACCAGTACTTTTCAGGAGGGATTCAAGTGCATACAGTTTAATTTAGATTTGTGCAATTAAAGCTCTCTGTCACACTAGCTTAACGATTTCACCCCTTTCATCAGACTATTTGCAGTTACAAACATTGCAGGGAAAAGCACTGAAAACTGGGTTGACCAAAGGAGGTCCCTTCTAGGTTAGTGGTCCCTGGTCCCCCCACCCCTACCCCAGCAATATACCATGGGCATAATAGTAAATTAGTGGTGGATTTATATTGGACCATCCACACATCATTCTGCTTTGTTAGTTGTTCTGCAAGACTTCCCCAATGTCACCACATTCTTGCCGTCTTGTACTATAGTGCAGCGAAGGTGTGACACCCCGCCCCTTGGGAACGTTCGTAGTATAAAAAGTTACAGGTTTCAGCAGGAAGTTGCAGAACATGCACCAATGGGAAGCACAGATGCATGTCTGCCCAAAAACTTTTGCAAATGGTATTGAAAGCAGGATTGTGTATATCCATCCTGATGCCACCATGAGCACAAATCATCATGAATGCACAATTAAAAGGATGCCTGGTGCAGGAGACGAAGACGTGTAAACACCCTGCAAGCAAATCAGAATGAATGCAAGATGCATGCTCATTGCCCTAATGCTGCTCTGCAAACAAATCCGAACAAATGCTCAATAAAGACTGGACATGGTCTAACCCCACTGTAAGCTGTGTGCAAGCAAAGCAGGATGAATGCTCAATAAACATGCTGTCTGGAAGTAATCTGGGGTGTCAAAACCAGGGTTAGGTGGCTTCATTGTTTCAGATGAATTAACACAGATCATTGTGATATTGCGTGCATCTGTAGCACCAGTACATGCTGGCAGTCAAAAATTCTGCCACCCAGTTCTGTCACACAGACAAGAGTGTGCAGACAGAGAGCCTCAGGGGGGGACAAGAGCCCTAGTTCAGTGGCAGAGCCCATGTTCGGCATGCAAAATGTTTCACGTGCACACACACACTCACATGCAAACACAGACACCTATGTTTTGGTGTGCTAGATGAATCCTCTCTTGCCTTTATACTTCAGCATTAATCAACTTACCTGGATGACCAGAGAGGCCCAGCTTGCTTCTTGGGTTTGGTTGCCTGCTTCTGGTACTCCATCCAGCCGCTCACAAGCTCGTGGATGATCATCAGATAAAGGAGGAAGATGAGGATGGCCGGGTCCATTTGGGGCACTTCTGGGTCTGCTTCATTGGGCCCGGGGGACATGGATGCAACGGAGCAAAAGGCAGAGGAGGGATAATTCTTGTCTGCTCTTCCGTCTCTGTCTGGCAAACAGGAGGAGTGGGGATGCAAAAGCAGCTGTCATAAATGATGGCTTGCTGGCTGGGACCGTGCAGAGTGATTTACTGCTGTTGGAGGCAGGAGGCAGGTGCTTTCCATGCCGCTGAGCAGCTCTGATGTGGCCACACATTCTGTCTCCGTCTGCCCCTCTGCCTCCACCACCATCTCTCGTCTGTCCGCAGGCTGGCTCCTGTCCTCCGCTCTGGTGCTATTTACTGCATCGTTCTGCGGATGCCTGTGCAGGCAGACGCAAGAACAAAGGAGCGTTTTGCATGTTTCTTGAGACACAAAACAAGCTTTTCTCCAGATCAATCCATTGGGAGGAGCAGGGGCAGAAAAGCACCGGTTAGCTGCCTCCCTTACGGTGCTGCAGGGGTCCAAAGCCAGCTTATCAGGAGGACCTAGACTTCTACGGACATTAGCTTTCTGCAAATATTTTGCAGAGGGGTAGCCATGTTCGTCTCTTGCAGCAAAAACTACAGAGTCTTAAAGACTAATGAAGGTTTGGGAAACGGAGTTCTTATAAGAAGAATGGCTACGTTTCCAGATTCACCACCGAGGCAGGAAAACGCTGGCATTATTCTCTCGCCTCCCTGTGTGTTTAGTATGGTGATCGCCTAAACAATGTACTGCGAGTTTAAATCTGGCTTTGTTCACACCCTTACACCCACAGATTCAGTCAAACTCCTGAGTCTTGCTCCAGTCTTACTTTTGACTGTCTAATAAGAATTGAGAAGAAATTCAGTTCAGTTTGCATTTAATTTGCACTTTTCAAAACAATTCTTCAAAAATTTACAGCTCCTTGGATTTTGCAGTGCAGTTCTCTAGCCAAGTAAAGCATGTGAAAATGGATAAACTGAAGTAAAGTGCACAATAAAATGCATAATTGCCTAAAATAACATTCAAAAGTTCATTATATTAAGCAAAATTGCTTGTCATGGTGTATAGTAGGTCAAACTGCATATAATAATTTGTATATTAGGATAAATTTGCTGATAAATTTTCATGAGGCCTTTAAAAAAAAAAGGAAGGAAATTGCAAACTGATGTGGAAGTATGGAGAATTGAATTTAAGACTGGAAACATGGGGAACGGGGAGAAACCAAAATTGATGAAGCTGCCCATCCCTACTTCCTAATAATTATATTGGCATTCTTTATTCACAATGCTCGAGGAGGAGGAACAGGTTATAAAATAGAGTTTTACATAAGGTTACTAGATTTTTTTCCATGAATCCAGGGACACAATCAATCAATCAATCAATCAATCAATATTTTTTTTAAAAAAAATAGGGGGAAAGTTATGGAAAAAAAGAAGTAGTAATATATTGTCTTCTGTGGTCTCCTCTGTTGTGAGGCCTTCCTCTGGGTCCTGGCCTTGGAGCGCGAGCCATTCTTCCTCCCTCTCCCTCCTTGCACTGTGATCCCCTATAGGCTTATTCAGGAGTAAGCATTAGCAGAAACCCCCTCCTCCTGCTGCTGCCCTGCCCACCTGTATGGGCATCTGCCGCACAGGCATTGTCCAGTGGCCGCCCATCCACGCCGCAGCGTGCCCAGTCAGCAGGTTCGGGGCAGAGCCGGTGGCGAGCGAGCGGGAGGAGGCACACATGGGCCGGATCAGCTCATCTCCTGCTCACCTCTCGTCTGCAAAGGCCAACGACGAGCTGGCTGACAAGCTGAGCCACTGCTTGTAAGTCAAGAAGCACCATGGCGAAGCCGAGGAGCAGCCACAGCCGCCCAAATACCACCTGGAGGCCAAACCAGAGACTGAGCTGCCAATCTGAGTTGCAGTGGCGCACCAAGCTCAACGGCCCTGCACAGCTCTCACGCAGCAGTGGCGCCTAGCAGCGTGTCTTCAGCTCCTACACCAAATCCCCATATGATGTGTCTTGTGCGCAACACATCATATGGGGACTTCCAAAGACGAAAAATGGCAGGTGCCACAGCAGTGAGCAGCTCCTGAAGCCAACCACAGCCAACCACAGCCAACTGCACTACCAGGCTGGCTCCGGGCTGCTGAGACTGCTGCTGCCGCTGCTGCTGCCACATTTCCCGGGGATATTAGATGAAATCTGGGGATGGAATTTGTCCAGGGACAAATTTGCAAATCCGGGGACTGTCCCCGGGAAACGGGGACATCTGGTAGCCCTAGTTTTACATGGAAATTAGTTCCAACCTAACAGGGCTTTGTCTGTTTAGGACCACTGGTTGCATCAAGCCACTTGTTATATAAAAGAAAACAGTTTAATTATGCACACACCATTACATATGCCATACCTATAGTGCATATGAAAGAGTTAAGGCCTTTGCTATAATAAACTTCTGCAGTATAAACTGTAAGCATCAATACCTATGTATTTTGGTACAGCTGTATCTATTGTGGTATGCACATGTTCATCTGCTGGCTACTTCAGGAAAACTTGAATGTACATGTATATATTATTATATGTATAATAATGCGCTTATAATTACACTTATAATAATGTGTATAACAATGCAGGTAATATGCAGAAAGGGAAACCACTGCGCCTCTCGGGCTTGCCGATCAGAAGGTCAGCGGTTTGAATCCCCAGCTCCTGCCAACCTAGCAATTCAAAAGCACATCAAAAGTGCAAGTAGATAAATAGGTACCTCTCCGGCATGAAGGTAAACGGCGTTTCCATGCACTGCTCTGGTTCGCCAGAAGCGGCTTAGTCATGCTGACCACATGACCCGGAAAAACTGTCTGCGGACAAATGCCGGCTCCCTCGGCCTATAGAGCGAGATGAGCGCTGCAACCCCAGAGTTGTCTGTGACTGGACTTATCTGTCAGGGGTCCTTTAGCTTAATATGCAGAAATTGTTTGAGTGGAGCCAGTGTGGGGAATGAGTTGCTTCTCACTGGTACCTAGTACAAGACAGGAATGTGGGGGGCGGGGGAGTCTGTATGGATAAGCTGGACACAGAGATTTTTTTTAAAAAAATCCCACTGCTACTCCAGATGCAGGCTGCATTTAAAACACACGAATCTCCCCACCGCCACTACCAACTAATCTTGGAAATTGTAGCTTTCTTAAAGTTGCTCAGAATTGTAGCTTTGTGAAGATAAGTTACACTTCACAAGATTCTCTGGGGTAAGCATTTTGCTTAAACATGCCAGATTCTTACAATGCTTGCAGCATACTTGGAAGGTTTGTTCAGTTATTATGCCCAATATTGGAATGGGGAGGAGGGACTCAGAGACAATTGTTTAGCTGAGGCACTACAGAGCCCCAGGCAACACTTGCAGGCCCTGCCTGTATGTTCAGCAATGTGAGTAATAAGAAGGTACATCCTGAGGTTTTGCTCCTCCCATCCCAGCAGGGACACATTTGGAAGCAGATGACATGAGCAATCCATGCGCTGCTGCCACTACTCCCAGCACCACCCACCTGCTCTGCCACTGCTGTTTGCCTTGCTGTGTCTGCTATTGGTAGAGCAGCGGTGCAAATTTCAGGCAAGAACATGCTAATTTCAAGATCTCGCCCAAAATCGTGTGAGATATTGCACGCTCCACAAGATCTCACGCAACTTCAGTCAATATCTCAACCAAAATGGATGTGCTGTGGCCCCAGACAGGTGTTTCTTCACCGTTAGCAGCAGGCCACCCACAGGATTACTGGACATTCAAGCCAGAGACCTACCTAGTCCAGCTTCCTGTTCTCACAGTGGTCAACCAGATGTCCCAGTGGGAAACACTTGCAAGCAGGACCTGAGTGTAGCAACACTCTCCCCACATGCAAATCCCAGGAATTAGGCATTCAGAGACTGAAATATACTCGGAGTCGCAAAGTGATTTCATGCTCTTTATTTAGCTCATAGTGGTGAGGAGGAATGAATGAAAGTCCCCTCACAGTATCTGCTTTATATACATTATTTACACAATGGGCTGCACGTGATTGGCTAATTCCAGGATTCTCCTGTAGGCCAATCAGGTTGTGGATTCACTTCCACCTGGAGCTGGATTGGGTGGCTCCTGCGGACCAATCACACTGCTGCATTGTTCTAGGGCCAATCAGACTGCTGCATTTTGGATCCTATTCAACTCAGTACATAACAGAGACCTACTGCCTCCAGTAATGAAAGGTAGAATGTAGCCATTGTGGCTGGTAGTGGTATATTTCATTTCTTTTCTTGCTTCTCCTTTTTCGGGGGGAGGCACTTTGTGTGGAGAGGGGGAAAGTTTTTTTTAATTAAAAAAACCAATCAAGTATGTGACGTGTAAGTGGACCCAACCGTTTGCGTGGAAAGGGGCTAATCCAGGAGCAAAGTTTATAAACAGAGAAACAGAGTACCACATGGAAGGAAGTTAGAATCTGGTTCCCATAGCAACAAAGGCAGTTGCCAGGCTACCTGAGAAAGGTATAACTGGCAGCATCCTAGCTCCCATTGTGCAAGTGGTTCCCCTCATGGCCCAGTTCAGCCCATGGATTCTGCTGTTGTTATTAAGTCTCTCCTTCAGTCTTGGCAGTGAAAGCAGCAACCTGCCCAAGGTGAGTGAGGACAGCATCAGTATTTTTCGTTAAACATAGGAAGTGTTCTGCTGGATCACTCCAATGACCCATCTAGTCCAGCAGTTATCATAATGGCCAAACAGATGCCTTTGGGAATCCCATTAGCTTACAGAATATGATTACGGTACTTCACGGAAGTTAGGCAAATGTTAACCATAAAAATATCACAATGGTCTGTTGATGCCTCTTCTTTTTAGATCAGGGGTGGAGAAGCCCAGAGGCCTCTCTAACTGGCCCTGAGAACTCTCCCTGAGCCACATCCCTTACCAACCCCTGCTTCACACCCTCCTGTATCATTTGAGTAAATTGAACATCTGTGTGATTGCCCTGAAGGTCCAACCCTGAGTGCACCGCTAAGTCTATTTCCAGGACCATTCTTAAATGTTTCTGCTTCTACTTCTGGATGTCCATTCGCCCTCACTTGGGCACTATCTGGTTTTAAACTCTTCATTCTTCTTTCAAAATAGGGATGGGTGATTCATTTGCTGTGTCAGTTTAGCCAGAAAGCAAACATCATCTCTCAGGAGAAGGGTAATTGGAGTGGCTCATTTTCTAAACTAATGGAGGGGGCTTATGAAATCAGTGTGGGACAGTATTAGTAAGATATAAATGTAGGAAGGTGGATGGGTGGATGGTCTTGTGATGCGACAGGTCAAGGGGACAGAATGTTCATTGTTTGAAAGCTCTACCCCACTATCTGATCATTCTGGTGCCATTGGAAGTACCTTTTCCCTTTAAGCTGCCCCTTGGCAACCTTCCTGGCCACCTTTCCTACATATGAGCAGGTGTCTGCTTCTCAGGTAAGCCAGCCAATTCTGTTCCTCACAACGGATGCGATCTTAGAATGAGCAGATAGGGACAGAAAGAATGACTGTCACTCAATAAATCTTAGCTGGTTTATTTATTGGTTGTATTCAACTAAGTCCTGCTCAGACTGAATAAATTTATTCACCCTAAGCTATTCATGCCTATTACCTTCAATGGTCTACTCTGAGAAGGAGCATGATTGAACACCAATTCATTCATTCATTCATTCATTCATTCATTCACAAAACCAGCTTGCAGTCATGTAACACATACTTCGTTTGAAACAACAGCAATCACGAAACAAACATTTCATAACATCGGTCTAACTATGATTAGAAAAGCTAAACTACAGGAGTTAAGAATAAAACCTAGCACTGCACTTGAACTGAAAAAACAAAACACAGTAATTAACACTGAAACAAGAAGAAATGTAGACCAGTTTTTTAAAACGATTTAAAATTTTTTATTAATGAAAACTTATTTTATTTTATTGTTACATCTATATCCCACCTTTTCTGCAAGTAGCTCAATGTGGTTGGTTACACACTTCTCCCCTTCTGCCTTATATCCTCAGAACAACTCTGTGAGATAGGGCAGACTGGGAGAGAATGGCTGCCCCAAGGTCACCCAGTGAGTTTTGTAGCTGAGTGGGGATCTGAACCCCAGTCTCCCTAGTCCTAGTCCAGCACTCTAATCACCACACTGGCTCTCTCTTATTAATCCGTTTTAACCAATTACATCTGCATTCATTTGCATATGAATCAAGACAAGACTGTTAAGAAATAATGATACGTTCTGTGTTTTTAGACAGTGCATGTATGTCACAGCAGATGCCTCTGTAGAGAGGGAAGAGTGGTAATCTCTTCTGTTCCATCTGCAGTTTTCAGAAACACTTGTGTTAAAAACAATTAACATTAGCAAACAAAGGATTGCTTCCAATGTTAGTCACATTTGGAATAGGCCCAATTAAATTAATAGACATGGCTTAGATCTGCCCAATCGGCCTCCTCTGAGTATAACTTAGTTCAGGGGTGGGTAACAGAATAATAGAATCATAGAATGGTAGAGTTGCAAGGGACCCCAAGGGTCATCCAGTCCAACCCCCTGCAGTGCAGGAATCTCAACACATGGGGCCCCATCCAATTTGAAACCATACAGGACCCTGCTTAGCTGGGTCAACTATGAGAGGTGGACAGGGGCAGCTCACCTGTTCATCTTCTGACATGATGATGACATCAGGTGGCTATTGGGTGGGCAGTCCCACCCATCTGTGAAAGTTGACCCATGGAGAGGTATCAGCTTTGATGGTGCATTCCTTGCTAATGCACAGAGACATCAATCCTGCTCTCTGCTTTGCCAGGGCATTTCCCTCATGGGATCCACGGACGAAGCTGCACCAAGCAGGATTGAACCCTGCCCCGCCCTGCCTATCAGCCAATGTCATCCAGTAATGTTGTCCGATTGAGATTGACCAATGTCAAGTGGGCCTCCTGCCCTAGAGGAGTCCCAACCACCACCATCACCGACTCAGCTTAGTACAACCCAAAAGCAACATGTTGCCTGCTGATTTGGAGATGCCCTTTGAGTTGATTACAAAGGCTTTTAATTAATTAAGTTCCATTTATTAAACATTTTGGCCCAGATAAGAAGTCAATCCCCCTTTCTGTCTACCCAGTGGGTTTGATTGGGTCATGGGCACAGTTCTGAGACCAAGAAGCTAGACCAGTTTTCCCCAACCTCATGTTGTGGCCTCCCATTTATGCATTTTTCACCTGTAGTCCCCTTGGAATATCCTGGGGGCCCCTAGGGGGCCACGTGGTCCCCGGCTTGGAAACACAGTGCTAGACCACACACTTATCCCAGGACAGCACAACCAGTTTGCAGAAGGGTTGTGGGAGCCTGTTTTCTCTTTCTTACTCCAGGCCGTCTACATAGCAAGGAGACATTCAACCAAACATGCAGAGGAAAGCTCCCACAGAACTACACAGCCAATCAGAGCACATGATACCTTACTAGAGATCACGCTACATGTTCTGACTGCTAAGTCATTCCTCCACCATCACTCCTTAAGTAGTTTACAGAGAACAGAATTAATACCCTAAATTACAACCTAAACGATCCCTTCTGCCGCATTTCCAACAACAGAGAGGTTGTGAGGACCGCTCATTCATTCCCTGAGCCTAAGGCTCCCCATTCCTTTGTTAGAAAGCATACTTTTGCCAGAACCTCCTCTTGCCCTATTGTGCTCAGGTGCTCATTTCTTTCTCCCTCCCCTCCTCCCTGCTGTTCACATAATCGCTCCCATCTTTGCAAACAGGTCACTGGGTACCCAAATGTACGGAGGAAGTCTAACGAAAGTTGCCCAGAAGGCAAAAAGCAAGCCCACCATGGTGGAACCCAGCTCAGCACAGATCATTAAGCAGCCACGGAAGAAGAAGAAGCGCATTCGGAGGCGGCGAATAAAATCCTGCGGCTCCCAACGGCAAAGGACCAAGCGCACCAGCAAGCTCAAAGTGCAAGGAAGAAGCTGCTCAGCCCTTAGGTAAAGGGCCGCCTCTCATTGGCTTCTCCCCATCTACAACTCTTCACAAGTGGCTAATACCTGCACTGCATCTGTAAGAACTCAATTGTATTGTGTGGCAGCACCAACCCTTTGGAACTCCCTGCCTATTGATACCAGGCAGGCACCTTTACTGTATTCTTTTTGGAGCCTGCTGAAGACATTCTTATTTAGACAAGCCTACCCAGATGTTTTAGGGACGTGGGTGGCGCTGTGGGTTAAACCACAGAGCCTAGGACTTGCCGATCAGAAGGTCGGCGGTTCGAATCCCCGTGACGGGGTGAGCTCCCGTTGCTCAGTCCCAGCTCCTGCCAACCTAGCAGTTCGAAAGCACGTCAAAGTGCAAGTAGATAAATAGGTACCGCTCCGGCGGGAAGGTAAACGGCATTTCCGTGCGCTGTTCTGATTCACCAGAAAATGGCTTAGTCATGCTGGCCACAATAGCTGTGCGCTGGCTCCCTCGGCCGGTTAAGCAAGATGAGCACCACAACCCCAGAGTCGGCCATGACTGGATCTAATGGTCACGGGTCCCTTTACCTTTACCTTTTAACCAGATGTTTAGAAAGTTTAGAAACGGCGTTTCAATGCGCTGCTCCCATTTGCTAGAAGCGGCTTAGTCATGCTGGCCACATGACCCAGAAAAACTGTCTGTGGACAAACGCCGGCTCCCTCAGGCAGTAAAGCAAGATGAACGCCGAAACCCCAGAGTCGTTCACAACTGGACTTAACTGTCAGGGGTCCCTTTACCTTTACCTTTTTACCCAGGTGTTTAGAAAGTTAGCATGTAATTTTATTTGTTTTAGTCTGTTTTATTGCCGTTTTAACTTTCTGTATGCTTTAAATTGTGGTTGTAAAATCTTTTAATGAAAATGTTATTGTTTTATCTCATTGAGGATATTTTTCCTCCAACCAAGCTTATTAAATAAAATAATGAATGAATGAATGAATGAATGCAGATGACATACTGCCTGGGAGTTAGGTCAAAATTTGGGATAATGGATCTGTTCCAAATCCTGGGTCAGGGGCTTGATAAAGCACATGATAAAACACATTTAACACACACTTAAAGTGCATCAGTTTCCCCTAAACAATACTGGAAGCTAGAGTTTCCCTCTCACAGAGCTAGAATTCCCAGCACGAGATGGGATGGCAACCCTTAAAATTCATGTAAAGGTGCTCTTGATAATGGTAAACTTTGAGATTATGGAAGGTTGGATGCAGGGCACATTGGCCTAAGGGCTTTTGCTTTTGCCTTTTGTGGGAGTATTCTGCAACATGTCATTGACACAATAATAGTGCATTAAAGGTAAAGGTAAAGGTAACCCTTACTGTTAAGTCCAGTTGCGGACGACTCTGGGGTTGTGGCGCTCATCTCGCTTTACTGGCCGAGGGAGCCAGCGTTTTTCCGCAGACAGCTTCCGGGTCATGTGGCCAGCATGACGAAACTGCTTCTGGCAAACCAGAGCAGCGCATTGAAACGCCGTTTACCTTCCCGCCAGAGTGGTACCTATTTATCTACTTGCACTTTGACGTGCTTTCGAACTGCTAGGTTGGCAGGAGCAGGGACCGAACAACAGGAGCTCACCCTGTCACAAAGATTCGAACAGCCGAACTTCCGATCGGCAAGCCCTAGGCTCTGTGGTTTAGACCACAGCAACACCCACGTGCACTAATAGTGCATTAGTGGTGGGTTTATACTGGACCATCCACATGTCATTCCACTTTATTAGCTGTTCTTCTTCAGTGCTACTGCATTATTGTTGCTTATAAGCACAATAAAAACTGAGCAAAGTAAATAAAATAAAACGAACCAGAGCATTTGTGGTATGAAAACAAATGCAATAATTTTGGCAGGAAGTTACAGGACATGCACCGGTTGGAAACAAAGCAGCATGTCTGTCCTGGAACATTTGCAGCTATAAACAGTATTGAGAGCGGCATCATGAGTGCATGGTAAAAAGAGTGCCTGTTGTAATGCCAGGAGTACAGATGATTCCTAGCAGATGTTTATATGCTTTTTGTCTCTTTTGTCTTGTACAGGCTGCCACTCCAAAGCCAAGAGAGGTGTTCCTGTTTCAAGGGGGCCATAGTCAACTTCACTCCAGAACCCAAAGTTGAAATCCTTCCATTCAAGGTATCCAAACTACATGAATTACGACTACAGTTTCGACCCCAGAATGTCCCTATTTCTCCCTGCCAGTGCTGCCGCCACCACAGCCCAGGGAGGAGAATGAGCCAGCGCTTGTCCCTAGCTGTGTCAGTGAGGGAGCATCCTGTGGCCTCTCTGTGGCCTTTCTATGGTCGCGCTTGCCATACTCCTCCCTTGGGCAGCTTGTAGCAGCTGCTGGGGGGTGAGCAAGGAGGAGGAGAGGCTGCCACTGCTGAGGCCCAGCCCCATGTGCCAAGCTGGCTCTGAGGGGCAGGCAGAGGACAGGACTGCCCTGGGCAGGAAGAAAGAGGAGTGGAGCAGAGGGCAAGGATTCTTTTTCTTCAACCGTCTGGAGGTGGTTGGAGGATGGATGGCAGCCAAGAGATTGAGGTTGAATCCTGACAAGACGGAAGTACTGTTTCTGGGAGACAGTGGGTGGGCAGGTGTGGAGGACTCCCTGAATGGGGTAACTGTGCCGCTGAAGGACCAGGTGTGCAGCCTGGGAGTCATTTTGGATTCACAGCTGTCCATGGAGGCACAGGTCAATTCTGTGTCCAGGGCAGCTGTTTATCAGCTCCTTCTGGTACGCAGGCTGAGACCCTACCTGTCCACAGACTGCCTCACCAGAGTGGTGCATGCTCTAGTTATCTCCCACTTGGACTACTGCAATGTGCTCTATGTGGGGCTACCTTTGAAGGTGACCCGGAAACTGCAATTAATCCAGAATGCGGCAGCTAGACTGGTGACTGGGACCGACCGCCGCGACCACATAATACCGGTCTTGAAAGACCTACATTGGCTCCCAGTACGTTTCTGAGCACAATTTGAAGTGTTGGTGCTGACCTTTAAAGCCCTAAATGGCCTCAGTCCAGTATACCTGAGGGAGAGTCTCTACCCCCATCATTCTGCCCGGACACTGAGGTCCAGTGCTGAGGGCCTTCTGGCGGTTCCCTCACTGCGAGAAGCCACATTACAGGGAACCAGACAGAGGGCCTTCTCGGTAGTGGCACCTGCCCTGTGGAATACCCTCCCATCAGATGTCAAAGAGGAGAACAACTACCAGACTTTTAGAAGACATCTGAAGGCAGTCCTGTTTAGGGAAGCTTTTAATGTTTAACAGACCACTGTATTTTAATGCTTTGTTGGAAGCCACCCAGAGTGGCTGGGGAAACCCAGCCAGATGGGCTGGGTATAAATAATAAATTATTAAATTATTATTAATTATAATAAATTAATAAATTATTATTGTTATTGTTTAAATCATTTATTTATTTATTTTACCAAAGAATAAAATAAAATCAGGATTAAGGGTGGTTTTTTTAGGATAGTGGAGGGTGTGTGTCCTGTGTCCCATTGGTGTAGTGGTGGTGGAAATGCTCTGCAGGTGTGGGGGACAAAAAATGGGGGTCAAAGAGGGTCAGTTGGGAGCAGTGAGAAATGTTCCTATCTTCATCTGATGAATGTATCTGGGTATGGTATTGTTTAGGGGGGGCGTTGCTGCTGTTATTGATACTATTCTTTTATATCTTATCATATGTGGACTTTGTACCATTTGGTTGTGCTCTTTTTGATGTTGTTTTATTTATTGTTTATGACTTCTTTTTGTAATTAAGTTCCCCGCCGCCACCCCCCTGCATGTTATAAGCCGCCTTGAGCATGGCTTTAACTATAGAAAGGCAGAAGGAAAATAAAATTACTGTATTTTCCCATGTATAAGACTATATCCCTCCCCACACAGATATTTTTTTTTAGTTTAAAATTGCGGGTCGTCTTATACACAGAATGTTGCAATTATTTATTTCTTAATTTTGGGCTCAAAAAATAGGGGCCGCCTTATATATGGGGGCATCTTATACACTGAAAAATACAGTATGTATGATTTATGTATGTATTAATGTACTTTCCCTTCGGAGGGCTTTAAAAGAGGATCAGACAAATTCACAGAGGTGAAGGCTATCAATGGCTACACCACGATGGCTATCTTCTTGCTTCCCTGTCAGAGGCAGTATTGCTTCTCAATACCAGTTGCTGGGAATTGCAGGGGGGGTGCTGTTGCACTCAGGTTTTGTTTGTGGGCTTCCCAAATGCATCTGGTTGGCCACTGTAAGAACAGGAAGCTCAGGACCAGCCCAAGACATTTTGGCCCTTTAGGCGAGCCGCAAAATGGTGTCTCCCTCTCCGCAAGGGAAGAAGGGGTGAGTGAAGATCTATACTGGGAAAAAGTGGAGAACAACCATCTGCATCAGGATCTGTTGCCCCTGTGGATCCTGCTGCCTGAGGCAGTCACCTCCCCTTGCCTCATAGGTGGGCTGGCCTTGACGATGCTGGAGCAGATCCAGCAAGGCTCTTCTTAACGATTTCACCAACAAACAAACAAACAAATTTTGCTTTGTTTTGTACATAATCCATCCTATTCCAGATTAGTGACTATAATGGGGGTTGTTTCATTCTGCTTGTATGGTATAATGCATTTATATTTATGTTTTAAATCTAAGTCAGTTGGCAACCTTTGAGTAACAAGCATTAACAAGTCTAAGTCACAGGAAAAACAATATAATACTAAGTGTGGCAACACCAGTGCTCTGGAACACCTGCCTATTGACGCCAGGCAGGTGCTTTGACTACATTGTTTTAGATGTCTGCTGAAAACCTTCAGCATGCCTAAGCCAGGTGCACAGAGCCATAGCAGCCAATCAGGCTTGAAGCTGGTTTAGATTAGTGATCCAGATGTGCTGTCCTGCTCCTCCTCATGTCTTCCCTTCCTTTGCAAACACAGGGACAGTTAAACATTCCTGGGGTGAAAGCTAAGGAGAAAGATGTGCCCAGCAAAAGGGTGGAGAGTTCTGAAAAACGAAAAAATGTTATCAGCATAAGAGAAAACCCAAGGTAATGCAACAAGAAGACTGTGTTTTGAATAAATGTGTGGTGCTCTCTGGAAACTGTTACCCCCATCGTCCTTAGCACAGGTACATAAGAAGCTGCCTTGTACTGAGTCAGACCATTGGTCCATCCAGTTCAATACTGACTATACTGACTGGCAGCAGCTCTCTGGGGTTTTAAATGGGGGTCTTTCCCAACACTACTTAGAGATGCCGGTGCCTGAACATGGGACCTTCTGTTTGCAAAGTGAGTGTTTTACCACTGAGCTGTAGCCCTTGGATAGAAGTTACCTGACAACATCTCCCTATTCTCAATGCCATTCTGAGATTTCATGATCCAAAAATCAATTTTAATATTAATTTAAAATTGCAACCCTGCATACCCAGGATGGGAATGGTGTCCCCTTTCAGAGCCCAGAATTGTGAGAGAGGTGCCTGTACTCTTGTCACAGCAGCAAACTAAATTTCACAATGTCCTATAGAACTTTTAAAAGTCATCCTTAAAAGCTTTAAGGACATTTCAAACTTTAATTAGCTGCTGTTGTGCAAAATGTGCGTCTGTTTCTAGGTGACTTTGCCCACAGTGTGTTGCTGTGAGGAAGGACCCTGTAGGTTAAATATTGTACCTGTCTCCTTCTGCTCCACACCCCAGGGCTAACAGCAACTTTGGGGGTGGGTGTTTTGAGAAGGAAAACACCAAGGTTACGCACCACCCTCCTCTTGTGCTACAGTTTTCATCAACATCAGAGGCCTCCACTGGTGCTTTTAAGATTCTAAAAGCACACTGGGATATCTTATTACAGATCACATTTAACTCACTTCTAAAACCACACATTGTCTGTTGAACCATGACTGACAGATTAACACTCCATGAAGCTGCTGATAACATAGGGAGATTATTGAGGGTGTTATATGCAGCTCCCTGTCAAGGCTCTTAACACAAGCCTGCAGCAAGACGGTCTCCTAGAGCCTGTACTTAAGGACTCCATGAGCATCTAACTCACTGTGCCTGTGCACAACAGGATTTGCTTTACAGAAGTGCTTTTGACATCAACAGCCAGAAATAGCTCTCTCGCACATTTAACACATAGTATGATTGCAAGGGCTCATCCACACTTCACCTAGTCCCGTGCCTAGAAAGCACAGGGCTGAGTGGTTTTCCGCTTGCCACATGCTTTCTAGGCACAGGTCCAAGCAGTTTTGCATTTGCCCCACAGCTTTGCCCTGGAAAACCCACTCTTCATTGCTGAATTGGAATAAGCAGCAAACCATGGGAAACCCGATTGCCATTTGGTCCACTTCAGAAGTAAACCAAAGGTTTTCCTGGAGCAAAGCAGTGGGACAAGCTGAGTTGTGGATGAGCCCATATGGTCAACATCAAGAATGAATAGGTGGGCTCAACTTGAATGACAAGTCTTTCAATGTAATTTAATGCTTCCCTTCCTACATTCAATTCAATACCTTTGTCTCCCATGCTGCCTGGACAAAAAGGTTGAAACAACCCAGCGCTGTGGAGAAGAGGCAATATCAGGCAGTCTCTGAATACCAGTTTATATATCCAGGTAAATCCAGGTATATCCAGTTTATATACCCAGGTATGTCTGGGATTCCCTGGACATATCCGGAATACTGAAGTAGGCAGCAGTGTCTGGGCAGGAATTGGTAAAATGTCTGGGGAAATCAGCAACTTTAAAGATCGACAGCTTTGTCTCCCCTGCCCCAAGCTCATCAACTTTTCTGTCTGGATTCTCTCTGGATTGTTTGATATATGGCAACCCTATTCTTGCTGATAGGGATGCGGGTGGCGCTGTGGGTTAAGCCACAGAGCCTAGGACTTGCCGATCAGAAGGTCCGCGGTTTGAATCCCCGCGACGGGGTGAGCTTCCGTTGCTCAGTCCCTGCTCCTGCCAGCCTAGCAGTTCGAAAGCACGTCAAAGTGCAAGTAGATAAATAGGTACCACTCCGGCGGGAAGGTAAACGGCGTTTCCCTGCGCTGCTCTGGTTTGCCAGAAGCAGCTTAGTGATGCTGGCCACATGACCCGGAAGCTGTCTGCGGACAAACGCTGGCTCCCTCGGCCAATAAAGTGAGATGAGTGCACAACCCCAGAGTCGGTCATGACTGGACCTAATAGTCAGGGCTCCCTTAAAACAAAACAAAAAGTAAACCCATTGGCTATCTATAGCTGAAACTGGAATGCTTTACAAAGACTGTCCCTGGACTTAGTACCGTATTTTTTTGCACCATAACACTCACTTTTTTCCTCCTAGAAAGTAAGGGGAAATGTCTGTGCGTGTTATGGAGCGAATGCCTGCGGGTGGCAGGGGGCGGGTGTCTGCTGCAGTCGTGAGCAGAGGATCCATGGTTCCCCTTCCTTCCCTCCTCCGTAGTTACAAAGCATGGATCCACATGGATCCTCAGGATTTTTGCATTGGGCTACTCCAAATTCACTCTCAGATCACATGTCTGTGGCCACAGCATGAACCACAAAAATCATATATCCACTATTTCATTTAGAATATTTTTTTTCTTGTTTTCCTCCTCTAAAAACTATGTCCGTGTTATGGTCCGGTGCGTGTTATAGAGCGAAAAATACGGTATATTAAAAATGGTGATTGGCTGTTGCTGAGAAAACAACTCACAACTTAGAAGTGATAAAACAGAACAGGGGGGCAATGGACAAATGATACACAATATGATGGCCATTTATTCACTATGCAAATGAAACTGGTCTTCCAGATACTCTCCAAAGTATCTTTGCAGATATGGCTATCCTGAGTAGTATGGCTTGAACTGTATTTCCCCCTGGGAAGAACAATTTGTAATGGATAAAACAACTTTCGTGCTGTTCTCAGGACTTTATATGCTGGATATTTGGATTATCTGTATGGATTAATAGGAATAATCTATGTTAATATGCGCCCGGATATTTGTAACAAGTGTGTATTATGGTATATATGTATATGTTACTGTATATGTAAAAACCAATAAAGATTGTTATATATATATTTTAAAAACACCACCCTGTTCAGATCCTTGGATCGACAGGACATTCACATCTACCTCTCTGCTCTGTAAGACTACTAAGTCCAGAGAGTCTCAAAGTCTGCCTTGCTGTCAAGACTGTTACCCTTTGAGTATGGCGCCCATTATGTTTTATAAATCTGTCTTTCCTCTGCAGGAAAGTCCGTTTACTATTGCACTGGCAAAAATGAAAACCAACAGCCTTGTACCCTCTCTACAACAAATGCAAGACATAAGCCATTGATCCAGAACCCTCAGTGCCAACAGGAGACAAAGAAAGCTCAAAGGTACAGTTCGAATTAGTTCCCATAACCTGAAATCCTGGGGAGCTGCTGCATGTCAGTGTAGGCAATTCTGAACTAAATGGACCAAAGGTCTGGCTCAGTATAAGGCAGCTTTCTATGTACCTGTGGCTAAGTAAGGGCTTCAGCTTGGTGGTAGAACATCTGCTTTGCATGCAGAAGGTCCCAGGTTCATTCAATCCCCAGCATCTCCAGGGAGGACTGGGAATGGCTCTGGTCTGAAACCAGCTAGCTACCAGCTAGTGTAGACAGTGAGCTAGATTATCTGCTGCATTTAAAGGCAGCTTCCTATGTCCCAAAGCCTATGTAATGTTAGTACCGGAATAAAGGCATGTTCATTTCCTCAGTTGGCCCTGCTTCCATTTCCAGCCCCTTCCTCTGCTGAATTTTGGATTGTAAGTCGTTTGGAGCAGCAGCTTAGAAAAGCGCCATGTGGGGGCATTGCTGCTTAGTGACAGCAATCCTTCTTCCTAAAAACAGAAGTTGGTTTGTACAGGAGGCAGTGGTGGCTGGTAGCTGTTGAAACTGGTAGGGTGGAAGATGGGGAGCCCAACAGTAGGTGGCGCCAGAACCAATGATAGGCTGAGCTAACTAATTCTAGCTTTTCCCCATCCTCCTCCCTGCTGAATTTTACAAGAGCAACACTGTCACTAAGGAGGAGGAATCCGATACGCACCCTGGATCTGCAAGTATTTGGGCAAGTTGGGGCTGGTTTGGCAGACTGAGCTTGCTGGGGGTCAGTGCCTTATTTGCCCTAATGGACCAGTCCCCACTGATGGGAAGAAGGCATTCTGGCTACTTATCCTGGGCCCAAGTTCAGCAGGCAGTTCACAAAAAAGAATTAGTGCAACTGTCTCTCTGTGGTCCCCACACCCCCTTGCTTCTTCCTCTACACCTAGGGGGAAAGCAAGCACTGATGCCAAATGCCTGATTGGCGGTGAGTTTCTGAGAAGCATGCCCCTGAACACCCTACCGCACGGACTTGCCAGCCTGACGTACAAAATCAATAAATTGGTGCTTGTCAACAAAAAGGCAGAGGCGTTCCCTGAAGAAAACCCTGCAAGCCCAGCAGAGCAACAGCCAGCTCCTGAAAAAGCAGTGCCCCCAGCAGACGTCTTCCATGGGTACCCTGCAAGGAAAGGGGGCAAAGAAGGATGGAGTGGAGATATGGGGTATGACCCAGACTGGTTCATACAAGGAGGTGCTAGGAATGCGCCTACTGAGTCCCACGCGTGTCCAGGGAGGCCCCCAATGCTGAGACCCGTGTCGGCAAAGGATTGCTATGAAGGCTATTCTCTGACCCAGCTCTTCAGCAGCAGAGAGAAATGGAATGGTGAGACTTTTGGAGAAGTGGACACCACTGGAATCCAGCCGGGCCTTGGCGCGAGCAGGAGAGCCGCTATCACTCATGCCCGGAGCGCCATTGTCATCCCATATATCAGCCAGGACTCCTCCAGCGAAGGCAACTGACACCATGGGTGCCCAGGTCCCCCACCCCTGGCATGTAACCATTTGCCAGCCTGCAGTGAGGGAGAATGTGGCTGGAATGCTTGCACCCCACACCCGTGAGGGAAAGGGGCAGATAAACTCTTTTAAAGTCATGAGGAGCTGGAGGTGCAAGCCCCCAGGGACTGACACCTGGTGGACTTCGGATGCAGGAATCCCAATTTCACTGTCAGATCTAGCTGAACAAGGACAACGTTGGGGCAATTTTTTAAAAATATACCCTAGACATGTGAAAGGCTTGACAATAGCAGCAACAATAAAATTTTATATTTTAAAATAGTTTTGTGAAATAAGTATATATTTGAGAATGAAAGCAAGGAGTCTAGCTCAGTGGTCTTCAACCTTGGATCACTGGATGTTCTTGGACTACAACCCTAACCCTAACCCTGGCTTTAGGGCTAAGCTGGCCAGAGATTATGGGAGTTGTAGCCCAGGAATATCTGCAGACCCAAGGGACCAGAATACTGGTCCACCTAATAAGAAGGAAATGGGTCGAAATAGCAAGGCTGAACATCAGGAGGGACTTCCTAGTACCACAAGCTGTTTGACAGTGGAGCTGCCTGCCTTGAGAACTGGAGATACTTAAACTAAAGCTGGACAGTCATCTGCCAAGGATGCTATAGCTGCATCCTATATTGGCTTGTACGACTAGGAGTTAATTCTTTGCAGCTTAGCTTAGAATACTTGGCAGAGGATCATTTGTCTATTCAAGGACCACGGGGAGAGAATTAAGAACTATGGTTCCAATTGAGAGGGGTGCATGGAACACTGGCAGTGGTGTTGCTTTTTGTGCTTCCTTGCCAGTACCACCAACTCACCTAGGGCTACTTCAAAGCTTGTGGGTTATGACTTTGGCACTTTAAACTGCCTTCCTGCCCTGCATCCAGGAAGATGCTTACATGCACTTCTCACTGAAGATGCACTTCTTTGCCGTTGACTTTGATACCCGAGGTATTTTCAAGGTGACTGATTTAACAGTTCTAAAATACTGAATTTGAAATTGTTGTAACCTGGAGCTGCTGTTGAAGGGCAGGTAATAAACAACACTTTCAAATAAAGGGCTGTCACATGGATGACGGATCAAGCTTGCTTTCTGCTGCTTCAGAGGGCAGGACCTGAACCAACAGATTCAAATCACATGCAGGGATTTTCTGACTTAGCTTTAGAAAGAACTTCCTGGGGATCAGAGCTATCTGACACTGGAACACAGACTCCCTTAGAAGGTGGTGGACTCTCCCCTCCATTGAGGGTGGTCATGTGCCATGGATTCTTTAGCTGCAATTCCTACATTGTAGTGGGTTGGATTAGATGACCCCTGGGGTTCCCTTCCAACTCTACAATCCTATGAATGATGATGCCGCCTCCTCCCAATAACCCTCACATGTTTCTAGGTAGGCACTTGCTGGCAGCCTTGTCACTCCCTTGCATTTCTTGCATTTCCTTTGCTTTTTGTGTCTCTAGAGGCAATTGTGGGGATGGTTTGGCAAGAGCTGGTCAGAAATCCAAGCAAATGTTGTTGAGACCCCTGGTCCTGGGATGGGAAGGCCTGGTTCTAATGGCTCAGACAGGTCATCGGTGGTGCAGATCTTTGTTGGGAGGTCGTGCTTTGCCTCTGAGGGCACTCCAGGTCTGGGCAGAGCTAAACCTGGATGCAGAAATCAAGAAAACCTTTTTCACTGGACCACAAATCCTGGAGGCTGTGCTATGGCCACTGATACTGTGGCACTGTGATCAGCTGTCCCCTCTTCATACTTAAGAGGCAAACCGCTCAGACCCAAGAGCAAGCTCCGAGATTGGGGACAGCAATGCAGCCTTAGGGTCAGCCGACAGAATGCTCAGGCAGGACGGTATTGCACCCTAGATGGCACCATGGAAGCAAAGCACAAGTGCTAGGGCTGGAGAACAACTCTCAACACCCTTGACCTCTGGCCATGCTGGCTGGGGCCGATAGGAGCTGGAGTACCTCCAGCGGTACTTGGAGGGACTGCATGTTACCCCTCCGGCCCTGTGCTCAGTGGGTCAGGAGATAACTCTGGTTCATGGAAGCCACTATTAAGAGACCCCGCCTGGTACATTAACACATTCAGTGGGACTCACCTCCAAACCAAAAGGGAAATTTGTGAAGTAAGAGATTAAGTAAACGGACAGCCTTTGAAACTTATTTCACTGTCTTCTCTAAAGACAATGAAAGCTAGCGTGGTGTAGTTGTTAAGAGCGGTAGTCTCGTAATCTGGTGAACCAGGTTCGCTTCCTCGCTCCTCCACATGCAGCTGCTGGGTGACCTGGGATACTCACACTTCTGTGAAGTCTCTCAGCCCCACTCACCTCACAGAGTGTTTGTTGTGGGGGAGGAAGGCAAAGGAGATTGTTAGCCGCTTTGAGACTCCCTAAGGGGAGTGAAAGGCAGGATATCAAGTCCAAACCCTTCTTCATCATCTTCTAAAAAGAGAAGCCAAGCTAGAAGAAGATGCCTTCACCCCAGTATGGCTCCCCTTTATCACATACTCAGCCCAACAAGACAATGACAAAAATCAACCAACAACATACAAATCAATATGGCTAACCTGATCCAAAACACCCACCCACCCCACTCACACATGAAAACAAAGATCACCACAGCCAATCACAAACAAACAACCACACCCTAGGCCAACCCCAACCTCTCTCACCACCAAAGAAACACAAATGAACAGCACGAGCAATGCTGACACCAAACCCTACATATATTAAGTAAAATAGAAACATCGCCACCCCACCCCCACTCACCTTTCCCCCCTCCACCTCTTTCCCCCTTTTCTTCCTAATGTCTGAACAAATGAAACTGATCTGTACAAAATGTTATTTGAAAAAGAGAGACATTGCACATACTTTTGTAAACCAAGAAAATATTTAATAAAAAAAAGAGAAGCCAAGCTTCACAAATAATTCATTCCCATTAAATTACAAGGCTTCTATATGCAAACATCTAAAAAAAAAAATAATACAAAAAATACCGTATTTTTCGCACCATAAGACGCACCGGCCCATAAGACGCACCTAGATTTTTGGGGGGGAAATAAAGGGAAAAATTTTTATTTCCCCCCCAGGTGCGCTGCGCTACACCAGGAGCTTGGGGCATGCGGAGCTCAGCGCGCCCCAAGCTTCTGCGTGCCGGCAAGGTCTCCGCTAGCGTGGGAGAGCTGGGCGCCTCTCCCAGGGCTAGCGGACCCCTGCGCTAATCCAGAAGCTTGGGGCAGGCTGAGGTCAGCGCGCCCCAAGCTTCTGCGTGCCGGCAAGCAGTCCGCTAGCCTTGGGAGAGCCGCGGGCCTCTCCCAGGGCTAGCGGATCGCTGCGCTACACCAGGAGCTTGGGGCGTGCTGAGCTCAGCGCGCCCCAAGCTTCTAGGTGCGCGCAAGCAGTCCGCTAGCCTTGGGAGAGCCGCGGGCCTCTCCCAGGGCTAGCGGATCGCTGCGCTACACCAGGAGCTTGGGGCGTGCTGAGCTCAGCCCGCCCCAAGCTTCTAGGTGCGCGCAAGCAGTCCGCTAGCCTTGGGAGAGCCGCGGGCCTCTCCCAGGGCTAGCGGATCGCTGCGCTACACCAGGAGCTTGGGGCGTGCTGAGCTCAGCCCGCCCCAAGCTTCTAGGTGCGGGCAAGCAGTCCGCTGCCGCCCCAAGCCTCGCGCACCCGCAGGGACCTCCTGCCGGGTGCGCGAGGCTTGGGGCGGCAGCAGACTGCTTGCGCGCACCTAGAAGCTTGGGGCGTGCTGAGCTCAGCGCGCCCCAAGCTTCTAGGTGCGCGCAAGCAGTCCGCTAGCCTTGGGAGAGCCGCGGGCCTCTCCCAGGGCTAGCGGATCGCTGCGCTACACCAGGAGCTTGGGGCGTGCTGAGCTCAGCGCGCCCCAAGCTTCTAGGTGCGCGCAAGCAGTCCGCTAGCCTTGGGAGAGCCGCGGGCCTCTCCCAGGGCTAGCGGATCGCTGCGCTACACCAGGAGCTTGGGGCGTGCTGAGCTCAGCCCGCCCCAAGCTTCTAGGTGCGCGCAAGCAGTCCGCTGCCGCCCCAAGCCTCGCGCACCCGGCAGGAGGTCCCTGCGGGTGCGCGAGGCTTGGGGCGGCAGCGGACTGCTTGCCCGCACCTAGAAGCTTGGGGCGTGCTGAGCTCAGCGCGCCCCAAGCTTCTAGGTGCGCGCAAGCAGTCCGCTAGCCTTGGGAGAGCCGCGGGCCTCTCCCAGGGCTAGCGGATCGCTGCGCTACACCAGGAGCTTGGGGCGTGCTGAGCTCAGCCCGCCCCAAGCTTCTAGGTGCGCGCAAGCAGTCCGCTGCCGCCCCAAGCCTCGCGCACCCGGCAGGAGGTCCCTGCGGGTGCGCGAGGCTTGGGGCGGCAGCGGACTGCTTGCCCGCACCTAGAAGCTTGGGGCGTGCTGAGCTCAGCGCGCCCCAAGCTTCTAGGTGCGCGCAAGCAGTCCGCTAGCCTTGGGAGAGCCGCGGGCCTCTCCCAGGGCTAGCGGATCGCTGCGCTACACCAGGAGCTTGGGGCGTGCTGAGCTCAGCGCGCCCCAAGCTTCTAGGTGCGCGCAAGCAGTCCGCTAGCCTTGGGAGAGCCGCGGGCCTCTCCCAGGGCTAGCGGATCGCTGCGCTACACCAGGAGCTTGGGGCGTGCTGAGCTCAGCCCGCCCCAAGCTTCTAGGTGCGCGCAAGCAGTCCGCTGCCGCCCCAAGCCTCGCGCACCCGGTGGGACCTCCTGCCGGGTGCGCGAGGCTTGCAGACACTCCCCGCACGCACTCTTCCGGCTGGGGAGGTGACCCGCGGCTATAGAGGCTCCTGCCATAGCCGCACGTCACCTCTCCAGCCGGGAGAGGGTCGCGGGGGGCTGCTTTAGCCCCGTGCGCGTGCTCTCCCGGCTGGAGAGGTAACATGGGGCTGTAGAGGTTCCTGCCATAGCCGCGTGTCACCTCTCCAGTCGGGAGAGGGTCGCGGGGCTATGGCGTCTTTGCTCCATAGGACGCACACACATTTCCCCTTCATTTTTGAAGGGGGAAAAGTGCGTCCTATAGAGCGAAAAATACGGTACATACATGGTCAGTTTCCTCTCCCCATAATACCAAATCCATTATTATTATTACAGCTATTATATTTATTTTTTATACCCCCAAAGCAGTTTACAAATCAAATAAGGACAGCTGTATCAAATTTGCCCTAGAAGGCAATCTTGAGGGCAGAGCTGTCTTCTGGGGCAACAGGCCAGATGAGATTTGGCAACCCCAATCCGAAAAACAGGCGAAAGGTTATGACTGGAGTGTTTCAAGCATCAAGACGTGGGTCTGGTCTCTGCTAGGAGATCAACACAATAAACTTTGTCGTATAGGCTCGGGGAAGCGCAGCCTAGAGTGAGGGTGGAGGAGCCGCTGTTGGCAGGGGCAAGTCCACAGTTGGGGTTTCGGCGGCGCCTTGGACAGGGCTGGGCTTGCGGAGTTCCAGTTTCTCAATGAGCTGGTTGTAAAGCTCCTTCAAGGCTTCTCCACTCTGCCCGACAAAAACACAAGTTTTAGAAAGGTGAAGAAACCTCAAAACCTGAAGCTGTTAAATCACACTTTAACTCTAGCTGTTACTAGCATTTCTTCCCACTATTTCTTGTAGGCTGTCTGTTTAAACACATACAC
This sequence comes from Podarcis bocagei, assembly GCF_964188305.1. Lineage (NCBI taxonomy): Eukaryota > Metazoa > Chordata > Lepidosauria > Squamata > Lacertidae > Podarcis > Podarcis bocagei. The sequence continues at coordinate 10,082,964 of NC_138140.1, forward strand.
ACACACTTTCAAAGGTGTGTTTATCCATCAGCTGTGTTTAGTTGTTGAGCTGGGGGACCATGCAAAATTATGAATAAAGCAAATGGCACCAAGGAAGGCGGACCTGGAAACGTTGCCGAGGAGAGAATGGTATGTCTGACAGTCAATGAAACTCTCCTTTAGGAGTGGGGGAACCTATGGATCGGGGGCATTGAGTGAATGCAAATTGCACCTTTGTACATGAGGCTATTTTCTCTGCATCCTTTCCCCGCTCCTCTGTATCCTCCATTAAGGCAGGTGGCCTTGAATTTAGGTTTTGAACTCTACGGCCCGAAAGACTGCACCATTCCCTTACTCTCAAGTTTATGTGGTATGGATTGCACCGTGTCCTTAGTGGTATAGCATTTGCTTCATGCAGAAGTTCCCAGGTTCAATCCCTGGCATCTCCAGGTAGGGCTGGGAAAGACTCCCTGTCTGGAACCCTGGGGAGCCACCGTCAGTCCGGGAAGACAATACTGAGCTAGATCTGACACAGAGGAGTGACCATCCGAGACAGGAAGGTCCACTGGTGATAAATGCAGGCCACAATGCAAAGTTTGAGCTTGCCAATCAGGTAGCCTGAAGTGGTACCTCCTGGATTCAGAACCCACCTCCCACCAGTCTCAGATTCTTCCAAGGTAACAGCTACCTCTACACCAAAGGTCTCACCCCTTTCAGGTACAAAGCAGGATGAGTGAAAGGTGTGGCTGGTGATAGTTGCGAGGCCCATATAGAAAGACCTGGAACGCCACATTAGATCCCAGGGTGGGGTCTGAGGGTCCCTACCAGAAGTGTCTGTGTCCATGTGTACAAATCCAGATATGGCTTCCGGTTCAAAGCATAGCGTGCCTTCCAAGAAAATCATTCAGGGCAAAACAAATGACTGTGGTACTTATGTTCACTCCATATCCCCACCACCACTTTACCTGCTTGGGAGGCTCCAGTGACTTCTGCAGGAACTCCAACTTGGCAGGTGCCACCTTGTGGTGGAGGTGAAGCAGGAGCCTCAGTACGTGTCTATGTACATTCTCCTTCCTGTTAAGTAGCAGAAGAGATGAAATGCCTAGAGCTGAAGGACTCTTGGCTGGGGGGTTGGGCAGTCCACTCCCCATCTGTTCCCTCTGGGTACATTGCTTTAGTGGGGAGCAGGTGTCTCTTATTGTGGAGGGGGCTGGTCAAACCCCAAACCCTCTAAAATGGCTTGCAGAAGAAAATATAGAACATTCTTAAGAAAATACTAATAAAATTGAACTTTTTTTTTAAAGGTAGATAACATTTATGAAAAAATAGATACAATCTCAGTTTTTTTAAAAAACCAAAAATCGCCCAACAAAACAGCATAATCAGGTAGGCTTGCCTAAATAAACAAACAAAAGCTTTTTGCGGGCATTACAAACAGTAGATTGAATACAGCCCAGTTCAATGACAGCACCAGCCTAATAGTAAGGCCATTGCCTGCAAATTCTCTCACTGAGAGCCATGTGAGGCTGTTTCAGAAAAGGACAGTACCTCAAGCAGGTGGGGAGGAAGAAGTCATCAAAAAGGCTAGTGCAGAACTCCTCTTGAGCAAACTCATCGCTGAGGAGGGTGAGGTTGCTGGTGAACAGGTGCAGGAAGATGTCACCGAAGGCCAGATCATTGAATGTCTCCCCTGCAGGACCAAAGCAGCAACAGAGAATCCCCAGGTGATCCTGAGAGGCAATCCTTTTTACCAGGCACATTTCTATCCCACCTTTCTCCCAGGCAGATCAGGGAAGGGCCGAAGCATCCACCTTGCACACGGAAGGACCAAGGCAGGATCCCTCTCTTTATGTGTGACATGTTCTAAGTTGTACTGAGCCATATGCAACCAACTCTGAGACTGTATGCTAGCTCTCTTGTATCTGGTTGTTCTGGGTTGTAGCCAAAATCTAATCCTACTCAGAACAGACACACTGAACATGATGGATGTGACTAACTCAGGCCCATTCATTGGGGTGGGGTGGGGGGGGTCTACTCTAAGTAAAACTGAGTTGGCAATATCGCTCGGTTCTGCAGGCAACTGTTTGGGAAACAAAGGAGGGAGATAGTAGTAGTAGTAGTAATAAAATAATAATAATAATAATAATAATAATAATAATAATAATAATAATAATAATAATTTATACCCCACCCATCTGGCTGAGTTTTCCCAGCCACTCTGGGCGGCTTCCAACAGAACACTAAAATACAATAACCTATTAAACATTAAAAGCTTCCCTAAACAGGGCTGCCTTTAGATGTCTTCTAAAAGTTTGGCACTTGGCACTGGACCGAAGTGTCCGGGCCGAACGGCAGATCCTTTGGAAGGGCAACTTACCAAGGGCGGGGAGCATCCGGAGAAGAGCATTCTTGTTCCTCTGCTTAGTGATGTGAAGCACGTAGTAGAGCCCAATCTCGCAGGCGATCCGGTGCTCTTGCAGAAATCTAGGGTGCAAAAGAGTTTTAAGCTGCCATTCCCCACTATTTCCAGGAATGAACAGAGTGAATTGGATTCAAACTTTCATTGCTCTAGCTACAAGCATCTTTGGAGTTTAAGAGAGAACTGGTGGTGTCCCATGCTGGTCCTACTCAGAGTAGATGCCCTTGAAAACAATTGGGAAGATTAACTCAGATGCAAGCCAGAGATTCCAAGCCCAGCCAACTGAAGGAAGCACTGGCTGCACATACATGTTAGATTCATAGAATCATATAATTGCAGAGTTGGATTGCAGGAATCACAGCGAAAAAATCCCTAACAGATGGCCAGCCAACCTCTAGTTAAAAATCTCCAGTGAATGAGTTCAACACTAGAGGCCACAGCCTCCTCAAATGTGGAGCCATCCCTGGAGGTGGGATGGAGCCTAAAGCTCTCTTCTGGCTAGAGCGACAGGAAACAGATTACTTCAACCCGTTATGGTCTCTCCCCCCCCCCAATAGCTCTCCACTTTCTCTGGCCACGGAGTTAGTTCCCTTCCTTATGGGTCTTTTTGGACACACCTCCACTGCTTTGCTCACAAAGAGGACTTAAATGGCAAGACGCTTCAGTGTTCGATATGACTCACTTGGGAAATAAATCTGGGATTGTGGTGGGGTAAGTTGCTGGGCCCTTGTCTTCCAAAGGCAGCTTCTGGTCAACGGTGAACGTGTGGTCATCCACCACGAAAGACATCAACAGTGGTAGGAACCTGGTAATCAAGTCTACTTCCTGAGGAGCAGAGAAGGAAAGTGAGGGTCAATGGTCAGAAAATGGAAGGCAGGGACGGTGGGAACCTGTGGGTTTCCAAATGCTGTGGGACTCTTAACTCCCATCAGTCAGCATGGCTTATGGTCCAGGGTGATGGAAGCTGTAGTTCAGCATCTGGGTCACAGGTTCCCAACCCCTGCCCTACAGCCTGAAAACAGATGACCTTTCAAACCGATGGAGAAGCAACAGGCCCTGTAAAGCAGATTTGCTAAGTCTGGGCTGCCACTCTGAGCAACTTTTCTCATTTAGAAGCTATGCAGAAGTGTCACATGGGGAACGGCAGTGGCTCAGTGGCAGAGCACCTGCTCTGAATGCAGAAGGTCCTAGGTTCAATCCCTGGCATCTCCATGTAGGGCTGGGAGTATCCCTCATCTGAAACCCTGGAGAACCACTGCCAGTCAGTACAGACAATACTGAGCTAAATGGGCCACTCCTCTGCTCCTTTGTAGATTCTCTCTTCTCCCTCCTGATTTCCCTTGCTACCTGCCCTGTCTCTCAAATCTAGTGCTGTACCTCCATGTCAGGGAACTGCCATCAGAGCTAGACGCGGAGGGAAGGCTCCAGAGGGATGCCGGAGAGGGTCCCAGTAGGGAGAGGGGCAGCCCATTTGCTGGGGAATTAAATCAGCGTAACACCAGTGGAGAAGGGGGGCAGATGGGGGAATCGGAGAGGAGGCTCCAAGACTCCTCGCCGGAGACCAGCGGAGAGAGTACGGGTCCTCCGCTGCCCACACCCTCCCTGCGCAGAAGGCTTCCACGCAGGGAGACTAGGCAGAGACTAGGCGTCAAAGAATTTTTGTGCTGAAAGAAGTTCAAGAAACGCCCACTGACGGATTCTGCCAGCGACTGAGACAGTCACGATGCTGGAGGCTGTTCAATCAGAAAGGGTTTAACCAGGTAACCTAGCCAGGAGTGGCGGCAACTTACGCACGAGCAACCCCTAAACCCATTACACTCCAGCTTGCACACAACCACATCTCCTATCTCTGGCCTACACAATCATTACTGATGTCCAGCCCAGACCTGGGAGAAGCACTCGCAGCCATACGTGTCTGGAGAGGTCCAGCTCTTCTACAGCGTGACACTCTAAGCGAGAATTAAATCTTAAGCATCACAGGCAGCTCAAAGTGATGCACACGGGCACTCTTACCATTCTGGGTTCCTTAAAGATCTGACTGTCAATCATGTCCCAGGCTCCCTGTCCCAGTGTCAACATCCTCAGGAGAAGCAGAAGATCGGGGCTTTCCTGAAAATTCAAGAATAGCAAAATAACTCATCAGCACCCTTTTCAAATCCTAAAGAACTTTTAGAGTCCTGCAGGATATCAGATCAAAGGCTTTATTGTTGGAAGGGAAGAGCATCTTTCATGCACGCAGAAGGTCCCAGGCTCAATCTAAAGCACCTTCAGGTAGGGCTGGAAATGTCCTCAGCCTGAAATCCTGGAGAGCAGCTGCCAGCCAGCGTAGGCAAACACTGAGCTAGATGGACCAATAAGGCAGCTTCCTATGTTCCCATATAGTCCAGCATCCTGTATCCCACAGTGGTCAGTCAGGCCAGATCCCCATTCTGACTACAGACTGCTATGCAAGTCTTCTGCACATTTCTCTTGGCAACTGGGGAAGATGGAATGGTACACTTGTGGGGGTGGGGGGTGGGGTGGAGATGTGATCCTGGGGCCTTCAGTTGCTGACTATCTGGGAGGCCAACAATGTCTCACTCACCCTGGGTAACATATCCTGCCCAATCAGTTCTTGCAGGTGGCGGATGGTGCTCAGAGCCAAGGTGTTGATGGCAAACGGATCACACAGTATCATGGATAAATCCCTGTTGGGGTAAGGTGGACAGAAAGTAACAGCACATCAAACACATAGGCCCACAACTGAAATAGGTTTGCTCACACAAAATTATTATTCTGGCTCCTTTTGAAAGCCAGAAAGTCCGTCAAATAATAATGATATTATTGTAGCCATCTACATATGTAGCCTTTGAAAATATGGAGGAAGATCTCTCTGTAAATGTGAATGTTACCAGGCGTACCTTCCATTTAATTAAACAGGTATTGCAACTGGGAGTTCTCAGACTCCCAGATTAAAAAGGACACTTTTTAATCACATGTAAATGAGCTTTTTAAAAAGAGATGCTCTGCTGGCTTCTCAGCGCCAGCCTACTTATGGGCAATCAATGATCTTCAGCTAAAGGCCTACAGGTTAGATTGCTGCAATGCATTATACGTAGGGCTGCCTCTGAAGACAGTTCAGAAACTTCAGGTAGCGCAGAATTCAGCAACCACGTTGCATACCAGAGCAAGACGGTTTGAGCATATTACACAGATCTGGGTCTGACTGCACTGGCTACCAATTAGTTTCCGGGCCCAATTTAAAGTGTTGGCTTTGACCTATAAAGCCTTAAATGGCTCAGGACTGCAATACTTCAAGGACCACCTCTTCCCATATGAACCTACTCAGACCCTGAGATCATCTTCTGAGGCCCTTCGTCGTGTGCCTCCTCCTCGAGAGGTCTGGAGGGTGGCAACACAAGAACGGGCCTTCTCTGCAGTGGCTCCCTGTCCATGGAATGCTCTCCCCAGGGAAGTTTGCCTGGCGCCTTCATTATACACCTTTAGGCACCAGGCAAAAGTATTCCTTTTTAACCAGACCTTTGGTTGATCTGATTGACATCCTATGCCCTTTTAAAATGTGGGTTTTTTTCCCGGGGGGGGGGGAGTGTTATTGTTTTTGATTATATATTTTGTGGTTTTATATTATGATTTTGTTCTGTGAATCATCCTGAGACCTTCGGGTATCGGGAGGTATATAAATTCAATAAATACAGCTCAAACACAACTCCTCTATAACAGTGGTGGCCTTGAAGATGTGGTAGGACTCCTACTCCCATCAGCCTCAGCCAGCATGGCCAGTGGGCAGGGATGATGGGAGTTGTAGTCTTTAGGATGTTAAGTTCAGCAGAGGGAGGCCTCTTGGTAGTTCAACCTCTCTCAGAAGATTTTGCTATGCTGTCCCTTTTCTCCTTCAAATGTCATTTCCCTTTCCCTAACTACTTGATTTCTTTTTTTCTTGACAAACAAGCTGGCTTGATGTATCTTGGCTACCAAGTATAATACTATAATATTAATAAAAGTATTTTTAAAACTAAGGGTAGTTTAGGGTGGTGGCCCAGGGGAGGGCATCATTACGGCAGCCCATACGTTATGGAATTCCCTCCCCACAGAGGTGCAGCTGGTACCTTCATCATGCAACTTCTGGCAAATGCTGAAGATTATTATGTATTATTTGTTCAATTTATGTACCACCCTTTATCCGAAGATCCCGGGGTAACATACAACATTAAAAACACAATCACACAGAATAATAATAATAATAATAATAATAATAATAATAATAATAATAAAACACAGAGAAGGGCCTTGGAAGACAAGCGTGGGGTCTGAGTCAGTTTGTAGGGGGAGAGGAGGTCCTTAAGGTATTGAGATCCTGAGCCTGGAATTGGACCTCGAAACTAATTGGCAGCCAGTGCAATCAGGCCAGGATGGGTGTTATAAGCTCAACTCATTTTGCCCAGGTGAGCAACTTGGCTATCAAATTTTGCACCTCTTTATCCTGGCCTTTGACACACAAGATGTATTTTTTTCCAGCCCCCCCCCCCCAATATTCCTGTGGCTGTAAATCTGTTATAACCATTTTTAATTCTGAATTTTAAATTGTTGTAACCTGACCTGGGATTTGTTGGTGAAGGGCAGACAGTACATTAGTAATAGTCCAGGAATATCTGAAGGAGTCACAAGTTCCCCTTTCCAAAAACACGTTACTACCAAAACAGGTGATGGAACATTGTGCCTTCCCCTCAGGAATATTTCCACTCCTACCACAACCCTTTTCAAAATATTAATTCCTTTAACACCCAGTCTCAGATTCGTGTGGGTAACTCAAAACCTGGTGAACCCACACTGTGAAATCTGTTGGTGCTAATTAAATGAGTTTTTCCCTCTCTATGAAAATGGAGTGACACTCTGTACAGAGAAAGAAGCAAGGCTGGTGGCAGAAATGACTGGCAGAATCCGTGACCAGGGAGAAGAGTCGGCAGAAAAAGATTGGAAAAAAATTTAAGGACTATCTACAAAAATATTGTAAAATTAAGGAATGTTGAATGATGTTGGATTGAAATTAAGCGGTTTCTAGCTGTAATGGTTAAAGGAATTTGATAAAATGGTTTTCTTTTATTTAAAGATATAATAACTTAAGATGTTGGAGGAAAAATAAGGTATTTTCTTTTCTTTCTTTTTTCAAGCTGTAATGCTTTGAGATAAGGATTTGCTGTATAAATAAAATGAACTGGGTATACAAGAAGGGGAGGTATGAGGAGGTCGGGGAAATATGTTATTAGAAAATAAGTTGTGAAATTTATGTGTTTTTGTTTTTATGTTTGCTTTTTTTCTTTTTGTTTGTAAAAAATTGGAAGCTCTAATAAATATTTTTTTTAAAACAAACAAACAAAAAAAAAGAAGCAAGGCTGGACCACCTGATTTGCAGCAACTCACCCCAGGACTTGCTCTTGTCCTTTCTTCACGCCATCAAGGAAGCCTTGCAGCTCTCTGGCCCTCTTGTTGTCCACAAACCTCTCTCTAATGCAGGCATCCAGGCACCAGGTGAACTGCCAAAGAAGCAAAAGATTTAGCACACTCTGTGGGGACACTCACCCTTAGAGAACACACAGGTTAATTTCCTTTCCTAAGGAACAGACAAGAGACCATTGCAGCAAGGTTGTGCCAACATGTGGTGCCATTGAGGATGGCGGCCTTCTCAAGATCTCTCCCTGCTGCCCACAAGGCCTCTGAAATTTTCTCTTTCTCCATACTGTGCATTTTAAAAAACAACCATCTACTTCCAACACATTGCCTCTTACTTAATAATAATAATAATAATAATAATAATAATAATAATAATAAATTTTTTTATTATTACCCCGCCCTTCCCGGTTCAAAAACCGGGTTCAGGGTGGCTAACAACAAATTTAAAACAATTATAAAAGCAGCATAAAATACAGTATAAGAACATGAATAACAATAAAATTCAAAAATCAATTTAGGGGAAATAAGCATTACATAACCCCCAGGGCTAGCTGGCTGAATTGGTCCTACTTGGACCAGAGAGGAGACCAGGGGAGAATTAGCTGTGGGGTCTCAGAGCAGGTCATTGTCTTTTCTCTGAACTAAAAAAGCCCCAAATTTATTTATTTATTTATTGTTTATAAAAAAATTTATGTATTCTTCCATTAAAAAATATCAACATGGTTTTCAACAGAAATGAATGTAATCATATAAACCGTGGGAAATCAGACATCAATTAACCATTGTGGAAAGATGTGTTCTGAACTGTCTGTATTGGCCTATTGTAACTTTGCCTCCTTGGGGAGTTGCTCCACCCCTCTGAAAAGACGACAAGGAGTTAAGAGGTCTTGTTTCTAACTGGGGGCACCCCCCACAACTGCATGCACCTGAGTCCTTGCACCCATACCTTGTGACAGGGATCAACCGAGCAGATCTCGCTGATATCTAGGTCATGCAGTGACATCAAGAGCTCTGCCCGCAACGTGCAGTAATGGACATTGCGTGTCCGCAGGAACAAAGTCCGCAGGAACTGCAGCACCATGTCGTAGAGTTTCACGTTCTTCCCAATCATTTGGGTGAGCTTCTGGACCACCTTCAATCCCAAAGACAGAAAAGAAACCTGAGGCTGGAGCATCACCCAAACGTTCTAATGGGGAACACCGGGGCTTAAAATCACGGCAGCAACGTTGAGTCATTTAGGTTCTCTCAGTAGGGAATTTGAACCCAGGTCTCTCCCCAGTCCTTGTCTAGTGCTCTAATCCTCTATATCACACTTTTTGAGATTTGGCCCCCACATCACTCTGCAAGCTTCAGAGCAGAGCACAAATTATTCATTTAATATTTAACAGGTCATCCTTCTAATCTAACTCAATAACATCACAGCAGCATATATAACCTCCCCTCACTGCATTTTATCCTCACAACAACCCTAAGAGGGAGGGTAGCCTAAGTGAGATAGGAACTGGCTGAGAGTCACTCAGGGAGTCTTGAGGTCGAAGGGGTTGATATTTGATCTTTCAAATCTTGAGTCTGATACTAGGGCTCACCAGTTATTACAGGGCTGGGGAACACCCAGGGGCAAAATGCAGCTATAAACTATCTGGTCCTCAGGACTCTCTCCAGGCCACACCCTTCAACTGGCTCTGCTTTGCACCCTCAAGCGCTTCCACTTGGCTGGAATGCGTCTCTGAACTCCGATATAGCCTTTTGCTTGCACGGATGGAGGACAGAGCTGGGGTGTGAGTGTGTGCACAGAAACAAACCTACTGTGCAAAGGTAAAATTCATTGCTCCACCCACTTTTGCCTCTTACCCTGCCTACCAATAGCACGTGGCCCCCAGAGGGCTACCTACAAGAGAATTTGGCCCATGAGCTGAAAAAGGTTCCCCACCCCCGATTTATTAAAAGAACCCAGTTTCCCACTCCCACCCTCAATGCTCAAACCAATGCGCTGGGTGCTTGGGCTTCACCTCGCCTTGGCGCCTCATTTTGGGAGTAGGGCTGAAGAAGTTGTGCAGGACAGAGAGGTCACAGCTGAACAAGGCATTTTCTTTCTCCAGGATGTACTGCTTCAGCAGAGGGGACACCTCGTCACCAAACAGGGCCTGGTTATCCTGCCAAATCTGACGCTTCACCTCCACGGCACATGCTTTGTACAGGTCCTTGTCAGCCATCACCAACTTCAGCTTCTTGTCTGGCACCTGTGGCCAGACACACAGTTAGGAGAGAATTTCAGTGAGAGTTCATCATAAGGTTGGTCCCTTCATGAGACCCTGGTAACAGCATCCTTTGCATTTAAGAGCTGGCATTTTTATCACAATGCTCTTCCAACACTCCAAATTAGTTATTACTATTATTTAAGGAAACTTGCTGGCTGACTTTCAGGAAAGGAGGCAGGGCTGCCTGATTCCTTTTGCTCCACCTCAATCACTGAGAACTTCTGATGGAGTTTGTGAGACTGAACCATCTCTGGAACGTAATCAAGCTGAGTAGGTCCAGTAACTCAAAGAACAAACTTCTTTGCCCTCTTAAACAATCCAGTAGTAAAATCAGCAGCAACTAGGCCCCTAACAACCTTCGAAAACTTCCTCCTAACAACAAAGGGATACGGTAAGGGGATGGTATCCGCAATATACAAAATACTACTCCAAAATCCCACAAACTCCCTAGACACAATCAAAAAACAATGAGAGGATGACATAGGTTACAAGATTAACCTCACTCAATGGACCAGAGTGTGGTCTAAACCCCCCTTTAAATCCATATCAACAAAAAGAAAAGAAAAAAATTCCTTCCAGTAGCACCTTAAAGACCAACTAAGTTACTTCTTGGTATGAGCTTTCGTGTGCATGCACACTTCTTCAGATACACACGAAAGCTCATACCAAGAACTAACTTGGTTGGTCTTTAAGGTGCTACTGGAAGGAATTTTTTTATTTTGACTATGGCAGACCAACACGGCTACCTATCTGTAAAAAGAAAAGAACTCGCTCTGAAAATAACCTACAGGTGGTACCTAACATCAAGAAAACTAGTGCTAATATGCCCAGGAACCTCACCAAAATGCTGGAGGGGGTGCACCTCTACAGGCACATATCTCCACATGTGGTGGGTGGGAGTGTCCCAAAATCCAACTATTCTGGACAACAGTCATATGAGAAATATGTAAAATAACCAAGCAAGTATTAGAAATCACCCCAGAAATGGCCCTACTAAACATCTTCCAAGACAATAATGCCCACTTACACCACAAAGAACTCATAACCCACCTACTCTCAGCAGCAAGAAACATCATAACCAGACACTGGAGAGACCTGTCAGGAATAAGCATGGACCAATGGTACCAAATAGTATGGGAAACAGCCTTGCTAGAAAAATTAACCAATAAACAAACTGACACAGGGACAAATAGAAGATGCCTTCACCCTGTATGGCTCCCCTTTATCACATACACAACCCAACAAGACAATGACAAAAATCCACCAACAGCATACAAATCAATATGGCTAACCTAATCCAAAACACACACACACCCTACTCACACATGAAAACAAAGACCACCACAGCCAACCACAAATGAACAGCCACACCCTAGGCCATCCCCAACTCTCTCACCACCAAAGGAACACAAGTGAACAGCAGAGAACCCACACAAGCAACGCTGACACAAAACCCCACATATATTAAGTAAAATAGAAACATCAACACCCACCCACCCCCACTCATCTTTCCCCCCTCCACCTCTTTCCCCCTATTCTTCCTAACGTCTCAACAAATGAAACTGATTTTTTTTTTTAAAAAAAGCGTTACGTGGAAAAAAATATGAGAGTGAGAGACATTGCACATACCTTTGTAAATCAAGAAAATCTTCAATAAAAATACATTAAAAAAGAACAAACTTCTATATAAAAATATTTTAAAGTTCTATTAAAGGAAAGTTACAGGGTTAAAAAAAGATTTATGGTAACAGCACAAAGTAAAGTAACTTGGAAGCTTAAAAAACACCAGAGCTTTCTTATCAGGCTAACGACTGAACAAACACTTACGCAGCTACGCAGAGTATCAGTTTTCAATTCAGCAGCATAACTACAGCGCGAGAAGGAAGATAACCCGTCAGATTTAAGCAAAACTGGCCCCAAACCCATGACTTGATGTAACCAATCATGATGCTCAACTGATGGAACCTTCAAGACAGTGAACTCCCACCCCTCCTATCTTGAAGGAGGAACCACCTGCTTCCCATTAATTTTAATTCTCTGGCCTTGGAAGATTAGTAAGGGGCACCTGTGCCTGGCAAAAACTGGTCTTTGTAATACACACAAGTTTTTACTGTTAACGTTACTGACTTTTTATTGTAGTTACTGCTGTATTTTTTTATGCGATGCAATGCCTTGTTATATTTTCTATGAAAGAAACTTCTTGGCTGCCTTTCAAGACATTCCAGATATATTTGCAAAGCAGATGCTCTAGAAGGGTCACAGCTCAATGGTAGAGCATCTGCTTTGTACAAATAAGGTCCCAGGTTCAATCCCCAGAATCTTCAGGAAGGGCTGGGAAAGACTCTGGCCTGAAAACCTGGAGAATTGTTGCCAGTCAGCATAAACAATACTAAGTTAGATGGACTAATTCAACCAGACTCCATATAAGGAAGCTTCTTATGTTCCTGACACTGAGCTACACCCCATCCCCATGAGAATACAGAATCCTAGGCCCAATACCAATTTCTAGGCATAGGCAGCCTTCCCCAAAATCAGGCAATGCCAAAGATTGAATGCTAGTGATTCAGTGTACCTTGGGCAGGTGTTTCATGACACACATCACCACAGGTTGGATTGATGGCGCCTTGACCAAAGGAAAGCTCTTCTCCAAGAGTTCTTCCAGCTTCTTGTATCTGGAGTGTGGGACAAGAGAGGCATGCAGAACATGTTTAAGGTAAAGGGACCCCTGACCATTAGGTCCAGTCGTGGCCGACTGGGGTTGCGGTGCTCATCTCGCTTTATTGGCCGAGGGAGCCGGAGTCCAGCTTCCGGGTCATGTGGCCAGCATGACAAAGCCACTTCTGGCAAACCAGAGCAGCGCACGGAAACGCCGTTTACCTTCCTGCCGGAGTGGTACCTATTTATCTACTTGCACTTTGACGTGCTTTCGAACTGCTAGGTTGGCAGGAGCAGGGACCGAGCAACGGGAGCTCACCCCATTGTGGGGATTCGAACCACCGACCTTGTGACTGGCAAGTCCTAGGCTCTGTGGTTTAACCCACAGTGCCACATGTTTAGCGCTACTACAAAAAGAACAGGAAGATGTCCTTCCCCACAGAAGTATTCCAAACATACCTTTCATCAACCTTTCCTTCAGAGGCGATGGATGAGACCCTCTCCAGCAGCTTCTCCCTCAGCTCATCAAACACAGACTGGTGGAACTCAAGCCTGGGGGTGCCGTGGAGGTCCAGGAATGGCAGGGCGGACTGAAGAGTGGGCAGGAGGATGCCATTTTCTGTCTGTCAATGTCATACACAAACTGTGTCAAGGTATTATGCTGCAGATCTCCTATCTCTAAAGCAAAGGGTGGGGATCTCTATCTGGCTGCACTCTGGGGATCTCTATCTGGCCCTTAGAATTCCTTACGGTGTCCCCTGGGTCCTGATGGCAAAGGGTAGGTAATAAATTATTACTATCTGACAATGCCTCTTACTTGCCTACATACAGTGGTGCCTCGCAAGACGAAATTAATCCGTTCCGCGAGTCTCTTCGTCTAACGTTTTTTTCATCTTGCGAAGCAACCCTATTAGCGGCTTAGCGCTATTAGCGGCTTAGCGGCTATTAAAGGCTTAGCGGCTAAAAGGCTATTAGCGGCTTAGCGGCTTAGAAGAGGGGGGGGAGCGAAAAAAAAATCGGAACACTCGCAAGACGTTTTCGTCTTGCGAAGCAAGCCCATAGGGAAATTCGTCTTGCGAAGCAGCTCAAAAATGGAAAACCCTTTTGTCTAGCGGGTTTTCCATCTTGCGAGGTATTCGTCTTGCGGGGCACCACTGTATTGGAGAGGGGCGTTCAAATGTGTGCAGAAACTAGTCTACTGTACAAAGGTAATTTTTACAATTTTTGTCCCACTCAGTTTTGCATCTGGCCCTGCCCACCACTGGCATGTGGCCCCCAGAAGGTTGACCAGAAAGGAAAGCAGCCCTTGCATTGACAAAGTTTCCCATTCCTGCTCAAAAGAGACTTAATTGTCAAGAAGAAGAGTTTGGATTTGATATCCTGCTTTATCACTACCCGAAGGAGTCTCAAAGCGGCCAACAATCTCCTTTCCCTTCCTCCCCCACAACAAACACTCTGTGAGGTGAGTGGGGCTGAGAGACTTCAGAGAAGTATGACTGGCCCAAGGTCACCCAACAGCTAGCTGCATGTGGAGGAGCGGAGATGCGAACCCGGTTACCCAGATTACGAGTCTATCGCTCCTAACCACTACACCACACTGGCTCTCAAGGTTCACAATAGAGTTGTTTTGAGTTGTACAGCTCTTCCTGACTGGACTGCTTTCAACCGAAGATGAAGAAAACTCAGGTTTGAATGCTCTCACATGGAAGATCTCCCAGCTGCCTAGGAAAGCAGCATGTCAGGAAGAATGGCTCTTATGATTTTCTCCTGAAATACTTTTCTGTTATCCTGGGTCTGAAGGAAACCCCCACCTCCCATCTAACAACACACCTAAAGGCCAAATGTATCATTTGACTATTGCAGTGTGTGTGTGCGCGCACGCGTGTGCGTGCATGATTTTAACCCTTCCCTTCCTTGCTGTGTTCCTGATAAAATATTCCCCTTCTGAAAGTGCTATCAGAACCAGAAGGAAATTACTGGTCAGCATGAATCACCTCATCAGAGGAAGGATTTTTATTCAGAACCACTACAGGGAATGAAAGGGTTGAATTTCCCCCTGTACCCGCTGTAGTCTTGATAATTATCCTCCAGCTGCTGTTATTTACATTTTTTAAAACCCTGCAAGTTAAAAGCAAATATGAATTGAATGTCACCCCCAGTGTGGCTCTCTACATCTACAATCCATGGGACCCCAGAACACAAAATTTACATCACAAATTGAAAGACTGCATTGAAAGACTGAAAAAGAGCACCCCAGTGAATCCCCAGTAAGGTGCTCAGAGATTCTAGATAGCAAACAGTGTACAGTGATACCTCAGGTTAAGTACTTAATTTGTTCTGGAGGTCGGTACTTAACCTGAAACTGTTCTTAACTTGAAGCACCACTTTAGCTAATGGGGCCTCCTGCTGCCGCCACGTCACCGGAGCACGATATCTGTTCTCATCCTGAAGCAAAGTTCTTAACCCAAGGTACTATTTCTGGGTTAGCAGAGTCTGTAACCTGAAGCATATGTAACCCGAAGTACCACTGCATCATGAAAACCGTATTTTTCCAGCACACATGGAGTGCCTGGGTTCTCCTCCACAAACAAAGGAGAGTGTTTATTGACTCACCGCTGCCCATTACATGAATTGTTGTGTTTCAGGGTCAAATCACAGATAATTGGTAATGAGGTGGATAAATTGATTTATAATGGCAACATGTTTCCAGACAAAACTGGCTCTTCATCAGGAAAAGTTCAACCTTTTTCATGAGTCCAACATTTGCTTCTCTGAATTAAGGCAACTCTCAATTTACGAGGGGGTAAAGTTCCAGGGTACCGCATGCATATGTCAAATCGCATATAATTGAAACACCCATTGGAAAAGCCAGTAAACACCCTGGAAAAACCATTAAAAAAACCCCAGCAGCACTCAACAGACAGGCAGGATTGGTGGCAATTGTGGCTCTCAGTCTCCCTCATCGCTAGAGGACAATGTGGAAACAATGACAAGGGCAGTGGACTGGTACCCCAAAGTGCTTGGTTGTAGGTCAAATGCACTTGTGGGCTGATAGTAATGCTGCTGGTGTCTTATAGAGGAACATGGTGATGGGTAGCTGACGCTTTTGCCTCCCCAGCTGGTCAAACACCTCCCTGTATGGCTGCACACTATCCGTAAATGCACACTAGATCTTTAGGCTGCATTCTACGCAGTGGCGTAGCGTGGGTTGTCAGCACCCGGGGCAAGGCAAGTAATTTGCGCCCCCTAACCCGTGGATTTGCGCCCCCTAACCCTAGCCCCCAGATGTTGCGCCCGGTGCGGCCGGCCCCCCCTGCACCCCCCACGCTACGCCACTGATTCTACGGAGGGATCATACTGGGAGATTATGTCCTTCATGTGCTTGACCACACTGAAGAGTTCTGAAAAGCTCTCCAGGGTCCAGGTGGGTTGCTCATCCTGCTCACATCCCCTTCCTATTCCCCACTTTCTGAGCTTGAACTAGACCTGTTGCGATTCTGAGCACACTGACCAAGAAGTAAGTTTAACCAGTCAATGGATCTTACATGTGAATAAACATACAGTGGTACCTCGGGTTACATACACTTCAGGTTACAGACGCTTCAGGTTACAGACTCCGCGAACCCAGAAATAGTACCTCAGGTTAAGAACTTTGCTTCAGGACGAGAACAGAAATCGGGTTCCGGCGGAGAGGCAGCAGCAGGAGGCCCCATTAGCTAAAGTGGTGCTTCAGGTTAAGAACAGTTTCAGGTTAAGAACGGACCTCCAGAACGAATTAAGTACTTAACCCGAGGTACCACTGTACTCTGCTCTGCACTGCTACAGGGTGAGGGGCTTTATGAACTAAAGTGGCACAGCAGATGTTCTGCATGCAGAAGGTTGCAGAATGATGTGTAACAACAAGCGATGAGAAGCCTTCAAAGAGCTGCACCCACCCGTAAGGCAAGATGAGGCAACTGCCTCATGTAGCAGAATCCACTGGGGAAGCAGATCTCATTGTAGATATTTATCCCCACCCGCCTCCAACGTTTCCCTGGTGAGCAGGAGAAGCACTATTTTGCAGTTTGCCTCAGGTACCAAAAGGTCTTGCACCAACCAGGATATGCTGTACTGAGTTAGATACCCTTGCAGGACGATCCTGCGCACGTCTACTGAGTTTAGCGGGACCTATTCCTAGGTAAGTGTGCCCTGAATTGCACCCCAAAGCAATTTTTGCATACTGGGTGTTTGTTTTGTTTTGTATGCGGTTTGCATTTAAAAACAACCACCACCGGGCATGGCCATACGGCCGTTTCCTACGCGAAAGCGTGATTGCACTCTGCACATGCTCCGAGAGGCAGCTTTCTTTCTTTTCTATACGAGGCTCGCGCGGGAACACAAGGATGCAACCACACCATCTCTAGCCGGTGCCTCAAAGGTTAAGCCTCCAGGGCCACGGAAGGGAGGGAGGCCCACGCACCTGGAACTGCTCGATGGCCTTCAGCGGCTCCGTGCAGTTGGTCAGCGTCTCTTTCAAGTCTTCCCCGTTAGCCACTCCGAAGTCCTGCAGCCCGGCAAACATGGCGCAGCACCCTCCTCTTTGAATGGGGTCCGCCCGCCCCCCTATGCATGGGTCTCACATCGCAACCGGCCCCCCAGAGCGCCGCGGAGCACTCCCGTAAGGCGTCCTCCCGCAAACCGTTCCTGTAGCACAAAGGGTTCCGCTCTGGGCGCAGGCTGAAGGTAGGTCTCTCTCCGCGCATCTCTCCAAACTTTGCGAAGGGGACTGCGGCAAGGTTTTGAGAAGGGCTCGCTCTTATAACCACCACAACGGTACCGGTGCTTTTCACTGCCAGTAATTCTTCCGTTGCTCCTTCTGTATATGCTGCCCATCTAACCCAAGTTCTCTGGAATGCTTCCAGAAACATTCAAACACGATTCGGAATAAAACCTTGAAAAGACAACCTTCGTCTGATCTCAAACGCGCAGCCTTATTAATGTGGATTTTCATGAGCCGCCTAAAGAGTAGGATGACGGTGTTTTTTTTGGTAGTAGATAGGTAGCCGTGTTGGTCTGCCATAGTCAAAATAAAAAAATTCCTTCCAGTAGCACCTTAAAGACCAACTAAGTTAGTTCTTGGTATGAGCTTTCGTGTGCATGCACACTTCTTCAGATACAGGTGTTTTTTTTGTTGGCGTGCGATACACACGCTTCCCGTGGCTGGTGGGTGCATCAGAAATACAGCCTTAAAATACAACCGTCATCTTTTTTCAAACACGCAGCCTTAAATGTGGATTTTCATGAGGTGCCTAAGAAGTAGGATGGCAATGAATAGCTCCCTTGGTTAGAGCGTGGTGCTGATAATGCCAAGGTTGCAGGTTCGATCCTCGTATGGGACAGCTGCCTATTCCTGCCTCGCAGGGGGTTGGACTAAATGATCCTCAGGGTCCCTTCCAACTCTACAGTTCTATGATGAATGTTTCATATGTGTGTTTTTCTGTGAGACACACACACTTCTTGTGGCTGGTGTGTGGAATCGCAGTGGTGGTGGTGAGGCAAGTAATGAATCGTAGGTGGTGCTATGTATGATTTTGTTAATGGTATAATGTAGTTATATTTTTTTAATGTGTTGCAAGTTGCTTGGAGACTTTTGAGTAACAAGGGAAAGAACTAACAAGTGACAATGAAAGTAATTAGTTACGTAAATGTTTACATCTTGCATATATAGGAAGTCTGGCAATGTGTTTACATTATTTATTTATCCTACAGAACTTATACATTTCTTGACTGTGGTAAAACCCCAAAGCAGTTTACAACAACAGCAACCATATAAATTATTTAAAATATTAATATTAAATATTATTAAATATTTTAAATATTAACATTAAAATACAAAACAAGAACAGAAAACACATGAATGTTTTTGCCTGGTGTATAAAAATATGCAATGAAGGTGCCAGGCAAACCTCATTGGGGAGAGAAATCCATAAATGGAGAGCCACTGCAGAAAAGGTCCATTCTCATATTGCCACCCACTGGACTTCTGGGGAGGGCACACAAAGTCGGGCCTCAGATGGCGATCAAATAACAGTTAAACTAAGTATTTGAAACTTACAATGCTTAATATGGAAACAATCTTTTAATAAAAAATAAAATTAAAAACAATGGAAGGAGGGGCGGATTTCAGAAGGGATTTGAATATAGCAGATTGTCAGATGTCACTATGCTACACAGCAAAAGCAATCTCCCTCACACCACTTCCAGGCATTCTCAATACAGTCAGGGCTTTTTTTCAGCCGGAACTCACTCAGTTCCGGCACCTCTCAGGTGGGTGCCATTGCTATTCTAAGAGAAGGTAGGAGGCGTTCATGGTGAGTTCCGGCACCTCATTTTCTAGAAAAATACAGTATTGTTCTATATTGCGTTGCTATTGGTGATGATATTTTTAATGTAATTTTTGTGGGTTTGCCACCATGCCGAGCAATCCTAGCCAGACAGGCATATCTCCTGTGTTAGTTAAGCAGTATCCCAATTGCTTCTGGCTGGGTGTGATAGGAATTTTATGGTTTTAGATATATAGTAATGTTCATAACTGCACATACATAGATCAGTACAGGAAGGCCAACCTGGAACCATTTTGATTCCTAAACTGACCAAATCCTTTCTCTGCAAGGTTAAAAATGGAAAAGCCTCCCCA
The DNA here is from genome assembly GCF_964188305.1 of Podarcis bocagei. Classification (NCBI taxonomy): domain Eukaryota; kingdom Metazoa; phylum Chordata; class Lepidosauria; order Squamata; family Lacertidae; genus Podarcis; species Podarcis bocagei. The sequence goes on from NC_138140.1 coordinate 10,102,399, forward strand.
TTGTCTCTTCCTTTAATCTGTGTTTGAATAAGGTGTGAGCCTGTGACCTGGCCCAGGAAATAAGTATTTTAGCATTACAAAAGAATGGCCAGGCTCCCCAGAAAATCCAATCAAGTAACCTGCTAGACAGGAGATAAACAAGGAGAAGAGAAAAACAACATTTAAATTTCTGTGATGTAGGTGGGATGTATCTGAGGGGTGGTCTTAGGTTACACCCCTTCTGTGATGTATGCATAATGTTTCTGGGGGTGGTCCTGATCTAGAGAAGGGGAATTTCAAAAGTCTTTATAAGGCCTTGCAGGCTATTGTTCTGGGTCCTCTTCCTCTCCTGCGTGTGAGGGGAGTACCCTGTTGCAACAGATCAATAAAGATCAAGCTTACTAGCTGCTTTGCTTCTCAATATTCTCTGGTTGGCCTCTGTTATTTTCTCCTACCAATAGGGAACCTATGTAAGGACTCTATATGGGCTCTTGGATACCCCATAAGGGAAAAGGGCATATTTTTATTTACAACATGGGGCAGCATAGATCTTTCTTAGAATCATAGAATCATAGAGTTGGAAGGCACCGTAAAGGTCATCTAGTCCAACCAACTGCATTGCAGGAATATTTTGCCCAACATGGGGTTAGAACCCACGACCCTGAGATTAAGAGTCTCATATTCTACCAACTGAGCTGTGCAGATATGTCCCTTTGCACCTTTACACTGACTTTGCATCTTATATGCATCTTATATGATGCCTTGTGGGCTGTGTTCACATCATATGCATATATCACCCACCTAGCCCCTCTAGGAATCTTGGGAACTGTAATTTACAGAGCTACCATTCCCAGTACCTTTAACAAAACTACAGTTCCCAGAATTCTTTGAGGGGGAATATATAGTGTGCACACTTTTGGAGGACCACTGAATAAAGAGAGCTAGGATGAAGCATTACGTTTTCCATAGGGGAGTCTCTCCATCCCCTCAGTCATTTTGAATGTATGCGGATAAAGAACCATCAGAAGGGAGAGTATCAGAGGCCTTAAAGTCACCCATCAGCAGTCAGCTCTAAAGCACAATCTGAGCAGGTACACAGATCACCTGCTCACTGCCTTGTCAACTATCTATTTTTACTTTCATTCTAGTCATTATCATTTCATGTTTTAAAAAAAGAAGAAAAGGTGCCAGTACTCGCAATGAAATTGTTACATTAAGTGCCACACTTTTAACATTTGGGGCAGGGGAGAAGGATGCCTGTACAGCGTACTCTTGAGTAAAAGGTAAAGGGACCCCTAACCATTAGGTCCAGTCACAGACGACTCTAGAGTTGCGATGCTCACCTCGCTTTATTGGTTGAGGGAGCCAGCATGACTAAGCCGCTTCTGGCGAACCAGAGCAGTGCACGGAAACGCCGTTTACCTTCCCGCCAGAGCGGTACCTATTTATCTACTTGCACTTTGACGTGCTTTCGAACTGCTAGGTTGGCAGGAGCAGGGACCGAGCAACAGGAGCTCACCCCGTCACGGGGATTTGAACTGCCAACCTTCTGATCGGCAAGCCCTAGGCTCTGTGGTTTAGACCACAGTGCCACCCATGGTACTCTTGAGTACCCCGGGTGTGTGTGTGGAAAGCACTACTCATTGTTTCTAAATTTGCATCTTATTTACACATAATTTAGCACATGCAGACTTTATGCAAATCTCTCTTTTTTGGGGTGTCACGTCTAAGCAGCCACTCTTGATGCACTCCTCTCTATTCCACCAAGGCCCCTTTTAGGCTCTGTAGAATCACCAGTGCACAACATCACGCCTGACCATTGGCCTAGAACAAAGTGGAGCACTCCAGGCATCTGGGATGACATTGAGGACAAAGCACATTTCAGGCACAATGAGGTGGGGAGAGTGGTTTTCCTCGTGACACAGAGGGGCTGGGGAAGGGAAGGCCTCTAGAAATATTAATAATCCTTCTTTCAAAGTCTGTTTAACAAGTGATTTATGCCTAGTGAGATTACCTTCGTTGTAACTGGTTTTCAGCGCTATACAGTACCTTCCTTCCTTCCTTCCTTCCTTCCTTCCTTCCTTCCTTCCTTCGTGTCTGTGTGCAAATTGGGAGCACTAATAAATATTTCATGGCAAAATTCACAAATTAGGAGACTTGGATACAATAGATTGCTGTGCCTCTCCTCTCTCCCCCTGCCCCACTTTTTTTCTTTCGACCCAGAGGGCAGGCGTGTTGGATTGATGAGCCCTTCCACTGAACCAGACGGCTGCTCAGCTCATTTGGAAATGGGGGGAGGGGGGCAGTCCAGACAAAACAGTATCACTCCCTGCTTCTCCTTTGGTGTTTCATGCTGCTCTTTTGCTCTTCTTTGGAAGTGTTATGAAATGACATTGCCTTGTGTAATTCAGCCAGTAAGAATCGGTGGTCTGTTGTTCTGTATTATTCACATGACACCTTTGATTCCATAGACACACAGGCAGCAGGTGGATGGCTGCAAATTACTGCATAGACCCTGCTGGAGGGAGTTCTGTTCCTTCCCATCTCCCAATTAACCTCATTTGTTAGTCTTTGTGTTTTTGTGTGTGCAGATAGCATGCCCTCGGTGACTGTTGTTAATGCTTAATGTGCCATGCTGAACAACATCACCGGTGGCTGCTCCATGACATCACCAGGGGTCGCCCCAAGACGTTGCTTTGGTGGTGGTGGGACAACCACGTTGAGTCCCCCTCCCCCAATCAATTGGTCAATACATTTTATGAAAGAAATATAATCACTGGGGCCAGCCCTCCGTCTCAAGTCTGAGTCCCTGAAATCTCAAGCTCTGGAATGCACCTTTCCTGGCAATCTTACACACAGGCAGTGGGTGGGTGGGCATGGTGGGCCAAATGTGGCCCTCCAGGCCTACCTGGCCATCAAGACCACCCCAGGACATGCCCCTTGCTGCTCCTGTTCTGTGCCCCCTGCACCGTGATTTTACCTGGCAAACAAAACCTGATTGCAAGCATCACTCCCCCCACTTATGGCTCCCAGTTACAGGCATTCAGAGGCATACTGCCTTCAACAGTGGAGGCAGAGCATAGCCATTGTGGCTAGTAGCAACTGATAGCTTTATTCTCCATGAATTTATCTAATCCTGGTACACTGATGTGGCACATTTTCCTCTGAACAGCAAATAGCAGTTGTTGGGGGGGGGGAGTGTTGTTTTAATAAGGAAAGTAGCATGAAAGGGAAAGGGTAGACACCCCCACTCATGTGCTTTGATTATAATCTAGTTTGTGGTTACTTTGGGGCCACTATTCTTTTTTTCCTGAAAGACTCTTATCACAACCCTCCTACATCACATCTACTTTCACCATCACGTGCAACATTCAAATACGTCCCATACTATTAATACATTCACTCACTTAAGGTGCAGGCCCTCCATCTCCTTTAATGAATTATTTTGTGTGTGTGGAGGTCATGGGGAAGAAGTGAATGACCAGCACTTCCAAGTACAGTGGTACCTCGGGTTAAGAACTTTATTTGTTCTGGAGGTCCGTTCTTAACCTGAAACTGTTCTTAACCTGAGGTACCACTTTAGCTAATGGGGACTCCTGCTGCCGCCACGGCGCAATTTCTGTTCTTATCCTGAAGCAAAGTTCTTAACCCGAGGTACTATTTCTGTAACCTGAAGCGTATGTAACTTGAAGCGTCTGTAACCCGAGGTACCACTGTATACTGTCTACTTTCTTCTCCACTGAACCCCTTCCCACTAATATTGTATACCCCCATCTTCCCTTGGGCCTCATTTGCTGATGACATTTTTTACATTTCTGAACAATTGAGATGTCATTTAACATTTGGTAACACCTCAGCAACTCAGCCAGGTAGATAGTGCTGGGAAAGACCTCTGCTTGAAACCTTGGAAAGCTGATGCCCAGAGTAGACAACACTGGACTAGATGGAGAGAAAAGTGTGACATGATGCAAGGCAGCTTCATGTGAGACTGCTCTTAAAAACTGTATTTTACCTCTCTCCGTTTCCTCATATGCCAAGATTTGGTGGGTTGACAAAAATAAATATTTCCCTGCACACTGTATATGTGTCCTGCACTTTAATCCAGTCCTTCATCCACCTGTGGCTTGTGCTAACACAGTGGCAGCAGTGTCCCGTTTGACAAGTGTAACAAGTCTGTCCTGTTAACACTCCCTGTCACTTGTAATCCCATTACAAATGTGTCCCAGGTCAAGTTTCTTACATCAAGGAGTGTCACTTAAAGGTTAGGGCACAGAGGGTAAGGACCTTTTGTGGCCTGGGGCCACACTCCCTTCTGAGCAACCTCTCTGGGGCCACATGACAGTGGTGGGTGGGACCAGATGCAAAAGTAGGTGGAACAACAAATGTAAATTTAAACTTTGCAGAGGTTAGTTTCCGCACCCATCCACCTACACATCCCTAGTCTCCATCCAGGCAAGCAAAACTGAAACTAGATTCCACAGGAAGCAGCGATGACTGCTAACTTAGATGGCTTTAAAAGAGGATTAGACAAATTCATGGAGCAGAGTTATCAATGGCTACTGGCCAATGTGGCTCTGCTCTCTTTCCATAGTTGGAGGCAGCAATGCTTCTAAATATTAGTTGCGGGAGACCACATGAGGACAGAGTGCTCTTGTGTTCGGGTGCTGCTTGTGGGTTTGCCATCGGCCTCTAGTTGGCCACTGTGGGAACAGGACGCTGGCCATTGATCTGGTCCAGCAAGCTCTTCTTATGAACAGCTGTGCCTGCCCAGCTACTCAAAAGGAGAGCATGGGATGTGGGTCAATTGTTGAATCAATGGTTGGACAACATGGTGACGGTGACAGGTAAGGTTGTTTGTCACTGAGCTCTGTAGTCTGTTCTAGTTTTACTTTGTTTTTGTTTTTTAATATATATATATTTATTGGGGGTTTTAACATATCATTTCCAACAATCATATAACATAACTTCATATCTTTTTTTAAAAAAAAGATTTTTATTAGTATTTTCCACACAACACGAAAGATATCAAAAGATGACAATACACAAGACAAAAAAATCAACATTCAAAAACTAATATTCTTGCAATATTTCAAATAATCCTCCTTACAAAACTTCTTGCAGTCCTACTAGCGTAATCTGTTCATTACCATTACTTTTCAAATAGTTCATATATTTACTCCAGTCTTCTAAGAATCTCTGGTCCCGCAGATTTCGAACCCTTCCTGTTAATTTGTCTAATTCTGCATAGTCCATCAATTTCATCCGCCATTCTTCTTTCGTCGGTAATTCTTCTTGCTTCCATTTTTGTGCCAAACTTTGTTTTTATTTTGAATAGTTTTAAAGTTTTAAAGACAGTTGGCTCAGTAGTTAATTGCTACATACAGTCAAGGAGCATATCTGCCTCTATCACGGTGCTGTGCCATGCTTTATAAACTTGAAACTTGTATATCTTTGCTGGGATGCTGTGCTGATTTCTTAAAGGAAACCTTTAAACCTACCAGTTGTCGGAATATTCTAGAAGAAACTTGAAAATGGTCTTGAATATGTTGCTAGGCAACATATGTGTGTGTGACCAGTGTAAAGTTTTGTACATAATAAAGACTCTGAGAAACAGAACCAAATGGTGTTTATTCCTGCAATGGGAATTTCACTAAGAGATAGCTGGAATGCTGCTGCTGCTTCTATAAAGAAGTAAAAGATGCAGGAAACTTTTCTGTAAAAGGAACTCTGCTGCAGAAAGAAATGAAAACCCAAGAGTAGATACAGCGGTACCTCTGGATGCGAACGGGATCCGTTCCGGAGCCCCGTTCGCATCCTGAAGCGAACGCAACTCGTGTCTGTGTGTGCGCGGGTCACGATTCGCCGCTTCTGCACATGCGTGTGACGTCATTTTGAGTGTCTGCACATACGTGAGCAGCAAAACCCGGAAGTAACATGTTCCGTTACTTCCAGGTTGCCACGGAGCGTAACCTGAAAATGCTCAACCTGAAATGACTTCAACCCAAGGTATGACTGTACTTACACACCAACAGTTATGAGTTAGAAGGGGAGAGCTATGACAAGGATTCTCCCTAAGACACCCCCCCCCCAACCAGGCCCAGCTTTGCACCCTAATTCAGTGTTTTTGCCTGTCTGGTATATCTCTTTGAACTCTGATGCTTCTAGCTTACCTGTATGGAGAAGAGAGAGGGGTGTGAGAGCACATGTGGAAGCAAGCTTACTGTACAAGGGTAACTTTGGCAACAACTGCTGGGCAGATCTGAAACAGGGTCCACCAGTTGCTGACCTCTCCTTTTGGGCATTAACTGTTTTCTCTCAGCCAAATTTTTTTTTCTCTGTAAAATGCAGGCGAAATCCTCAGAAGGCATTTGGCTGGGGCACAGGAAATAAATTTGGGCCACACTTTCAGAAATAATGGCTAGCAACCAGTGAAGTAACAAACTCTAGCTCTTCTTTCTTTAGGGAAGAGAAGGCAGAGCCTGTGTGGTATAGTGATTAGAGTGTTGAACTGTGATCTGGGAGACCTGGGTTCAAATCCCACACCTGACCATGAAGCTCACTGGATCACCTTGGGCCAGTAACTGCATCTCAGCCTAACCTACCTCACAAGGTGGTTGTGAGGATGGAATGGGGAGGGGGAGAAATGTGTACACCATATTGAGCTCCTTGGAAGAAATAAGGCAATACTACTATTACTATTACTACAACTACTACTACTACTACTACTACTACTACTACTACTGTACTAATAATACATCTGGAATGTTGTCTTCATCTGCAAACAGTTTGCTGCTTCACTCAAAACCTCTGCCACAGTATCCTTGTGAGAAGCTGGTGACAAGGGATCCCTGTAGCTTGTGAGCTGTGGTGCTGGAGTGTGGCGTAATCAACACTCGTTGCTCCAGTTGAGAAATATTGACGGCTTTCCCTCCACCTCTTATGACGTCACACTGGGAAGCTGTTGTCGGAGCTGTTGCCATGGGGACACTAGCAATGCTACTGTGCTTGCTGGCATCTGTCAGGCACCTCTCGGTCTTTTGTGTGACTCAGGGAATGCATGCTGCTAGACAGCCCCCCACCCTCCCTTGCCCCGTAACACACATCACTGGGCAGCTTGGCAGAAGGACATCAGTGATTCAGAAGGTCACTTGGATTGTGCAGTTCCAAAGCTTGCACAGGAGAGGCCCAGGGAAAGAATGTAATACATGGGGTGGGGTGGGCATTGGGAAGAACATAGATGAACCTTGCTGGATCAAACCAAAGTGCCAGCATCCTGTTCTCACAGTAACAACCAGGTGTGCCAATGGGAAGCCTGCAAGCAAGAACTGAGTGCAACAGTGCTCTCCCCACTTAGGAACAAAGGAAGGTGCCTTCCACCAGGTCAGACCTTGATCTACGTAGCTCAGTATGGTCTATACTGACTGGTGGCAGCAGCAAGTCTCCAGGGCTTCAGGCAGGGGACATGCAATAGCCCATCTAGTCCAGCATCCTGTACGTTTATTTTGTGTGTCCTGATTCTTCCAAGGTTCAGCTTCATTGGATAATGATAAAGAACCACCAGAAGAGAGAACACCAGGGACCCTTAAGCTGCCCATCAGCAGCTAGTATCTGACAGACTAAGAAGACACACACTTCGCTTGGACCTTCCCACTATGTGTATGTCTGTTTACATTGAAGTATTTATAAATTTGCATCTAAATGCGTATGTCAGAACCTGCACTTTGTGTCAAACACTTCCTTTGGTGACATTTAAGCTGCCAGCCGAGATGCACTCATTCCTACCGACTATGGCCTCTCTAAAGCTCTATTAATCTATGATTCTGCAGAGCCACCAGTGTGCAACATCATGTACAGGATGCACCCCTGACCAGTGGCCTTGAACAAAGCAGAGTACACCAGACATTGAGGATGACATTCAGGACAAAACACATTTCATACTGTCTCGTGTGCAATGATGTGGCAAGTTCTTAGCACCTGGATAGCAGACAGAGCAAGCTCAGGTCACCTGCGTGCAGTCTTTCCCACCATGTGTATTTCTTATTCAGAGTTATTCTAAATTTGCATCTCCACATATAAATTAGCATATGCAAATTGGTGTCATCTTTTGGGGTGTTGCATTTTCTCTTTTATTTATTTTTTGGGCAATGCATAAGTGGCCATTGAGCTACTAGTTGGCTAGGGCGGGGGAGATTCAGTGCGCAGTAAGTATGGTCTCATGAAATGTGAGCTACAAATTTCACACATCTGTAGATTTAGGATCCCTCCAGACTGGTGTTTCTTTGTTTCGTTTTTAAACAGGTGTATTCCGCAGTATGCCATGGGTGGTGCATTAATGGTGGAACTATACCGAACTGTCTGCACATCATTTTGTTTTATTAGCTGTCCTGTAATGTACTCCCAATGTTACTGCATTACTGTTGTCTGGAGGGGCCCCTTTATGCTAAAGCACAACAACCCCCCCCCCTGTCCCAACCCATTTATGATATAAACCTTTACATGATTTCAGCAGGAGGTTACAGTGTGTACAGCGACCGGAAATGAAGCTGTATGTCAGCCCCAAAACATTTGCAGGCACAAGCATTACTGAAAGCTGCCCAATACCATCTTAAGTACATATTGTCATGAATGCACCATAAAAAGCACACCTCAAGGGGGCCTTTAAAAAAAAATTGAATCCCCCCCCTATTTGTTTGCTTTGCATAGAGAGGTAGAATCTAAAAGCTGAAATCTGTACATCTTTATTCTAATTGCAACTTAAATTGTGCAATGGCTCCCCCTCTTTCCTCTCAAGGGACTGTTCACCATACCTAGAGTAAACCCACTGAAATTAATGGACATGACTAACCACAAGACCTGTTGAATTCAAAGGGATTTGCTTCCAGGTAAATAAGGTTGGGACTGAAGCCTCAGTGGATCTTGTCCAGTGCTTTTTTTCTGGGGGGGACGCAGGGGTATGCATATCCCTAAACATTTTGTGAATCTAAGTTTGGCCTCATTGAGGGGCAGTATTTCAATATGAATAGGAAAATGAGAGTACCCCTAAACATTTTTTTTTTATTAGAAAAAAAGCACTGGTCTTTCTTGTCTGAGTAGAACTTAGTTGGGTACAGTTCATGTTTTCCTATTTTCTCTTTGCCAAATTTAAATAAAATACTCTGTGTGGGTGGAACCATGGCATATATATGATATACAAAGGAAATTTTTAATTCCGTTGTTACCTTGGTAACATTTTTAAAATATGGATATGTGTGCATGTATACACTCCGCTCCCCCACAAATATAATGGTTGTGCCCGGTTCATTTAGCAATCTGCCCTTCAGGAAGAAAGATCAGATTAACATCCCAAGGAATACGACAGTCATTATAACACAATTATCAGACGGAACCAGGAATGGCTCTGGCGATATAACACAGTTATCCATAATTGCTTCATTCATAGAGACTGCCTCCTTCCATATGCCCTATTATGATACCTGAGAATGCCTTCATTTTGATACAATTTATGCATTGGACTCTTTCTTTAAAACAAAAACCAATGGCTATTTTCATTTTAAAAATACAATTAAAAATGCATACAACTGCAATTTCAATAATTATTTTTACCTGAAAGGAGGGATTGCAGTTGAAAGAAATTTAACTGCGCAATCCTATACCTGTCTCCTCAGAAGTAAGCCCACTGAAATTCAGTAGAGACTGCCCTGCTCCTACATAAGGTCTGCAGCCTGAATGATATTTAGGATTGCCTTACATATTTCTTTGCATGTTTTAATTTCATTTCAGTATAACATGAAAGAGTCCCAATTATCCGTAAGCTTGGAATATCTATTGTCCTAACAGTCTTAGAAAGGGAGTAATTTTCATCATTCTCAAAGTATGTCAGGAATTTTGAAGCCAGTCACCCATTGCAGGGTTTCTTCTAATGAATATCCAAGCTATGATAAGCATGCTTTTTATCAAACACTGACCCTACTTTTAAATATATTCTTCCCAGCTAGAAAACTTCACGTCCTAAGGGGACCATTTCTGTTGTTCTCTCTTGAAATTTATAACAAAAACCTTGATGAAACATATTACATATTTGCATATGTGTCTAAGCCAGAGGTGGGGAACCTGTGTAGGGTCGGTTCCTATTGCCTAGTCCAAGCATTGGGGTTCATCTCCAAAGGACTGTCTGCTCCTGCAGGGTGCCTGCCTACTCTTTGAGAACGGGTTCAAAGCCTTTGCCCTGGATGCCAGCATATTTGTGATATGAACTAGGGCCTTTACGCTGGTGGCATCCTAGGCATGGGCGTAGCTAGGATTCTTGTGGAGCCCCCCCCCAGGCTTTTATGGGGGGGGAGCAGAACATCTGATTTGTATTGATTTTGATTGATTGTGGGGGCAGCTGCCCACCCCACCCCCCGCGTTACACCCATCCACGATCCTGGGCGCATCGTTTGCGGCATTCAATGGAGGGCCTCCTCTCAATGCTGCAAAGCTACCCAAGGCTGTTCGCGTGCACGCGTGTGCCCAGGCTCTCAAGCTGAGGTATGCAACACCAGCAGCCTGCATGGTCGTCCTGACTTCGCTTGAGCAGGAGCTTCGGTGCTTTCTGCTCAGTCTTTACCATACAGGCTTCCGACACCCTTGACCTCAGTGACAGATCTGGGTAGTTGCATGCTACAGTCCACTATCCTCAGCAGCAGCAGCAGCCTACCTTGCAGATCACAACCCAACCCAGGAGGCGGGTGACCCTGATGTATTAGCTTTCTCCTCTGACTCCAGGTAAGCTAACCCTTAGTAGCAGAGCACCCCCACCCTCTCTCTGCCAGCTAATCAACCCTTAGCTGTAGAGACACCCCCTCCCCCCGAGCGCGTACACCCACTCTCTCTCCTCCCCCCCCCCCGTTTCCGGGCGCGCGCGCGCGCATTAAAGATACCGAAGCGCGGCTCGCGAACAGAACGTAGCGGGAGTCAGGGGTGGCGGCGGGGGAGAGAAAGGAGCTCCGCGGCACGCGCACGCGCATTCCCTCCCTCCCTCTCTCTCTCTCTCTCTCTCTCTCACACACACACACTCAACCCTCTACACCTACTTCACCTGGCGAGCGGGCGCATGCGCGCCCTCATTCTCCTCCGTTTATCGAGGCGCGCGAGCCTCGCGGGTGCGCGTCCTCTCCCCCCCCCCCATTCCTCCGGTCTCGTTCCCCCCTCCAGTCTCCCCCGCCCCCTCAGCCGAGCCAGGCTGAGCTGAGGCGACAGAGGCAGCCAGCCCGCCCGCCCGCCTGCCCACCAGACCAGCCCTGCCTTGCCCTGCCCAGCCCAGCGGGGGTAGGTGGGTGCGGGGGTTACCCCTTGCCGTTGCCGCCGCGAGGCCTTGGGCCCTGGGCGCGGCCGACGTGGTAGTGGTGGGGGCTCCGACGACGCGGGAGTGGTGAGGCGGCGGCGGTTGGGGAGCTCGGCCCGGCGTTGGCATGAGGTAGCTGCGGCTCGGAAGGAGAAAAAAAGGTGAGGGGGCGCACGGCAGATGATGGCGGGGGGCGGGCAGCCGCTGGGGGCGGCGGCGGCGGTATGATTTGGGTCTGTCAGAACTGAGGGACGAGGAGGAGGGAGCGCAGTGGTGGCGGCGGCGGCGGCGGCGGCGGCTTGTATGAGGGACACACGGCGTGTGGGCGGGGGGAGCGGAGAGCTGACATCTTGGACGGAAGGGCTCTGCGCGGAGGGGGGCCTGGCTGTTTTTGAGCGGGGTGTGTTATTGTGTTCTAACCTGTGTTATCATCGCGAGTGAGCGACTGAGGATGAGCAGGGATTGGGGCGTGTTCGGTGTGTGGGGTGGGCGGGCCAGGATCTTTTTATGTTTTTTTGGGCAGGGTGGGGGTTGGGCGGGAGGAGGAGGGGAGAAATCTGGTTACGTTGCTTGTGGTTATGAAGAGTTGTGGGGTATCTGGGAGCGGGCGGCAGAGGAGCTTGTGAGTAGAGGTAAAGCCTGGGCCTGGGGGTTTGCCCGGTTGTTGTGCGCATGGGAGAGAGCCATGGATCTTATTGCCGTGTTGTGACGGGTGGGAATTTGGGGTGGAGGAGCTGGGGTGGGGTGGGGGTCTGGGTATTTGTGCGTGGAAGTAACAGGTCATGGGGAAATCGTAGAAAAGTATAGGTTGGGGGAATCAGGATTGGGTGTCTGTGTGGGTGTTTTATCAATAATAACAAATCTATAGTATGATAAGAGTAGCAGGCGTTGAGGGGCAGTGGCTTGGACAGCAGGAGGCTGTTTGAGGGACGGGGTGGGCCAATGGGGGGGTTGATTATTGTGTGTGGGGGGTGTGGTAGGAGCTACAAGGGGAGAGGCAGTAGATTGAGATGTAAGTGTGGGAAGTTTGGGCAAGGACTGGGTGTGTTGAGGGGCAGAAACTGGAAGATCAGGAGAGATGGGCTGCGAAGAGGTTGAGGACAAGGTTGAGGCCAGTATTGCAGTACATGGTGGAAGGGAGTAATCTTAATATAGGAAAGCGTAGGATATTAAACAGTAGTGTTGCTGTCTTAATCACCATTAATGTCATATTGTGCTGTGTTTATTGCCCATGCTATTTATTACAAAAATGAATTGTCTGATGGGTGTCAGGTTCATGGATATGTGTAAGGCAGTGTCTGCTGTGAAAAGAGACTGGGCTGTTAAGGATCTTTGTGTGTGTTTTTGTGCAGGGAGGTGAAAGTGACATTATGGGGTGAGAACTAGAGCAGAAGCAGGGGGAACAGAAGTTTATGGGCTACTAAGGGAGATGTGGAAATGTACTGGGGAGAGGTTAAGGCAATAGGCAGCACTGGGTTAAATACTCACACACATATATAGTTACTGGGTAGAGTGGGAGAAGAACTGAAGGCAACTGAAAAAAGCTAGGGAGATATTTGGAACAGGGAGAGGCGGGTGAGACAGCAAAAAGAAAGATGTGACAGATGAGGAAGACGGTGCTGAAGGGATGTCCTTTGTTGTCTTTGTTGGGGAGCAGCACTCTGCCTGGAAAAGGTAGGCTGAGGCACCTTTTGTTTGCTACCTTGGCCCTGGCATGTGCCAGAGTGTGCTGGTGAAGAAGGGTAAGGAAGATGTTGGTGGAAGGACCTTTCTGTTCTGCCCTCTCCCTTTATCCTCTTGCCTGCAGGGTGTCTGGTGCTTCTGTTCATCTCAGCTAACCGATCATCCTTCTTAGGAGTAGGATGAAGGAAAGAGATGAGGCTATGACAAGAATGGGAAACCCTAGGCCTTCTGCCTTCTGTTGCCTTCATTCCCTGCTGTGCCTCCTTCATTTCAATTGTTAGAGAAATCATATGAGAATAGGTTTTTGCTTCCAGCAATTTGCCTGGTACCTGTCTGTATTGTTAGGCTGTTAACATGCTGGAGAGGTGTCTGGAGCAAGACTATGACTACAAGTGTGATTTGTATGTTCCCTTTCATATTGTAGGGCTGAAAGAGTAGCTTTAGCATATTCTCTCTCTCATATATATATATATATATATATATATAGCAGCATCAAATGAATATTAGAAGGGGGAAAGAATTCAGACTGAGATTTACTGTAATTGCAGAGCAAACCATAGCAATAAAAAACCTCCAGTGCTTCTGGGACTACAGAATTTGTACTTGCTACTGTACATATGAGCCTATTATGTGTATGAGTGCTAGACTGGGTTTCTTTTATTTTTGTTTCAGATGGCGGATGTTGATGTTTGTGCTGGTGGGGATAGCACCAGAAGAAAAATGGATGCTCTAGCAGATAGTGCAGCTGAGATCGTTCCGTTGGAGCTCTATGATTCAGCTCGAGCAAAAATAGCTGCTAATCTACAATGGATCTGTGCTAAAGCCTATGGAATAGGTAAAAATCCCCATTGAGTGATTATTCTTTTATCTCTCCCCTTTTGCTTTCCCCCTGTCTTGCTCTCTCAGCTGTTAAATGGATTTGAAATGATCTGTGCTTTACATATCAATCATGTGCCAAACCGATTTGCCTACTTGCCCTATTCCCATGTTTTTAGAGCCCAGGATATTAATAAGTGCTTGCTAGGAACCTTGTCAGTGTACATCCCTTTTTCTCATTGTGAATGGTTTGTAGAAGTGCATATAACTGTGTTTTTGTTTTTGTTTCATGAAATAGTGCTCTCTCACACAGAACCTAGACCTACAAAGGCTGAGCTCTTGAAGGCCCTTAAATCCTTATTGTGTGATTCATTCTGGCAATCCTGTAGATCCTTGCTGCTACCTTTTTATGGAGCATAGCTGAATAGAGAATAAGAATCTTATGGCTTCTGTATCATATTGTAGATATTTCACTCATCTATTTTTTAACCAAGGCTGCTGTATTCTAGAACATAGCAGTGAGGCAGCATTCATTTCTTTGCATAACATTGTGGGTAATGAATATAAATAGATGGGATAGAAAAAAATCTTGTTTGAAACTTTAGTTTTATTTCTACGGTCTTCTGAAGCACTATTGCCTTCCAGTGTGTTGTATTAAAGTAGATTCTGCTTCGTCTACTTTGAGTTCTTGGTTTTTGTCATTTGTGCCAGGATTTTGGCTTCATATCGGTATTATACTTTTAACTGAAACAAAATGTAGCATGTAGAAAATTAGATAGCCCTGTTAATCTGACTAATTTGCCAAACTCTAATATGCTTAATGGATTAACATTAGCTTGTGTTGTGTTAGTGCTAAGTAATACACTGTATTCCTGCAATCACATGGCTTTGGTTTGTTTTCAGCTTTTAGAATGGGGATGATTGTTCATGTGGCACAGCAAAATTAGGAGCTTTGAGCAAGTTTTTGGTTCACTTCTTCTGTTTATGAAAGTATACTATAATTTCAATAAGCAGCAAAGTCAAATAATATTCTATCATAACACAAGCTGTAACTGCAGTTTAAAAATTATAACTGGACACTAAGGTAAATATCTACAATTTCATTTTTGTGGGTTTTTGAATTAGCTTATTTTGGTAAAAAAATAGTATCATGTGCAGCCACTAACTGGTCTACTTTGTGTAGAGCAAATTTGTTGCATGGCCTGTGTTTGTTTAAAACCTCCATGGGAACTAGGCTTGGGCAGTCATGTGTGATGGCAAGTTCTAGACATATCCATACTTGGCTTCAATATTAATGTCAGATTCCCTTAATTGATTTCCTCACCTTTAAAAAAGTATACTAATTCTGTAAACAAGTATAGAGATTAGGCTAATATTCCTGTGTTTTGCATATGAAACCAGCCATAAGCAGGTTAATATCTTTAAATTTCAGTATTATCCTCTAATACAAATGAGAAGCCTTCCAGTCCTTCTAATCCTTAAATGACTTGGATTGCTTCTCAGAATACCTGGTAGTAATACAGTATTGCCTCAAAATGAGCATACCTGTCAAAAATGTCAATTGTATACAAGGCATATTCATCTGATTTCATATATGCTTACTTGTCAAAAATGTCAATTGTATTCAAGGCATATTCATCTAATTTCATATATGCTTCATCTCATCTAACTTATTTGTAAGGCATGGGTTCTGCTTATGCTGGAGAGCACAGTTGTTCTGTGTCGCAAAGGGCATTAGCACTTGGTGGGGGTGAAAGGAAGGAGATGGAAATATGTAAAACTTGACCAGTGCTAAAGGTCTTCGTAAGTGCCTCATTCTGTACAAACTTCATTTGTATGCAATGTCATCTTCAGGTGAGGCCTTACTTCAGTTTCCTTAAGTATGTGAAGCCAGTTTTATCATTTCCCTTGAAGCTGAACCTTCTCTTTGGTGGTGCCTTTCCTGTGGAGCACCTCAAGAGAGGCCTATTCTGCTGAAGCTTTTAGTATATCTGACAAAACGAAAACATTTCTTCTGTCTTTTGGGAGATAAAATTGACCTGTGTCTTGATAATGGTGGTGTTTCTATTTTAGTTGTTAAGTTTTATGGAGTTTTAAGTTGTTTTGATTGGTTCTCTCTTATTGCAGCTTAAACTGCTTTCATTACTAATATTTAAAATTGTAAGGCATTTTAGAAGGAGCTTTTCACTGCAATAGGTAGTATATAAGAGCCCCACCCCCCAAAATCAGTAAAGTGGTACCTCGGTTTTCGAATGTAATCCGTTCCGGAAGACTGTTCGAGTTCTTAAACGTTCGAAAACAGAAAACTCAATAGCCAACAGCTAGGCCTCAGGATCTTGCACTCAGCAGAAGCCACGTGGCATGTTCAACTTCTGATGCATGTTCGAAAACTGAAGCATTTACTTCCGGGTTAACGGCGTTCGAGAACCAAAATGTTCGTCAATGGAGAACCACTGGACTACATTGTACTCTTTGAAAGCACCTGAAACACTTTAGTTCTATATCTCAACTAAAATGAGAGGCTTAACTTTAGTTTAATTTAGGTTGATCCCTTCTAATAAATTATAGAATCACAGAATTGTAGAGTTGGAAGAGACCCCAAAGGTATCTAGTTCAACCCCTTACAATGCAAAAATCTCAACTAAGGCACCCATGATAGATGATCATCCAACCTCTGTTTAAAAACCTCCAAAGAAGGAGAGTTCACCACCTCCCAAGGGAATTTGTTTCACTGTCAAACAGCCCTCACAGTCAGAATGTTCTTCCTGATGTTTAGTCAGAATCTTCTTTCTTGTAACTTGAAGCCCTTGATTTGGGTCCTATCCTCTAGAGCAGAAGAATAATTATGAAATTAATTAGTTAACTAATTAGTTAACTGTTTATATTTGGACAAGTTTTCTGATGTACTTTATTGGAAGAAGAAAAATAATAATTTCCTTAATAATAATTTAAACAATTTATTTAACTAAAACAATAACATTATAGCATAAGTATCCATGTTTGTTAACTGATATGGTTAAACATTTTTTCAAAAAAAATATATTTTAAGCACACATGAAAAACTGAAAACAAATCCTTATTTCCTGATGAATAGCCTTTGGACTATAATGTACAGTGGTACCTCAGGTTACATACCCTTCAGGTTACAGACTCCACTAACCCAGAAATAGTACCTTGGGTTAAGAATTTTGCTTCAGGATGAGAACAGAAATCGTGTTCCCGCAGCACAGCGGCAGCAGGAGGCCCCATTAGCTAAAGTGGTGCTTCAGGTTAAGAACAGTTTCAGGTTAAGAACGGACCTCTGGAACGAATTAAGTACTTAACCTGAGGTACCACTGCCACTTATAAAAAACTATCTTTAGAAATATTTTCCCTCCAAAAGCATTTTATTTTTAAAATCCAATTTATTTATTTTTTTAAAAATCCGTTTTTAAAAAAATAAATCATTGATTTTTATCCACCCTGAGTTTGCTCCATCTTGCATATCACAGCCCTTAGGATATTTGAAGATGGCTATCATATCTCCTCTCAGTCTCCTCTTCTCCTGGCTGAATATAGTCAACTCCCACAACCATTCCTCATAAGCCTTGGTTTCCAGACCTTTGATCATCTTGGTTGGCCACCTCTGCACACAATTCAGCTTGTCAACATACTTCTTAAATTGTTGTGCCCAGAATTGGACACAGTACTCCACATGTGGTCTGACCAAGGCAGAATAGTGGTACTATTACTTCCCTTGATCTGGACTTGTGTTGATGTAGCCTAGAATAGCATTAATTTATTTTTGCTGCTGTATCACACTGTTGAACTATGTGATGAAGGCAGAAATGATGCTTGGCCTTTGGCTGCTTTTATGAGAACTACTTACTTGATCTGAATGATGTCATGCTGGCCAGTATTTTTTTTAAAAAATTATGATGCTCTTGCATGTTTAGGAATGTTAAACTGTGCTTTCTAGTGCAGGAAATGTAGACATCCTGCAGAAGGAAAGCAAAGCCGGGGAAAGGACAGAAAGTTGGAGAAGCAAACCAGGGGATCACTGATGATCCCCTGAAATTGTTGTTGTTATTTATTAAATTTGTATACCGTCCTATATTCACAGGTGTCAGGGCGGTTCACAGGATAAAATCATAATATAAAACCACAAAATACATAATCAAAATAAAAACAAGAACAACCCAATAAACCTCCCCACCCCCAATTGCAAAAGTGAACTATGCTGTAGTCTCTCTTGTGCAGATGCAGTGAGAACAATTTCACTTGGATATAGAGCTGGTGGATAAGGTACAAATTTTAAAATGCATAATAGAATGAGGCTAACACCACATGTTGCTGTGTATCCCTGTTGTGTATAACCTGAGGTTGCAAAAAATAATAAATTAAATGCAAAATCTATGTTTATCCATAACTGCTCATAACTGCTATGTTGCTTCCCCCTCTTTTTTACTACATTTTTGCTTAATATGGTACGGTTTTTTTAAAAGCCTCATGGCAAAACCCTAATAATTGTTACAATCTAAGTATCTTTTAGTGCAGTAAGTACAGGCAACTCCCAATTTATGTGGGGGTTATGTTCCAAGGCACCATGCATTTAAGTGAAATTATGTGTATTTGAAACACCCCACTCTGCCACTGTCCTGTTCTGCCCCTTTTTGTGACTTTTTCACCTCAATTCCAGTTTTGGCGCAATACACATTTTTATGGTCGCACACATATCAGACATGCCTAAAACGGTTGCTGCCTATACTGTATCTCTTTGTGCCAACATGTTAATTCTCTAGATCAGCCTTTCTCAACCTTTGGTCCCCAGGTTATTATTGAACTACAACTCCCATCATCCACTACCACTGGCCATGCTAGCTAGGAGTTGTAGTCTGACAACATCTAGGGGCTCAAGGGTGAGAAAGGCTGCTCTAGATGTTAATAGACTCCAGGTTCCCACTAGCCACCGTCTGCATAGCTAGTGGTCAGGTATGATGTTATTTTTTTAGTCCCAACAGCTTCTGGAAAGCCACACATTGGCTGCATCTTATTTCAGCTAGTAATATTGCTCACATGATATTTATCACAAGTATTTCTTTTTAAACAAGATATGCCGGTTTGCTTAGAGCCTCATTGAGGAAATAGACTTAACTCAGATATAAGTGTATAAGCTTGCAGTTTTTGGCTCCATTATCCTGGTTGGCTACTTCAGAAAATGAGAGTAGAAGTGTTTGTGGAAATCTGAGTTAGTGAAGCTTCAGGTTGGGACTTTATTTAAACCATATGTTCTGAGTCTCAGCTCCTTGGTTTTCACATGGTGTAGTTTAAAGTGTGCATGGGGTATAGGGGATGTTAGAGGAAGGGGTATCTATGGTGGAAGACATGTCATGTTCCTTCTGGGGTAGTTTGTTCATCTTGGTCCCCATCCTGTACTAAGCTCTCACCTGTGGCTCCTAGAAGCTGTCAGCATGTGACAGCGGACACACTCCGGGAATCACTTCAACTGGCTAGCTAAACCAGGTGAGAGTAGCTGATGAGTGAGTTAGGGACAGGTTCCAGTGGACTGAGTAGATGAGAGCAATAGTGGGTCCAATGGTTATCAAGGCTGTTTCTGCATGTGCTGTAGAGGGAAGTGAGGGGCAGATGGGGCTCTTCAACCTGGGAAGGTAGCCCATCTAGGAGAAGGAAAACTTGGATCCTAAACCTCACTTGTATTGCAGGATATCTTCAAGAGAAGAAACGGTAAGAAGTAAAACCTACACAAATCTGAAGTGCAGTCCCTAAGAAGGTTGGATGGCACCTTTGTATGCCTCCTTTCAGCAATCCCTGAAGCTAGGCTGGTGCCAAACGTGTTGTTCTCTCTTTTTTTGGACCACATCAGTGAGGCTGAGGGCTGGGCAGCCCAGGACTTCCATATACAATGTCCAGGTTTGTGCACCCTGGAGAGGTCACTTAGGTGCTGCTAACACAGAGGCTTGGGTGCACTCCATTGTTTCAACACAGATGAATGCAAACAACAAGAAGTTTAAAGTAAGAAGTAGATTTTAGGGCACACGGACTACAGTGCTTATTGGAAGCCTCTTCTAATCACAGTTGTACTCCTTGCAACACTTGTCTGCGCAATCTATTGTTTTGGATTCTTGGCAGGAGATGAGATTCTGTTTTATGAAAAAAATTGGAAATATAAAAAAGAGTTGCACCCAGTTGATAGCTGCTCTCTGTAGACTGCTTTTCTTCTACTTATTAATATATTATATCTAGGTTCTGACTTCATTGGGACTTTGATAACATAAAAAAGGCTAACAGTATATAGAAGGCTAGAAAAGGAGGCTTGTAGTATGTTGAATGCTGTCATATAAACAAAGATATAATAAATACCGTATTTTTCGCTCTATATGACGCACCGGACCATAGGACGCAACTTGTTTTAGAGGGGGAGAACAAGAAAAATAAATTCTCTCCCTCTCTGCGCAGCGCCCTTTCAGCGAAGCGGCAGGAGAAATGGAGCCCCTTCCATTTCTCCTGCTGCTTCGCTGAAGGGGCGCTGCGCAAAGAGGGGGAGAATTTATTTTTCTTCTCCCCCTGTAAAACAAGGTGCGCTCTGTGCATTCAAGTGCGTTCTGTGCGTTCAACCGTGCTGCCCCCCGAGCTTGTGGGGCTGGTGGTGGGAAGTGCTGCTTCCCCCACCACCAGCCTCAAAGACCAGGTCGGGGAGCAGCGCAGAGGTGGCGTGCCGCCTTCCCGCTGCCCCCAGAGCTTGTGGGGCTGGCGGTGGGGGGAAGCGCTGCTTTCCCCCACCGCCAGCCTCAAAGATCCCTGCAGCCTTCGGAGCGCAGCGCGAGTTCCCGCTGTGCTCCGCAGGCTTCGGGTTCCTTTTGCTGAAGCTGGGTGAGCAAGACTCTCCTGGCTTCAGCGAAAGGAACCTGAAGCCTCCGGAATGCAGCAGGAACTCGTGGTGCGCTCCGAAGGTTTCAGGCGGCTATCCCTGAAGCCTGGAGAGCAAGAGAGGTCAGTGTGCACCGACCCCTCTCGCTCTGCAGGCTTCAGCAAAAGCAATGCGAAGCCTCCGGAGCCTGGAGGAAGCGCTCCCTCTGTGCTTTGGAGGCTTCACGTTGCTATCGCTGTAGCCAAGGAGCCTGCATTCGCTCCATAGGACGCACACACATTTCCCCTTCATTTTTGGAGGGGGAAAAGTGCGTCTTATAGAGAGAAAAATACGGTATATGTTTTGATAGCGCAGGAGGATTGCTTGTTTTTAGAAACTGTGATATGTAGGACTTTTGATCCTTATTTTATATTAGTTGGATTATCATTCTACTTACAGTGGTACCCCGCAAGACGAACGCCTCGGAAGACGAAAAACTCGCTAGACGAAGGAGTTTTTCGTTTTCTTAGCCGCTTCACAAGACGCATTTCCCTATGGGCTTGCTTTGCAAAACGAAGCTTGCCCTGCAAGCTCCGGGGATAGCAGGGAAGTGCAGCGCATCTTCCCCGCTGTCCCCAGACCTCTTTTGAAGCAAGGGGCGGCGGGGAGAAGATCGCTTCTCCCCGTTGCCAGCCCCTCTCTCCCCGGACCCCTTTTGAACCAAGGGGCGGCAACGGCGAGAAGCGATTCTCCCTGCTGCCCCTTCCCTTGCTTTAAAAAAGGTCCGGGGACAGAGGGGAAGACGACTGCTGGTGCTGCTGCTTGTGTGAGTGTTGGGAGGACCGCTCCCTTTCTGCCAACTCCATCTGGCCTAGGGGGCGGGGCCTGCACTCATCGCCACAGCATAAGAGGCCTGGGAGAGGCCTCCGAGACAAGACTGCTGGTGCTGCTGCTTGCGTGAGTGTTGGGAGGACCGCTCCCTTTCTGCCAACTCCATCTGGCCTAAGGGGCGGGGCCTGCATTCATCGCCACAGCATAAGAGGTCTGGGAGAGGCCTCCGGGACAAGACTGCTGGTGCTGCTGCTTGCGTGAGTGTTGGGAGGACCGCTCCCTTTCTGCCAACTCCATCTGGCCTAGGGGGCGGGGCCTGCACTCATCGCCACAGCATAAGAGGCCAGGGAGAGGCCTCCGGGACACGACTGGTGCTGTTGCTGCTTCGTGAGTGCTGGGAAGACCGCTCCCTCTCCTGCCAACTCCATCCGGCCTAGGGGGCAGGGCCTGCACTACCATCACGGTTTAGAGGACAGAGCAGCTACCGGCAGCAATGGACAAAATAGTTTTAAATGTTTTAATTGCTTTAATTTGCAGCACCTTAAATGGGGGTTGTTGTTTTTTATAATATTATATTATTTCATTATCTGCTGCAAATGTTAAAGATGTTTTTATATATTTTAAGGTGTTTTAAAGGTGCTTTTATTGTTTACTTTGTTGTACCACCGTGAATGGTGGTTTTTATTTATGTATTTTTGTTTGTTCCATTTTGTTTTTTTTGGGGGGGGGGGTTGGACACTGAGTGGGGCGGGGATTGGTTTTGTTTGGGTATAATTGTTTTGGTTGTTTTGTTTTCTATTTGTAAATGGAGGTTAGTATGAGGCTTGGGATTGCGACCGTGGAGGGGCGAGGGAGGTATGGCGGTGGGGGCAGATGTTATAGGCGAAGGGGATCGAGATATGGATATGCTCGTACCCCTTCCAATCTGCGCCCCATCCCGAGAGACGAGGGTAGGGTGAGCAAGGATTACTCACCTCCTTCACTGGTGTTGTGCAATGCCAGGTCTATAGGCAACAAAACTGCTACCCTGCGAGATTTCTTTATCTCGCAGGGAGTTGACCTGGCTTGTGTGACGGAGACCTGGGTGCGCGAAGGGGTAACTGTTACCTTACGAGAGATGGCGCCCCCGGGTTTCTCCGTCCTCCACCAGTCACGGACTGTGGGCCGGGGGGGAGGGGTGGCAGTATTAATCCGGGAAGATTGTTCTTTCAGGGCTCTACCATCGCCATCGATCCCCGGCATTGAATGTGTTGGCCTAGTGTGGGGCTCCGAGGAGAGCTTGGCTGTCTGGCTGGTGTACCGGCCACCTAGCGCACCAGCAGCCACCCTGTCAGGCCTGCTGGAGGCGGTGGCCGGCTGGGCCTTGGAGTTCCCTAACCTATTGGTATTGGGAGACTTCAACTTCCACGCTGATGCCACTCCCTCCTCACAGGCTCTGGACCTGGTGTCTTCCATGGCGACACTAGGGCTCTCCCAGTTTGTTTCGGGCCCCACACATCAAGCAGGCCACACGCTGGATTTGATCTTTGGCGCCGGTATAGATGTGATCATGTCTCCTTCGATGAAGGTGCCATGGTCTGATCACTACGCTCTGAAAGCCAGGATTGACTTTCCACCCCCACCCTGCTTAGGTGGCGAGCCGATTTGGGCTCGCCCGCGGAGGCTGATGGACCCGGATAGATTCCGTCAAGCCTTGCGGGACCATGCTCCCCCTGGCGACTCATTGACTGAGCTTGTTGAGGGCTGGAATACCCAGCTCCTGTCAGCCATCGATGAGATCGCACCTAAGCGCCCTCTGCGACCCCGCAGAAACCGGGCTCCCTGGTTTACCGAGGAGCTTCGGAAAATGAAGCGGGACCTCAGACGGCTAGAGCGAGTATGGCGGGGTGCCCGTGACGGAGCCTCAAGAACATCTTATAGGGTTTTTATGAAAACCTATGAGATGGCAGTGAAGGCTGCTAAGAAGTCTTACTTCTCGGCCTCCATTGCATCCGCTAGCTCTCGCCCGGCGCAATTATTTAGTATAATTCGGTCTTTAACGTCCCTTGAAGGACAGCCAAATTTAAATAACAATCTGACACACAGCTGTGAGGCATTTGCGAGCTTTTTTGCGGAGAAGGTCCTGTTGCTCCGCCATGACCTCCCTGCCAATTTGGATACAATAAAGGAACTGGAGGCCCCTCGACTGTCCTCGGGTCCAGTATTGGACCACTTTGACCGGATATCTCCAGCCGATGTGGACAGATTCCTCCAAGCTGGAAAGCCCACCACCTGTCCTCTGGACCCGTGCCCGTCATGGCTGATTAGAGCGTGTCCAGACGAGGTGCGGGGCCCCCTGGGGGATATCATCAATTTGTCCCTTGGCACCGGGATATTCCCAGGGGAACTGAAGGAGGCGGTGGTGCGTCCGCTCTTAAAGAAAACATCATTAGATCCCTCAGATCTATCCAATTACCGCCCGGTCTCGAATCTTCCATTCCTGGGTAAGGTGATTGAGAGAGCGGTTGCTGAACAGCTTGGTAGGTTTCTGGATGAAACATCTGCTCTGGACCCATTCCAGTCCGGCTTCCGCGCTGGTCATGGGACCGAGACGGCTCTGGTCGCCCTAACAGATGATCTCCGCAGACAGCTGGATCGAGGCGGGTCGGGGCTGCTGATTCTTCTAGATCTGTCAGCAGCCTTTGACATGGTCGATCACGAACTCCTGGACCACCGCCTTGCCGACGTGGGGATCCAGGGCACAGTCCTTCAATGGCTGCGCTCGTTTCTCTCTGGTCGGGGACAGAGGGTGGCGCTTGGGGGGGAATTGTCATCACGCCACTCCTTGGTGTGTGGAGTGCCTCAGGGTGCAATTCTCTCCCCGATGCTTTTTAACATCTTTATGCGCCCCCTCGCCCAGCTTGTTCGGAGTTTTGGGCTGGGTTGCCATCAGTATGCTGATGACACCCAACTCTATCTGTTGATGGATGGCCATCCTGACTCGGCCCCAGACACACTGACCAGATGTCTGGAAGCTGTGGCTGGATGGTTACGTGGGAGCCGGTTGAAGTTAAATCCTTCGAAGACAGAGGTCCTCTGGCTGGGGCGGGACGATATGGGATCGAGGGGGCAACTCCCATCTCTTGCGGGGGTGCAATTAGTGCCAGCACCGTCCGTTAAGAGTTTGGGTGTAATCTTCGATACCTCCCTCTCTATGGAGTCGCAGATTACAGCTATAACAAAGGCGGCATTTTTTCATCTCCGCCAAGCTAAGCAGTTGGCCCCTTATCTCTCTCGTCCTGACCTAGCCACTGTGATCCATGCGATGGTCACCTCCAGACTGGATTATTGTAACTCGCTCTACGTGGGGCTGCCCTTGAGACTGACCCAGAAACTCCAGCGGGTGCAGAATGCCGCGGCGAGACTCCTTATGGGGTCTTCGCTGCGAGAGCACATTCATCCAGTATTATACCAGCTGCACTGGCTCCCGGTGGAGTACAGGATCAGGTTTAAGGTGCTGGTTTTAACCTTTAAAGCCCTATACGGCCTAGGACCCTCGTACCTACGGGACCGCCTCTCCTGGTATGCCCCACAGAGAAACCTACGGTCTGCAAATAATAACATCCTCAAGGTCCCAGGCCTCAGAGAGGTTAGGCTGGCCTCAACTAGAGCCAGGGCCTTCTCGGCTGCAGCTCCAAACTGGTGGAATGCTCTGTCAAAAGAGACTAGGGCCCTGCGGGACCTGACATCTTTCCGCAGGGCCTGCAAGACAGAGTTGTTCCGCCAGGCCTTTGGTCAGGGCGCAGCCTGACTCCCTCCTCTGGCAACCTGCACATAATTCTACTTAATTGGTTGCCATCAATTTGATTTAATTAATTTTTATAATGAAATATTTTTAGATTGTGTGATTATTTGATTGATTATTTTATTGTTGTTAGCCGCCCTGAGCCTGGCTTTGGCTGGGGAGGGCGGGATATAAATAAAATTTATTATTATATTATTATTATTATTATTCCCCTCTGTCCCCGGAGATTGCGGGGCAGGCAACGGGGAGAAGCAATCTTCTCCCCGCCGCCCCTTGCTAAGGAGTGCTTCCCCTCTGTCCCCGGACGGTCTCCATAGGAACGCATTGATTGATTTTCAATGCATTCCTATGGGAAACCATGCTTCGCAAGACGAAAAACTCGCAAGAAGAAAAAACTTGCGGAACGAATTAATTTCGTCTTGCGAGGCACCACTGTATATTAAAAGGGGAAAGAGAATTTAATCCTGGATACAAATGGAGTTCCTTTGTTGTCTTTCTAAATCAGGTAGATGCAGTTTGCTTTACTTGGTTCTGCTCAAACAATGAATTGGACCTGATAACACTTCACTCTTCAAATGTTTATTAGGCTTTTAACATTGTCGGTAGCAATAAAGAATTAGCATGAAGACAAAATGTGCTCTACAGACATCTGAAAACTAGAATATATACTTCTTGGCTGAAAATAGATTGGTTTTAAAAGGCGATCTTGTGGCTTCATCTACTGATAGCTGAGATTTGCCTAAGATTTGCCTAAGAGGTAAGATTGGAACTTGAGACTGGTAGCTTTCAGCTTATTATCTGAACCAATGTACAGTATTACATTATCTCCAATGTGCATGATATGAGGAACTACTAAGGAGCAAACATAGATATCTATGCTCACCTGGAACATTGACTTTCTGTGTAATTGGGCAATTAGAATAAGATGCCATTATTTGGATGCAAAAAACTTGTTTGCACTTGCTCTTAGGCTTGCTTCTGGGTGAAACATTTTCATGCTGCTTGTTTCTAATTCAAGGGAACCAGCATTCGTAATTAGCCAGGCGCCAATCACATTTTGTGACTGGCAACCAGCCTTTTGTGAGGCAGTGGAGATGTCCAGATGCCATTGTTTGTCGCCTAACATCTCCACCTGACTGACATGGCACCAAAAGACATGCCTCTTTCACTGCTGCCCTGTCCTGCGAATCACCTGGTTGGTGGGGTATTAGGGCACTAGAAGATGCATGCCTTTTGGTGCTGCCGTTCCAGCTCATTGGGCTTCAGTGGCTCCCCTTCCTTCAGAAGGCTGGCACTCTTCACGGCTCCCTTGCTGCTGAAACATTTGCAGTGCCAACAACTTCCTCTTCCTTTTTTTCTCATTCAGTGGAGGCCACCTGGGCCCAATTTTGTTGGGGCCAAGGCAGTGACTCTCGAGCCCCAGAATTAGCGGGCTGCTCCTGGTGGCGGCGGAGAGCAGCAGCAAAGGTAACAGTGGAGGTGCCAACAGCCATGGCAAGAGGCGCAGCCAATGGTGTGCAGGTGCCTGATCCTCTGCTGCTATAGATTGGGGTTGCTGCCTGGAGCCCCACCGACACTGCAAATGCGGAGCTGTTTGTTCTGCTGCTCCAACTTCCTAAGCAGCTCCCACAGCTTCTGCAGTTCAGTGTAGGCCTGACTCCAAATAACCCTGTGACCCTCTCGTTGCACAAGGCAGCAGCAGGAGTGATACTGCTGTTGCCACCTTCTCCTTCTCCTAGTCTCTCTCTGTCAGGTGAAGCTTCCACCCTCCCTCTTCTTCTTCCCCTTCTCCAATGCTGCCGGCCAGCTGTCTTCCAAGCTGGCCTAAGGAAGGTGAGCCACCTCTACATGGCTGGGTGGGGAAGGCTACTCTCACTGCCACCCCGCGGCTCCTGTCCCAGAGGCCAGGTCCAGTTAGCCAGCTGCCACAGTGTTGGGGAAAGGGAAGAATGTAGTATTCTGATGCATCATTCAGTCATAATGTGATCAGCATTTTTGGACTTTGTTCTGTTATTTGAATGTAACATCAAGATACTCAGGTTGAGACACTCCTATTGATATGTGTTTCGTCTGCAGTCTTGTTTTGTATTTGTATTTTTACATGGGATGCTGCTCATAGTTTGAGAAGCAAAACTGTAAAAATGGAAACTATTTTCAAGCTTAAAATAAAATAAAATCAAGTAACTTACTGAGGCTCATTTCCTTTACTAATGTGGTAAAATGAGGTAGTATCCTGACCATGTGAATAATGCATAATATGGACAGTATGGACTAGATAAATTAATCTGCTATATCAGGGCTTCATAAAGCTCAAGTGACTTTCTATTTCCAGCCACTCACTGCCCCCCTCAAGCCCTGTGTAGAGTTGTGCTTCGTTCATTACCACATGGCTTCTCTTCAATTTTGTGTGAAACCTAAACTAATCTATTAGTACATTTGGATTGTTACATCTCTCGCATGGAGAACTGTTTTTTTAAGATGCAATCCTAACTCCACTTATCTAGGAGAAAGCCCCGTTGAATTACTTCTGAGTAGATAAGATTACAACTACACTTATTAGTGCTTATTTAAAACATTTATGTGCCATCATTCTACCTGATAGCAAGCATTCTAGGCAACTCAAAATGAAACATAGCATTATATTTTATCACAGTTTAAAACATACAATTGCAACACAAAGCATTATTACCAATCTGACAATATTTTAAAATAATAGCTATTGAGCTGAGTGGTCAGGTAATACTAGGTAGTAGTGTAGGTTGCTGATTTTGCACAGACACAGGGAAACTTGTAATATTGATTAGGTACTTCCCATCTCTATCAAGCTATACACTATCATTTTATTTTCCTTGTTTATAAAACAACTGAATAGATTTGAAAGCTTTACAAATCTTTGTTAATGCTGAAAACTACTTTTGAAATCTGTTGGTAGGAGTAACAAAAAATATGTAACTTGAAATTAAGTTTTAGTACCGTAACTAGAATTCCTAAAACTCAAAACTGCAACTTCCTTGGGATTTTGGAATAGTATGGATATTGTCCTGCATAGTTGTTGTAGTACTTTCATGAGAATTGGGTGAAACTAAGAAGCTAATAGTTTTATGTACATAGCAGTTTCTGAAAACAAATGTAACTCACTGGTGCTTTTGCATTGTACTTATTCCTGGGAATCTTATAGCAACTGAACACTAATAAAAATAATCTGAGAAGGATGAAAAAATGTATAAAAGGTCCTCAAGCAGCAGCTTCCTATTCTTGAATGAGCCCTGCATTGGTAGACTTGGAGGTGGTGAGTCTCTCATAAAGAAATTTTGGTCAGAAATTTTCAGCTTGTGGATTATGCCAGCAGCATAAGAAGATCCTGCTGGATCAGGCCAATGGCCCATTTAGTTCAGGATCCTTCTCTCACAGTGACTGAACAGATGCCTGAGGGAAACCAGCAAGTAGGATTTGAGCACAAGAACACTCCCCCCTCCTGTGGTTTCCATAACTGGTATCAATCTTGATAGATCTGACTCTGACATTTCAATCAGCAGTAGTCATTCCCTCCATGATTTTCAGAGTAAACCTCCATCTAGAAGCACTTGTAGTCTTTGCCTGCATTTTGGACTTTATGGAAGCATATAGTAATTATTTCCTGTTCCACTACGGCTCTCTAGGGCATAATCTGTCTGTTTGGTAATGGTGTGTCATTTCCCTTCAGGGTAATAATAATATAAATTATGTCTGTATATGTAAAATATGGTATACTGGGGAAAACCCTAGGATATTCAGCTGGGCTTGTGACCCTCAAGGGGTCATTGGGTGTGCATACATGCATCTTCAGAAGGTCATCAGTGCTGGGATTCTTGGAATGTCAATGTCTATTGAAAGACATGAAGCATGTTCTGGAATGTGTGCTCTGAAACCTCAAATAGTAGCTCTAGAAGAAGTAATAACAGAAAGCTGCTGAATTCTGATCAAAGCCCAGATCAGTCAGATAGGCTATATCATTTTCTGGACTAGTGGAATGATAAACTACTTTATGCAGTAAAGTGCTGTGCTCAGTGGGTGAAAGCATAATTGGACTAGAGGTATCCTTGGCAAGAGAAAGATGAGCACTTCTCCTGAAATCTCTGCCTTGTTCTGAAGATTGAGCTTTTACAGCCTGATAATGTGGACAGGACACTTGGTAGTGGGTTAGGCTTATCACATGTCATTTGCCTCTTTGTTTATCATGGTTTGTAAGAGCTAATTAAGAGGGATTGACTGGATGCTCATTGTGGGAGGGAGCAATGCCTACCATTTTGAAAGAGGTAGTGCTGTGCTCCCTCCTTAAGAGGCCTTACCTGGACCCTGAGGTGGGGTTAAAAAAAAGATTAGCAACTATTTTATTAGCTCATTTGACACACACTCCCTAGCCCTTAATCCTCCATAAAAGTTTTTGTCACTCTGTTCCAAAGAGAATCAAGCACAATAGCTGCACAAGCCTAGCCACACACCATGCAAGCAAGGTGCTAGTTTAAGGCTTGGCTCTTTTTGTCTGCTGATTGATGAAGCAGAGCTCCTCCTCTGCAAAAGAAAAGCCCCCCAAGAAGTTTCAGTCCCAGCCTAGGAAAGGGCAGGATCTTTGAAGCTGCATCGTCGTCACCAGAAAGCTTGGTGGTCTCTGCTGCAAAAGGAGTGGGGTGTGAAAAGCCAAACACTGGCCCACTGGTGCTTTTGGTTTGATCCAGGCCTCAGAGATGGGCAGTTTGGGCATCCTCTGCCTTAGTAAGCACAATCAGGTCTTGGCTGATGAGGAAGACAAGCCGCAAGCTAGCAATCTCCACCATCAAGTTAATTCTGAGTTTCCGTTTGCTGCCACAAAACACAGGGTGCCCATCCACGTAAATGGGTCGCTGGTCTTCATTTGCCAGGAAAAAGTCACCATTGTTTTTCAGCTTGATGATGCCTTGCTTGTGGGATATTTTCTAGGCTGGCCCCTGCAGTGCTAGATCCGTCTGATTGTCTTTGGTGGCTCTGCCAAGTGTGATCTTCCATGGCTCTGCCAAGTGTGATCCCCCAGGAGTGCCTAAGATAATGCACCACCCTTTCACGCAACACAGCCAATGTCTGGTTATCAAAATCAGGGGAAGTCATTCCTGTTATACTGTCCACCAGCACCTGCCACTTATGCAGCTCTTGCTCCAGCTGCTGGAGTTCATGCTTCTGTCTCCAGTCTGCCTCGGTCAGCTCATGCTCCAACACCTCATCTCAGATATCATTTAGTTTGCTGTCATCTATCATGTATTTGGCATCAGAAAGCTGAGCACCTGATCCCCTTTGGGCAGTGGCTGCACTGTTCCCAAGAGGTAGTACTGCTTCATGAGTTGCCAGTGTGTCAGTAGGACCTTGGCAGTGCAGGAGGGGTAGAAAACCTCTGGGTATCCATAGTGGGTTGGCTCCACTGCTTTGCTGAAGAGCACTTTACTCTGCATAGAGACTATGGCTTCTGGATGCAACTGCTGCATGGCCTGTCAAGACAGCTTTGAAATCACAGGGTTATACAGCAGAGTATGCCACCTCTTCTGGATCTCCTGCAGATTAAAACAGCAGTTGAACCCCCAAGTGCAGAGAGGTCAAGTCATGGTCTGAAACACAATGCTGATCAACAGCAAAACATCAGTGGGTTTCCAGCAGCCCAAATCCTTGGTGACCTTCAAAGGATGCTGGCACTTCTTCAACATCTGCTTGGTGATGCTGGGATTTGGAGCTGGGCTTGGAGTGACTTGTGCAGATTTGGACACCACCTTCTTGTCATTGGAAGAAGGCTCATTGGCAGAGTAGTGCCCTGGCTCCACCCCACTGGAGTTCTTGGCGTGGCTGGATGATTTGGCAAGACTGCTCTCTACAAGTTCATCATCAAACTTCATCATCATGGCACCCAACACCTGTGAGGAGCTCATTTTTTGCCCTTCCAGAGACTTGTCTTCAGAGTGACTCATTGTGCCTGACACCATCAGTCTGGAATCCAGCATGTCATTCCCAAGTGTTATAGGAAAGACGTGCTGGATTCTCCTTTCTCTCTCTGACCTCCATCTTGGAGATGTGAACCTAAGGTGTTTTGAGAAGTACTGCCCAGTTGTGAATATCTCTTTTGAGGCACAAGGTAATTGAGATGGTGGTGGCTGGTTAATCGCAGATGTTCATGGATGTTCATGGATGAAATAGATTATCTGAAACAATTTCAGTCTGGGCCTGGTTATGGCATCAACAAAGCCTTGGTTGTTCTGATTACCTTTACCAGCAGAGAGCAGGGGAGTGCTAGAATAAGAGCTGCAGGTAGTGCAGAACATGGCTACAAGGTTGCTGAGCAGTGTAGCTAAGTAGAATCGTATAGCACAAATCCTTAGAATGCTGTGCTAGTTGCTTTAACTGTTTTGTGTTGCTTTTGTGTTGCCTTGATATTTTGCAAGAGCGTAGTATATAAAAACTCTTTCTGAGGCCTCAAATGATCAGATTCTATTCTGATCTAGCGAGGCAGAAATATATAACATAGTGATAGTCTAATAAACATGCAAAAAACGCAAATGGTGTGTTGCTCTTGGTGGCTTGAAGATTAGTGTATGATAGAAATAAAACATTTTGAAGACATTGTAAAGTGGTTGCGGTCTGCTAGTTCACATTAAGCCTTTCCTTAGAAATGAGTTTTGCTGAGTTCAATGGGACCTGCTTCCAGTTAAGTGTGTTTAGAGAGCTTCATGGTGCTTATTTATTATTTGGATTGGTGCTCCTCATGCATGTAGGTTTCTTCTAACTTCCCCATCAAAATACCAGTACTGTACACACTCTCCCCACACCTCCATTAATCCAGATTTACCCTTTCCAGGGGAAATCCAGTAAGTGGAAAAACCCTTGCTGCCAATGTCCTGTTTGCAATGTCTCAGCAATTTAGTTGCAAATTAAGCCCCTGTCTGGAAGCACTCTCTGTTACATCAAATTAAATAGGTTGTGTGCATGTCAAAGCTATTGATAAACTTCTGCAAACTTTCAGTGAGTATCTCTGGTGTCATACTAGTATGCTAATTTAAAAGATGTTAGTGTTTTAAATGTACATTTTAGATATCAAGTTGTCATAGTGCAATAAAGTTTATTATTTGAATTTGTCAATCTGTAAAGCATTTAAACTGTTAAAAAAAGAATAATATCGATATGCTATTGGCTACGGTTTCAGGTTAGGTTGCTTTTAGATACACAAATGGTCCAGGCACATAAAGTGCTGCCCAGCACTGCTGCCATGTTGTGTGCGTGTTTAGATGGCCGAAAGCAACCTAAAAGTTTAGCACAGATTATTAGTCCTATCATAAGTCTGTTTGGGTTGCCCTTTCTCTTTTTCCAACCTCTTTCAGGCAACCATTGTGGTCTCACAAGGTACCTTAGCAAATGCACCTACTCTTTCTTGATGGGGTGTTCTGTGGTTATGAGAGGTTCAAGATGACCAGAAATAATCTGATGTATGTTCTGCTAACCATTATAGATTATTATTTATATAGTGCTGGCTACACACATAGTGCTTTACAAAGAACAGTTGCAACAAGGCATTGCCTCAGTGGATTTACAATCTGAAATCGACACAGGGAAAGCAGAGGAAGGGCAGAAATGGAGGCAATAATATGTGATTACTTCAATTTCATGTAATTTTTCTTGGTTACAAAAAGGACTTCCTGGAAAAAGAAAAGAGTTTTGTGGAGGAAGTTAAAGGAAATGGGGGAGGTGGTCACATTGAGGTATTGGATGACTGAGGGTAGTAGAGCCGGTTCACCCAAGGTCACAGAAAGGGACGTGTTGGGAAAGAAATATTTTTTTGCAGCTACTAAAGTAAGTTGCTCATCTATGTTCTCTAATATTCTTAAATGCCAGAAAGTAGTTTGCTTCTGACTGTGTGTGCGTGTGTTTTGCCTCTATTCTCAATGAGCTTTTGTATTGCTTATAATGAACCCCCTTGTTAGACCTCATTCTTCTTTTCTTTCAGATAACATCCCAGATGAACTGAAGGACCCATTCTATATAGATCAGTATGAGGAAGAACATATTAAACCACCTGTCATCAAGCTGTTGCTGTCCAGCGAGCTCTACTGCCGTGTCTGCAGCCTCATTCTGAAAGGGGATCAGGTGGCTGCTCTGCAGGGACACCAGTCGGTCATCCAGGCTCTGTCTCGGAAAGGGATTTACGTCATGGAGAGCGATGATACACCTGTGTCTGAATTGGATCTCAGCTGTGCGCCAATCAAAATGGTTAGCTTAAGAAAAGAAAGCTTAACTTTTCTTTGCCATAGTACCCATTCTGTCCTTCAGAGTTTTTCACCTTAGCTTCCTCAATTGTAGCCTGTTTTAATTAGCCAACTTAAAAAAAATATATATCCCCTGCTTTCTTCAAATATATTTGAATGAAACATGTTCTTATTTGTTCCTTAGAGTCCTCACATGGCAATGATTGATGCCCTCATGATGGCCTACACTGTGGAAATGATCAGCATTGAGAAAGTGGTTGCAAGTGTCAAATGTTTTTCTACATTTAGTGCCTCAAAGGAATTGCCCTATGATCTGGAGGATGCAATGATATTCTGGGTTAATAAGGTAAAAAACAATTGTGTAACACAGCATCTTTAGATGTGAGTAGATTTGAACTCTATTGAATACATTTCCTGTAGGGAAATGGTATTCAGTAGTCATTGCACTATTAATAAAAGTTATTCCCCCCCATCAAACAATGAGTAATCAGCATAAACATATTTTATATTAAAGAGTCTATATTAATAAAACAGTGCTTTTTCTTCATTTGACCATAATGACATAAGAGCAGCCCTACTGGATAAGACCAAAGGCATTCCTAGTTAGTCCAGCTTCCTGTTTCCCACAATGGCCAACCAGAGGTCTCCAAGAAACCTACAAGGAGGGTACAAAGACAATAGTCTTCTCCCACTGTTGTTCCCTTACAACTGATTTACAGGATATCTTGGTGGTAGCGCACAGCCACCATGACTAGTAGTCCATGATAGACAAATTCATGGAGGAAAAGGCTTCTCTTGGTTGAAAGCTTTCTAAACTAGTGTCTGTCATCACATCTTGTGGCAGAAAATTCAGCAGTTTAGATACGTACCAAGTGAAGTATTTCCTTCTGTTGTTCTTGACTTTCCCATGTTCTAGTATTATGAGAGGGGGGGAAAGCACCTCTACCCACTCATATCCACTCAATCTTTATTGTTTAATATAGTGAAAAGGATCTGCTTGCTACCAAACATGATTTTGGGGAACTTTAATAAAATTATCCAATGTGGGAGGCTTTATTTATGAGGACTCCAATAAAAGTTACTCGTTGTTCAGACACAGGTTAGCTCACACAGCTACTCTGCTTTATTGTGCCAACCCAGTGTGAAAATCCACTTCTCAAAATTAATTTTAAAACTGTTATTTTTGAAAATGATTATATATGAAACCAGAGATCGGCCTTAATTTTTAAAATAAGTCATACATGTGAAGTAAATCAGTTGGGGCCTTTATTTAAGTCTAAACATAGCTTTTGTGTAGAGGACTTTTTTCACACTAAAGGTGCCTCACTTTAGCTGGATTGTGCCCATTTTGCACTGATAGTGTAGAAATCAAGATGTGGAGGATGTGTGCATTGAGGTTGAGAACTTTAAAAGGATATTAACCTTATCCTTCATGATAGTCATGTACTACCTCCAGTGTCAGGCAGTATGCTTCTGCATGCCAGTTGCTGGGAATTGCTGTTGTGCTCAAGTCCTTGCAGCAGCCAGTAGGCATCTCCTTGGCCTCTGTGAGAACAGAATGCTGGAATAGATGGACCTTTGATCTAAACTAGCGCAGGGCTCTTAAATTCTTAGACTGTTGGCTGTGAGTCATTTGCAGTGCCATGTCTTTGGAGATTAGTTGGTTGGGAGAGGGGAGAGTCTAGAAAAAAATAGGAAGACATTGAAAAATGAAACAAGCACAGTGTGGGAGAGAACTGACTGGACAAATCCTTGAAGCTGGAATCCCTGATACCTGCCTTAACTTGGGTGTCTGTGGTATGTACTAGAAAGCAGAAATGTTTTCTACTGTTTGTTAGCACTTAGAGCCTTAAGATAATGCAAGGAAAAACTGAGTGCAGTACCAGTTTGATCATCAGCATGTGAAATACTTTTATGGGTGGCCTCTGTTCCCCCTCTGGTTTGAGTTCAGAAGCATAGAAGACTGATAAGGCAGATGGCAGTTGAACTGAAGCAGTACAAATATTTTTTGGGAAAGGTATGTAATAAATTGTATGTATTTATTGCTTTTCCAACAATTTAAACACTACAAAAAAGAAAAGAACAATACAATACAATACAAAAACACTTCATCACACTTAACACATTAAACTAACAAAACAAAACAAAAAACACATCAAACAACATCAAATCAACATCAAACAATTTCAATATCTTATCTTTCTTTCACTTATTTCAACAACCTCCTCACACCTCCCTTTTTGTATTCCACTTCTGCTAATTGTTTCAGCAATTCCTTTCCATCTTCCTCTGTTTTCTATCCTATAATTATCTCAACACATTCTAACCTTATTTTTTCCATTAATACTCTATTAATTTTATACCTAGTTCCTTATAACATTTCTACTAAAGCCATATAACTTCATTCCAACATTTTTCTAACATTCATTAATTTTACAATATTTCTGTAGATAGTCTTTAAACTTTTTCCAGTCTTCTTCCACCGACTTATCTTTTCCCCTATTTTTAGGTGAACCTGAAAATGAGAGAGATAACAGAAAAAGAGGTCAAACTAAAACAGCATTTACTGGAAAGCCCAGGTCACCAAAAGGTAAAAGACACTTTAGATGAATCATGGATTTTAGTTTATTCACATGTATATTACTTGGAAGTAGATTGTATTATTTTTCAGCTGCCAAGTAAGCCATTGTAGGATGGCTTACCAAGTAAGCGGTTGTAAGCTGTCTTGCACTTCATTTACATAGAATTCTGTACTGTGTGTAATGCTTCTGGTTTCCTTTCCCTGCATTCTTTGTGATAACTGCAGGTCAATGTGTGTATTGAGCTTCCAAATGCTTGTGCTTTCCCCATGTGTGCCCAGATGTTCCTTGATTTCAAAGTCAATGAGGAAGCCTGTGCATTTGGAGGCTGCTCTGGTATTTTGGATTAGAATAGTTGTCTGTACCCTGCATTTTACTCATCTCTTAAAATGTCAATGCTGTATTTTCATAATATTTATAATGTAACATATTACTTTCAGCATTTATTGTGAAGTTATTCAGGATCATATTTGCTGTACACATTGATTTGAAGAAATTCAGGAACCCTTTCAAGTACTAATAAAGCATGTGCTAAATAGTCAAAAGAATTATCAGTGTTACATGTGCAACTCTTCCCCTCTTTTCTCCCTTTAATTATTTCAATGCACTAAAAATTGTTAATAAATGCTACACTTTCATTACTGGGGAATGGAAGTTTTTCCTCAAATATAAATAACTTCAAAGTTGGTCTGATTTGTTGTGAATGTTTTGGCCAAACTGCACTGACCTAAGTAGCACAAAATACTGCTGTAATGATGTTAACTGGTGCGGAGCAAAAAACTCTTTCAGTATCCTTTATTGCAGAAGGAAGCATTTAAATAACTGCCTATGAGACTTCTTAATTCGATGCTAGCATTTCCTTCTTGAGGATACTGTTGGCTCAAGTATTTGCCTACTACTATTTCAAGAACCTAGCATGATATGAAAGTGTCTGTGGATTGGGTGCATTTAAGTATTGCTTATAACTTGCTCTGCTGATGTTCCTCTCCTGTTCCCACATTCCCTTCCCTGCTTCCTGAGCAGTCTCCTTCCAAATGGTATTGGAAATTAGTACCTGTAAGTGAATTAATTCTATGTGACAGTTGTCATCTGCAAAACCATGGCTTTTAGTAATTCTTTTATTGGTGTTCGCTTCCATTTAAAATGCTGCTTTCACAACTTACAATATACTCTCTGCTTAAGGATTTTTTTATATTAAAAAAATGTAGATTCCATTACATGAGCCAACATACTGTATGTACAGCATACTCATCACTATACAGCATTTAAGAATTTTGGGGATTCAAAATCTTAATTTGGAGAAGCAAGGAAATCAGTCAAACATTAGGAACAATCTACTGATTGTGTGTTACTGTTCTCCTGTTCAGAAAACTCCTTTTATGCAGTGCTAAGGTGAAGCTGGTCAGTTTAAAGTAATTTGGTGCTTGTATGTCTTAGAAAATGGGTTGTGAGCAGTGCTTTTTTTCTTAAAAAAATGTTTAGGAGTACTCTCATTTTCCTACTCATATTGAAATACTGCCGCTCAATGAGGTCAAACTTAGATTCACAAAATGTTTAGGGGTATGCGTACCCCTGTGTCCCTCCCCCAGAAAAAAGCACTGGTTGTGAGGATTGACTTCCACATTTGAGCTTTAGGCAGGGTGCTGTTAAAATGTTTCCTATACAATGCAAATTTTATTTTTTGTGCTCATGCACATCATGGTCACTTGATTCCATTACTATTAATATTCTGTCTCAAAGGTATAGATGCTTAGTACTTTAACAAAACAAAACAAAATCTTCAGTATTTTCTGTTCTGCATTCCTATGGATATGATGGATTCTTATTTTGGTTCTAGAGGCATGTAACTTGATTCATTTGTTGTTCTGATTATGTAATTAATCAGCTAAGGGGAGGCTCTGGATGTCTTTAAATGCTCAGGAGAGTCTGGTTGTGGGCAGTGTTGGTGATGGAATATTAAGCTATATCAAGTATTGCTTTGCCCTTTTCTGACAGTGATAATTGAAATAGTAATTCGGGGGGAAAGCTGTTAAATGGGTCTTACATTCTGTAAATTCTTTTTGTGAACCACATTGAGGGTTTTTTTGTTTTAAGCTATATAAATTTTTTCTGAAATAAATGAATAACTATTGCTGCAGTCCTGAAACCATATGGATATTATTGATTTTATGCTAACCAGTTCAAAGCTGGTAGCCAAATGCCCTTGATCGTATTCAAGTTGCACTGGCATGCTCTTGCGATACTAGCATAACATTCCTTGCTGTCATCATTGTGCCAGAGCTCCTGGTGCATGGACAGCAGATACCATCCTAAGCATTTATTGGATACCGCAGAAAGTCTTTAAGTGAGAGCAAATGTCCCTAGCTTGTAATAGTTTCTAAAATTGTGTAGGATTTAGCTTCCAGAATGAAGGCAATGCTAGATCTCGCTCAAAACCAAGATTTTCAATTTAGTAACACTTAGTTTGCTTTGAAGTCAATCCTTCTGGTATTGCTTAGACAGTGGGGAGATGAAGGTGGGAAGTATGCTTTAAACTAACCAGATCACCTTACTATGTAAAGTAATCTGCTTGATTTGAATAATCATATTCACTACTTAATGGGTGTCAACTTGCTTGAATTTATTATATGATTCTGATTACCATCTTGTATCTTGGTATTTTTTGCGTAAGCCTGATCTGATGCATGCCCTATCGCACTGCATGCTGGAACCAGTGGAATATGCTCGTGTGGTACAGTATGATTCACATTGCATTACATATTTATGGAGAGCTTCAGGCTGGGGGAAAAGCAACTTGCATCTTGTATTTATAAATCTCTTTTAATTCAACACATCTTATATGGCCCTTGCTCATTTAGTATGATATACCTTTCTTTTGCATCTTTTTTGTATAATACTAATATTGATATTTGACAAAGCTTTGATTATCCTGCTGGGAAAACTTTAAATTAAACTGAACTGAATAATTCAAAACTAATTTTGTTGCATTGCTTTTTCCCTGTCTTTGGAACTTGTAACCAAGTAATACTTGTTTGCAGAAATAATTTCTCAGCCTATGCTTTCCTCAAATATATACACGTTTCATACATAGATATGGCCTTAAGTAGCTAGCTAGCAATATTGTGTATTGTGTAATATAGTTTAGATAAAAATAATGAAATATTTTTACTATACTGTAGTGGTATAGAACTGAAAGGCATTTAGTCAAATACTATTATTGTGTGATTTATTAGCTTAATACAGTCTCCATGCAATCTATTGAATATTAGGATTATAGCACAATAAGTGAAAATGCTTTCTGTTAGACTGGTAACAACTTCAGTTGCATCTGTTTTATGCTATATTATGCAGTAGCCTTAGGCTTTAGTTAATATATTGAAATCCCTGCTACTGAAGTGGGAACTTACTGAGGTTCTGCTTTGCTTATTAAACTTGCAAGTAATTTTACTCGCTAGCAGAGTACTCTTGATACACTGTCAAAGACTATTGTGTGCTAAAGCAATTATTGATTTGGAGCACAGAACAACCAAAGAACAGATGATATCTGTTTATGCCAACAACTCATTACATAAAATTAGTGCATGCCGGTAGTGGAATGGAGTCTGACAAGAAGAGCCTTGTAATACAAGTACCAATTGTTTTTCAGGTTGCCTGTTGGATTTATTTGTAATTCAGCTTACAAAACTTTGGGTCTACCAGACTTAATCTTTGCTTCACTGTTTCTCTAGGATTGGTGGGTTGGTATCACTATTTCAAATTAGGTACAGTTTAACCAACTAAAAATACCTCAAGGAATTGAGTTTGTAGTTTTGTAGACTGTTTATTATGGTCAGCCGACCAATGCAATAGAATATCAGATCACAAGATCAGTGATGAATTATGAGAAGTTTCAAGCTGAGGAATGACAATCGTAACATCACTGCTTCATACTGTAATTATGACAAGACAAGTTGCTTTGCTACAGTGACAAATTCTGCCTTCCTCTATTAGGTACGTTATCGCCGAGATCACCTTTCAAATAGGCAGTTACCATTTTTCCCATTGCTTGAAGATTTGATGAAGGACTGCAGTGATGGGGCTGCTTTATTGGCTGTGATACATTATTATTGTCCTGAACATATGAAGCTAGATGGTACGTGGATAAGAAATTCTAAGTGACCTAGTTTTAAATAATGTCTGAGTAGAATGTTACGGATTTACCAAAATAGCTTTATACAAATCTAATTGCGGTATTCATTATAATCTAATTTAAATGATCCAATAACTTTTAGTCCTACTGTTTGCAGTGGGAGCACATTTTGAAAAATATATCTGAAACTAACTAGACAAAAATCCTTCACTTTGGTTGGCTCAAACCCCTGGTCAACTGTCCTTTTTGCTTATTATGTGTATCTATGATGGCATGTAAACAAGGATGGCAATGCTGCTGCTGCTTCTCAAACAAGGTTGTTGCTTCCAAGTTACCACCTTTGGGGAGTTGTGATGTGTATTCTAGGCTTGTTCTCCATGCAATACTGATCTATATCAACCCAAGAGATTGATGCAAAGGGATTTGAGAAGTGGCATTCATTAGGAAGAGCCCAGGTTGAATATGTATAATGTATGGTGAATCACATTTCTTACATCTAAGTATGGGCACGTTGTATCCAGAAACTACCACCCTTATACATGTTCTAACTTATCACTTTCCCCTCTCTCATGCCCATGATACTCATTTTATCTTTCCTGGCTGAGAATATCTCCATGCTGATACAAACTGGCCTCAGTATCCCTAGTGCAGCCTTTGCTAACACAGTGTCCTCCATGCTGGCTAGGGCTTATGGAAGTTTTAGTACAGAACATCTGCAGGGCACCAGGTTGGCAAAGGCTGCCCCTGGTGTGCTGTTGGGACTTGGAGATGCACAGTTCCTGTGCTGTCTTTGAATACCACTCCTGTAGTTTGACCTATAGGCTGAAGCAAAGCACTGTTGGGAAAAGTGTTGACTGTTTTTTCCTACATGATACCGTATTTTTCGCTCTGTAACACACAGATTTTTTCTCCTAAAAAGGAAGGGGAAATGTCTGTGCGTGTTATGCAGCGAAT
This sequence comes from Podarcis bocagei, assembly GCF_964188305.1. Lineage (NCBI taxonomy): Eukaryota > Metazoa > Chordata > Lepidosauria > Squamata > Lacertidae > Podarcis > Podarcis bocagei. The sequence continues at coordinate 10,143,576 of NC_138140.1, forward strand.
GTGTGGTCCCTGGAGCCGAAAAATCAGGCAAAACTCAAACCGCGCTTCAGTGAGAAGGGAAACCTGAAAAGAGGAAGTGGTTGCTTTCCTGCATTCTGCCTCAGGGTCTTACTGCCCACCCTCTCTGTTTCGTTACTGTGTTTGCTCAAACGGAACAAAGAGCAGGGAAAGCCCCTCACCTCCAGGCAAGAAGAGGGGAAAAGCAGAGCGTCCTTCGTTCTATCCTCTCCCTGCTCCGGAGGGAACAATGTTTGTGAAGGGAAGAGAGATTACAGGTTCGGCTTAAAATTCTGATTTGACTTCCTGCTTTTTGTTTTTGGAGACACACAGCATTCAAATATGCTTTCTTCCATTTAAAAGGATGAAATCCTTAAACAGTGTTTTGCCTGTAAATTCATGCGATCTGGAAGATTACAGTGTCTGTACCTCTTAAGGGATGGCAAAGCTTAGGTTTCGCTGCTAAATAGTTCTTAATGCAGTTAAAATGCTTTCTTCTGTCAAGGCAGTTAAAAAAAATACGTATATATCAGGCAGCCGGAAAACATGCAGCTGGGAGGGAGAGGGAGAGAGAGAGAGAGAGAGAGAGAGAGAGAGAGAGAGAGCGCACGCTGGCTGGCTTGTGTGGGTGGGTGGGGGAAAACTTTTGCCTTCCTTTCCTCACGTTATAGCCCTCTCCTGCATTCTTAGCCTTCTGTGTTTTTCCTTCCCTCCCCACTTAAAATGTGGTTACAAAGCATGGATCCTCAGGATCTTTGCATTGGGTCACCCCAAATTCACCATCAGAGCACACAGCATGTCCATGGCTACAGCCTGCCCCCCCAAAATCACACACCCACTGTTGCCTGGGGCTGCAATGGTGCAAAAACGTGGTTACAAAGCATGGATCCACAGGGATTCTCAGGATTTTTGCATTGGGTCACCCCAAATTCACCATCAGAGCACACAGCATGTCCATGGCTACAGCCTGCCCCCCCCAAAATCACACACCCACTGTTGCCTGGGGCTGCAATGGTGCAAAAACGTGGTTAAAAAGTATGGGTCCACATGGATCCTCAGGATCTTTGCATTGGGTCAGCCAAAATTCACCATCAGAGCACATAGCATGTCCATGGCTACAGCCTGCCCCCCAAAAATCACGCACCCACTGTTGCCTGGGGCTGCAATGGTGCAAAAACGTGGTTACAAAGCATGGATCCACAGGGATTCTCAGGATTTTTGCATTGGGTCACCCCAAATTCACCATCAGATCACATGTCTGTGGCCACAGCATGAAGCACAAAAATGATACGTCCACTGTTTCATTCAGAATATTTCCCCCCTTGTTTTCCTCCTCTAAAAACGATGTGCGTGTTATGGTCAGGTGCGTGTTATAGAGCGAAAAATACGGTAATTGCATGAGCTGAGGGTTAATCCATTGGGCTTCCTTGTGACACTGATCCTTGATGCTTTTATCATTGGTTAGAGATCTGCCTAAAAGAGGTAACATCGATTGCTGACAGTATCTATAACATCCAGCTGCTTCGGGAATTCTCAAATGAATATCTTAGCAAATGTTTTTACCTCACACTGGAGGACATGCTGTATGCGCCTTTGGTCCTAAAGGTAAGGCATGGAGGGATTCACCCAAATTTTAAAAGACACGTAGATAGCTTATTAATGTTAAAATCCTTTTTCTAGCCCAACATGATGGTCTTCATTGCTGAATTATTCTGGTGGTTTGAGAATGTTAAGCCAGACTTCGTGCAGCCCAGGGACCTCCAAGAAGTAAAAGATGGTGAGATATTTTGAACTTCTGTAGCAATAATAATAGTAGTAATAATAATAACAACAACAACAATAACAACAAAAATTTATTTGTATCCTGCCCTCCCCGGCCAAAGCCGGGCTCAGAGCGGCTAACAACAGGTAAAAATAGCACAGTGTACATAAAATCACACAGTCGATTAATTAAAATACATTCTAGAATCAAATCAGAATCAAATTAATAGCAACCATCGGGTTAGAGTTCTATGCAGATTACAGAAGACAATTTCGCTGAAGTGGCTAGAACGTTTTATATCAAAGCACTTTTTTGTTAGCCTGTGTGGCATTCCTTTGCGTCTCCAGGCTTGATTATCAGAAGCTTAGGTCTTCTAGTGGATGCACAGAGAGTTGCTAGATGAGTGTCTTTTTTATCCTTCCAGACTAGATCTTAGTTCTTTTTTAAAGTGTAGGCAAAATACGAGCTTACCCTACCTAGTATGCAGAGAGTCCAGCTTGTTAAGTGTTCCTACACTTGGTCCAGTACTTGGTGGCAGTGGGTGTCTGGAAACTCTTGGCACTTGATTAAAATATATTGAGGTCTGATGCAGGAAATCAAAGTGGCATTGTCCTTCCCATAAATTAACATGGGGCACCATTCATTAAGAGACAGCCCTATGCAGGTCCTGCGGAAATGGATGGAAATTGCATAAGAACATTTTATTTTGTTATGACTGGCATTGTGCTCCATGGGCTGGATGTATGTCACTTTCTGCACTCCTTAATCGTTCTATTCTGTAGTCTTCAATAGCCCCCAAAATTGGCTCCTTATCCTTGTCTCATGGAAGCATTCTATTTTTATGGTCCTTTCCCATCCTTCATTTGCTATACCCATTGCTCATCTCCTATCCTTTTGCAATCACTGGCTGCCTCCACTTCTGGACTGCCACTATGCTTTGGGAATGTTAAAACAGTTGACTTTATATATATATTAAAAGTGCAGGTAAATTTGTTAAAAAGTTTCAGAATCCTTATTAATAGGCATTCTGCCAATTTGCTGTTCAAAACATATCTGATTACTGTGAATTTTATATATGCTTATCTGAGTTTATTGGATTATGATACTGATGATTTGCAATGGCAAGAAATTTCATAGAATCTTACTTTGAGAGTGCCCGTTAGGGCTCTTGATTGGTGGTAGCTCATTTCTAAGGCAACACTAACACTGTAAATGAATGTGCAGCAAAAACAATGTTGCAGCAGAAGAGTAGCCGCCTGCCTGTTCCTATTTCCAACGCAACGAAACGCAGTTTCATGGTGAATCCAGCTGCTTCCAGTTCACCTGATGTACAACTCCCAGTTCAGCTCCCTTTGGAGTCTTGCAACAGGTATTCCCTGCATCCTGAAGAATTTGAGTATCTGTAAGTCTGTCTTTCTATCTCTACATTCAGTCTTGCTTTCCTTACCAGTTTGGGAGCTACAGCCTATTACTAGTGTTACCTTTAATTGTGTCCAGCAGACTAATTCCCTCCTTCTTCCAGCAATTCAAATTAGGCAGCTGTGTGGACTTTGCTCCACAGGTTATATTATTTGGTTTGGGCGAGGTACACAGGCTTACTGAAGGATCCTTATATTTTGGAAATGAAAACATACTATGAGGCCTCCGTTGTCTTTCAGTTTGGTCTGTAGACTTTTGGGATACTGAAGGCAGCAACATTATCTTTGTTCTGCATTAGGTTCCTCCCACTTGCATGAATAAACTTGGTGAGAAAGTGCTTGAAAGCCACTGATACACGATACATTGCTTGTGATGGAAAATGTAACTCAGTTCTGGTTGGATGGCCGAATCTTGATTGTGCTGCTTATAAACCCAAGTCTCTTCTGTGGCTGAGAGTCTCCTGGCTCTTTTAGTCCCCTGCTGTGAGAAGCTATGGTGGTCAGAGTCAATCTCTTTCCCTCTCCTGTGCATTGGTGCTTCAGCCCCCTTCTCTCCTTCCCCTCCAAAGCTCTGTATAAGATGAAAGAGGGGCAACTGTTGCAGCCTCCCAGTGCAGCATCTTTAATATGGTTCTTAAGAGCATGCGTGTCTGAAGAAGCAACTCTAGTTGAGTTTTAGGCAGAGTCTTAAGAGATACATATTTGGTAAAAATAATAATAAAGGAATGTATTCAAGAGCAAGAAATGTAAGAAATAAGGAAGTACAATTCTCAGTCTGTTCAGGCACTGGTTGTGGTGGGAACCTTTTGCAAAAATCTGTAAGCTAATCGCACATCCAGTATGAAAAAGATACCATTTTCTGCGACTGAGTCTGTTCTGTCATTTATAGGCTTCTTTCTAGCTTTCATGGGGTCCTTTTAACCACCCATGTAAACGGAAAGCTTCTTAATGTAAATTTCAAATGTCTCCTACATTAACTATTAGTTATTCAGTAACACATTATGTACAGTAAGACAGCTTTAAAGTTTCAGTAACTTGAATCTTCCTAGTCGGGATGTAATTAAGTTTTGTAAAGGGCTCTTGAGACTTAAGTCTCATTATTCACTCTTATCTTTACTCCTTCCTTCCTGCTTTTCCTTCTGTTTTTTTTCTTTTAAATATGGTTTCCTTTTAAGAATGTAGTTCATTGGCTTAAGCATAGCCTCTTAATTTCAGATAGCTGGTACAATTTTGTGTTGTGAGTCACTCTTGTTGACTGGCTTAATTTTTTTACTTTGTTTTGGCATTTCTGGGCGGGGGGGATGATGGGTGTTGTGTAGTAATGTGTGTTTTTCCTATTGTTTTGTTTTTTCTCTTGCAAAAAAACCTCTCATTAATTGTGTGTGTGTGTGTGTGTGTGTATGTGTTTTAACAATAGCGGAAAAGGAAACCCTGCCTTCAGCCCATCCCATCCATTGCTGCCTTTGAGACAAAAACAACAGAAGTCCCTGCAGGGGGAGGACAGTTCAGGTAGGCACCTATTTCTCTTGTGAACATAGGAGCCAACTCCTAGGGGCTGAGGGGGCTTTGGCCCCCCCATAGTTGATGGGCATTTCTATTCAAATGGTGTACTTGCACCACATCATGTGATCAGTTATGCAAGGTGGGGCTTACCTGGATCCCCCAATAATTTATTCAAGTTGACACCCCTGCTTGTGAACAACTTGATGCAAAAGTAATAGCCACAGCACAGAACACAGTTTTGGGTATTTGGTCCCTCTGAAGTTGACACTAGAAAGCTCCTATTACTGAAAGATCAGGGTTAGGATTAAGAACACACTGCAACTGAGTTTGCCCCACCAGGTCTCTGAGTCTCTGGAACTGCAGCTGGGTCAGGCAATAGTGTGGCTAGTTTAATCTCACTTGTGAGAAAGGAAAAAGGTGGAGATAGTAGTGGGCCCTGACTTAAGTTTCCTTTCCTTTCCTTCCCCTCCCACCCGTGTGATTCAATCATTGAGAACTCTATTCCTTCTCCCAAGCCAGACAGGGTACCTTGTGGTTACAACAAACTTTTGAAGCTGTTGCTCTAGATTGTTGGATGTTGCTGTGAGTATTTTGGTAGGGGAAGGATGAGCAGTTTTGGTTAATCTGAGCACCATTTGCAGAGAAAATAACTTTGATAGTGAATGCCTTTTGTGGTGTTGCTTGGGCTGATGTGGAACAATCTTCTGACCTTCACAGTTCTACTCATACTATGCATATGTATAAGGTAGAGAAACTCTGGCTGCAGCTGTACTTGGCCATTTTATATCAAGAATTCCCCCTACCAACTACTACTGAGGCTTCAGTCCTAAGCATGGTTATTTGGAATTGAGTTCCACTTAGGTTAATGAGTTTTCAATGCCAATCAGCAACTCACAATATCTAGGCTTAAAAACATGTGTACTTGTCATAATAGTGCAACAATTTTGAGCTATGCTATATATGACAGCAGTTTTATACTGCCCTCTAATGGTGAAAGAGGACATTCTGTAATAATAATGTAAAAGTGTAAAATAATTAAAATCAAGAGTGTTTGAAAAGTTGTCCAACATCCTTTATATATATCTATATATATATTTGTAGATCAACGGCATCGTTCTAATTCATTGACAAAAGTAGATGGGCAGCCACGGGAGTCAATCCTTGCATGGCCAGAGAAGAAGCAAAGGTAATATATACTGGATGATATTGTATGGGAAAGGCACCTTAATATCTTTGCATGCTGTTGACATGTGGTATGACTTTATTGGTAAAAATGTTGATAATAGTGTTCATGCAGATAGCGTAGTATTATGGCCTGATAAAAATGCAGCAATCTACTGTTGATCCAGTGGTTAGGTGTTGAACCTGGTCATGAAAGAGTTTTGTTCCTTGGTTTCTGTGATGGGGAAGTGCATAGCATCTTCTTTCCAGTCTGTAAAATGGAAATAATAATGTCCTGCCTCAAATAATGGTTGGATTCTATCTATTTGAATACCAATGTGTAAAGAAGTTCTTTGGATATTAGCATATTATGATAATGAATGTCTTTAGAATTAGTCAGCTCTGATTCTTTTCCTTGAATTTCTGCTTCTTATGAAGGCCAAAATTCAATGAATTGCACAAATTCATGTGAATTCCATAGCTAGGTGGGCAATTTCTGCTAAAGTACCCTTATCAGTTCTAATGGACATTTTGTTACTTCTAGACCTGTTTCTCAGCCAACACCATTCGCACTTCATTATGCTGCAAGCAGTGATGCAGACCCCAGTTCTGGTGATAGCATTAGCTTGGCTCGGTCAATCAGCAAGGACAGCCTAGCATCAAACATTGTCAACATCACTCCAAAACAGCAGCCTCAGTCTGCACCAGTGAAAACTGATGGGAAAAGTTTGCTGAACAATGTAGAAATAGAGGATGAGGATGAGGATGAAGAATTGATCGCAGTAATCTGCCCAGATGCTACACTGAACCATAGCAACCTGGAACTTCAGAATGTGCCAGCTAGATCACCTAGTCAAGTTGCAACCGCATGGGCTCAGAAATCACAAAGCGAAGCCTCCAAAAGCAAGACAGATAGCTTTTTCCTTGAGCCTTTAATGCCTGCTATTCTGCGACCAGCAAAGGAAAAACAATCAATCAATAAGGAGGATGAATGTGGGGAAGGAAAGAAGAGAGGCTTTGTATCAAAGAGAGTGAGTGAGGGGCCCATGGCTTTAGTCCGTAAGAAAGTCAATAATAATCATGCAGATCACATCCTCAGCAGAACTTTTGCTGCAACTTCTAGTTCTGAATTATCAGCAGTTGCTGGTTCTAGCATGGCAGATCCGTCGGTGCACTCAGAAGTCAGAGGAGAGCCCTTCCATCCCCAGGCAGTTAGTAGCTTAGATACTTTATCTCTAGAACAGTCCTCCACCAAAGCACACGAGGATTTGGCTTGCAGTACAAATGTTGGCTACATGAAAAGTCCAAATTCTCGCATTGCAGACACCTCATGGACAATGATCAGGCAAGATTCTGATTCAGACATTCTGGATATGGAGGAAGTCGAACAAGATTTAGTGTCAGACGATCATCCAATAATTGCCAAGTATATAGGAGAAGAGGAATCAGCAAAGCTGCAAGAAGACATGAAGGTTAAGGAACATGAAGATAAAGATGATGCCAGTGGACGTTCAAGTCCATGCCTAAGTACTGTTTCTCAGATAAGCAGCTCATCCGTGACCAGTGGGAGTGCCAGAATGACTAACTTTGCTGAACGGAAGTTTCAGAGATTGAACAACTCTGAAACAAAATCCAGCACAAGCAGCTCACAGAAGACCACGCCAGATGGATCAGAGTGTTGTCCAGCCCTGTTAACCACATGGAAGCAGAAGAGGGAGCAAAGCCCCAACAGGCAGAACAAAGATAATGTTAACCTGCTGGCTTCGGAACTGGTGCAGCTTCATATGCAGCTGGAGGAGAAGCGGAGAGTGATAGAGGCTCAGAAGAAGAAGAAGGAGGTGTTGTCGGCCAGGCAGCGGTTAAAACTGGGCAAGGCAGCATTCTTGGGTGTGGTGAAGAAAGGGAAAGGGGCTGAAGTTTCTCCACTAAAGCCAGAGCACTTCACGAAGGAGTATTCAAGACACAATGGGGAAGGCGTGGATGCTACTTTGAGCTCTGAATCTGATTCCGTCTTCATGAAAGAGGAGGGGGATGAAGAGACTCTTGATGCTCTTGAAGTGCCCAAAGTAAAGGCCCAAGAAACTGTTGCTTTTGTTGAGGAAAACAATCTAAAGGAACCCACTATACATGAAATAGAGAAAAGCAAAATGATTTCTGCTGCACTTCTAGAAGAGAACATCGAATCTGCTGAATGTGATCTCCCCATTGAGAAACTAAATGAAATGATCAGTGCCCTCCGGCAAGATATCCTGAAGATTTCTCGGCAACAAGAGCTTCTCATGAAACAGCCAACAGTATCGTCACTGAGAGGCGTCTCTCAGGACCAAAAGATAAAGGCACCAGTTCATTTTGTCGAACCTCTGTCTCCTACTGACATGAGTAGTCTCCCTAAGCCACCATGTCTCAGTCAAGGTTGGAGTCCTCACTCGGGGAGACCATCTGAACTGAAAGAGGGTAAGGAGCGTCAGCAAGCCATGATGCGCATCAAAACCCTGACTCCTAGCACTGACACCTTGCCACACTTAAGGCAGTTTCCATCAAACAATTCATCCAAGACCCCGACTGAAGCTACTGTTGAAAATAATTTTGACCTGGACGGCACTAGAGAGAAACAGCGAGCAGGATTTACCCTGTCCACTTCCAAAGACACAAATATCCTCTCTGAGGCTCTCAAAGATGTGAATAGTAACATAGAAGACATTAGCTGTGCTTCTTGTGATAGCTCAGGGAAAGAGAACGTCCCAACAGAGGAGTCCACGAGAAGCAAAGGTAGCCTTATTGAAGTAGACCTGTCTGATTTAAAAGCCCCAGATGAAGGAGGAGAAGCTGAAAGCCAAGACGACTCCACATACCTGACTGGTGAAATTGATCAGAAGTCAGGAGTTAGTTTTTTCTTTAAGGTAAGAACAAGATAGTGTTGTTGAATCCCTGATTATTTGGTTCAGCAGTAATCTCTCCTTAACACTTGCTTTTAACTGGGGTGGACTGAATAGTTCATTTTGTACACCCCTATATTACATGTGCTGGGTTTGGTGATGTGGGTGGGAGTATCGTGCATAATTAGATTTTTTTAAAAAAAAATAGCATAATAATTTAATGCTTAGTGTGTTGGCATCCCTTAATCTCTCTCTCTCTCTCTCTGTGCGTATATATTCTGGCAAATGTGGTTGAAGCAAAGGTGCAACAGTCAATTTGGCAGCTCAGAAATAAGTTGCAACAAGGGTGGTCAGCTGTACCCTCTGTTGTCAATGGGATACTTACGTGCATGAGAGGAAAGACGATTATATTTTGCTTTTTGCTAACAGGCACTACCTATACCAAGAACTCTGGCCACAACTTTCAATTAAGGAATAATTCCTACTCAAGAGTTGAGATGAAAAACGTGTATATTCTGCTAAGAATCACAGTTGAAGCTAGTAGTAAATTTAAATAACGTTTAAGTACAGAAATAATGTAGTTTCAAATATGCAGTGATATGGTACAAAGGTACATGAATTACCAGTGCACAACAATTGTTTTATACAAGTCTCAATGGCAGTCAAAAAGAGTCCATATATATAAAAAATCAGGACAAAGAATAAAGAATAAAGGATCAAATAGGGCCAAAACAGAGAAAAACGCACAGAGAAACGCAAGAAAACTTGGATTCAGTTATCTAAGACGCATGTCGGAAAAGGAAACATAAAAGAATTAAATGATACAGACTTCCAACAGATTTATAGTCCTCAAAAAAAAAAAAACCGAGCTGAAGAAGGCGTTTACTCCGAAACAGGGCCCTGTCCTGGTCACCACTACTGAGTCGTACATCTGATTCACACTCCGGATACTCCGTTTTGGCCCTATTTGATCCTTTATTCTTTATTCTTTGTCCTGATTTTTTATATATATGGACTCTTTTTGACTGCCATTGAGACTTGTATAAAACAATTGTTGTGCACTGGTAATTCATGTACCTTTGTACCATATCACTGCATATTTGAAACTACATTATTTTTTATTCTTTGTTTTCTTGCTTTTCTTTGGCACTTTTCTTATTTTTGTAACAAATCAATCAAAAGCATTTAACAAAAACACAATGCAATGAAAAGGCAATAGAGAGTGCCTAGATGCTTGCTTCACAGTGTCAATGATATTCAGTGGGATTATTTTATTTTCTGTTTTCAGGGCCCATCTATTCCCGTGATTGTAATCTGTTTTAGCTGTTTTAAATTATCAGTTGTTATAACCTGCTCAGGAACTTGCTGTTGAAGGGCAAATAATAACTTTGATGATGATGATATGTGTATGTTTATATGTATCTTGTTCTTTAATGGGACTCCAAATGGAGGACTCCAAGCTGCTTTCTTAGTCAAGCACTGACCAGATTCCAGACCAGCTTAGCTTTGGAGATGTTGCTGAAATCACTACCTTCAATTAACTGTCCTGGGGTCATACACTGCAGAGTTTGTGAGCTTAGCAAGAGGGCTGATATTTGTTGCAAATATGGAAAATGGCAGCTCCATTGTTAAAGCAGCCAAAAAAATATGTTTCTGTGCTCAGATGGAAGTCATGAGATTTTCTTCATAGCCTCATACAGCGTTTGCTATTTCTATACCCCACACTGCAAAAACACAACTTCTCACTTGAATTTTAATTTGACAGGATGGGCAGAAAGCAGAAGATGAGCTTGCAAAGAAACGTGCCGCTTTCCTCTTAAAGCAGCAGCGCAAAGCTGAAGAGACACGCCTTAGAAAACTCCAGTTCGAGGCAGAGGCTGAACAAAAGAGAGATGAAGCCCGGTAAATTCAATGTCTTGCCACACAGTATATAGATGAGTACTTCATGCTTTTATGTTCTCACTTGAGAAATTGGTAATGATGGGATTTGAAGGCTGCCCTTTGCCTTTTTAGTCGTAAAGCTGAAGAAGACCGCATACGGAAGGAAGAAGAGAAAGCCCGGAGAGAGCTCATCAAACAAGAACACCTGAGAAGAAAGCACCAGCAAAACTTGGAAGAACAAGGCCGTGGGAAGCCCAAGCCCAAGCCCAAGCAGCCTAGGCCAATATCTGTTCATCAGGAAGAATCCTATAGCAACTTGGAAAGAAAGTGTTCTTCTATCCGTAAGCAGCAGCACTCATTTTGGTTCCTATAACAGTATAATAAAGTAACTTTTTTCATTGTGTAACACCCTTTTTCTTTTGCCAGCTGATAATCTAAGTAGTGCTCAGTCGGGGTCTAGCCTGTCTTTGGCATCTGCAACAACAACCGAAGCTGAAAGTGTTAATTCTGGTGGTGCACCTTCCAAACGGTAAGAGAAATCATAAAGATTTAGGATTCTGATGTTGAAACATACTTTGGGTTGGGGAACATTGCCCAGATGCCACATCCAGCCTTCAATAGTGGCCATGAACTCTCTGCAAAATAGAGATAATTGCAACTTTTAGGTAACAATAGTGTAGTAGTGACTGTCAAGAAATTGTAATGGCGCACTACTTTTAAAGTACTCACTATTAGTGAATGAGAAATAGTCATTGGGGTAATATAAATAAATTGTCAGTGTCATGGGTACTGTAAACAAGATTAACAAGCAATTAGGGGTAGAACTGGGATGGGAAGCGTTTGAGCTCCAAATGTGGTTGGATTACAACTCCCATTATCCTTAACAATTGCCATGCTGCTGGAGACTGATGGCGATATGGGTCCACCTATAGGCTCTCAATCCATTGGAAATAATTGTCTCATTTCAGGTGTTAGCTGCTAATTTTGCAATTATGATCATTGTCCGCTAATGGAGAGTTTGTTACAGCTAACTCTTGATGGGCTTATTTATTCATGGACTCTCCCCATAAAATTGTGACACACACATAAGCACTCCCTTGCTTTTTTGTGGACGTGTGGGTGCTCCATTATATGTGTGTGTGTGTGTGTGTGTGTGTGTATGTCTATGTCTGTGTGTGTGTGTGTGTGTGTTTGTCTTTCTACACACACACCAATTTAAGAGACCATTTCATGCTTCTGACAAAGCATGCTCTAGCCCGCAAGAAATATTCTAAAATAATTTGTTAGTTGCAGATACTATGTTTTTTTAATAAAGCAACTTAGCATGGCTAACCCTCTGAAGCACATCTCTTTTCTGAGAGAGAGAGATCACAAAATGTGGGGAGATGGAAAATTGGACACACTTGCTTTCCCCCAAAATAATCTGGTAGCTATGAACACACTGCTCATGTTCTTCTGATTCTTCTGACAGAGTGAAATCAATGGAAACCTTGCCCATATTGAGCAGGAACCCAAGTCGAAACATGGAGAGAGACTGGGAAAGCACCTCAGCAGCCTCTTCAGTTGCATCAGTAGCAGAATATACTGGTAAACCTAATACATTTTATCTGTACCTGTGTAATTAATGATCAGGATTATATAAGTCTGGTTGCCAGTATGTGGAACAGTACAGTGCAGTCTTCATTCTGTGGTCTCATGCCTCTGAACATACAGCAGGAAGCTGCTTTGAAACAGTCAGACCACTGATCCATCTAGTTCTTCTCAGAGTAGACTCATTGTAATTAATGAACCTTATTGATGTCCATCAATTTTAATGGGTCGACTCTGAGTAGGGCTAACGCTGGATACAATCCTGTTTTATTGGACTTTTATCATGGGATGTAGAAGCTTTGCAAACTTGCAAATTTGCCTTTTTAAATATTGCTAGTGAAATAAGAAAGAAATTTCTTACTTATTTAAGGTTTTTTTTTAAAAAAAAAATCTGCCTTTTCATAGTTGCTCAAGATAGTTCGCAACACTGATAAAGACACATGAGACTTTCATTTTAGCTGAGTTATCAAGCCACTTGTTTAAAATTTATGTTTTATTAGGTCCAAAGATGTTTAAAGAGCCCTGTGGCAAGTCAAACAAATCAATTATCCACAATGCTATTTCCCACTGCTGTCTTGCTGGAAAAGTGAATGAGCCTCACAAGAATTCTATACTGGAGGCAAGTATCTCTGAGAACAAGAGTTTTGGAATTGGTCAGTTGCTGTATACCTTGATTTCCATGCCCATTGTTTGATGTCTTCCAAACATAACAGTACAAACACTAATAATATATTAAATATAATTTTAAGTATTAATGCAACTCTTTTAACACGCACTGTTAGCATTGGTTTTAAAAAATTTGCCTTTTTTTTTTTTACTTTGTTACTGTCCCATATTGAATAACCCTGATCCCTGGGACACAGTGCATTTGCAGTGTGGATGACTTCATATGGAAAGCTCTTGAGTGGCCAGCTTGCTAGTGTGTATTGCAAGTCAAGCTTAAATCATAATAGACTGGTTTATGCATAATGCTAAACTGGTTTATTAAACTGTGGCTTATATGTTTCTTAAATAATAGCTTAGTGTTTTATGTGTAAGGTTTGACCAGCAACTTATAGATTGTTCACTGCAAGGATGGGGAATCTCTGGCCTTACAAATAGATGCTGCTCAAACTGAAAATTCAAACTCATCAGTGGCAGATCTTGGTATCTCAAATTTCAGTGGTGCCCTGTGCGATGCCAAAATCTGGCACACATCCCCTCCACCTCTTGCTTTCCTTTGGATGTCTTAGTTGTGGTGCCTGATGCAACACCCCAGAAGCTCCATGCCCAGTGTAACCAAACCAGATCTGCCTTTGCTCTCTTCAGCCCCAACTTGCATGACCAATGGTCAGGGAAGATGGGAAGTTCCCCATTGTTGACTTACTACCAGCAAACCATTGAAGCCATGTTTGTTGTTGGTTTTCAGACTTTAATTTAACTATGGCTTGGTGTTACATTGAATCCAGTACTCGGTTTGTTTGGCAACTCCACTCCAGAAACTCACCAAACTACAAAAGCATGAGGCAAGAAAATACAGCAGACTTGGGAGGAAAAAGCCAGTGTTTGTTTTATCAATTGTGGCACAACTTGTGGTTAACTCATGAGTTGTTTAAAAGAATCATAGCTTAGTGCTGTGCAAACCAGGTCATTGTGGCACTGCAATTTAGAAGTACCAAATGTATCGTATTTTTCGCTCCATAGGGCGCACCTGACCATAGGACGCACCCAGTTTTCAGAGGGGGAAATCAAGGGGGGAAAATATGACACACACCCCAGCTCTGGGAGCAGCGGACAGGCTGCAGGCAGCCTGTCCGCTTCTCCCAGACCTTCTTCCTGCTTTTGCGGGAGGTGGGGGAATTCCCCCACCTCCCGCAGAAGCTGTGCACTCTTTAAAGGGGCTGCGCTGCTTCTGCTGGCTTTTCTAGGAGGTGGGGAAATTCCCCCACCTGCCGCAAAACCGGCAGAAGCCGCGCGCTCTTTAAAAGGGCTGCATGGCTTCTCCTGGCTTTTCTGGGAGGTGGGGGGATTCCCCCACCTCGCAAAAGCCCGCAGAAGCCGCACAACCCCTTTAAAGAGTGCACAGCTTCTGGCTTTTCTGGGAGGTGGGGGAATTCCCTCACCTCTTGCAAAAGCTGCACGCTCTTTAAAGGGTGCGTGGCTCCTGTGGGCTTTTCTGTGAGGTGGGAGAAGGGACTGATGCGGCCAGTCAGTCCCTTCTCCCTCCTGGGGAAAAGCCCGCAAGAGCGCACAGAGCTTGTGTGCGGCTCTTGGGGGCTTTTCCTGCCTGCCTCCCCCCTGCATTCGCTCCATAGGACGCACACACATTTTCCCTTGCTTTTTAGGAGGGAAAAACTGCGTCCTATAGAGCGAAAAATACGGTATTTCCTGACCTTCATCTTGGGTACGTTAGACATTGCCAGCAGTGTGCTGGGCTCATTTAGCAGTCTTTGATTTCCTGTGGTCATTGCTCTCAGAATTTTTCTCTTTCACCTCTAGGAGCTCAAGAAATGTGATGCCAAGCACTACATTATTTTGTTCCGTGATGCTGGCTGCCAGTTCAGAGCACTTTATTGTTTCAATCCTGAAACAGAAGAAATCCACAAGCTGACAGGAACAGGGCCAAAGAGCATCACTAAGAAAATGATTGACAAGCTTTATAAATATAGCTCGGACAGGAAGCAATTTAATATCATTCCAGCCAAAACCATGTCTGCCTGTGTAGATGCTCTGACGATTCACAACCATCTGTGGCAGCCCAAACAACCTGTAGTGCCAAAGAAGACTCAAACTCACAAATGACATTACAGTTCAGTGGGAGACTATTGTAGATTTCATCGCTGGGGAGAAATGAGTTTCCTCACCCTCTCTCTGGTTTGGGAATGAAATGAGCAGAACCATAATCCCGTTTTTAAAAAAAGAAAAGAAAGAGGCTTATTAAACGTGGATGCAAGGAAAGAATGAAGGAGCAGCTTCAGTGTTCTTTTTGGTTTTTTTGTATGAATGATAAAACGGCTGTTACACCCATTGATAACCAGAGAGGCTTTTCACATGAGGGAAGGTGCATGTAGCAAGAGTGGATTTCTTTTTACTTGAAGTTCTTCATTGGTACAAATTGGGACATCTTTTCTTGTTCCTCCTCTTCCCACAATCACTCTTGGAGTTAGCATGTGCTGCCCCTCAGGAGAACAAGAAACTGGGCACTGTGGCAGGCTTTCAAGGAATATCTTTTAGACTCTGGAGACTTGATAACATACAAACAATTGGTACTTGTCCCTACTGCCAACACTAAACCAGGCTTTGACTTGTGGAAGGAAAAGGAAAATACTCCAACCCCACCCCCTTGCTGCTCAGAACCAAGTTTACCTAAAGTATCAAATCATTTTTAAAAGCACTGAAAACTGTAAAATTCGCCTTTTTTAAAAAAAGAAAGAAAGAAAATGGAGGACTTATGCAAATTATCATGGCTGAACATTTCTGCAACACAATCATGAAGAGGCAAACAGGTGCTACTTGTTGGAATATTCCCAATTTGAAACTTGAGGCAAGCTGAATGGAGTACAGTCAACATTGCTTTTCTGTTTCGAGTAGTATCCTAACAGGATTTTTTTTGTCTTTTTAATAAAGACAGATTATTGAAATAGTAGAACATCTTCACTCAGAGCATGTTACTCCTGTATAATGGTGCACTTAATGATCACAAATTATAATGCTTTTAAATTATGTCCTGAAATGTAATTTAAACTGGTTTTTTCTTTTTTCTTTGAATGAGTACCATGCTCTAAAATGGAGTGTGTTTTTTGTTGTTGTTTTTTGTTGTTTCAACTTTTTTCTTTTGTGGCAAGAGTATATACTAATAAAGGAGAAAATATACCAGTTTCCATATACTAACAATTTTCAAACAAACCTGCATTTTGTTTATTTTTTGAAGGCTCAATCTGATGGTTTCAGTTTTCCTTTTCCATCTAGAAATATTAAATCTTGAGTAATAATAATAATAATAATAATAATTTATTTATACCCAGCCCATATGGCTGGGTTTCCCCAGCCACTTTGGGTGGCTTCCAAAAACATATTAAAATACAGTCCATTAAACATTAAAAGCTTTCCTAAATAGGACTGCCTTCAGATGTCTTCTAAAAGTCTGGTAGTCGTTCTCTGTGACATCTGGTGGGTAGGTGTTCTATAGGGCGGGTGCCACTACCAAGAAGGCCCTCTGCCTGGTTCCCTGTAACTTGGCTTCTCACAGTGAGGGAACCGCCAGAAGGCCCTCAGTGTCTGGGCAGAACGATGGGGGTGAAGACGCTCCTTCGGGTATACTGGGCCAAGGCTGTTTAGGGTTTTAAAGGTCAGCACCAACACTGAATTGTGCTCCGAAATGTACTGGGAGCCAATGTAGTTCTTTCAAGACCAGTGTTATGTGGTCACAGCGGCCGCTCCCAGTCACCAGTCTAGCTGCCACATTCTGGATTATTTGTAGTTTCCGGGTCACCTTCAAAGGTAGCCCCCATAGAGCGCATTGCAGTAGTCCCAGTGGGAGATAACCAGAGTATGCATCACTCTGGCGAGACAGTCTGTAGGCAGGTACATTCTCAGCCTGCGTACCAGATGGAGCTGGTAGACAGCTGCCCTGGACACAGAATTGACCTGCACCTCCATGGACAGCAGTGAGTCCAAAATGACTCCCAGGCTGCACACCTGGTCCTTCAGGGGCACAGTTACCCCATTCAGGACCAGGTAGTCCTCCATACCTGCCTGCCTCCAGTCCCCCCAAAACAGTACTCCTGTCTTGTAAGGATTCAACCTCAATCTCTTGGCTGCCATCCATCCTCCAACTGCCTCCAGACACTCACACAGGATCTTCACCACCTTCACTGGTTCTGATTTGAAAGATAGGTAGAGCTGGGTATCATCCTCATATTGATGAACACCCAGCCCAAACCCCCTGATGATCTCTCCCAGCGGCTGCATGTAGATGTTGAAAAGCATGGGGGAGAGGACAGAACCCTGAGGCACTGCACAAGTGCAAGCCATGGAATCTGAACACTCATCCCCCACTACCACTTTCTGAACACGGCCCAGGAGGAAGGAGTGGAACCACTGTATAATATTGTGTCCCCAGCTCCCAACCCCTCTAGACGGTCCAGAAGGATGTTATGGTCGATGGTATCAAAATCCGCTGAGAGATCTAGCAGAAGCAGGAATCAGCGCTCACCTTTGTCCCCAGCCCGCTGGAGATCATCGACCAGCACGACGAAGGCAGTTTCAGTCCCATGATGAGGCCTGAATCCCAACTGGAAGGGATCCAAATGGTCCGCTTCTTCCAGGCATGCTTTGAATTGTTCAGCAACCACTTGCTCAATCACCTTGCCCAAGAATGGAAGATTTGAGACTGGGTGAAAGTTGGCCATATTGGCCGCGTCTTAAGATGTTTTTTTAAGAAGCGGTTTGATAACCGCCTCTTTCAGCGGGTCTGGGAAGGCTCCCTCGCAGAGAGAAGAATTCACCACCCAGTGAAGCCCATTACCCAGCCCTTCCCAGCTAGCTTTTATGAGCCAGGATGGGCAAGGATCCAGGAGACAGGTGGTTGGTTTCACTCGTCCAAGCAGCCTGTCCACATCCTTGGAGGTAACAGATTAGAATTGATCCCACGCAACTTGACTCTAGCACTCTCCCGCCCCGTCCCTGCTCCCACGGTGGAGTCTACCTCTTCCCGAATCTGAGCGGCTTTATCTGCAAAAAACTTTGCAAAATCATTGCAGGAGATCAGATATGACCTTAAGGCTGTTTGTTTTCCCCACTACAGAAAATAACCTGTTTGTGTATATGTCTAATGAGGGCCGTTTTGATTACTGATAATTATAAAACCTGTCTGTTCGTTCCCCACCCCCAAGCTCACTCTGACTCAGCTGCCCAGGAATTTATTTTTAGGTTATGACTCTGGTTTGCACATATTTTACTTCTACTTGAAGTGTTACTTGAATATGTTTAGTGTACGGCAGCCCAGCCTGATGGGCTTGGTATAAATAATAAAATAATACTTATTATTCTTAGTGCAAAGGATACTATGCCAACATTAGAGATTGAACAGTTGAAACTCCAAAACACAATACAGTGTAATTTTGTAATGAATTTAGACATAACAATAATTGGAATTAAAGTGAGTTTTGTACAGAAGTGGTGAGAGAGAGGGTAGTGAATACTAACTAGAGAAAGAAGAATGAAGGTCTTATATTGCAGTCTTATTGGTTCCAACCCCTTGCAGTACATTTAGGTCAGCTGTACATTTTATTTAATAGCTGGCTACCCTGTAAGAAAGGAGATGCTTTATTATTTCTAAAAGTATTCAGCACTGTCATGAGTGTAACTTTTTTCTGTTACATGCTTTATTTCTGACTGTTTGATATTATACAACATATTTATTTTATGGAAGCACTGAATCTTAATAAAAACCATCACCTAATTTTTGTTATTCCATGCATCATCTTTTTTTCTTTCTGTTGGACGCCTCCCTTATGCTGAGACACAGACACATAGCTTTATTGATGTGCTTTGCA
Organism: Podarcis bocagei; assembly: GCF_964188305.1. Taxonomy (NCBI): domain Eukaryota; kingdom Metazoa; phylum Chordata; class Lepidosauria; order Squamata; family Lacertidae; genus Podarcis; species Podarcis bocagei. The sequence continues at coordinate 10,162,300 of NC_138140.1, forward strand.
TTTTGTTTGAAGTGTTTCTTAAACTAGGGATTGGAAATCGAAGGCCCTCCAGATGCTATTGGACTCCAACTCCCATCCACCCCAGCCAGCATGGGTAGCAGTCAGAGTCAGGGATGATGAGAGTTGTAACTGAGCAATATCTGAAGGACCACAAAGTTCCCAAGCCTATATTAAAGCAAAGTTGTCTTGACCTATGGGGAGCAAGTAGCATGGTATGCATCCCAGCTGGTGGAGCTTAAATATTGAGCTGAAAACCAAGTTGACACTTTGTTTTCCGTCCTTCATCTGGAAGGACTCTGATGGGTTCCTGTAAAGGAGTTGTCTGAGTCTGCAAGAACCTAGAAGGAATTCCAGAGTTTGCTCCCTGAGTAAAAGCTTCATGTTTGTTAGAACTTGTGCCTTTGGGAGATGTCCAGTATGCATGCCTCATAGTGTTCCCCGTATCATGAAACAAGTCTTTGTGATATGTCCATGATTTTTAAATACCATAGTTTAAACTCTGGATTCACCTATCAGCTTTATTCTTGAGCTATAATGGGTAGCTTCCCCCCTTTTCCTTTTTGATGTTTGAATTATTGGGGAAAAGTCATGAGGCATGAGTATATATTTGCAACCTTCATACTGCTTTCACATCCAAGTAAGGATTAACAGCTTATTTACAAGAAATAAACCCTTTTCGTATTTGCCTTTACAGTTCAGGTGGAATTCTTACATGTAGAACAAAGATGTAGCTCATTTTGTGTAGTTGTTAGGCATTGTTAGATTCTAACAATGTGAAATTATTGGGTGGTCTTCGATAAATAGTCATCTTTTAGCCTCAGTCCTTCTACCATCTGCACAATGAGGAAATCTGGCCTACTTTTCAAAGGAGAACAGGAGAAGGCAACTATATTATACCTTCAGCAAGAAACTTCTGAAATTTCTAAGTGGCTACTAAGATGGCTAACCATCTCAAAGCTAGCTTTAAGCATGTTTACTCAAAAGTCTCTTTAAGTTCATTGGAAGGTATGCCTTCATAAGTTCATTTAGGATTACTGTTTCTGAGTACTTTATGACTCTTGCCTCACCCACCACCAGCATGGAGCCCCCCGAAGCGAATTCACCTCTCAAGCGGAAAAGGGCTCCCCATACCTGCTGTGAAGCTCTATTGCAAAACAACATTGCAAAATGTTGACCCCTTCCCTTTTGCTCTGTGGTGTATCACAACAATGCTTGTGAAGAAATGTATAGAATGTGCAACTGGACTGGGTGGGTGGGGTGCAATGCCACTCAGTTTTCAAGACAGTTGCACAGTTTCTTTTTGGGAAATGATTTGGGCGGCACCAGGAGGCATGACTCAGGTTAGACACTCCAGAGTGGCTGGGGAAACCCAGCCAGATGGGCGGGGTATAAATAATAAAATTATTATGATCTACTGTACATGTGTGCAGCGCGAATGGGCAAGGGTCGCCTATAAGCCCGTTGTCATCTTCATTAATGACCCTCTAAAAAGTTTGGTTTCTTCTGGACAAAGGCATCCAACTCCCAGTGACTTAGCAATGACTGAAGGACCCCAAGGCCAGACATATTCATATTTGATCTATAATTCTCTACATCCCCACCAGACTCTGTTGGGAAGGGGGAGACTAGGAAAATGGAGCAGGGCTCTTGGTTTATCCTGTAAAATGGTTAACGTATTTACTGGTAATGGGAAGACTCCATGGTGATGCTATGGAGATGATGCTATACTAACCATGCATGAGGCCTCACGAGGGAATGAAAAGCCCCCCACAGAAGGGAAGAGTTCAACACGTAACAGGTTTCGACTTGCCTGTGTCCACCAAATGGAGGCTGCAAGCACCAGCCCTGCAGTTTTATACCTCCCACCTCCCAGGCAAAGTTGTTAGTGTGCTGAAGAAGAAGCCCAAGCTGACTGCTTCTCTCGCCGAAAGGAAAAGCCTGTCCAACATGAAATGTAAGTAGGGGACTCTTAGAGTACCATGTGGATGAACGACAAACTTTTAGTTGCAGGTGCTGTAATTATTGTTTTATTTTGATTTATTACCCACCCATCACCCTTAAGGTCCCACAGCTGGTCGGAGCAATGTAAATATACACCATTACAGATGCCTTAAAGCAAGCATGTCCAAAGTTTGTATCGGGGGCCTAATCTGGCCCACCGGTCGGTTTAATCCGGGCCCTGTGACAGTTTATTTCCTGGGTTAAAATCCTAAAAAAGAACTCAACAACTTCGCTCCTAAAAAAAAAAAAGAGCTCAAGAACTTGGGGGTAAAATAATAAAAAAAGCTCAACAACTTCAATCCTAAACGGCCCTTCACGTCATCAAATCTGGCCCTCTTTGAAAAAAGTTTGGACACCACTGCCTTAAAGCAAATGGCATCAGGACCAACACAGCAGCATTCAGGTTGCCCAAAATATCCAGTGCAAGGAGGAAGGGATCAGGAGGGGTTTTTTTTGGGGGGGGGTTAGGTGTTTGGGACTGAGAGGGTTGCACTCCATGTGGTATAGTGGTTAGAGGATTGGGATAGTATATGGGAGACCAGGGTTCAAATCCCCATGAAACTCACCGGTGACCTTGAGCCAATTGCTGCTGCTGCTACTCAGCCCAACCTACCTTGTACGGTTACTGTGGGGATTAAATGAGGAGGTTGAGGGTGATGTATGCCACCTCGAGCTCCTCAGAGAAAGAGGTGGGGTATACAGTAGATGCAAAAAATAAATAAGAATAGGGTGGGTCCTGAAGTATATATAACTTAAGTGTCAAAGGCTAGGATAGACATGCTTCTTCAATATATGACAAAAACTCTATAGTGAAGATGCCAGGAGCACTGATGCTTCCACAGATAATGTCCTCTCCCAGGCTGCCACCACTCTCAAACTTCTATGGGTGGTGGAACTACTTAGAGGAACTACTAAGAGTTAATGTACTATATACATAATATTATTAAGAGGTTCAATAGGGAGGGAGATGGTCTTTTGGGCATTTGGGGCTCAGTCATTTGGGCTTCGAGTGTAACTGTGAGCACCTTGAATTGGGCTTGGAAACACAATAGCAATCAACTGAACTCAGGTGCAGAGTTCTGGCTAGAGATGGAGAGAAAACTGATTCTGTTTACATCATCATGAAAAAACCGCCTAACTACCACTTCGCAAACCAATCTACAAACTGAACAGCATGTATTCTTTGGAATTCACACTTTCAAAAATTTGCAGTGCAGCTCTCCAATCAGTTCAGTTCATAAGTTTATTGCTCTAGCCAAAGGCCATGGCAAACTTGTAGCAATAGCCTTAATAAAACAACATCCATCCATAATATAAGCTAATATCCATGATACACCAACAAACTCAAATCCATCTTGATTTCAGACTAAACCTTTGAATCACCACAACAATTTGTTTATTAATTTATTTTGCCAATTATTTTTATTGATTTTCCAATAAAAACCCAGAAAACCCACAAATTAGTTCCAAATTAATACAATTTTGTTAAGAGGCTTCCCACACACAGTTCCTGATGGATCTTTATTATTTAATATTACTGTGTTTCATATTCTTATTTATTTCTATCACATTCAATTTTTCCAAATTATCATACAATTAACAGTTGCACTCTTTATGATTTCTATTTGGTGTTATTTTATTAACTTCCAAAAAAAAAAAAAAAAAAAAAGGCTTCAAGTGAGGACCCATAGCTTTTTGCTTTTCATCCTGTGTCCACTACACCCAAAAGTCAGTTGTTAGTCTCTTGGCCTTATGTGTCTCTCTGACGTTTTCCCTTTTTCCTGGCGCATTTGGGGCTATCTCCCTACTCCCACTGCTGTTTTATTCCAGCCTGGTTGGGGCAGAGCTGAAACTTCAGGTTAAGCCCTCTTCTTTCTCCTGCTCAGCTCCTTCCCATAATACTCAAGCAGTTCCAAATCGACAACAGCTGATCCCTCCTTTCCACTAGCACCAAGAATCAACAAGTTCCGAGTTCCAGAGATTTGCCATTTCTTCTTCTGGCTGGGAAAGGAGAGAAAAGGTGGTGCCATTCCTCTTCCAACACCCAAAAAGCCCTCATGCAACTTTCCTTTCGCTGTTACCGAAACATTTTTTTAAATTTAAAAAAATAGGTTATATCTCAACATTTCCACAATCTCTTTCAGTCTTTTTTTTTTTTTTTTGGAGGGGGGGGTAGGCTCCAACTCCCAGTGACAATCTTCCAAACAAAACAGTTCTCTCCCTCTTTTAACTCCTTTCAAGCCACACACAGCTTTACATTTTCTTTTAAATCTCAGCGTTACATCATACATCAAACCATCCTCACCTGTATATCTTAAAATTCAATATTAGGAGAGGGTTGCTGAATCATAAATGTAAAATCTTCCATAAAATATAGCAGAGAGCCCCCATCTCCTCCATCCACCTCCAGCACAAGATAGATTCTTCTCCCAATTTCAAACCTCAGTTCCATGCAGCTGGTTGTTTGCAGTTACTGTATAATGTACATGTCCTCTTGTGTGCACCTATTCTTAATGCCAATTAAAAACCCAATTATAAGGAGAACCTCCACATCCAATGGCAATTTTGGGGGTTTCACATCAGGCAAAGTGAGTAAGCACCCAGCACCTCCACCTGTCCCTGTGTGGGGGCAAGCCATTGAGGTAACAGCAGGTCTCCAGTACCTCCTGTACCTTAGTAGGTTTATGTTGTTGTTTAGTCGTTTAGTCGTGTCCGACTCTTTGTGACCCCATGGACCAGAGCACGCCAGGCACTCCTGTCTTCCACTGCCACCAGCAGTTTGGTCAAATGCATGCTGGTAGCTTCGAGAACACTGTCCAGCCATCTCGTCCTCTGTCGTCCCCTTCTCCTTGTGCCCTCCATCTTTCCCATCATCAGGGTTTATAGGTTTGGTTTAACCACTTCCATCCTCTTTATTCAGCCTGTGCCTCTCTCCTATGTTGAGAGAGTCGTCACCATGGCATGGGACAGGAAGTGGAAACAACCACCATGACAATTTATAGAGATTTTATATGACTCCTTTTTCCTGATTATTTTATTATTATTTTTCAGTCAATGCACAGAGGGCTACTCTCTGTGTTATAAAGCCATTATTGTCACTCAAAAGAAACCAACCTATTTCTGCCAGGGTGTGGCTACTTGCTAATGTGAATAAAGGTTTCAGAAAGTCTCTGGGTAAGAGGCAGGCAAACAGATAATGAGCGATGCCTTCCACCTGAGGTTAACTACAAATGCAAACTCTGTCCGCATACATGACCTTGTTTGCTGTAGCAGCCATCCAAGACTGCAATAGGCGTTAGTTGAAAAAGCAGCTCAATAAAGGCATTTATTGAGGAAGCTGGTGAGAGTTTGAGCTCTAAAATACTCTGGAGTGGATACCAAGGGGAAAATATGGTATTTCTAATTAGTTGCAGGTCATTTCTGGATTCTGTCCAGAATCCAGATTCTGGGTTCTATCCAGAAGAGCCAGTCTCTTGTTGTTGTTGTTGTTTAGTCGTTTAGTCATGTCCGACTCTTCGTGACCACATGGAACAGAACACGCCAGGCACTCCTGTCTTCCACTGCCTCCCGCAGTTTGGTCAAACTCATGCCAGTCTCTTAGTTGACAATTATTCAAGGTCAAACCAGAGCTCAGTTCTGGAATATAATAATGGTTTAAAACATCTTGACAAGCTGCTTTCCAGAGCAGGTTATCACTCAATTCTATATAGCACAGTGCAGGAAAAAGCTCAAAAGGCATAGTAGCAATTTTTAAAATATACTTTAACTGAGCACAGTTTGCTCTTGACTTAATTGTTGGCGTCCCAGATTCTGTACAAAGAAGAGCTGTTGATATTCCTGGTGGTAGAGAGTATAGCTTCTAGGGAAAATAAAATATTCTGCCTGGTTTCCAAAACCTTAATGGAGTTTAAATTAGAGCCCCAGATTTCAGTGTCATAAAGAATTTGAGTAAGCACTTTACTATCAAATATTTCATAGCAGGTTCAATCAGCTGTTGTAACAGAACTTCATCAATGCCCCAATAGTTTCCTGTGGTTTGACTTTCACTGCTTCCATCCGAAACTTCCAAGGGAGGTTTCACTAAAGAGTACACCCAGGTATATAAATAAAGGAGTTTGTTTTATACGTTGTCCAATTCTCCATTTTTTAAAACTTCTCAAAAGTATGCAAAAGTGCATATTTAAGTGAGCAGTTTGCAAACAAGTGAATATATTGGGTGAGGGGAGAACATATAAAAATGCATCTGTTAGTCAAAACTGCATACAAAAGTGTGTCTGTTAGGAGAAATTCACACTCAGATGCTGATGAATTTTCATGAGGATTATAAGAAACACAAGTTCAAATTGCTGCAACAACGTGGGGGGGGGGGCTGAGTTTAAGACAAGAAGGTGACGGAAACCAAAACTGACAGATGGCGTCCACATCTCATTTTGAGAGCTGGGTAGCCAAAGTGGGGCTATTACCAAGGTCAGCTTCGTTGGACTGGTCATGTTGTGCAGATGCCTGATGATCGTCTTCCAAAGCAACTACTCTATTCCAAACTTAAAAATGGAAAGTGTAATGCTGATGGTCAACAAAAGAGGCCTCCGAGCGCTCCAGTTGGAGAACAGCCTTTACCAAAGGTTTCATGGGCTTTGAAGACACTCAAACTCAGGACGCAAGGGAGAAACGTGCTAAGAGGAAGGCATGCCTGGCAAAACCACACTGTGATCAACTCCCCCCCAGGAACCAATGTCCCCACTGTGGAAGGATGTGTGGATCCAGAATTGGCCTTCACAGTCACTTACGGACTCATTGTTATAACTGTGTTTATGGAAGACAATCTCACACGGCTACAAGTGATCGAAGGGTGTGACAATGAAGAGTGCATGGTTGGTTCACAAGCTGCATGAAACACTGAACAGACACACTTTGCACTGCAGCAATTTGTTGCAGTTCCCACTTGTTTAAATAGCACACTTTAAGGGAGGAGAGGAGAGAAAAATTCATTTAGATAACCTGTTCATATAACAATCCCCAGAGTGGAGCCCAAGATGTGTATTGTGTGATGCTTTGCAGCTTGCAACGGTGGCTGTGTGTGTTATACAATGCTATTGTCCAGTAAGACACTGGTGGATGTGTGAAATAGATACAAGCACACACCGACCCAGAGATGTCTCCCTCTAAGGAAAATGCTTCAATACTTGTAAGTGACAATAATGACTTAATAAGGCAAACTATGGCTTGGTGGCTGGCTAAATAAATAAATAAAACTTGGAATGGGTGTGGGTGTATGAAACACCCCCCCACACACACACACTAAGAATTTTTAAAGGCAGACTATAGTTGAATAAAATCACTTTTGATGGCCTGAATAAAACAGACAAGAATCATAGAATTGTGGGGTTGGAAAGGGACCCCAAAGGGCCATCCAGACCAACCATCTGTAATGCAAGAATCCCACCTGAAGAATCCCCAACAGGTTGACATCCAACCTGTTTAAAAAACCTCCAAGGATGGAGAGTTCACTACTTTCCGAGGGAGCCCGTTCTGCTGTTGACCAACTCTTTACTGTCAGAAAATTCTTCGTAATGTCTTGATTCCTGTAAATAGAATCTGCTGGTTCAAGTCCTTCCTTCCAGAGCAGAAGACTACACTGAACTTGAAGCAAAATAATCAAGCAGGAAAAGATAAACAAAAGGAGGAAACAAAAGAATATGAAACAAACAACAGCAAGATTACACCAAAAGGAATATATGAGGAAGAACAGTAGGGTTTGAAAGAAAAGGCTGGATAAAGGGTGGGCGTGGGTTGGACTCAAGCCTTAAGGACATCTGCTTCATATCCAGAAGGTCATAGTTTCAGCCCCCAGCCTCTCTGGGTAGAATTGGAAAAGACTCTGTGCCTGAATGCTTGGAGAGCTGCTGCCAGCCAGTGTAGACCATACTATGCTAGGCAACTTGCTGTGTTCCACCAGAACCGTTTTATTAAAATTCCTGCGTAGAGACAGAACTTGCAAAAGTGCAAGAAACCCATGAGACCTAGGTGATTTATTTACTTCAACATCCCATCCCTAAAGGACTGCGACTGGAGGGCCTGGGCAAAATCATTTCCTTTGTTTACAAGGTTGGCCTGTCAGTTGCAAACAAGAGTTCTCTCTCCCTTTCCCCTCTCCCTACCCTGGTGCTTTCCTTAGAGGGTAGGTTTAGAGATATTGTTGTTGTTGTTGTTGTTTAGTCGTTTAGTCGTGTCCGACTCTTCGTGACCCCATGGGCCAGAGCACGGCAGGCACTTCTGTCCTCCACTGCCTCCCGCGGTTTGATCAAACTCATGCTGGTAGCTTCAAGAACACCATCCAACCATCTCATCCTCTGTCGTCCCCTTCTCCTTGTGCCCTCCATCTTTCCCAGCATCAGGGTCTTTTCCAGGGAGTCTTCTCTTCTCATGAGGTGGCCAAAGTATTGGAGCCTCAGCTTCAGGATCTGTCCTTCCAGTGAGCACTCAGGGCTGATTTCCTTCAGAATGGAGAGGTGTGATCTTCTTGCAGTCCATAGGACTCTCAAGAGTCTCCCCCAGCACCATAATTCAAAAGCATCAATTCTTCGGCGATCAGCCTTCTTTATGGTCCAGCTCTCACTTCCATACATCACTACTGGGAAAACCATAGCTTTTACTATACGGACCTTTGTTGGCAAGGTGATGTCTCTACTTTTTAAGATGCTGTCTAGGTTTGTCATTGCTTTTCTCCCAAGAAGCAGGCGTCTTTTAATTTCGTGGCTGCTGTCACCATCTGCAGTGATCATGGAGCCCAAGAAAGTAAAATCTCTTACTGCCTCCATTTCTTCCCCTTCTATTTGCCAGTGGCCATGATCTTCGTTTTTTTGATGTTGAGCTTCAGACCATATTTTGCGCTCTCCTCTTTCACCCTCAATAAAAGGTTCTTTAATTCCTCCTCACTTTCTGCCATCAAGGTTGTGTCATCTGCATATCTAAGGTTGTTGATATTTCTTCCGGCAATCTTAATTCCGGCTTTGGATTCATCCAGCCCAGCCTTTTGCATGATGAATTCTGCATATAAGTTAAATAAGCAGGGAGACAATATACAGCCTTGTCGTACTCCTTTCCCAATTTTGAACCAATCAGTTGTTCCATATCCAGTTCTAACTGTAGCTTCTTGTCCCACATAGAGATTTCTCAGGAGACAGATGAGGTGATCAGGCACTCCCATTTCTTTAAGAACTTGCCATAGTTTGCTGTGGTCGACACAGTCAAAGGCTTTTGCATAGTCAATGAAGCAGAAGTAGATGTCTTTCTGGAACTCTCTAGCTTTCTCCATAATCCAGCGCATGTTTGCAATTTGGTCTCTGGTTCCTCTGCCTCTTCGAAATCCAGCTTGCACTTCTGGGAGTTCTCGGTCCACATACTGCTTGAGCCTTCCTTGTAGAATTTTAAGCATAACCTTGCTAGCGTGTGAAATGAGTGCAATTGTGCGGTAGTTGGAGCATTCTTTGGCACTGCCCTTCTTTGGGATTGGGATGTAGACTGATCTTCTCCAATCCTCTGGCCACTGTTGAGTTTTCCAAACTTGCTGGCATATTGAGTGTAGCACCTTAACAGCATCATCTTTTAAAATTTTAAATAGTTCAGCTGGAATACCATCACTTCCACTGGCCTTGATATTTGCAGTGCTTTCTAAGGCCCATTTGACTTCACTCTCGAGGATGTCTGGCTCAAGGTCAGCAACCACACTACCTGGGGTGTACGAGACATCCATATCTTTCTGGTATAATTCCTCTGTGTATTCTTGCCACCTCTTCTTGATGTCTTCTGCTTCTGTTAGGTCCTTACCACTTTTGTCCTTTATTATGGTAATCTTTGTACAAAATGTTCCTTTCATATTTCCGATTTTCTTGAACAGATCTCTGGTTCTTCCCATTCTGTTGTTTTCCTCTATTTCTTTGCATTGCTCGTTTAAGAAGGCCTTCTTGTCTCTCCTTGCTATTCTTTGGAAATCTGCATTCAATTTCCTGTATCTTTCACTATCTCCCTCACATTTTGCTTGCCTTCTCTCCCCCGCTGTTTGTAAGGCCTCGTTGGACAGCCACTTTGCTTTCTTGCATTTCTTTTTCATTGGGATGGTTTTAGTTGCTGCCTCCTGTATAATGTTGCGAGCCTCCACCCATAGTTCTTCAGGCACTCTGTCCACCAAATCTAAATCCTTAAACCTGTTCCTCACTTCCACTGTGTATTCATAAGGGATTTGGTTTAGATTGTATCTTACCGGCCCAGTGGTTTTTCCTACTTTCTTCAGTTTAAGCTTGAATTTTGCTATAAGAAGCTGATGATCTGAGCCACAGTCAGCTCCAGGTCTTGTTTTTGCTGACTGTATAGAGCTTCTCCATCTTTGGCTGCAGAGAATATAATCAATCTGATTTCGATGCTGCCCATCTGGTGATGTCCATGTGTAGAGTCGTCTCTTGTGTTGTTGGAAAAGCGTGTTTGTGATGACCAGCTTGTTCTCTTGACAGAACTCTATTAGCCTTTGTCCTGCTTTGTTTTGATCTCCAAGGCCAAACTTGCCAGTTGTTCCTTTTATCTCTTGATTCCCTACTTTAGCATTCCAATCCCCTATAATGAGAAGAACATCCTTCTTTGGTGTCACTTCTATAAGGTCTTGTAAGTCTTCATAGAATTGGTCAATTTCAGTTTCTTCAGCACCAGTAGTTGGTGCATAAACTTGGATTACTGTGATGTTAAAAGGTCTGCCTTGGATTTGTATCGAGATCATTCTAGCATTTTTGAGATTGCATCCCAGTACAGCTTTCGTCACTCTTTTGTTGACTATGAGGGCCACTCCATTTCTTTTATGGTTTTCTTGCCCTCAGTAGTAGATATGATAGTCATCCGAACTGAATTCGCCCATTCCCGTCCATTTTAGTTCACTGATGCCCAGGATGTCAATATTTATTCTTGCCACCTCATTTTTGACCACATCCAACTTACCCAGGTTCATGGTTCTTTCATTCCAGGTTCCTATGCAATATTTTTCTTTACAGCATTGGACTTTCCTTTCGCTTCCATGCATATCCGCAACTGAGCGTCCTTTCGGCTTTGGCCCAGCCGCTTCATCAGCTCTGGATCTACTTGTACTTGTCCTCTGCTTTTCCCCAGTAGCATGTTGGACACCTTCCGACCTGAGGGGCTCATCTTCCAGCGTCATAACTTTTATTAGTTTTGCTTTTAGCAAGGACTTGCCCACTAGAGGGAGAGAGAGACTGAAGGAGTTGTATGTCCTTTTTTTTTTTTTTTTTTGGTGCGTTGGACTAACATAGCCTCTCCTTAATGTTGCAGTGCTCTTTGGACTTATTTTGGTTTGGGTATCAATAAAGCTTTCCAGGTTCCAGTGTGTCCTTGAAAAGGAGTACTTCTGCTCTTCCATTCCAAATGGTGAGTCATCCATCCTCCCAAAGACTTATCTATGCTGGGGCATGATTGTTAGAAAATTGTAGAGGGACGAGCTTCCAAAGTCATCACTTTAAGTTTGGGTTTTTAAGAAGATCCCTGCTGGGAAATTGTCTTGAGGTCACATGTCAGTGGTGGGTAGCAACAGAGGCGAATGTGTGTGAAGCAAATTTTACCTTTATATGGTAAGCTAGTTGTGATTCAAGGACCCGCCACCCGCTTGAGGATAAGAAAGACACATGGACACGGTATATTAGGTTAGTGGGCTAAAAAAGTCCACAGCTTTATTGATTACAGCATGTGAGAGGTATTGGCTTAGGCATTGGATAAAACAACAGAGCGTGACTCCACCCCCTCAGGGAGGGGTGAGTCTATCAAGGGTTAAGCACCAGTGGGAGGAGCCTGTTGATGCAAATACAACTGAAAGCTCCCCCTGATGTCACCGGGGGTCATGCCATGGCCCTAGCCACCAGCAAGGGTGTCGGACAGGATCCATGACTGCCAGATTCCTTTACCGGAATACCCATAAAATGGAGGGGTAGGCGATGGCCACACCATGCCCTCCAACACACAACCATATTCCAATGCCTAACCACCAATACCCAAAAGTTGTGATGATTTGCTACGAGGTAGGCAAAAAACCAAGTGGCCAGTGCCAATTTGCCAGTTGGATAAAAATTCCTACCAGGCCCCTTGGCCAACCACGGCGACCAACCACAGGTCCATAGCAATGTCAAGAACCAAGCAATAAACTAAGGGAGGGTGGGTGCGTGATCCAACAAGAAGCAGCAGCACAATGGCTGGGAAACGCTGCTGTGGCCGCGTTTAAGCAACTAAACCTCACCCCAAGCCTCCAGCCAATTGGCTGGCCACCTGGGGGCGTGCTGTGGCAGTCGGGGCAGCTGGGCAGGGGGCGAAATGCCCCCTGCCAACGCAGGAAACAGCTCCCGCTCACAACTCCTCCCCTCCTTGAGGAGGAGAGACTTTCCTTTCCCAACACATAAAGCTATCTCTCAAGCATTTTCTGTTTCTGCCACTTCTAGGTTTCCCAGAAGGGTTGACCTCCATTCTCTTTGTGGTAACCAACATTGGGATTCTCAACTCCACGGTCTTCAGTAGCCCTAGCTTGGCATCCGTGTCCAGCCTCGCCCTAGCAAACAGCGGCATAACGAAAATCAAACCGGGAGCGTTCAGCATTTTCCAAAACCTCCGCAAACTAAGTTTATACCAGAACAGTGTGACTGAGGTTAAAGCCTCCTGGCTTTCCAACCCTGGGCATCTAGAAAACCTGACAGTGGCTCAGAACCTCATTGCCAGTATAGGGCCGAAAGACTTTTCAGGGTTTTCCAACCTTACATCGCTGAACTTAGCAAACAATCAGATCTATCAAATATCCAGCAAGAGTTTTAAGGAGCTGACCAAGCTAACGCTGCTTGACCTGTCTGGCAATAAGTTAACAACTTTAGCAAGAGATGTATTTGATGGGCTGATGCTCCCAGTGATGAAGCTGGGTGGAAATCCATGGAACTGCTCCTGTCAACTTCAGGATTTTGGATTATTTCTGCAAGGTAGGTGCCCAAGGTAGCTAACAACCTAGTTGTGGAAGCAATACAATTAAAATTATTTGAGAGCAGCTAGAATTCTCTCTGCAACATCTTGGAGGTTACAAATGACACTTAAATCATATTTTGATTAATTGTGGGGTTTTGCAGCTATGGCCAAACTGACAGGGTTTTTGGGACCCACCTGGAAGGAAGACAGAGACAAAATAATTTGGGGAGTCAAATGGCAGACATACATTGATTACAAAAACAGAGATGGTTTAGAAGCAAAATGAATTATGTGTTTACAAGGTGTTAGTGAATTAATGCCATAATGTTATTGTGAATATATGTGCTCCCTTAAATTTGACAACTCTTTTTGAAATTGTGCTTTTGGGAGCTTTTTAAATTGTGATCAATGTAACAAATAATATCTTTCTGTTAAATCTTTATAGATTGTTTGTGGATTCAGCACTTAATGTGATTCAACACGGCTTGAACAGTTTAAAAGTGGGAAGTTTGAGAGAGGCTGGCTTAATCCTACAGACTAACTTTTAAAACCAATTTAAGCAATGCCTTCATTTTTATTTGAAAAAATTAATTGCATAAACCATTGAAAATATAAATGGAACCAGACACAATAGATTTCACCGGTGAATCATTTCCCAGTCAGTTTTTCCATTGTTCAAGACTGTGTGTCTTTACAGAGTTGATCAACGCGTCACTGCTTGAAGATGCTGCCTCTGTCATTTGCCGAAGTCCACCAAACCTAGAAGGGATTCCTGTCTGGAACATTTCTGACTTGAACTGCCTGCCAGACTTCTTTTCATCAGTCTTTGAGAACAGCTTCCATAAAGTTGGACTACCAGCTTTGCTGGTATGTTTAGGTATGTTTCTGTGTATCTGTTAATGTTTGGTAACATATCTCTGTTGACATAAGAACACAAGAAAGGCCCTGTTGGATCAGGTCCAAGGTCCATCTGGTCCATCATCCTGTTCTCACAGTGGCCCAATGGGAAGCCCTAGATGGGTCATTGGCCTGATCAGACCTGCTTTTCTTACCTTGTTATGTTCTATCTGCTTCTTTTGGAATTCATGTACCCTTTTGAGCTAATATTTTACCTTTCTTTTTTTCCTTTTGGGCAGTGCTGATTTCGTTCATTTTGATGCTGCTTTTGATCTGGATGGTGAAACGCAGTAATCAACAAATCCAGCCAAGCAAAGAAGCGACTGATCTAACCACCAATGGGCAACCATCTGACTGTGTTGATTCCATGGTTGAACACAGGCTGACTGATGGAAAGATCAGAATCACAGAGGCAGGGGTCATGTCTCACTCTAGGTTGTTGAGAGTTCGTGCCAAGTCTGCCTCAGCCATATTGTTGCAGGCAGAGTTCTGCCCCAGACCATGTCAGGCCACCAATCTAGCTGATGAAAAGCAAGGGCATCTAACAACTCCCTTCACACTGTTAAATGAAAAAATGCACGTGAGAAGTGAGGACCTGTGCAACTTTATGGAACTGTGGTATTACCACAAGCTAGAAACAGACAACAGAAAGGAATTTCAGAGGCATTGCAATGTGAACTCATTCCCGACTGAAGTATATCTAGAAACTCCAGATATGAAAGTTACTTCAGACGTGGCAACAAAACGTTTGCAGGAAAATTGTATTTTGGGAGCATCTGAGAATGATGATAGTAAAGGCTGTGACAGTGTTGAAAATCCCGAACCCTTTTTATATTTAAGTGTTGCTACGACCACAGTTGAAGAGCAAATTGATGTCCCACCTAAAAAAGATGTGGTTATAAAAGCAGGTGGAAACTGCTCAGTTTCTTTGAAGCGCGCTTTGACATGGCCTTATGAGATAAAATGTTTGGGGCAGAAGTCTAATGTGTTAAGTATTAGAGAATCATTTAAAGGACAGTTCCTCCTGCCTACTCTCAACCCTGAAGAGAAACTGGATGCTGGGAGTTCAGAATTTCAGGAAGAGTGGCTAGAGGTTCATCCCAGGAAGGCATGTCAGCCATTCGATAAGGGTCAGCTTGGATTAAACCAAGAGGCAAAGCTAGCCAAGGAAACAGTGTTTCCATATCAGCAA
The DNA here is from genome assembly GCF_964188305.1 of Podarcis bocagei. Classification (NCBI taxonomy): domain Eukaryota; kingdom Metazoa; phylum Chordata; class Lepidosauria; order Squamata; family Lacertidae; genus Podarcis; species Podarcis bocagei. The sequence goes on from NC_138140.1 coordinate 10,177,382, forward strand.
GAATCAAGGGCCGAAATTGCCTTAGAGCCAACAGATGTTGGAAAATCTGAATTCACTGTAGATCTGCAAAGACAGCATGATCTGAGCAAATGCCCCAAAGAGGGTGATCACATAGTCAGTGGCAGAACTGAATTAAAGACAGAGGTAAAACAAGCTAACCAACCCGAGTTTTCACTTCAGCCAGAATCAAATGCAGCAGTTGCCTCACAGTCTGGACTCAAAACAATGAGGGGCCCCACAGCTGTGAAAAGGAAACAGTCATCTAAACCAGTATCTGCTCAATCTAAAGTCCGCCAGGAAAGTCATCCCTCTCCGCTCTCATCAGCTGATGTTGCTTCCACTAGTCTGCCCCTGCATGATGAGATCTCACTTGAAAACGACGAGTATAACTATGCCAGCCTCCTGCATGAAGTTGTGGAGAATCGTGGGAGGTGGACCAGGGAAAGATGGAGACAGACCCACAGGAAACGTTCAGTGAATCAGCCCCCAACCAAATCCAAGTAGATCACATCAGACTCCAGTTTAATGCTTTGTACATTCATCTTTGTAGTAAAGAGAGAGAGAGAGAGAGAGAGAGAGAGAGAGAGAGAGAGAGAGAGGGAGGGAGGAGTTGTATCTATCTAAGTTCTACTGAGAGTAAACCTACTGGAATTAATATTCGAGTTAGCCATAATCATTAATTTCAAATCAGTCTAGAACTAATGTTGGATACAATTATATCTATCTATCTATCTATCTATCTATCTATCTATCTATCTATCTATCTATCTATCATCTATCTATCATCTCTCTATCTATAATCTGCATAGCAAGAAGATGAATATGACCATTGGGGTCCCTTCCAACTGTACAATTCTATGATTCAATGACATATACATATATAATGAAACAGGATTAGTGGACAATGCTGATCTGGCACTGGTAAAAGAGGATGCTTCCTGTGGTTTCATGGAAAAGAGGGCTTCGGAAGCTACACACAATTCCTCACAATGCCATTCTAGAATATCTTGGAGGCATTCTGCAAGCCATGTTCTTGATGGTGAGACGTCCTATGCTGAGCACCTTCAATGCAACTTTCATGATGTTTCTTGTGATGTGGCTTTTTGGCAGGCTCAACTTTTCATCACACATCCTTCCAAAACTACCCCCAGAATGGACAGTGAGGTTTGGCCAACCTCAACATTACTAAAATAAGTTTTATGGGGCATGCTAGACTTCCCCCTTGGTGTGTTGAATGTAGTTGGTGATCCTGCCTGCCCCTTGCAATGGCCATCAGTGGGTATTTGGCAGGGGGAGGGCTTGCAGACAAGGCACTGTGACTAGACTCCTCTGAACAGCGGAGTCTGTGTCTGTGAGATCAGCACAGTGGTGGGTATCTACTAATTCAAATCACTCATGCAAATCTGAGCTATGTACCTAATACAAGATCCTCTTGGATATTGAACTTAGCTAATGTTATGCCCAGTGCTGCTATCAATGGCAGTTGCTCTCCAAGCGCTTCTGGAGTGGGAGAGCATTTCACCAGGGCTGCAGCATGGTAGGTGGTGGTGCAAATGGTTAACTCCCTCTCCCTGAGTACTGGGGTCCAGGTCCTGATTGTCTTTCCTTCAAGGCTCCTATTTAAGTTTTAACAAACAGGTACATGAAACAGTTGGGATGCGGGTGGCGCTGTGGGTTAAACCACAGAGCCTAGGACTTGCTGATCAGAAGGTCGGCGGTTTGAATCCCCGCAACGGGGTGAGCTCCCGTTGCTCGGTCCCTTCTCCTGCCAACCTAGCAGTTTGAAAGCACGTCAAAGTGCAAGTAGATAAATAGGTACCACTCCGGCGGGATGGTAAACGGCGTTTCCGTGCGCTGCTCTGGTTCGCCAGAAGCGGCTTAGTCATGCTGGCCACATGACCCGGAAGCTGTACGCAGGCTCCCTCGGCCAATAAAGTGAGATGAGCGCTGCAACCCCAGAGTCGGTCATGACTGGACCGTTACCTTTTTACATGAAACAGTTATGTGATTAATTCCTGAAGTTTATATCCCCAAACCAGGAAATACAGGGTTTAGCAGAGGTTGTTGGAGTATTTTTGTTTTTGTTTTTTAAGTTGACTATTGGAAATATAAAGGGACCCAGGTGGTGCTGTGGGTTAAACCACTGAGCCTAGGACTTGCCGATCAGAAGGTCGGTGGTTCGAATCCCCGCGACAGGGTGAGCTCCCATTGCTCGGTCCCTGCTCCCGCCAACCTAGCAGTTCAAAAGCATGTCAAAGTGCAAATACCTCCAGCGGGAAGGTAAACGGCGTTTCCGTGTGCTGGTCTGGTTTCGCCAGAAGCGGCTTAGTCATGCTGGCCGCATGACCCGGAAGCTGCCTGCGGACAAACGCAGGCTCCCTCAGCCAGTAAAGTGAGATGAGCGCGCAACCCCAGAGTCGTCCTCGACTGGACCTAATGGTCAGGGGTACCCTTACCTTTACCTTTATTGGAAATACATATCCATGGCAAAAACACCATCCAGAAAGCCACCAAAATATTTATTTGGTTTGCACTGTGTGATCTTTTGATGCATGTTGACTTCACATGTTAATTTATGCATGTGATATTGTTGGCACTTAAATTATTGACTTGTAGTATAGTTGATAAGCTGCATTGACAGAAATCTTTATACACAGAAATCCTCTTTGCAAATTTTCTTTTGTGTTGGGGTGCTTCAAGACTTGCTATTTTCTGGTGAAATTCAAACAGTGGCAAATTGTTTAGGAAAGGACTGTTTCTTGGCAGGTGGGGAAGCCATGATTGTTAAAGTTGTATAAAAGTGCTTTAAGTATATGCTGTGGTCTACCATGTTAAGCATGCAGTCTACTCCTCTGTTCAATTGTCAGCCATAGTCAATAGACACATAGTCTATTTTATATTCACATGGGCTCAGTAAACACTGTTGGTTATTTACTTGATATTTTATGATGTCTTGTAATTCAGGATGTATTTTGCAATGGAGATGTTTAATCTGTATCTGTTAGCATGCTTTCATGATGAAGAAATGCACATAGATATAGATATACATAAATATAGATATATATTGTGTGTTAGGAGACAAATATCTTGTGTTTAATAAAAACAAAGAATGCACAATATTCACCACCAGCATTCTGATTCACAGTTCAGTTTTGTGTCTAAAATGTGGCTGAAAATCTGCTTCTTTTCATCATTATCCTGAATGTTTTTTTTTTCCTTAAAGAGGCATCAATTCAATGTTAAAGCAATGTGCATTCAGCTTAGGTGGTAGAGGAATAAAATGTAGCTTGATACCTTATTCAAGGATGCAATATGACCTTAACAGATTGGCGAACTAGACGAAAACAAACAAAATGAATTTCAATAGGAACAAATGTAAGGTTTTTTAGACTTTGGCAGCAATCATCAGATGCAAAAATATAGGATGGTGGCTTTCACTCCTGGCTTGTAAAATGACCTAGGGGTCTTTGTAGGCCACAAGCTTAGCATGAGTCAACAGTGTGAAGCAACAGGAAAAAGAAAAACGAAAAACTATTGCAATTCTATGCTGCATCAAAAGAAGTTTCGTGTCCTGTTTAAGGGAAGTAATATAATATTTGCTCCCAGCCTATCATCCAACCAGTTCAGGGCAGACTACAAGGGATTATCTCATGTCAGTGAGAGTAAGAGATAGCGACTGGTCCAAGGTTATGTTATGAGTGGCACTGATGAGTGGGAATTTGAACTCATGTCATCCCTGGCTGCATCTTAATGGAAGAAGGGCACTGGCGCTGCAGATGTTGCTGGACTTCAACTCTGACTTTTGGCCATGCTGCCTGCAGCTGATGGAAGTTGGTGTTGCTTTCCATTACCTTTCACTGAGAGCAGACACAGCTAATTCTTCAAAATCCACACTTCAACCTTTTCAACGAACACCCCCCCCAAAAAAAATCCTACCCCAATGTGTAGATTGGGGTAGCAACACTGGGGGGCAATGAGGTGGGGGAAGGATATGTACAAAATTGTGTACATGGCAAATTTGTGTGCAGACTTTTTGTTTTTAGTGTATGCAAACTGGTGTGGAAAAAATTGGGGTGAACTCGTTTGCAGACTAGGAAAATGAGAAACCTCAAACTGACAAGTTCGTCCATCGCTGCCTAGGAGTAAACCTCATTGAACTCGGTGGGACATAGGACTACTACACTGCTGGTAAGATATTGGCCACATCTGCACCATATATTAAAAGCACTTACTATACCAATTTAATGCCATGCCTTCCTGTAAAGAACCCTCAGAAGTATAGTTTGGAGGGATGTAGCACTGTTTGCCAGTGCCTGGGACAGGTACACACCCATGTGTGCTTGATGGGGGTGGAGCGTGCTCACCCAGCTATCACCACAGTGGCGTAGCGTGGGGGGTACAGGGGGGGCCGGCCGCACCGGGCGCAACATCTGGGGGTTAGGGTTAGGGGGTGCAAATCCACGGGTTAGGGGGCGCAAATCCATGGGTTAGGGGGCGTAAATTACTTGCCTTGCCCCGGGTGCTGACAACCCACGCTACGCCACTGTCTCACCATCAGGCAGGCCCTCACATGCCAGGCAGGGTTGTGGCACAGAGGGTGCTCTTCACCCTCTGTGTTCCCTGCTCTCACTGCCAAAAGGCAGGTGCTCTTACAGCAAGTGGGGAAGGGCCATGGACACCAAGCAACAGGGATCTCTGTGGAGGGGGGGTGCCTGGTTTGCGGCCCCCTCCCAATGGTGCTCTTGGGGCAACAGTCCCCCTGGCACCACCCATGCTATACCACTGGTAGTTTAAGAGTGCCAGGAGTTGCTAGATGCCCCTATTCCTCTCAGGGTACTCTGGGAATTGTTGCTTTGTGAGGGGATAGGGGCCCTCTAACAACTCTCAGCACCCTGAACAAGCTACAGTTTCCTGGATTCTTTGTGGAAAGCTATGATTATTTAAAGTAGAATGATATTGTGTGGATGTAGCCATTGCATTCAACATATTTTACCTCCAATGTTAAGTGTTTTAGTTGTTTGGTTTGTTCAGGCAATTGTTCATCAATCATGAGCCTTAAATCTGGATTACTTGCGGAACTACAATCTCAGAGAGGCATAAATATTCTGGCATTTGCGAGATCCTCATCATATAGCGAAGCTGAAGTTTGCAATGGCCAAACCCAGGGTACCTCCAAGGAAAAGTTGTAAGTTATTGCAGTATTCGTTTTAAAACACACATATCTAGATATTGTTTGAACGTATGGAGAGAGCTGTCCATCTTGGTCCAATAAATGCAGCTCCCCAGGATGCATATCAAAATTATAGAGTTTTAATCCAAGATAAAGCTCTAAAAATGCATGTATATAAGTGGGTGACATGATTCTTGAGAGACAATTGACTACACCCTGACAGGGATGGGCAACCATACCTAGGAAGGGCTGTGGCCTTGTAGGAAAAGCCAATCAGGAGCCACAACCAATGGTGGGTGAAACCAGAACATAAAAGTGGGAGGAGTCTGAGCACTGCAAGAATGCATTACTATTTTTTTCTTCCTCTCTCTGTGACACCCCAGCCCTTCTTTACCTCTCTCGTACACACATGAACCAGAAGCGTATGTAATTATCATAGTGGGTGACCCAGGGAGCAAGAGTGGGGGACCAGCAGCGTGCAAAGAGCCAGATGATACTGAAGGCAACATTGTCCTGATGGAAACACTGACCTCAGCAGAGGCCAGGGTGCCTTGGATAACTCCACACAGGTCTTAGGCCAAATACTACTGTTCATAAGAGCAGAGCTCAGATGTTGCTTCAGCACCAGTTACTTTTGGACTGAGCTTTATACAGGAGCCAAGGCCCTGTCTCAGTAGGTAGTTCCCCTTTCACTGAGAGGGGCCTCTTCATTTAACGGGGGGCAGTGTCTTCCAATAGACATTTACTTCAATAGAGTGGTATAGATTCCAATTGCACTGGAGCTTCTGAGATGCAATCCCCAATGTGATGTCTTTGAAACTGGGCTCCATAACTCCTTCAATTACATTAGATGCTTTTGGGGCTGGCCCTGAGGACAGTCCTTCCCCCCACTCTGAATCCTGGTCTCATTCTTTGAAGAAGGAGAAGTCAAGCCCAACAAACATTAAATTAGGGGTGCATATGTGATCTACGCATTTGTAAGAATGAGATGATAGGCCTCTTGAGGTGGCATAATGGACTGTACCACTTCAGGCTACAGGTGAGGGCAAGTCATTTGTGAATGTAAAAAAATAAATAAATCCCTGTAAGTAAAAAAAAAATCCAGCATGCCAGGGAGCAAAGTTTTGATCCAGCCCATTTCCCTGCTGTGTTTTATATGTAGGGAAGTTTTCCTGCATAATGCTGTCTTGCAAAAATGAGATTCCCCACAGCTGAAGGCAAAAGTCATATAATCCAGCCTGCTCTGATTTGGCTCCTTGTGTATGTAGACTGAGTTTAAGATGGCACCAGTCTGAGGGATGAGTTGTGCTTTTCCATACTGATATTGAGACCTGGGACATTATTTTTCAACTCCTGCTGGGAGACTACTGCTTGTTGAGGTCAGAAGTCCAAGGTCACAGAAAGCAGTGGTGGCTAGTGTCCACTGGGACTGGTGGGGCAGGGGCAGGAGGCAGGCAAACCAACAGTTCTTTATTCTTTCTTTGGTGATCGCTCGTAGCCAAGTAAGATTGTCTTCCATTAACATGGAGCCAACTAATTCTGGTTTTGCTCCCATTCTCCTCCCCACTGCATTCTACAAGGGCAACACTGAGACTAAGTAGGAGGAAGCTAGCAGGTTGTTCTACCCCCTGGGCTGGGCTGAAAGTTAGAAGGCTGGTTGAGGGCTAAGGCTGGTGTGGGGAGCTCCCCATTCACTCCAGAGGAGCAGCCTCCATGGACAAAAAGAGTCTACTTTGCAGTTCCTCCTTATTGCAGCATCATCACTCCTGGGAACCAAAGGGACTCTCTGAAGGGACTCCAAGAGAGATTTGAGTTTCCTCTGCTTTGTACTGAACAGGTATGGTGGTGTTTGGTGCATTGCAGCTGCTGCTGCTTTCCAAGGAAGCTGCCCTGCTCTGTCCTCCCCGGTGTCAGTCCTGCTCTGTATATGCAGCAAAATGTGAGCAAGTCTCAGCACTCTCAGAAGGTGAGTCTGCCCCACTCAAACCCACGCTTCCGCTTCCTCCTCCCCATCACTTCCTGAAACTGTCTCAGTGGATAAGTCAGGGACGGGGTTTTTTTTTAGCACGTGGGACATGTTTCCTTCTGGGCAGCCTTCTGAGGACTACATGCCAGTTGTGAGCACAGCCAGATGCAAAAGTGGGCAGAGCAATGCATTTAACTTTTACCTTTGTACAGTAGGCAAGTTTCTACACACACTCATGTGCCTCTCCAAAGCCTCTGTCCAGGCAAGGAAGAAGCATTATCAGAGTTCGAGGATGTTCCAGCCATTCAAGGAAAGTGTGAAGCAAGGCTAGTGTGGGGTGTGGCTTGGGAAGAGGAGAGAGTGTGGCCTGGGGAGAGTTCCAAAGGACAAGTAGAGAGGCCTGGAGGGCTACATTTGCCCTCCAGGCCTGAGGCTCCCCACCTGTGGGCTAAGCAGTTCTGCAATGCACCAACTCTCATTATCTGGTGCCTGGGGCTGCCACGTATCTGGATTTTCCTGGACATTACTGGGATTTCAAAAGCAGAATTGACGTCTGGGGGGGAATTCCGAAATGTGGTTCTTTGTCCCGGATCTTAGGCAAGTCAACTGGAAAAAAAATGCATTTGTTGGTGTTTTTGTAAAAAAAAAAAAAGGAAAAAAATTCAACCACTTTTAGGGTGTCCTGATTTCTACTTTTTGAAATATGGCAACAATGGTGCCTAGGCATGGGCAGATCAGTCTATTTGGGGGCTGTGTCAATTCCACTTTTGTTTACTCATAAGTCTGCTCTGACTTCTGTATTAAACTACATTTAAAATAAACATTTTCTCTCAAGATGCACATTTTAAGAGTATTTTGCTACAATACATTTTATTGGTGGTGGTTGGACTTCAAAAACTATTACCATGAGATCCAGTGTGGCACAATGGCTGGAGCATTGGATTAGGAATAGGGAAGCCTAGATTCAAGTTGCCATTCAGCCATTCTGATCCCTGGTGACTATGTGCCAGCCACACCTCACAGTGTCGTTGTGAGGATAAAATGGGTGACGGAGGAAATAATGATATAGACATAGATATCTCAGAGCCCAGGAACCTGGGGCACTCTAACTCCCATCAGCCCAAGCCAGCATGGCCAATGGCTAAGGGTGATGGGATATGTAGTTTGGCCAGATTTGGAGAGCCACAGTTGCCTGCCTCTTATGTAGATAATCCTGAGAGAAAGATGTAATAAATGTAAATAAAACAAATGTAATAAAACAAATGTAATAAAACAAAACAAAAGAGAAGCACCATTGCACATAGGCTTTTTCTGCATGGTGTATACAAACTGCAGAGTCCTGCTTCCCTCAGTGCAGAATGTGAGTTACCATATCCTGTGTATTTCCAGTAAGCAGTCGTAAGTCCAAATGTTGCTTTGCCTTGTAGTTTTCTGTCTAAGTGTCTCCCCACCCTCCCCCACCCCTTCCCCTTGTATTCAGTCTTAGTAGGTTTGTCAAGTTACACAGAGAAGATACACCTACGTCATGGGAACCTTAGTGAGATTCCTCCACTGTCCTTCACAAAATTCTCCAACCTCCAGTTCCTGTCAATCACTGGATTCCTGGTTTCATCCCTGACCAACCTCACCTTTTCCACAATTCATGCCAACCGCCTGAGGGTATTGAATCTCAGCAACAACCACCTCCTTAGTTGCATGGTTCAGCCAATGGCTTTCTCAGGTCTTCTGCTCCTGGATGAATTGATTCTGACCAACAATAGTTTGGACATATTGAGAAGGTCATGGTTCTCAGAGATGCCAATACTCAGCAAACTCTTCCTTGGGGCCAACAGAATTGCATACCTTCCTCCAAGAACATTTGAAAACCTGGCCAAGCTGGATGAACTGGTTGTGTCTTCTAATTTGATCCAGTATCTTCCAATGGACACTTTCTATGGATTGCCTTTGTTGACCAAACTGGACTTATCAAGCAACAAAATCATGTTCATCAACCACGAGGTTTTTCAGCCTTTGCAAACACTCAAACATCTTCTACTGTTCCAAAACAGGTTGAGTGTCTTGCCCATCCTTCCAGGTTCTGTAAACTTCTTATTTCTTCACAAAAACCCATGGGAGTGCAATTGCCAACTGGCAAGATCTATGGAGCCACTGATGGCCAAAATCCAGTATCTCGATGATATTGTTTGTGATAGACCCCCCAACTTTGCAGGACACCAAGTGATGAGCATCAGGCCTGGAGATTGTGTCTCTCTGCCTCCCTCTCCATCCCCAACCATACACCTTCTGCCATCAGCTATACTGAACCTCAGCTTTTTTTACGGCTTTCTAGGTAAATGCTATTTAAGCACATGTTTGAAAGCTGGACATTTTGATAAATCAAAACGCTTTGAATTGATTAACTTAGTCAGCTAGTCACCTAAATGCTGCAGTCCCACCAAAAACAGTAGCAGAATCACTATTCCTGTAATCATCGTGACTAAACTATTTTTACAATATTTGCTAAACAGTGTTGGATAGTTTTTTCTTTAAATGTACCGTAGTTGAACTGTACAAAGGACATAATGCAGAAGAACGTAAACAAAGCTAATGCACACCCTGCCTTACAGTTATTTACAGCTTCAGATTTCAAAATGTAGTTGCATTCCAAATATTGCCTGCACCCAGCTTCAAAACAAATAGGCACCTTTTGTGTAATTGGAAGGAGGACAAGTCCGTCACCCCACCCCACAGGGACATTTTTCCTTCTTTTCCTTCTGCTTTGATGCTCTTGCATCAGATAGGAACATAAGAAACTGCCTTAATGCCAACTCAGGCTGTTGCTCCATCTAGGGCAGTATTGTCAACAGTGACTGGCAGTGGCTCTCCAGGGTTTCAGACAGGGAGTATCTCCCAGCCCTACCTGGAGAAGCCAGGAACTGAACCTGGAACCATCTGCATGCAAAGCAGATGCTCTGCTACTGAGCTACAGACCACTCCCAAGAGCTGGGATTTCATACTTTGCACAGTGGCCAAGTCCTTGTGCTTTGTTTCTTTCCTGATGGGTGGGAGGGCACCCTGAGAGCTGGATGAAATCTGCTTGCAGGCTGTATGAAGCCACAGGCGAGGGCTTCCCAACCCCTGGTCCAGACAATACAGAGCTTGATGGAAAGATAGCCTGACCTTGTCTAGGGCAACTCCCTTCCCAATGCATGCCACTGTAAGCTGCTTGGAGTAAGCCTGGGATGCAAATAGAATAAAGCAGACAAAATAAATTGCAGATCATGAAGCTGACCATTCATCTCTACCATGCTTTATCTCCATGGGTGCAGGAGGACTCCTCGTTGGTTTAATTCCAGGCCTGGTCATCTGTTGCTGCATTCCCAGCTATTGTAACTGCATCCCCTTTGCAAAGCAGACTGAAGACAAACCACCGTCCCAAAAGAAATCGACCAAAATGACCAAAAGCAAACAGAGGACCTCAAACGTGGACCCACTGAAACCTTCCAGTTTTCCCATCATGGAGAATGCTGCAAGCCATTCGGAAAGGGTCAACATTGCTAGAGGGCCATTCTGTGGCTGCTTCTGTGGAACCTGTAGAGCACAAGATTTGGGACAGGCCAAATCTTTCCTCAAGAGGCCGGTGGTTGCCTTTTTATCGACGGATCCTGTGGGTAAAACTGTTGTGACTCTCCATGAGAAAGGAGACAACCTATCTTGCTGCCTGGCACACAGGGGATGTATTAACAGGGTGAATGACGCCTCTAGATCTCCCAGAGCCCATGGCAGTCAGGAGCAATCATTTGCAAAGAGGGGTGCAGGATCCTGCTGCCCGTGCATCCAGCATGCAACTTTACATCAGATGGAGTGGAAGAAACATGGTGAGTGACCAACACGGAACAGAGAAATCATCCAAGACTTGTAAGCATTTGATTATACTATGGATTCCTCCACACTATACATTTTAAAGCACATGGTTTCTCCTAAAGAATCCAGGGAACTGTTGTTTATCCCCCACAGGGCTATATTTCCCAACAACCTACAGTTCCTAGGATTCTTTTTTGGGGGGGCGGGGGGAGCCATGTGTTTTAAATGTATGGTGTGGAAATGACTTGTATCTTTACCAGCAGATTTTCCTGGATGAAACAAGCTGAATAAATAAATCAGGTTCATGTAGTTCAGGGTTTGGTGACTTTGTGTCTGTCAAGGTTACTTTAAATTGGGGGCAATCAGTCAAGGGTCTGCATGCTGCTGGTGGGTGTGGTCAAAGCCATTGATGGGCAGAGCAAGAGCCAAAAATCTGTGGAACTTCCCTTTTTCCAGCTTTCCCCCTTCTCTTTCTCTCTGCTACTTCCTTCTCTCCCTCTTCTTCACTGTCATGGAGAGAGAAATAGACAGAGAGACAGAGAGACAGACAGACAGACAGACAGACAGAGTTAGATAGAAATGCGGCTGAGGACCTCTGGTTAATGTAGCACTCCAAACAAATTTCCCAAGTTAATTTTTATTGATGCATGTGTGCATTCCATGTGTCACCTGTATTTGTGATGTAGGATTTGTGTTTTCTCTCTCTGGCTTTTCATGTTTTCAGAGTTGAGGGAAGGAGTCAATCACAAGTTGGATGGACAGATATCACACCCAGAGACTCAGCTTGGTGGTGTTCAGGACTCCGAAGCTTTGGTCCATATAGATTTTCCGGATGGAAGTGCCCTCAAGAGGGAGAGAGACTCTTCCATGTTTTACAAGACCCCTTCCGAGAGAAAAGAGTTGGCTCAGAGTGGATTGAACTCTACTACCCATAGTTGGCTGGCAACAAAGAAGAAGAACATGTCAATGTCTGGAAGACCTAGTCATCACTACCAGGGTGGTAGTGGCACCTCTCGTAGATACAGAAAAGCCTCTGGAGAGAAACTGTATGGAGAACGCTTCACAGAGGGAAGCCATTCTAAGCACCCAACCAGAAATGGACAGTCATCTTGGAAGACTGATATTTATTCCAAAGGCTATTCCTCCTTGCCAAGCAAGGGCAGAAGAAAACAGCAGAGGAAGCGACCAGGTGATCTGCACACCCCTCCATACTGTGGCATGACTTCCACTTCTTGCCTTTCCAATGTGCCCAGCCAGTCAGAGGATTACAGCCCCAGGTCTCCAAAGGATGCATATACTGAAATGCTGTCCATCACACAATATCCTGAGGAAGGAGGGAGCAACTCCCAATGCTTGGATACTACAACACAGGCCAGAACAAGAGTTCTTGAACATAGAAAAGCTGGGATCCAGCAACAAGGCTCAGACATTTCTTTGTCAAGGAATGTACCCACCACCAAAAGAATGTGGAAACATAGAAGCGATAGAGAGGAACCCAACCAGTATTGGATAGCTCAGAGGGGACACACTCAACAGAGCACCACCCCTAGGACCTCCAGAAGGCTAGATAAAGCCACCCAATGGTCTTCCACTGACAAAGTCCACCTGAAAGGTAACATTGAACATGCATTATCATTTTTTAAGTGGGGCAGTTTAGCAGCAGCATGGAGAAAATCAGGGAGCACATGTCCACTGACCACAACAGCAGCCCTGGATCATCCTCCTTTGATAATGTCTGGTTAAAATAAGATGCATGATGTGGCATCATTATGCAATGTCACTACAACATGTATCCCCCCCCCCTTTTACCAGACCTATGACTAGAGAAGGAAGAGATAAGGGAGGTGTTTTCAGGGGCCACAACACATTCTCCATATTGAGATGCATCTGAATATTTATTTGATTAATTATTTGATTATGGCTGGATAGACAAATTCATGGAGAATAATGCTTTCAGTGGCTACTAGCCTCAATGGCTATGGCTCTGCCTCAGCAGCTGGAGGCAACAAGGCATCTGAATACCAGTTGCTGGAAACCACGAAGGGGGAGTGTGCTTTTGTGCCCAGGTTCTGCTTCTGGGCTTCCTACAGGCATCTGGTTGGTCACTGAGGGAACAAGATGCTGGACCCAGATGGGCCATTGGCCTGAGCCAGCCGGTTCTTATGGTGTTCTTACATTCATCTCCATCACCAGCCTTTACTTCCAAAGTACAGAAGGAGAACTGATATTATGAGCCCCATTCCCACCCCACCATTGGCCTTGTTCTCAAGACCAATGGCCATTTGGCTCTTGCTCTCCAAATAGAAGAGGCGTTTAGGGTTTAATTCCCTAATTAAATGTGATTGGGAGGCAGCAGCAGGAGATTGTGTGCATCTCTTTATCACTTGGGACATCATAAACAAATGAAAGAAACATACAATCCCTAATTTTATGTTTCATCCTGCAGAACATGAAGCAGCCCTTGGTCTGCACCAAAATGCTGAGAGGTCGAAGTTGGAAGACGTCTGGCAACCAATCTCTTTATCAGCCCTTCACCCTTCCTGTGCAATTCCTCATCATGGGCAGAGGGAAGGTGATTTAGAGACTCCTTCTCCTCTGGCCCACACAACAGCACTTGCCACTGTCTTCCCGCCGACTAAGAACACCATGCAATTGATTCTAAAAGGTCAGGATAGGAGCCTGGGGGTTGTGGGGACATTAGAAGCTAAGATGGTGGTTGACCACAGAGTGGACATGTACCCTCCAAGGGGTGTGAGCCTCAGAACCTTGAGTGAAGAAATCCTGGATGCAGAAGCACCTTTAGAGTCTTTTGCCATTGGCACTGCCAATCCATGTTTTGCAGAAGGTAAAGAGGATGGTGTTGGCTCATTTTCCAAAGCAACGGATCTGAATTCCTGCTATGACACTCCTATCGGCCTCCTCTTCACGACAGATGAGAATCTGTGGCTGCTGGAGCTTCCTATGTCTGATAAGAGCTGCAGCAACAGGATTTATTCAAGCTTTCAAGGGGGTGGATATGAAGAGGCCGCAACCGTCATATCAAGCTGCCCTTTGGTTCAGAAAATGTGCCAGATCAATTTCCCCCTTCTGGCTGAAGAGGAAAGCACAAGCTTGCCAGGTGAGCATACAGAGGCTGACTCAGCTGATATGAGGGAAGACTATGTGGTTGCCTATGAAAGCCCTTCAGGAAATGTTGGGGAGCAAGAAGGCTGCTTAAAGACTGAACTTGATGCCAAGTCTAAGAAGTAGCCCAGTGGGTTCCCCCACCCACTCACTTGCTACCAAAGTAAAACTTTGTCGAAGGTGATGAGGCTGCAATCTTTTCACTCAATGGAAGTTGGTTCCATTTTTCAAAAAGGAATGGATGAATGCGTCAATTTCACTGTGCTCAGTTTCTCATTCCCCCAACACTCGGTATTTTAAGCTCAAATTTATGACACTGCAATTTAGAGTTCAAAACATCCCTCAAAAATTTGAACATTTTTTTTATTTTATTGCCATCATTTTTTTTGTCCAAATAAAATAATAAATAAAAACCCAACCATCTCTACAGTCTGAAAAAGTTCTTCAAGATCAAAGTTTTCTGTTTGTGATATAGGGTATAAATTGATAAACGCTCCTTACATAAATTATCACCCTCCCATATATTTGGAAACAGTACAGACAACTTGCAACTTAGGCACATTTAATTTGTGAACATTCAGCTTTAAACACTTGGCAATTAAAAAAAATAAGATACGGTAAATTAAGACGGGGGGTGGAAATGGGGCAGGTGTATAGGGGGAAACGTTGGCAATCCTACCTGCCATTGAACCCAATGTATTTCGACTATGTGCAATTTTGGCTTTAGGCACAATCCCTGGAACATAACCCCAGCATAAGTGGAGAGTCCCCTGTATATAATTTCATAAACAGAACAAATTTGCTCATATCATTAAAATGATACCCAAGTAAGCCAAGAATACATTTCCTTGACAGAACATTTTGTAGATAAATATTCTTCCTTTTTATGAATGTCCGCTGGCAGGACAGTTACAAAAATAAAATATTTATTTTACATGTGTCTTCTGATTGAAAGTAATAGAAAAATTAAACATTTGTATTCAGTAGTCCATCAGCCATTGCTAAATACATTGTTTTTCTTTGAATGTCTCAGTAGATGTAAATTTACACTTTAGAAGTAATCTATGAATTTTTTTAAAGGTGAGATGTGTTAAGCAAGTAATGTTTCATATAAAGATCGATAGGAAAAAATGAAACCACCATAATGCCATCACTCTAATTTTAGATGCTGCTTCATCAAATTTGGGCAAGGAAGAGGGGCAATGAATTTCTCTTCTGTTAAGTCATGTTGGTCCTTTAGAATGAGAAAACAAACAAAATCAGGGAGGGATGGGCAAATCTACTAATTTTTGTTTCTCTCAGTTTCCCATTTTTCAGTCTTCAGTTCTCTACATTTTTGCCTCAATTTGTGCATTATTATTATTTTAAATCCTCATGAAAATTCATCAACTTTATGCTGTGAATTTTTCCAAATAGATTGCACTTAATTCCCTTTAACATAATGCATTTTCCTGTTTTTTAGTAACATAGGTATTTTTAATGCACATTTTATCCTATCAGCAAGGCATTCTGTATGCCTTGCTTGGCTGTAGGAAGTGCATTGCAAAATCCAGAGGTGTGCAAATGTTGAAGGATTGCTCCAGTTTGATTCATATATTGTTTCAGGAGTACTAATTAGGTAGGCTCCCCTTTAAATGTGTACTGAACTAAATTTCTCCCCCCACAACCCCAGTAGCTGCTGGATCTGGTCCCCCAAAGGAACTTTCTCTGGCCCTGCATGGGTCCTATCAGATTTTAGTCATGGTGTGACAGAGTACTGTCTCTCTAGTTTCACTCATGAGGAAAAGAAAATGCTACCAAGTTAGAACCAAATGGAATATTCCACTGTTGCAACATTACATCTCTCCTTTGGCTTTTTGCAGGCTCTGATGATGTTGAGGCACGTACACTGGAAAATAGGGGATGAAAAATCTGTAGTGCCCCAGATGTTGTTGCATGACATCAGCCTCAGCCACCATGGCCAGTATTCAGATAAAGTCCATTCGGCTCCTAAATTGGCATATTGGCAATAACCACAATACAGTATGAGTTTTCTAATAAGGAGGGCTTTAGGGATGCAAGTGGCGATATGGTCTAAACCACAGAGCCTAGGACTTGCTGATCAGAAGGTCGGCGGTTTGAATCCCCATGACGGGGTGACGTCAAAGTGCAAGTAGATAAATAGGTACCGCTCCGGCGGGAAGTGTTAATTCTTAAAGGTACATCATTAATTTCGTTAAACATGAAAATATGGTCTCTCTCATTAACATTTACAGAAATTGTAGCCACCTGTGTTAGAATCTATACTGCCTCTTTGTATAAAAAGGAACTTTGGCCAGTGATTGGATTAACTGAATTTATTTTGTTCCATGTTTCCGTCATACAAGAATATAGTATACAGTGGTGCCCCGCAAGACGAATGCCTCGCAAGACGGAAAACTCGCTAGACGAAAGAGTTTTGGAAGTGCTTCACAAAACGAATTTCCTATGGGCTTGCTTCGCAAGACGACAATGTCTTGCGAGTTCCTGCTGGGTTTTTTTCCTCCCCCCCTTTTTCTAAGCCGCTAAGCCGCTTATCAGCTGATCCGATCAGCAGATAAGCCGCTAAAAGCCGCTAATAGCGCTAATAGCTCTAATCCGCTAATCCGTCAATGGGCTTGCTTCACAAGACGAAAAAAACCACTAGACGAAGAGAATCACAGAATGGATTCTTTTCGTCTTGCAAGGCACCACTGTATAAACTTGTTTAATTTGTATGTTGTGTTACTTGGTTTGTATAAGGATTATGTTATATCATGTTTGTTTAATTTAGAGTATGCATGGCTGATGAAGCCCGGTTGGGCGAAACAAGGTATTATCCTGGAATCCTTGTCACCATATTGTGGTTATTGCCAATATGCCAGTTTAGGAACTGAATGGACTTTATCTCCTGACCATCCATTGGACTTTGATTTCTCTTGATATGCTCTGTTTGCATGATGTGTTGGTCTATGGGATTACACCTTGTGAGATATTATATGTTGAATTGTGTTTGAAATAGAAGTTACATAGTCAAAAACAGCCTGTTACATTGTGTGTGTTGTTACCAGGATTGTATTGACGTAACCTAAAGTTTAGTAGTGTTTTGCCTGAAGCCAAACCAGAGCAAAGTCACTGTTTCCTGACCCCTCACTGGTGACTTGTGTGTAATTATTTTCTTTAAAACAACCACCACCACTCAGGCCATGAAGAGGTAGAGGCAGTGGAAAAGATGAACAGCAGATATTCATTCTTAGACCCTTACACACACACACACACACACACACCATGCCAAGTACCACTTTTGAGTCTAGCAAGTTTACTAGCAAACTTCCATTTCCTCTCAGATAAATGCCTCTAAATTATATCATGAATGGTCACCAGTTCATCACTTGCAAGCAGATAAAGAAAATGTGGACCTCTAGACACTGTCAGACTCCAACTCCCAACATCATGGGCTGCTATCCATGCTGCCTGGAGCTGATGGAAGCCAAAAAGCATCTGAAGGCCCCCAGTCTCCCCATCCCTGGTTTATAGGATGGGAATAGACACATGTTTTGTAATGGAGAGGTGCGTTCCTAACTCAAGGAAGATAATTCAATCAGATACTTAGTCAAGGCCCCTTGCAGCTTGACAGCGCTCATCCAACAACGAAGTTGTCCCTTCTGTAAACAATTCTATCCAAATGGACATCTTGAGTCTCCAGCAAATGGTTACAGCCAATTCTCATGACAGTTATGACCACTCTAATGTGATTCCTTGTGTTTACCAGATTTCCTCTTATAGGACATGGCAACACGTGTCTAGAGGATAAAGATACCTAGCAAATCATAAGTAACCACCACTGGAATGCTTCATTGTTTTCGGTTTTGAAGCTCTTTTGCTTTGTACATAATGTGACCTTCCTTCTGGACTGGATGGGTGGCTGAAACACCTGGTGCAACAATCACCTGTGGAAACCCTCCAGTCTTTGACAATGAAGATAGATTTGGTACATTTTAAAAAACCCATCCCACTTTCCCTCTCCCAAAAAAGCATTTTAAAAAGAAATGATTAAAACTGAGACTTGTACGAATCATCCATGTCTTCAATTGGACCATGTTTCCTTTAATTCTGAAACTCTCAGGACCTTCCATTGGAAACTTTTCTGGGGGAGACACAAAGCCAGGTTGGGGAGGGGGGAGGGAATGTGACTTTTTCTCAGTGCCCTGTGGGTCACTCGGTAAGCTGGTCAGGATCCCCAACCAAGCGGTTGTCTTTGTCTTTTCGATGAGGAGCTCATCTTCAATCCCTGCAGAAAACTGTCCATCCCCTTCAGCAAAGTTCATCCATTAAGTTCTGTTATAGTTCCATGCATGGACAAGAGGGGGAGGCAATAGTGTCCGTGCAAAAGGAGGGAGGTTCTCACAGCTGCGTCTCATCTCTCGTTTCAGGGCTACACGGGTCCAGCTTGTTACTGCAGCTGCTCTTTCGACTGTGGGTCTCATTTTCGACATGAGCTAAGGGATCGGGTCGTATTAAATACCTAGGCAGAAATGATTACACATTGCTGTTATGTTATTATATTTCTTGTGCCCCCCCCCTTCCTCTCTTGAGAACCCACGGCGGGTAACAATAACAACACACCATGAAAGCAAAAGCAAAACCACAACTACATTGGGTTGTATTTAACACAGTGCTATGTAGCGTTTTGCATGAGCAAAACAACTCTCCTCTCCCCTTTGCACCCCCTAAATTTGGGGATAGGGTGTATGGGAGGAAAGGAGGGGAGGAGAGTCCTGTTGGGGAAATGGAGTTATTTTTCTAGCTGAATACCACCCAAAATATTGTAAATGAAGCAGTAAGATGTATAGCAATAAATTATCCAACTAAAGGCCTGGAAGAACAAATAAGCCTTACCATGTTGCCAGAATAACCTCAAAAGGGTTGGAGTTTCAGAACTGGGGTGCCACCACTGAGAAGGCCCTGCTTCTTCCGGTGGCCCTACCCAGCCGTTTTACCCACATAGAACTCCTGGAGCCAGATATGAAAGGTGTTCTATCTATTCAACTTACACCATCAATGGTTTCGGTCAACGTCAAAGGTACTTACACAATGTCGTTGAGTTCCAGGCGTGTGTCTGGAGGAGGGTTGATGAGAACATAGGACAACGTGTTCTGATGGTCATTCATTTCATCTGCAAGAAATACAAGGAGGACTGGTAAAACAGCAAATCCTTTAGTAAAGAATGGCAAACCTTTGAGCCCTTTGGAGTGTTTGAATCACAACTACAAGGGGGGGGGGATTCTGACCTACTCACCTGCCATAGTATTTTGAGGCATGCAGGTTTCCAGCATGCAATAATGGCCATTATTATCATCCCAGGAACAGTTCTGGGGCTGACTTTAGCTCAGGTGTGGTGAACCTCAGGACCAGGGCACAAATGTAGTGCTCCAAATCACTTGACCTGACCCTCATAATTCTTCCCAGACCACATACCCCTCTCCTCATGCAGCCCCTCACTGGCCCCTGGGGTGTTTTTTCCTGGCTGGGATGTGTCCTTTGATAATACCTCTTGCTTGCTTGGAGGGAGGACAGTGAGTGTAGAAATTATCCGCCTGTACGGAAGGCAAAATTTGCATTCACTGCTTCACTCACTTTTGTGCCTGTCTGTTCTCACCACTGACATGCAGCCTCTGGAAAGTTTCCCAGGAAACAATGCAGCTCTTGGGCTGAAAAATGCCCCCCCCACCTTCTAAACTAGGCTAGAGGTGTAATGGCAGATCTCTAGCAACTTCCCTTCTCCCCTGGCCACAGGCCTTGTCTTGCATGCCGCTCACTTGAGTGTCCTTTGCCTGGCTAGATTTGCCTGGCGGGAGGATTGAGATGGATGGGTGAGTGTGTAGAAAGTGAACTTTATATCATTTCCTCCACCCGCTTTTGCCCCTGATCCCACCCACCATGGGCATATGGTCCTCAGAAGGCTGCTCCCAAAAGAATGCAGCCTCTGGTCTTCAAAACAAAACACGTTCTCCACCTCTGCTCTGGTTTAAAACACCTAGCACAACCCCACTCAGACTGATGAAACATGGCTTTATTCAGAAGCATCTTCTCCCCTTGGAAGTGGGTATGCTTGGCTTTGTGCAAGCCATCTGAGAAACCTGGCGTTCCACAAAGGACCTGGTTGTTCCACAACGACAGAAGCATGCATGAAAAACAGGGTGATGGAAAGGAGGGCCACACGTCGGAGGGGCAGGCCATGGGAGCATGCTCAGAAATGGTTAAAAGTTGGTTGCTTGTCAGATGGATGAATCTGGGTCATATGAATTCCTTTCAGGCTGAGCCTGTCTGCGAAATGTTATTTTTTTAAAAAAAATGTGTGCTGATTCATTTGGGTGATGGAGACGTTTCCCCACCAACTTCAGCCAGTCCTCCAGCTGCTGGACTTCTTGGTTACATCCACCCCAGGGGGCAGCCCTGTCTGTCAGCTTCCACCTCCCTAGTCTCAACATTGCCCATGGACAGCCTGGCAGGGAAGAGAATGGGGACAAACTAGAATGAGTTGGTGCCACCTGCTGTTGGCCTCCTTGCCTTCGGTTGCACCAGGCCTAATGGATGGCAGCCCCCAAATGACTCTGAGCATCTCTGTGTGTCCCATATCCCCATCTGTTCTCTGCAGAAATTCATTGTATGAATGCCTGGAACACCTTTTGACACACACAACTGTGACACTTTCAGAAGGCATCCCTCCAAGAAAGGCTTCTCCATTCACTGCACTGGCAGGACCAGTTCTATTACAGCCAAGTGGCAAAGGGAGGTGCATAAGGTGGGCGGTGGCGGCAGGATCTTTGGAATTGGAGGCTATGGTCAAGGCTAGATAGTAAATCTCTGTGGGTCTGATGGAGCTGCTAGCTTGCACTGGCTACCCCAGGTCCAGACATTCCCTGGGAATCTGAGTGTTGTCCATTTATAGATATGGATAGAAGGATCTCTAAATTCAGGGAAATTACTCGTCAAGCAAAGAGAAGAAAAAGAGAAAAGCCTTGATTTTAGCCATTCATCTGGATATTTAATTTGTTCCCCTGGTGACCTTGCGAAAGCACAAGTTTGTTGTGTCTCGTATGCTGTGGAAGTCTTTAATTGGAGAAGGGCTACAGATGTACCCATGCGGTTGTCTAATACTCTCTCTTAGCCCCAGTCGCATATATGAAAAGTGTTGGAGATTACTGCCTTACATTATAGAGCTTTGTAAGCAAAATTGCAATGACTTATATTTTTTAATGAACACACAAAAGTGCATACATTGTTTTATTTTCACTTTTAACCAATCAATATTCATTGATGTTTTAAGAATGTTTTTGTGCTTATATTATTCTCATATGTTGTATTCCACCTTTAATTTTAAAAAAGTACAGTTTATAAACAAACAAATATTTTTTATTTTTTTTTATTTTGGTGAGGTAAGGGATTGACACTCTGAAAACTGAACTCACTGTTGGCACATAGTATTTGCTTAGCTTCCTCTGCTCTGACTCCTGAAACCCACCCAGGCACTTTCAAGCCTCAAGAATTTGAGGACTAGAAACCTGATTTGGAGCAGAGTTTCTCAAGGATGCCAAATTATGTGCAACTTGTGGGACTGTATAAAACATACATGCATAGTCCTATTAATATCCACGAAGACTCCTTTGAGGCCAGGGATGTGGGTGCTCCAACCCTCCAGAAGTTGTTGGACTCCAGTTCCCATCATCCCGGCTGGGAGTGATGGGAGCTGGAGTCCAAGTGCAACCAAGCTGGGAATCTTATCCTAGCTGCATCTATAACTATTCACATTGTACTTGAAATGGTGGGTTTGACAGGACCTTGGTTTCTTCATTTTGGTACTGCCAGAGTGTGACCCTGAAGATGAGGAACATTATGACAAAAGCCAGCTCAACAAGCACAGGATGATGAGATGAGAGCCAATGGGATTCTGAGAAACAATAACATGCATATGTGAACCAGCCTATACAGTGAGGAAGTCCATCCTAATGCCCAGCTCAGATTTCTCTCTCTGCAGTTTGATCCATCATTCTTCGCCTAGAACCCAGCAGAAGGTCCAATAGAAAGGACCACAGCATTGGGCAAGTGTTGGGAACTACAACTTCCATCAACCCCTGCGAGCATAGCCAATGGCCAGGGATGATGAGAACTACAGTTCAGTAACATCTGGAGGGCCAAAGTTTAGGGCCATGTCCTAACGCCATTATGTTCACTGTGTGATCTCTGAGTGGGTAGGATCACCCTTGTGGCATTTTCATTCATAAGTTCAGTTTTCTACAGTTCCGCATCAATCAGTGATTTCTTTGTAAAGTCCTCATGGAAATCCATCAACATTCCCAGTTTTTGTGCACAAGTTTCCCAAAGTTTTGCAAAGCAAATTTCCTTACTTTAATGTGTTTCTGTGTGAACTTCACTTATATATGCATATCCATGCACACTTTATCCCAGTATACGCATTTTTTTACACATTAAATGGCTGGAGAACTGTGCAACAAAATTAAGAGATGTGTTGAGTTCCAAAAGATGGCTGTAATTTAGTTCACATATTGATTCAGAAATTAGGTACAGCCACCTTTAAAGGCAATATGAATCAAGATTCTCTCCAATCCTTAGTTGAGACTTGGAACACTATGAGAAAGAACTCTTGCATCCTCAGTCTATTTTGGCATCTATGACCACCTCCATATGACCTATTTATTGATCATAGGAACATAGGAAGCTGCCTTACACCAAGTCAGACCATTGGTCCATCCAATTCAGTACTGCTTAACCTGCCAAGCAGTACTTTAAGGCAGGAGTCTCTCTCTTAGCCCAACCTGGAGATTCTGCCAGATTGAACCTGGGACCTTCTGCATGCAAGGAATGTCTTCTACCCCTGAGCAATGGCTCTTCCCAATAATCCAATTCTGATTTGTTCATGGGGAGGTTAGATGGCATTGCATCAAACAAAGGTCATTCCACATTTTCCAGCCCATTTCTCCAATAAGTTTGATCTTGGAAGCGGGTGGGAGTGGGCTTGATGCTACAAATCAACTTTGCCGCAAGCTGAGTTTTCTGGTACGTGATAGTCACTATCCGAAATAGTGACAGTTTGGAAGCTCCTGATGAATTATTAGGATTTAAAAGGTCACCCCCCCATACAACTGACATCATTTGGAATGTGGTAATGTGGAATGGGGGGTGGATTTTTGAAGAGGAACAACGCATTGGCCATTTACCACATCCTCCTAAAAGGCCACTGAATTTTTGGTGGGTGTTTTGGGAAATTTCCCCGAACCTCCCAATTGTTGTGATGATGCAAAATGGCCACCTCTGTGCCACCCGCCCCCCCATGAGATGCATTTAACTTGAGCCTCTGTATGGCATGTTCTCAGTCATGCAGTTTAACCACGAGTCAAGCCTGACTCTCAGGGAAAAGAGATTTACCTTGCAAATATCCAAGGTTTACACGATTCATCACATCACAGGCTGTTAAATTTGCTACATCCTCTACAGAACACACAGAGAAGGAAAAACAACGATAACAAAAAAGAAAAGGCACAGACATAAACAGAGAGAAAGAGAAGAAAGAGAAAGATCAGCGAGCAGCGATTTAGAAAGTACTTAAGAGACCAGCATTGGGCAGGAATGTAGTAAAAATATATATACACACAAAATAAATAAACAAAATAAAATAAGAAGGAAGCCGGACTTAGGTGTTCTGTTCATGGCATTGTGCAGACTTCAGACACCAGCAGGTGATATGGAGTGAGGATGCATTCAGAGAACTATTGAAATAATCAGTGATAGTGATGTTGGTCTTAGTGCCCATCCCTCACTCACTAGGCAGTTCTTTAGGAGAGTATGACAGAGTCTCTATAGCAGAAACGGGCAATTTGCAGCCCTTGAACTGATTTAATACAGCCCTCAGGTAATTTCAAAACCCCTCTGCCAGTGATTGCTGCAGACATCTGGCAGGAGGAATCTGCCGCTTCCCCAGCGCAGCACACAGCGGGAAGGAGGTAAAAGATAGAGGGAGGGAAAGAAGGGGAAAAGAAAAGAGTGAGAAGGAAGTGGTGGCAAGAGAGAGGAGGAGGAGTGTTGGTGTCAGAAAGAGATAAAATGGTATATAAAAAGAGGATGAGAAAGCACACACACACACACAGAGAGAGAGAGAGAGAGAGAAAGAGACTGAGAAACAGAAGTGGTGTCTGAATGAGAAGGAAGTGGTGGAAAGAGGGTCTCAGGAAAGGAGTAGGAAGAGAAGGGGAGTCAGAGAGAAAATGGGGTATCAATGAGAGAGAGAGAGAGAGAGAGAGAGAGAGAGAGAGAGAGAGAGAAGGGGGCAGGCAGAGAGAGGGGAGAAAACTGGCATAGGAAAAACACTGAGAAGGGAGTGTCTGAGAGAGGCGAGAAGGGGAATTCAGAAAGAGATGGAGAGGGGGGTGGCAGAAGGAGACAGAAGGGAGTGTGGTACAAACTCAAATTTGAGCTGGGCCAAGCTCAAATTGGGTTTTGGCCCAGCTCAAATTTGGGGAAATTCATTCAAAGTGGAAGAGGGAGAGGGAGAGGAGGAGGGGAGGGGTAAAAGGGGCAGGGTGATCTGTCTATTTTGGGTTTTGGCTGTACCTGTCGACACTTTTGGTCCACCCACCATTGCCACTCAGTGCCCCCCATAACCCTGCAGTAATGCTGCTGTTGATGGAAATCTGCCCACTCCAGTCAAGCCAGTTCTCAGAACCCCCCCCCCCCAAGACACCCTAGATAGAGGGAAAGATTTTTACTCTTGCTATTTTTTTCTCAGCTCCTGTAATCTTGGTTCAAATCTACCACTGTATTTGCTGAGAGCCATCCTCCTCTGTGTCTGCCGATGTGCTCCCTAGTTCACAGTCAATATTACACACATTCCCTTTAGGCTAATCTTCTAGAACAAGCCCTTCTCAAATGGCAGAGATGAACAGACCTTGCCAATACCTAAATTTGCATCCCCCTCCCCCATTCCACCAAAAAATTTGATTGTCTCCTCATAGGAAAGCCCTGGTATGAGCCTTACTCTCCCCCTACGTCTACTCAAGTAAGTGAGGACGTGTGTGTATGGGAGACCTAAAAAGAAATAGCAGCCTACAACCCTCTGAAAAAATATGTTGGTTGTAGCTCCATATCACTTTAACTAGCGTAGTGTCCCCACAATGAATCCTGGGAATTGTAAGTTTGTGAAGTTTGAGAATTTTGGGCAAGTTAGGGATGGAGAAACCTGTGGTCCTCCCAATGCTGTTGAACTCCAGCTCCCTCCAGTGTCAACAATAGTCAGGGATGATGGGAGTTGGAGTCCAGTGACATCTGGAGGGCTACAGATTTGCCCCTGAAAAGTGCTTCTTAAGAATCTAGTTTCTTTCCAAAAATAAGTCATTGTGGCTTGATTCTGCATTACCCCACAGCGTGTCCATTTGAAAACAGATGTAAGGTGGTCCCAGCAATTGGAGTGATGGCATATCCAAAGCATGGTGGGTGGGTGTATATGAAGATTGTGACCACCACTTTCTTCTTCATTCACCTGATAATCATGGATAATCTAATGAAGGGGGAGGTTTTCCAAATTTATATCAAGGAGCCTTTGTGGATGGCACCATCTGGTATCAAACTAGATTGAATGCAGAATGTTGAAGATGAGCATGAATGATTCCATATTGAGAAAAGCTACATTTTTGTGCAAAAAATGGGTGTACATTGTGTCTTGGTCTTTTCCTCTTTTGGCTCTGTTCCTTTAACAGGTGCTGAATTTGCCTGAGTCTTATGGGGCGAATGCAGGCTTTCGCTGAAGCCTGGAGAGCGAGGGGGGTCGGTGCGCACCGACCCCTCTCGCTCTCCAGGCTTCAGGAAGCTCTGCGCAACCCTTGGGAGACCGGCTCCGAGGGTTGCGCAGAGCTGCCTGCAGTCCCGGGATCAGCGCAGCTTTGCGCGGCCACCGGGAGCCGGGGGCGAAGCTCCGTCCCGCGCCCGGTGGCCGCGCAGAGCTGCCTGCAGTCCTGGGACCAGCGCAGCTCTGCGCTGCCATCCGGAGCGGGGCGCTAAGCTCCGCCCCGCTCCCGGTGGCCGCGCAGAGCTGCCTGCGGTCCTGGGACCAGCGCAGCTCTGCACGGCCACCGGGAGCCTGGGGCGAAGCTCCGCCCCGCTCCCGGTGGCTGCGCAGAGCTGCCTGCGGTCCTGGGACCAGCGCAGCTCTGCGCGGCCATCCGGAGCAGGGCGCTAAGCTCCGCCCGCTCCCGGTGGCCGCGCAGAGCTGCCTGCGGTCCTGGGACCAGCGCAGCTCTGCGCTGCCATCCGGAGCGGGGCGCTAAGCCCCGCCCCGCTCCCGGTGGCCGCGCAGAGCTGCCTGCGGTCCTGGCTCTCCCAGCGCAGAGCTGCCGCGGGGCTTTCCCAGGGCTAGCGGACTGCTTGCGCGCACCCAGAAGCTTGGGGCGCGCTGAGCTCCGCACGCCCCAAGCTTCTGGTGTAGCGCAGCGATCCGCTAGCCCTGGGAGAGCCGCGCTAAGCTCCGCCCCGCTCCCGGTGGCTGCGCAGAGCTGCCTGCAGTCCTGGGACCAGCGCAGCTCTGCGCTGCCATCCGGAGCGGGGCGCTAAGCTCCGCCCCGCTCCCGGTGGCCGCGCAGAGCTGCCTGCTGTCCTGGGACCAGCGCAGCTCTGCACGGCCACCGGGAGCCTGGGGCGAAGCTCCGCCCCGCTCCCGGTGGCTGCGCAGAGCTGCCTGCGGTCCTGGGACCAGCGCAGCTCTGCGCTGCCATCCGGAGCGGGGCGCTAAGCTCCGCCCCGCTCCCGGTGGCTGCGCAGAGCTGCCTGCGGTCCTGGGACCAGCGCAGCTCTGCGCTGCCATCCGGAGCGGGGCGCTAAGCTCGCCCCGCTCCCGGTGGCCGCGCAGAGCTGCCTGCTGTCCTGGGACCAGCGCAGCTCTGCTCGGCCACCGGGAGCCTGGGACGAAGCTCCGCCCCGCTCCCGGTGGCCGCGCAGAGCTGCCTGCGGTCCTGGGACCAGCGCAGCTCTGCACGGCCACTGGGAGCCGGGGGCGAAGCTCCGCCCCGCTCCCGGTGGCTGCGCAGAGCTGCCTGCGGTCCTGGCTCTCCCAGCGCAGAGCTGCCGTGCGGCTCTCCCAGGGCTAGCGGACTGCTTGCCGGCACCCAGAAGCTTGGGGCATACTGAGCTCCGCACGCCCCAAGCTTCGGGATTAGCGCAGCGCACCTGGGGGGGAAATAAAATTTTTTTTCCTTTATTTCCCCCCCAAAAAACTAGGTGCGTCTTATGGGCCGGTGCGTCTTATGGGGCAAAAAATACGGTATTTAAATATTTCTCTTTCAAAGCCCCACTGAATCAGTTCACACATTACCCTCTTTAATTGGGGGGGGGCGCACATACAGAGAAGCCTCCCTGAACCTGTAGTAGCCTCTGGTTCTGACAGCCACTACAAGCAGCTTCAGCTGTAAATCCACTTCCCAGCTTTTGCCTCGTCCCCTGCTCCTAGTAAGAAAGGTGAACGTTCCTGTCTGCTCCACCTTGTAGCAACACCTCACTTTTTAGTGCCAGAAAAATAAACAAGGAAATTGCTGCATCAGCATTTTCATTGCTTATTATCTTATTTCTGACAGTGACTACTCTTGCCTGCAATCTGAAGGGGGAAGAGGAGGAAAGTAAATTCCTTTTTCCCATTTCTCAAAAAAGGAAAAAGGAAAAAAGAGGAACATCTGTGTAGGTGAGTAGATACAGGACCTCTTCTATGCAAGATATTATTATTTTTTTGGTGTGTGTGCAATATTTATAAAATATTTTTATCACACTGGGGAAAGAGCCCCATAGGCAGAACCTCTCCAGCTGTAGCCATTTGTAGGGATTATTATTACTATTATGATTTATTGAATTTATACACCACCCTATACCCTGAGGTCTCAGGGCAGTTCACAGATCAAAATATAAAACCACAAAATATATAATCAGAAACAACAACCCAATACCCCCCCAAATACCCCACATTTTAAAAGGGTACAGGGGTTGTCAAGCCAGCAGTCATCACTACAGGCTCAGGGAGGCTCTGATATATTGGGTACTCCCTCACTAAATGATGCTTGGAAAGTAAAAGAATAGCCATCTACTGCTTCTTTCCATTTCATTGTTAGCCTGTTGCATTCCAGGCTTTTTGGGGGAGTGGGGGTGGGGGGTGTCAGTAGCAAGAAAATGCAACTCCAAAGCCTGGCTGCCTAGCATGGACAGACAAAATGCTACTGAGTCTTTTAAGTCCTCCTATTCCTTTAATCAGACACCCCTCCCTCTTCTTAGTTTCTCTGAATAATAATAATTACCGTATTTTTCGCTCTATAAGACGCACCAGACCACAAGACGCACCTAGTTTTTGGAGGAGGAAAACAAGAAAAAAAATATTCTGAATCTCAGAAGCCAGAACAGCAAGAGGGATCGCTGCGCAGCGAAAGCAGCGATCCCTCTTCCTGTTCTGGCTTCTGGGATAGCTGTGCAGCCTGTATTCGCTCCATAAGACGCACACACATTTCCCCTTACTTTTTAGGAGGGAAAAAGGGAGTCTTATAGAGCAAAAAATACGGTAATAGTGCTCTTTAAATTAATGAAAGGGGGGGGAACAATTAGGGGAAATAAGCCATCAAAGCTTTGTCCCACCCATTACACTGAAACTGAAATTGAGACAATTAAGAGAGGCAATTCCAAGAGCAATCTACAAGTTCTTTTTCATGAATCCTGTGCCTACACTCATCAGGAAACAATACAGCAATGTAGATATACAAGGAGGAAACTTTTAATTAACATTGCTGGAGACCTTTATCAACTGGGATGATGGTGAGGCAACCATTCCAGGAGGACCTTTGCTACAGATAAGGCTATTACTGGATAAGGGACGCAGGCGGCGCTGTGGTCTAAACCACTGAGCCTCTTGGGCTTGCCGATCAGAAGGTCAGAGGTTCAAATCCATGTGATATAGTGAGCTCCCATTGCTCTGTCCCAGCTTCTGCCAACCTAGCAGTGTGAAAGCATGCCAGTGCAAGTAGATAAACAGGTAGCGCTGTGGTGGGAAGGTGAACAGCATTTCCGTACGCTCTGGCACTTGTCATGGTCCTCCATGCACCAGTAGCGGGTTAGTCATGCTGGCCACATGACCCAGAAAAATGTCTACGGACAAATGCCTGCTTCCTCAGCCTGAAGTGAGATGAGCGCCATACCCCATAGTTGCCTTTGCCTGGCCTTAACCATCCAGGGGCCCTTTACCTTTTATTACTGGATAATGCAGGACTCTGAGAAGTAGTGGTACTGAAACTTGGTTTTAATTCCCCTACCAGTTTACTCATAGGAAAATGAGTGCAGCAGTCACAACACTAAAGAGTGCTAATGTTGACGTAACCTTTTTTCTATTTGGCTTAAGGATGTACAAAAAGACCCCTGTAGGTTTCTGGACCTCATAGAATCAAATCTTCACGAGAGGAAGATTCAATTCTTTTGAAACACTCTTCATTCCTTTGAATACATTGGGCATGAGGGGGATCAACATTGACACTTTGATTTGCCTCAATTGCTTGAGATGCTTAACCGCAAAGCACCACACACCAGCCCTCAAAACTACCAATTTTGGTTTGGAAGGTCTGGCTGTGTTTTCGGCAAAATGAATGAATAAATAAATCCTGCTTGCAAACAGGTGCAGGGAGCCATTTCCTAGGCATAAGAAGGTTTAGTCAGGTATCGTGTATAAGAAGAGCAAATGGCCAACAGCACAGGATGGCAAAAAATAAATATAGAAAGAAAGGAAAAGGAAAGAAGCAAGAAAGTTGTGTGTGTTTTAATTGTAAGAGTCTTCTTTTCAATATATAGTCAATTAAAAAAACATTCCATTTTGTATGGATTTCTTGGGCTTTGATGGAGTTGCCATTGGCAGGTGTTTCATTGTTTTTTTCTGGGAGAGGAAGGGCCTAAAGCAGTGGAAAGGTTGGTGTTGTGCAAACAGACCAGAAAGAGTGAAGAAGAAGAAGAAGAAGAAGAAGAAGAAGAAGAAGAAGAAGAAGAAGAAGAAGAAGAAGAAGAAGAGTAGTAGTAGTAGTAGTAGTAGTAGTAGTTTGGATTTGATATCCCACTTTATCACTACCCTAAGGAGTCTCAAAGCGGCTAACATTCTCCTTTCCCTTCCTCCCCCACAACAAACACTCTGTGAGGTGAGTGGGGCTGAGAGACTTCAAAGAAGTGTGACTGGCCCAAGGTCACCCAGCAGCTGCATGTGGAGGAGCGGAGACGCAAACCCGGTTCACCAGATGATGAGACTACGACTCTTAACCACTAGACCACACTGGCTCTCACAGTGTGAGAGTGGTGGATTGGGTCCGCTGGTCTGTTTACTTCTTGCCATCTTGCCTCCTCCCTCCTGGTAATCATCACTGACCTATCTGCCAAAGAGCTAGGGTAGCAGCTCTGTCCCACTCAGAAAGTCGCTTCTGATTTCCAGTCCTAACTCTGAGACAGCCTCATTAACCCCTCCATTCTTATGTCATGTTGATCTCACCGCTCTCTTTAAGGCTTGGTTTCCTGAAGGCAAGGAATCCTGTGACAGTCCCCCCTCTCCCCGCCTGATGAAAAAGGTGGCTGATGGCAGAATAAAACGACCATGGTATTTGCATGTCAACAGCAGTGGTTGCATGATGGTCTGGTTTTGACTCACCGCCATCTCCTTTTATGTATTATTTCATAGTTAGACCTAAGGGATCCTCCAGTCCAACCCTCTACAATGAAGGAATCACAGCTACATAACAACATAGGAACAGCCAGTGGCCCACCTAATCCTGCACCATTTTTGCAGTTATCAACCCAATGCTTGTTGGAAACCTGGAAGCAGCACCTGATCAGCAGAGCACTCTCCCTCACTGCAGCTCCAGAAACTATGAGTGGATTTGCTATACAGTTTCCCTGCCTTCCGCCACGGAACTCAAGGCAGTGTCTGTGGGGCACATTGGGCTGAATGTTACATCGTTACATGAAGAGGCGGCTGATTGGAGATGCCACGAATGAAGGGGGCCACTACTTACCGTACCCTGTTGTGGGCAAGCCCAGATGTTTCATCCGGTTCTTCACCAGCTCTGAAAGCTCCTGCCGCTCTGACCGCCGGTAGAGGCTGAGCCTCTGCTGGTTGATCCACTCAGCTGTTTTGGGTGTGTGTTTGCTTGCTCCTTTTCGACTCAACCTGCGGGCCCACTGCATGCTCTTGCGCCGTAGCAAAGGGTGCTCCGATTGGTCAGTCGGGCACGAGTTCCGGTGATGAGGGGTTTTGGTGTTCCAGTGGTCCTTCACCTCTTTTGTATCCTCACAGTCTTCCACGTTGATTGAGATCTGTGACTGGGAACACCAGTAGGCCATGAGGGAAGGCAAAATATGGCTTTTGGTCCCCTGATGGGCCACTGATGTCATTCCATGGAATCATAAGAAAAGAAAGCTTTCATTTCCCCAAAACTAAAAGCAAACTTTTATTGGGAATAGATCATAGTTCGGTGGCATGACCCATTCTTTAATACTGGGGTGAGGAACTTTTTAAGTAGTAGTAGTAGTAGTAGTAGTAGTAGTAGTAGTAGTAGTATTTGTTTCTCCCCTCTTTCATTATTTTATTTTAGTTTCCTTTTATTTAAAAAGGAAAGCTGTACAAAGTGTGAGGTCACACAGGCTGAATTTATTGACAGCATTGGCTGACTTGGTACGCACTATTTTGATGTTGTATATATAGATATAAAATCTTTTTTAATGCAGTTATCTTGAGTCTGCAACTCGTCAAATGCAGGTGAAAATGTTCACCACTCACCCAAGGAAACTAAGGGCATCCTTATTCTACCTTTAGCTGAAAAGTTGTAGAGCTACAATAACTTTTCTCAGCATAAAGACAAATAAATATTTTTTGACAGAAGCCAATACTCACCTGTGTCCTGATGTCATGAGGCTGGGGTTGCAGGGAGAAAGAAAGACATAATACTTGAAAAACATAATTTGAAAAAGTGTATCATTGTTTTGGCCCGACATTCCTTTGCTGAAACACAACACTGAGAAGATTCTTGTTTAAGTGATGTTTACTTTACCTCTCTTGCTCCCTTCTCAACCTAAACTGTGTAACAAAAATGGTCACCTACTTATCAACTGTGGGCTCTGTCTAAGTCAGTGGGGATGGGCAAATCTGTCCATTTCAGTTCCTCTCAGTTACTGAAATTGACAGATTCAAGTCTGAGGTTCCAGTCTTAAGTTTAGTTCTCCACATTTCTGCATCAGTTTGTGATTTATTTTTATTTTTTTAAAGGAAAAGTCCTCATAAAAATTCATCTGCATTTGAGTGCAAATTTCTCCTGATGCACACATTTTTGTATGCAATTTTGCTTGAAGTAATATAATGCATTTCATATATTATTTTCACTAACACATGCATTTTATCACACACATTCCCCACAACATACACATTTTTGTACATGTTAGTTGGCTGGAGAACTGCAACACAAGACTCTGAGAAGTGGAAATTGCATGGAATAGCTTTTTTAGTTTTCATATTGCTTTGGAATGTGAGGAATAGGTAGGTTCGCATTAAAATCCTAACCAAACCAATTTTCTTTTCTATTCCCTAATAGTCAATGGTGATATTAGTTGGGATTAGGTTTATTATATCTGTATGTCGCTCCCCACTAAAGGTCCTGAAATGATTTAAAGGTAAAGGTAAAAGGACACCTGACCATTAGGTCCAGTCGCGGACGACTCTGGGGTTGCGGCGCTTTAGTTGCCGAGGGAGCCGGCGTACAGCTTCCGGGTCATGTGGCCAGCATGACTAAGCTGCTTCTGGCGAACCAGAGCAGCACACGGAAACACTGTTTACCTTCCCGCTGGAATGGTACCTATTTATCTACTTGCACTTTGACGTGCTTTCGAACTGCTGGGTGGGCAGGAGCAGGGACCAAGCAACGGGAGCTCACCCCGTCACAGGGATTCGAACCACCGACCTTCTGATTGGCAAGTCCTAGGCTCTGTGGTTTAACTCACAGCGCCACCTGCGTCCCTCCTGAAATGATTTACAAGCAAGTAAAAAACCCAACAGGAAAGCTACAAAAATTAGAATAGAATACTTATTGGTGGCGCCCACATGCATAGTAGGGAGAGAATCTATTTGCCTGACAGCAAAACAATGACAAGGTTGGTACCAAATGGGCCTCCATGAGGACAGTAATCCATAAATTGGGGGGCTGTTACAGAGAAGGCCTGCTCTCTCATCGGTACTCTCTGGACCTCCTTTGAAGGTGGTATGCCTATTGATGGGATGGGGGTCTTCTAGACCTGGGATGGGGCACCTGTGGCTGTCAAGAAGTTTGTGAACATTCTGGGCCACTGAATGTGTCAGTGGCAGAACCTTCACACAAGGCAGAAGGGGGTCAAATGCTCTTGGCAAAGAAGGAACAGGAGGGCATGGGAGAGTGTGGCTAGCAGAGAACCAAGAAGAAAAGATAGAGGTATGGGTGGCTGAAGACAGGTCTGGATTTGATACACTCATTTCTGAATTAATTGCAGGTCCCCCCCGGTTGGGAGAAGCAGCAGTAGAGAGAAAGGAAATCTGGATTTGGGTGGGTGGATTTTGGGGATTAGGGATTCTGAGGAGAGGCCAAACAGGTTGATTCTCAACTTCTTACATCCATGGTGGAAAACATGTGGGACTCAGTCCTATAGATGCCAATGGGGATCTCAGCGCTGGAGGAACATAGTTTCTGGAACAGACGCCCGTATGTCCGGATCCACAGGTCATCCTCAGTGATTTTCATCTATCCAATAAAGGAAGGAAAGAGAGAAGGAATGAAAAGTCATTGATGCTCTTTTACAATGGGTGACAAAAACATATTCCTTTGCATTGACAAGCTCCCATCAACCTCCATGCATTGGAATATGGGATGATGCATTATGCTGAGGTCAGACCATTGGTCCATCTTACTCAGTATTGTCCACACTGACTGGCAGTGGCTTCCCAAAGTTTCAGACAAGAGTCTCCCCCAGTCCTACCTGGAGATGCTGGGGAATGAACCTGGGACCTTCTGCATGCAAGGCAGATGGCTCTACCACTGAGCCACGACCTTCCCCTACTTCAGATCACTGAGATCAAACAGAATAGGGAGGCCTATCACCTTTAGGCATCAAGCTTTTTCTCACTGGTAGGTAAAGGTTGGCAGAAGCTGGGACAGAGCAACAGGATCTCATCCTGTTGCCTGGATTCGAACCGCCAACCTTCTGATCAGCAAGCCCAAGAGGCTCAGTGGTTTAGACCACATTGCCACCTGAATCCCTTCTCATTGGGAAGGGCCTTCACTAGCGAGACTAGTGAGAAAACGCTGGGGCTGAACCCTGAAGAATGGCAAATTCTATCAACTCATGCTTAAAACATTTTTACAGAGCAAGAGATCTCAAAGGTTATCCAGTTTGACCTCTGCACCGATGCAGGAAAACAGATGCTACAGCACCAATCTGCCTAATACTGGTCCCCACCACTCCCAGAGAACACGACCCAGCACTGTCAGCTCCATCTTCTGTGTGAAAAACCTTTAGATGTGTGAAGACAGCCATAAAGCCCCTCAACTTTCTTTTCTCTGGGTTAAACATACCTGGATATTTTGACCATCCCTTGTAGGATTTGGTTTCCACACCTCATCACCATCCTGGGTACCTTCCCTGGATAATTTGGAGGGTAGATTTTCTTCACTCGGACTGGGCTAGGCAGGGAACCTACAAAGCACTATATTTGCCACTTTGGTACCACGGAAAAGAATGCAGAAACTCAACACTTACAGCACAGAGGTAGCCGGACCCTGGAGTGGTGTCTAGACCGAGAAGCAGCCTTGTGATGGTGATCATATAGTCTTTCACGAATGACTGCAAGGGAAGAACCCATCAACAATTGATGCGGCCTCTACCAGGGCAATAGCATCTAATGGATTTGGTCCCTCAATTTGATTGAACAACTGAGCTTGTGAAAACTCCAATTAAGCTAACAACAGGTAAAACTCATTCCCACAGGAGGCAGTGATGATCACTGATGTGGATGACTTTTAAAAGAGTATTAGACAAATTCATGGAGAACAGGGCTATCAATGGCTACTAGCTACGATGGCTCTGCTCTGCTTCCATGGGTATTGAATGTAACAACATAAGAACATAAGAAGAGCCCTGCTGGATCTGGCCAAAGCTCACCTAGTCCAGCATTCTGTTCTTATAGTGGCCAACCAGGTGCCTATGGGAAGACCCCAAGCAAGATGCAAGAATAAGAGCTCCCTCCTCCAGTGGTTTCCAGCAACTGCTATTCAGAAGTATGACTGCCTCTCAGAGTTGGGTGCCTTTGCTGCTTATTTCCAAGAACCCAATCTGGGGGGAGATTGGAAAAACAGGAGAGGAAGAAAGCTTGATGGGGACAATGTTATTGAGACTTGCAGAAGCCAGAAAAAGTACATCACAAGGAACTGAAGAAATATCAATTCAGAACATTTGGGGGTGGGAAGAAGATGAAAAGAAAAGTTATATTGGACTTCCTGAGTGACAGAAGTGGAACACTGGAGACCCATGAAAGAAACTAGCATTAGCAGTTTGGGAAAAAAGCTGATTATCATCAACTACAGTGTCAAATTATTCTGGAATGTATATGCTACATTCCAGTTATGGCGGGTGCGGGTGGGGACACGGCTATTGGGTTGTTCTTGTTTTTACTTTGATTATGTATTCAGTATGTATTCTTTTATATTGTGATTTTATCCTGTGAACCACCCTGCGGGTATAGGGCAGTATACAATTTTTAATAATAATAATAATAATAATTTGAATAATTGTAATACATACAATTTGCAGATAGAGACATGGAAGTATACCTCTGTTTTTCCCTTCTATGTTTTTCCTCCTTTTATCTTTTTATCTTAGTTCTCTTTGTCTCTTTCTCTTGTTTTCTCTTTGTATTCTTTATTATTTTGTACAGTATTGGAGACATTTATAAAAGGCTTTTTTGGGTGTGGGTACAGGGCAGCGGGCGGAGAAGTCCTTTGCCTTGGACTGAGGAGGACACAAGCAGGAAGGGACAGTCGTAGGAGGGGGGGTCCCTGCACGAAAGGCAGGGTGGAAAGGGTCTCCCAGGGTGAGAGAAATAGGCTCCCCAGTGGGAGATGGGAGGGTCAACCTCTCTGTATGTGGATAAATGACAGGATATACAGTGGCACCTCGGGTTACATATGCTTCAGGTTACATGCACTTCAGGTTACACACTCCACTAACCCAGAAATAGTGCTTCAAGTTAAGAACTTCAGGATAAGAACAGAAATCGGGCTCCGGTGGCGCAGCGGCAGCAGGAGGCCCCATTAGCTCAAGTGGTGCTTCAGGTTAAAAACAGTTTCAGGTTAAGAACGGACCTCCAAAACGAATTAAGTACTTAACCTGAGGTACCACTGTATATGATATAAATATGGCAAAGGGCCTTTAGGCATTTCCTCCCTCTCCGTCTCTTTTTTCTTGCATTTTTTGGTTTTTTAATATTCTTGTTCTGTAGACTTCTTATTGATTCTTATTATAAATTTTATTATTTTTTAATTATTATTATTTTAAGAAGCATTATTGCCTCTAACACCAGTTGCCGGAAACCAGAGGGAGGGGGGAGAGTCTTACTCTTGTGCTTTAGCCCTGCTTCTGGAGTTCCCATATGCATCTAGTCAGCCACTGTGAGACTATGATGCTGGACTAGATAGGCCATTGGCTGGATGTAGCAGGATTGTCTTACGTTCTTAATATACGTTTTCTTTTTTAAAAAATATTTCTTCTGAAACTGAAATCACCACATCACCCAAGATGCATTCTGTCCTGTGTGGAAGAGAACAAGGCGATGGAGAAAATGTATCATCTAAATGCAAAGCATTTGTGCCCCACCCCATCCAACATGGACCCCCTTGAGAACAGTTTCCCACCTCCTCATATGCAGTGTCTACCAATCAATCCATGTACAAAAACTCATACATTAACTAACATTTCTTTAAACTGTGTGACAGCCCTGAGCGACAGCCTTCTGCCATCTGGTGGATTGAAACCTTCCATCAGTCTCAGCCAGTATGACCAACATTAAAAAATTCCTTCCAGTAGCACCTTAGAGACCAACTAAGTTTGTTATTGGTATGAGCTTTTGTGTGCATGCACACAATTCTTCAGATACACTGAAACAGAAGTCACCAGACCCTTATATATAGTGAGAGGGTGGGGAGGGGTATTACTCAGAAGGGTGGTGGGAATGGGTGATTGGCTGATAGGTGTGGTAAACCTGCTGACGACTGTTAACGACTACAATTGATCTTACAGGAAAAAGCAAGGGGTGAGATGGCTAAAAATAGCTATATCGTGTATAATGAGATAAGAATCCAATGTCTCTATTCAGACCAGGTCTCTCCACAGTTTTAAGTTTGGTAATAAGCTGCAATTCAGCAACTTCTCTTTCCAGTCTATTTCTGAAAGACAGCTACTTTGAGTATGACCAACAGTTAGGGATGATAGGAGTTGCAGTCCGATAACAATTTTACACAGAGCAGATCCATTGAAGTTAGAAGGTTGGGCTGAGACTTGGGAAACTGGGGTTCTAGTCCCAACTCGGCAAATTTACATTTACATTTAGAGAGGTCCAAACAACTCCTTTCTTGAATCGGGTTCCTTCCCTTCCTGGAGATTCAGTATGACACAGTTTGCAAAAAACAACAACAACCCAATGCTACAGGGGATCAAATGTTACAGCTAGAAGGCCCTTCTTTTGGAACGAATGGTGGCTCCCTTCTTCCCTTCATTGTTACCTGGTAAAGCAGTGTATCCAACATGCTGATGCTGAAAACTCTGCCGGCAGCAAACGGAAGGCGGAACATGAAAGCCAAGTTGGAACCGTTCTCCCGCTCTTTCTGTGGGGAAAGCAGAGATGAAAATAATAGTATGGCAGCCTTCCTGGATTAGACCAAAGCCAATCTGGCCCAATATCCTGCCTCTAATGGTGGTCACCCCAAAGTTTGCAATAAACAATATTTATTTTTATTTTTTAAACAACAAAGTTTGAAGGTAGAGACCAAGACAGCCCATGGAATACTTAGAAAGTGCATGGCTAGCTGTCGCCGCAATCAGGTGTGCTTCACAGTGTAGCACTTTGTTGCAGGTCCCAATTTCTGTTCGACTTTCCAAGGGTTGAATTCAATACTACTCCTACTCAGAGTAGACTTATTGAAATCAATGGGCAAGTCTTATTTAGGCTCTTAATTCAATGGGTTTATTCTGTGTAGGACTAGAACTGGCTACAACCTCAGCGCTCATGGTCTTTTTCATTTACTATATTAAGAGGTAGCATGGCAGTGGGCACACACACATCCACAGAACACTGCTGGATTGTCCTGTGAAAAGAAAGGGCACAATGAGAATTGTGCTTCATCTTGAGCCTTGCAACCCTAAAATGTCAGCATGGAATCTCATAACAAGGGAGCAGCTGAGTCATGACCTACTTGGTGGGTAGCAATGATAATAATGGTGACCATGATGATGTTTTCTTCAACAACGGGAATCAGGGAGAGGCGAGGAGGCAACAAATCAGCATTCTTTTAAATATATATATATTATTTTTCTCTCCAAAGTAACTCATACCACCATAAATTAGGAATCTAATAACCAAATATACAGATTTTTGTTTGTTTGTTACCTTTTCTAGTTTGGAAAGGGCCAATGAGTAGCTATCCTTTGCTCGGAACTGCATGAACCTCATGTTGGATGGATGTGTCAGCTCTGTAATGATGCTCAGGCTTGGGAAAAGCCTAGAATGAAAGCAAGGGGTGCGGGAGAAAAAGCAAATACATTTCTGTTAGACATTTCAACAAATGTAAGAATAGCCCTGATGGATCACAGCGTGAGATTCATAATTTGGCATCATGCTCCCCAAAACTGGCCAGCTGGTTGCTTCTGGGAAGCCCACAAACAGGGCACAAAGACAACAGCCCATCAGTAGGGATGAACCAATAAAAACCTAGAACAGCCCAAGAGTGGCCACAGAGTACTATCTAGCCATTGTTATGGAAAACGCTGTTGAGATGGAAAACAAGGAAGGGGCATAGAATAGAGTGAATACCTAGCTACCCCATTTCATTTTTGTTGCATATAGAGATAGACAGAGATAGAGATGAATTCCTGGATGCCAAGATCCAATTTTGGGGCAAGTAGTCTTTGGTAAGAGAACCTAGCAGAGATTTAAGGTCACAAAATATGCAGCAAAGTAAAGTGTGGAAGTACAAGCTGTTAGACCATTAAAATATGTTCTTCCAAGTAAATTCCAAGATTTCCTTCTCCTCCCAGCATACCAAGAGACCGCATGTTTGGTAAGTTTAAAAATGGATTACTTACAAACTCTCCAAAGGTCAAATTTATGTACTTTCGCATACATCAGTCAGGAAAGCTGCACAGTAAGCAATACTTAGTTACAAAGTGGTAAATGTTTCTAGATTATTAGTATAAGAACTCAAGAGTGGCTCGTAAGAGCCATGTGGTTGAGCTGGAGCTGGAATTTCTCATGTAGACTGGGGATGAACAAAGGTTTGATTTCCTATTTCCCCCAAGATAAAGGAAAGTGACCTCACTAAGCTTATTCTATGGTCTTAACCCCTTCATGTATTAATTGCACTTAAGCATGTTGGTTATATGATGCTGGTTATCCCACAACTTTAATTGCTACTCAGTTGGGAATTGCCAAGGAGGACAAAAGAGTCTTGCCTCCCCCACCCTCAGTCAAGTCCAGCTGAGAAACAGCCTTCCCATGGCTTTAAGAGCAGCAGATGCAGCTGGAAAGGGAGAAGAGGAATATGGGGGGAGGGAATTATTTTAAGTTATGTGACCTTATTGCTCAATTTGATCTGTTTATATGGTTTTTATGCATTGTAATTTTGCTGTTGTTTGTAATTTAGTCATGATTTTTTAAAAAATGCTTAAGTGAATTTCTATTTCATTATTGTTGATATTATTGTGTAACTTTATGCCGTCTTAATTACACCACATTGCTTTATGCCAACTTCATGTGCATAGGATTGCTCCCGGTGGTGGGAATAGCTCAGGCTGCATGTCTGAGGACCCATTAAAATATGCTGTAACCTCTGAGCCTTTTCACATTTAACTCTTGCCCTAGTTCTGTCACTGGATAGCTCAGCTGGTTAGAGTGTGGTGCTGATATTGCCAAGGTTGCAGGTTCGATCCCCAATATAGGACAGCTGCATATTTCTGCCATTGCAGGGGGTTGGACTAAATGATCCTCAGGGTCCCTCCCAACTCTATAGTTCTATGATATTTTGTGTGTGCTATTATATTACTTTATTTTGTATAAGCTGCTTATATGCTGTCATATTTTTATTACAATTTTTTTTGCATTGGATCAGATTGTTATGAGTAATCTTTGCTGTATATTTTGTTGCTTCTTCAGCTTGTAAACTGCCTTGTATATCAATATATAGATATATAGAAAGGTGGTATACAAATTTAAAGTGAAACGAAATGAAATGAAAATATGAGAACCCCACATTGCAATGTCTTGTGTGTGTGTGTTTGTGGGCAAAACTGTCAATTTTGATTCTTTCTGTTTCTCATTTTTCCTGTCTTAAAATTCGGTTGTCCACATTTCTGCT
This sequence comes from Podarcis bocagei, assembly GCF_964188305.1. Lineage (NCBI taxonomy): Eukaryota > Metazoa > Chordata > Lepidosauria > Squamata > Lacertidae > Podarcis > Podarcis bocagei. Next base: position 10,218,186 of record NC_138140.1, read on the forward strand.
GCAATTTGCGATAAAAAAATATCTGGCCAAAGTTTATTCAGCATTTACATGTGAATTTATCCTACTTAACACATTTCTGTATGCAGGTTTGACTAACAAAGGGCATATTTTCAAGGAATTTCCTTTGATATAATGCATTTTGCTATGTTACCTTCACTAATATAGGTGTTATTGTGCACATTTCCTTGGCTGGTGAGCAGCTGATAGCATTATCACTGAATTTGTCCAGTGTTCTTTTAAAACCATCCAACCTGGAACCAGCTCTCCATTATGGGATGCAGGTGAAATAGTGGTAGTGGGGAACTGAGTGGGGAATACAGCTTGCAAGGCTTCTCTATCTGGCCATTAGAACTGCCCCCAGGCCACACCTGCCATTGGCCATGCTTGGCACTCCAAGTGTGCTTTGCTTGGCTGGAACGTGTCCTTGGACTTTGATCATGCTGCTTGCTTGACTGGATGGAGGACTGAGAGGTGTGTGTAGCAACCAGCCTGCTGTACCAAAAGTAAAATTGGCATTCATTCCTCCACCCCTCTTCTCTCTGGCCCTGCCTGCCACCGCCATGTGGCCCCCAGAAGATATCCAGAAGGAAATGCAGCCCTCAGGCCAAAAAGGGTTCCTCAACCTGGAGAAAGAGGGAAGGATTATCATGGCCAGAGATGCTGAAACTTCAAAGCACTTTGTCTCACCTGAACATGGTTTGGACGTTGACGATGGTCTTGGCATCTGCCATGTAATCCTCTTCGGCGCTCATTGTGCTCTCCTTGTCCACTACCACCAAATTGTCAGCATAAATGATCCCACACTGCAGCAAGCTGTCGAGGCTAAAAGGCATCCCCCCAAACAAGTGACAATTAGGAGGCTGTTGGAAGGCGGGAGGGGGAAGCCAGCTTTGATGCTCGAAATGTCTCAGAAAATTATGTTCTTGGCAATTTGCTGACAATTTTTTGTTATTGTTTTGAGATCACCCCATCCCAAATTGTTGCATTGGGCCAGCATGGGGAACACTGCCTCAGGATAGAAAATTTAGGAATCAACTTAAGGAATGTACAAAGGCAGAACTGTTTTGTATGTTTATGGATCTGAGTATGAATTATCAGAGGGTTGGGTGTTTTTTTTAGCCCAATAAAATAAAACACCTCCAAGTTTCTGTCCCTCATGGTGGTGCCTTGGGGTTGTGCCTTGGGGCACTGAACCAAAAGAGACAGAGACAGGTGCAGGGAAGGAGAGAGAGAGAGAGAGAGAAAGGGGAAAGCTTACTTATCAATTGTGCCTTCCATATAATAGACCATTGGAAAACAGCAGATGGCTTCCAGGAAATGATGGTCAGGCCTGAAAAAGAGACACTCAGTTTCTCTTTTTTCCAATCTTAAGTCCAGTTTTCCACATCAGTCCGTGAATTCTTATTATGAAGAAGCGCCCATGAAAATTCTTCAGCCTTTTAGTGTGAATTTCTCCTAATGGACACATGCCTGCATGCAATTTCCCCTAAAATATACACATTTTGGCAAAGCAGCATCCCATAATAAAATGCATGTTGGTATTCTATTTTCACGAATACGTGCACATTTATGCACACTTTGCCACAGCATATGCATTTTTGTGCGCATCACTTGGCTGGAGAACTGCACTGCAAAATCCAGAGAAATGTGGATTTTGAAGGATGGCTGCAGTTTGATCCTTGCAACGTTTCAAAAAGTGTGAATTGGATAGGTCCACTTTGAAATGCAAACTGAATTGAATTCCTTCCCGGCCCCCAACCACCAGCCCTGCTTTCTGGTGCTGTGCTGTCCAAATCTTTCACCCTTCTTGCCGCTCTGACCACGATGACACCCCACCTTCAGTCTCTGCATAGGTCTCCTCTCCTTCCCTGGATCCTGTGCCAGCTCCTTATCCTTACTTTCGAAGTTGTACTTTTCCACTCTTACAATACACCTCCGCCTGTGACCTTTGCTGGTCACATGCGCTGTAGCTCAGTGTTAGAGAGTTGGCATTTGGAAGGTCCCTGGTTCAAGTCCTGACTTGTCCCCAAAGTGGGCTGTGAAAGATGCCTGCCTGAAACTGTTGCTGCCAGTCAGTGTTTGCGCAATCATTTCTTAAGCTGCTCTAATACATCGAGGACCACCTCTCCCCACATGAACAGACCCAGATTCTGGTATCGCCATCTGAGGCATTTCTCTGTGTGCCGCCACCATGGAGAGGACTGGAGGGTGGCAACACAGAACAGGCCTTCCCAGTGGTAGCTCCCCAACTTGTGGAATGCTCTCCACAGAGAAGCTTGCTTGGTGCCACCTTCATTTTCAGATATGAGACATTCCTTTTTACCTGGGTGTTTGGCCCTTAATTTGAAGGTTTTCAATTACTTGTGGCCTCTTTTAGAAGGCAGGATCCATAAGACTGACCTTTATTTGTTTACGTGTTGTGTATGTGTGTGTGTGTCAGGTTCTGTTTGTTGCTTTCATTGTAATTCGTGTTTGTAAATTGTAGTAGTGTTTGTGCACTGTGCTTGTAAGTCACTTTTGTGAGTAAAGCAACTGTTATGTACTGAAGTTCTCACCCTGGGCCAGCAGGGGGATACTGTAGATAGTTTTCACTCAGGTCCACATATGCAAATAAGGGATCGAAAGTGACATTCAGTGATTGGATAGTTACAGAAAGTTGTTACAGTTACGTTGTAGTGGAGCTCTATATAAGAATGCTGGCTGAACCCTTCAGTTCAGTTCAGTTCTGGCCTATGAATAAACAAGAGCTGTTTGAAGAATCGCTGTGTCGTCTGATATGTTCACCCACAACTTAACAGCAACAGTATCATCATGTACAACACCAGCAGAAGCAGTCTGAGTAGGAAGAATTTCAGAGCAGAGCATACCACCATCTTTCTTAATCACTCTCTGAGCATCAGCTTTAGGTAGAGCCTTTCCCCTAGAAGCCTACTTTTCTATTTACAGGGAGTGTGTGTGGGTGGGGTGGGGGCTCTGATGTAGCCCCAGTATATTTGTATGTTTGTGTGTATATATGAGCTGGAGCGGGGAAGTACTTACTTGTTGTCAAGCAACAGTACGATGGGGTTTAGCTCTTTCCGTGACCGGTAGTAGGCGCGGAGAGGAACAATGAAGTTGTACAAGCCGTTCCCAGCCGTCTCTGCTGACACAATGATCAACTTGTTCTTAAAGCCGTAGGCCTTTGCGTCTTCATAACTGTTGTGCCTGCAGCCCTGGAAAGATGCCGGGAAATGTTTTATTTTACACTTCCTGGCTGGCGCTCAATAAAGGGCCAATGCCACCTATTCTCTCCATAAGAAGTTAAGAAGAGCCCTGCTGGAGCACATCAGTGACCCAATTAGCCTAGCATCTAGTCTCAAAGTAGACAATCAGGTGCCCCAGTGGGAAACTTGCAGGTAGGACCCACTCACAAGAGGTTGTGGTCCTCCTGTGGTTTCCAGGAACTGGGATTAAGCAGCACTGCTGCCTCTGAGAATGGAGGGAGGGAGAATGTAGCCACCAAGGTTAAAAATCCTTCACAACAAGGTAATAAAAGCAGCTGCAGCAAGCAGGGCAGTTGGTAAACTAGACCACTTTCCCAATAAAATTATCCTCCCTCCCACAGTAACCATTTCCAACTCTCCTGGATATGAAGGAACCACAAAGGAACAGCCAACTGAGAGGATGAAATGAACAGGAAGATGGATGGAGTAGGAAGAAGAGAAGAGCCCCCACGTGAACAAGATGGGGGCAGGGAAGCTGCTTAGATGCAAGAGCTGGGGGGTGGGGTGGGGAAGGACAGAAACAAAATCTCCAGCTGCTTCACTTTTATCAGCTGCCAATGTACCAGATGTTTCCACTTTATAGAGAAACCCTGCTGGCCATTCAAACAGTTCCTCCAGCATCAGAGACGTGCGTGTGGCTTTTAAGAAAGCCCAGCCCAGGTAGCAGCTTGTGTACATGTCTGCATCTCCAAAGCTCCCATTCCTACAAACCCCTGGATGTTTTGTTTAGCCTGGAGTAGCTAACCTCTTGCTCTCTAGATGCTGCTGAACTGCAGCTCCCATCAGCCCTTGGCAGAATGGGCAAAAGTCACAGACGATGGGAGTTGTTAGTTCAGCAATATGCAGAGGGCCAGAGGTGAGGCCACCCTGATCTAGACCTTCTCCTGCTGCTGATCACTGAGCAGGCACTGCCTGCATGCCTTGGCCACAGTAGGGACTAGAAACCTTAAGATAAAATAAAATTGGTGATTTTCAGGAAATATTTTCAGTTGCTGGTGTTTCTAAATTAACATTAAAAGGTAAAGGGTAAAGGGATCCCTGACCATTAAGTCCAGTTGTGACCGACTCCGGAGTTGCGGCGCTCATCTCTCTTCATTGGCCGAGGGAGCCGGCGTAGAGCTTCCAGGTCATGTGGCCAGCATGACTAAGCCGCTTCTGGCGAACCAGAGCAGCGCATGGAAACGCTGCTTACCTTCCCGCTGGAGCGGTACCTATTTATCTACTTGCACTTTGTGCTTTTGAACTGCTAGGTTGGCAGGAGCAGGGACCGAACAATGGGAGCTCACCCCGTTGCGGGGATTCGAACCGCCAGCCTTCTGATCGGCAAGTCCTAGGCTCTGTGGTTTAACCCACAGTGCCTCCTGTGTCCCCTGTGCCACCCGTGTCCCCTATTAACCTTGGTGCCCTACAAAAGGGTAGAAAAAGAAAGAACCTGTTCAGAAATGCATGCCTTCTAATATGAAGTGGCCCCAAACTGGGACACCATTTTCTGGGGGCGCACTCCTTCACAAGTCATGCAACACAAGATCCCCCCAGTGCTTTTTTTGGGCACAGCACCCAAAAAGGAGTGTTTTGGGCTGCCATGTCCAAAAAAATTGTGCAACCCTAAATTGTGCAAAATTACAGTGGGCATTTGGGCTGCTGTCCTCTCGCAAGAAGGGACAGTTGATAGATATGGAAATGTGACAGGTCCTTACCTTATCCAAGCGCAAGCAGCAGAATGGAGCTTTAACGGGCAAAAGGTGGCATAATGTGGGAGAGCTTCCAATGTAGGGAGAGTTGGGAGGGTAGCCTTTCACATACCTGTAGAACAAGGGGGAAGTGGTCAGGATTTGGCCCACCATTTTGTTTGTTGTGGTTTTCCATTTCCACACGCAATGCCCCTTGCTATGGGGAATTCCAGGAAATGTAAAATGGTTGCAGCAAGCCCAACAGTATACTCTCCAACATTTCTCCAATGAAAATAGGGACATCCTATCCCATAATAAAATAAATACTAATAATTTTACTATTTATACCCGAACCATCCGAATGGGTTGCCCCAGACACTCTGGGTAGCTTCCAACATATATAAAAGCACAATAAAACATCAAATATTTAAAAACTTCCCCATATGTGGCTGCCTTCGGATGGCTTTGGGGGTCAGATAACTCCATACCCTCCAACATTTCTCTGATGAAAAAAAGGACATCCTACCACACCTTATAACATTTCTCAGATGAAAATAAGGAAAAGCAGGACATTCCGAGGTCAAATCCAGACCAGGATTTCAGAATACTTTGAGTCAATCACAAACAAGTCCACCCCAGGCAGTCTCTATGGTACCCCTGACCTAAGTTGTCCAGGGCTTTGTAAATTTATACAAGGACCTTGAGCCTGGCTTGGTAGTAGATGGGCAGCTAATACGGATGCTTTAACAATTGCATCACATGTTGTCAGTCAGATGCCCCCACCAGCGTTCTGGCCACTGCATTCTGCATGAGCTGTGGCTCCGAAACCAGGCCCTAGGGCAGCCCCACAGAGAGTGCATTGCAGTAACCAAGCCTTGAAGTTTCCAAGGCATGGACTACAGCGTTCAAGCAAGGCTATTGTATATAGTAGATGCATTTGATGAACACTTTATCCTAATGTATGCATTACTGGATGCATTTTATGTCACAAAATAAGGAGAAATGCAAACTTCAAGAGAGAGCCGCATTTCAGGTTATGTGTTGGAAGCACAAATTAGGTAGATTCACATCACACTGTGCAATAAATTGAATTTCTTTCTCCATCCTCTATTCCATGGGTAGGCAAACTAAGGCCCGGGGGCCGAATCCGGCCCAATCGCCCATGGATGGTCCTGGAATCAGCGTGTTTTTACATGAGTAGAATGTACCCTTTCATTTAAAATGCATCTCTGGGTTATTTGTGGGACATAGGAATTTGTTCATTTCTTTTTCTTCAAAATATAGTCCGGCCCCCCAGAAGGTCTGAGAGACAGTAGACCGGCCCCCTGCTGAAAAAATTTGCTGACCCCTGCTATCCTCAACCATCTTCTGCCACCTGCATACACATACCTTCCAAGTGCCCCTATTTTCCAGGGACAGTCCTGGAATCACAGAAGCCATTTTGGTTTCTGATTTGATCCTGGAATGTCCCAATTTGCCTTTTCTGCCCCCCCCCCATGTCTGTCTGTTTGTGGTGTGTTTGTTTGTGTGTAGGTGCAAACACGGAGTCCTGTTTATACTGAAAATAAAATTCCTGCACCAAATGAAGGAAATGGCAAAGCAATCCCTACAATTTTGAAGCGAAAGGCCAACAATCCACTTTAAATTGTTTCATTGCAATGGTTCAGCAGTGAGTCATTTCTTAGGAAACATTTGGAGTGTTTATTCCTTAACTGTAAATGGAGTCTTGCTCTGTCTACTCAGAAGTAAGTCCCAATGTATTCAATGGAGCTCATGCCGAGATAACTGGGTAAAGACCCGGCAACCTTACACCACAACCCAAAGTATTTTTTTACTCAGAACTAAGTCCCACTGAGTTCAATAGGATTTCCTCTCTGGTATGTTCCTCATTATTCTCACAGTATCCGTTCTTGTTCTTATTCTTATTTCTTGTCTTTTTCCTCGACAGGGACTCAAGGCAAAAAAATTTTTTTCATTCTGTTTATCTGTGGAAGGTGTTGTACATGACTCCTTCCCTCAAACATTTTTTTCTTTACAACACTTCTGTGAGATAGGTTAGGCAGAGAGGTTGTAACTGGCTCATGGTGACTGATGTAGATGTGCAGACGATGTATTTAGGTGTGAGGAGACCAAACTTGGGAGAAGCTTCCTGATGAAGAATAGAACATCCCTATTTCCATCTGAGAAATGTTGGAGGGGCTACAAAAGTCTGTGTGTATGGTAGGGTTGCCATACACCTGGAATTTCCTGGACACAGCCAGCCCATGTCAGCAGTGTTGTTTTTGCTGATTTTACTTAGAAATAGCTGGAAAGCGTCAAGTTTTGTTGTTGTTTTTTGCAAAAATCTAATCAGATTTTGGGCAAAACAAAAAGAAGCTCAACAGCTTTTCTGTCCAGATTTTCGCTTTTTGAAATATGGAAACCCTGGTGTTTTTGGTGTTGTTTTTTGAAATGGGGGGAAGAGACATTTAACTCAGCCCCATACTAATTTTGCAAAGCATTTATGGAGTGGAGGAGACTCTTGAGAGTCCCATGGACTGCAAGAAGATCAAACCTATCCATTTTTAAGGAAATCAGCCCTGAGTGCTCACTGGAAGGACAGATCCTGAAGCTGAGGCTCCAGTACTTTGTCTACCTCATGAGAAGAGAAGACTTCCTGGAAAAGACCCTGATGTTGGGAAAGATGGAGGGCACAAGGAGAAGGGGACAACAGAGGACGAGATGGTTGGACAGTGTTCTCAAAGCTACCAGCATGAGTTTGTCTAAACTGCGGGAGGCAGTGGAAGACAGGAGTGCCTGGCATGCTCTGGTCCAGGGGGTCACGAAGAGTCAGACACGACTAAACGTCTAAACAACAATAGCAATTTAGCTATTACAAATGTGTCCGGAAGATGGCACTGTGGTGCCACTTTAAGAAAACCATGGCAAAGTCCTTCACCTCCTGCTTGCTCTAGTGAGATCTAGGCAGAAAGGAATGGAATAGAAAGCATGCCACCCAGGAACAGAGCTGAAATGGAGCAGAAAACTGTTAATGGGAGGCTAATTTATGCAAATGGCCCATTAAGTGCAGGAAATAACAATAAATTTGCACGGCAGTGCTTCCACAGAACAGCAAGTTGGCATCTTGCTGGGTCTTTTAATACCCAGAACACCATCCTGGAGGCACTTTCCACTCTGCTGCACTCTAAAAGCCACCCCACTCGTTGTGTGCGTGTGTCTTGGAAGCAGCATGGCTCTAATCTTGGCATTTCAGCAGAGGGATGCAGCAAACGTCCACCAGGACTTGAGAACACCCTGGTCCCAGGTTAAGAACTGTAAGGCAGAGCTGGACTGAATGATTAAAACATACAGTATACTGGCAAGCCTCTGCAATTCTCCGGCCTTCGTCATAGCATCCTGGCATGTTCCTTATGGAGGAATTAAGTGAAGCTGTTGTGCCCCCTGGCGGGTCATGCGCTTCAATGCATTTTAATGCTGCCCAGCTAGCTAGAATGGTCCTTTGTTGGGGGCAAGGGGAAGATAAGAGGAAGACAAAGGGTGACATAAGCTAATGATGTAGAATTCCCCAGAATTAAAATTCCCATGCATACACAAAACTAATGTATCAGAAAGAAAGTTAGGCTAAATGCCACCTTCCTGACATGCTAATTGCCCAAGTTTGGGGAGCTATTTAATAAAAAATGGGAGGGGGGGCATACAAACCGTCTAGCCGTCTAATGTTAGATTAGCTTCAACCAGAGCCAGGGCCTTTTCAACTCTGGCTCCGGCCTGGTGGAACGCTCTGTCTCATGAGACCAGGGCCCTGCGGGATCTGATTTCTTTCCGCCTGTAAGACAGAGTTGTTCCACCTAGCCTTTGGCTTAGAATCAGTTTGATTCCCTCCCCCTCTTTCTTTTTCCTTTCTCCTCCTGTGAAGAGGCTGCATCCTAATGTTTTAATGTTGTATTCTAATCTTTTTAAAATTGTATTTTAATCAATTTGTTTTTATTATTGGTTGTTAGCCACCCTGAGCCCGGTCTTGGCTGGGGAGGGCGGGGTATAAATAAAGTATTATTATTATTATTATTATTATTATTATTATTATTATTATTATTATTAATGTGGTGCAATCCAAGAGCCAGATTTACTACTCTGCCACTTGCAACCAACCCTAAGAAATATATTTCATTTGTTTGTTGTTAAATGTCTATACTGGATCAGAGGATCACAGGGCAGTTAATAATATAACAACACAGAAATCCATATCATAGCAACAAACAAGAACAATACTCCCTCACACACACACACAGTTTAAAAGGCCATAGATATGAACTAACAGCTCACTGACTCGATAACAGTGAGTCCTTCATCATCCGATTGAGTCATCTCGTCCTCGGACTGGTCACTCAGCATGTCACACGGCAAGAGGGAGGAACTGTCGGCCACCTCTAGGACAGGGGCAATACTGGGCCTCCTTTTCCCAGAGCCATTTTCCGCTGGCAAGGTGAGCTTGCTGTTGTTGATGGGGCGGCACTCTGTGTTCTGCAGATCCATGGCCACCGTGCCTGTGGGGACAGAGGGAAGAGGCAGGATCAGGCACTAAAGGCAGCTACTACAGGGAAACCAATGCCCATATTACACTTAAAAAAACACACACACCTATTTTTAATTTTTGCTCTACATTGCAAGCTGCCTACAGCAAGGGTGAGAAACAGCAGGCCGGACTGTGGCCCTCCAGGTTACTCAGGCCATGCTCCGCACTGGCCTCGCTTCATACCCAGAGCATTTCTGCCTGGCTGGAATATGCAATTGAACTCTGAACGTGCCTCTTGCTTGTCTGGATGTGGGATAGTGTGGGTGTGGGTGTGTAGAGAAATGGGCCCTACTTTATGAAAGGTCAAAATTGTGTTTGTTGCTCTGCTGACAGGAGCAAGCCAGCAGTAAATCACACTGTACGCATTGGAGTTAACTCTTTATTAGCAAGAACAGGACTTGGTGGAGTGTCAGGCCTAATGAGCACAGGAACTAATCCCTGGTAGGTCTTGCCCCCATCGATCAGGTGTCAAGACTAGAGATCCCTGCCTTCTCACAGCTGTCTATGTATCCTCCTCTTCAGAGTCTATCTTTGCTCCTCTCACTACATGCCTCTTCTGGTTCTGGGAGGTTGGGAGGCGGGAGGAGCTTGTCAGAGCAGGAGGGGAAGACACCCATGACTCTTCACCAGCCAAACTCATCTCTGCCTCTCCAGATTCCACTTCTGCATCTGCTTCAGTACTGCTCTCTGCCACTGACTCTCCCAGCTCACTATGCCCTGTTACCCTTTAAGCTTGTGATGCCTCCTCTCCCCACTCTTCTCTTTCTTTCTTCTCATTGTTGTCCTACTACCACTCTGTAGGCTCTGAGCCTTCTTCCCTTGGCGATTCCCTAGCTGGTGCCCCCCCCCATTCCTCTGCATTCCAACCAGTCCATGAACACCTGCCCATTTTAGCCTCTGGCTCCACCCACCACTGGCATGCTGGAAGGTTCCCCTGAAGGGAATGAGGCCCTCAAACCATAAACAGGTTTCCCACCCCCAAGCCTAGAGAGCCTTTACTATTAGGTGACCTAAAAACAACCCAGATAAAGAAATCCATATAAATAAATAAGACTCCCGCTGGAACAGATTAAAGGTTCACCTAGTCTATCAACCTGTTTCCTACAGTGGGGTGCCCCTGAGGAATCCACAAGCAGAGCTAATAGTCTCCCCACTACCATTTTTGCTCCCCAGCAACATTCACAGGTATACTGCCTCTGAACATGGAGGTTTTCTTTAGCTGTCATGACTAGAAGCCATGGTCCTAGTCCTCATTGTTGTAGCCCAGTGGCAAAGCATCTGCTTTGGATACAGAAGGTCACAGGGTTGATCCCAGGTATCTCCAAGTCAGCCTGGGAATGTCATCAGTCTGAAACTCTGGAGAGGCACTGCTTGTCTGTATTGAGTTGCATAGACCAATGGTCTGATTCAATATAAGTCTGCTCCCTTCCCCCCCAAAAAATCCTTCCATCAGTGCCCCCTCAAATAAGCTCCTGTGGTGTAAATTCTTCCCCAAATTTATGGTAAGTTGTTTTGGAACATCTGAGGAATGTCTGTACAGTGGTACCTCAGGTTAAATACTTAATTTGTTCCAGAGGTCCATACCTAACCTGAAACTGTTCTTAACCTGAAGCACCACTTTAGCTAATGGGGCCTCCCATTGCTGCTGTGCCGCCGGAGCACGATTTCTGTTCTCATCCTGAAGCAAAGTTCTTAACCTGAAGCACTATTTCTGGGTTAGCAGAGTCTGTAACCTGAAGCGTATGTAACCAGAAGCGTATGTAGCCTGAGGAACCACGGTATATTTATTTATTTATTTATTTATGCCTCACATTTTCTTCAAAGGTGGTGTAAATATTTTCTCCACTCCCTATTTTATCCTCGCTACAACCCTGTGAGGTAGGTTAGGCTGGGAGACTGCGATTATCTCAAGGTCACCCGGGAAGCTTCATCATGGCTGTGTGGAGATTTGAACCAAGGTCTTCCAGGTCCTAGCCCAACAGTCTTACCACTGTGACACCACATGGAGCAGGATGGGTCTAAGAAACTCATTCTTTATATATTCGGCAGCACTAACATCTCCAGCAGGTGTGCGCCTGTGTGCCATTTATGCAGATCTGTTTCAGGTAAAATGCAGACTGCTCTTTATTCTGCAAAGCGACGGTAGGTGGCCCTAATTATCTGGATTGCAGTTTGAAAGAAAGCAGCATGAAAAGCCCCATCGCGCCTGGACTTCTGGGTAACATCTTTGTTGAGACGGGTGAATCAGGGCTCCATGAGAAGGCCAGCAACAGATTCTAATTGGTGAACCCGAGGAGAGAAAAGGCAGATGATGAGAAGAACGATCTTTGACTCTGTTTGGAGGAGGAGAGCAGGAAGAGAGGGAGGGAGAGCCTTATAATGAGGTAACAGAGTGGGCGGCAGAGAGGCAAGATTGTATAAGGGAGGAATGATTCAGGAAAGGCATAAATAGCACTCCTGTATTTCGCCTGTGGCGCTCTCTCTGCCTTGCGACAAGACAAGAATGCAGGGCGCATATTCAAAGGGCCCTTTCAGCTGGAGGGGAAAATGCATAGCCACTGAGGATGAGGCTGTGTATTAGGGGCTGCAGTGGTGGTTTGTAATCGTTGATGCCATGCAGGGACGCTGAAGGTAGGGGGAGCCAGAGCCAGTATTGAGCAGTTTGGCACCATCAGGGATGCTGTAGCATCAGATTTCCTGAGTTGGCAGATGGATCAGACTGAATGACACCTTTCAGGTCCCTTCCAGAGACTCCATCTCTTAACAGCAGCGCCATTGCATCTATGGTGCCTGGTGGAGCCCAGCAGGGACAGAACCAGAGCCAGTGGCAGGCAGAGCCAACTAATTCAAGCTTGCTCCCGTACTTCTTCCTGCTGAGTTCTACAAAAGGGTTACCAGACGTCCCCGGTTCCCAGGGACAGTCCCCGGATTCACCAATCTGTCCCCAGACAAAATCTGCCCCCGGAACGTCCCTGGATTTTAATTAGGAAGAAGAAGAGCTTGGATTTGATATCCCGCTTTATCACTACCCAAAGGAGTCTCAAAGCGGCTAACAATCTCCTTTCCCTTCCTCCCCCACAACAAACACTCTGTGAGGTGAGTGGGGCTGAGAGACTTCAGAGAAGTGTGACTGGCCCAAGGTCACCCAGCAGCTGCATGTGGAGGAGCGGAGATGCGAACCCGGTTCACCAGATTACGAGACTACTGGTCTTAACCACTACACCACACCGGTGTCCCTGGTGCGAGACAGAGAGAGAGAGAGGGAGAGAGAGAGAGAGAGAGAGAGAGAGAGAGAGAGAGAGAGAGAGATGGAGCACAGCGGCAGCTTCTCACGGGAACAAAGAGGCGTGAAAGAGAAAGGTTATGGGGGAAATGGGGGCGGGAGGAAGGCAGGCAGGTGGACGGGCTCCTTTGCTTTCTCTCCCTCCTCTCCCTCCAATGGCCACTGAGGAGATGGTGAGTTTAATGGGGGGGGGGAGGAAGGTGCTGCAGCGCCCCTTGTCCCTGGCGCTGCCGCGCTGCCTTCCCGCCGCGAGTGGGGCGCGGGGGTGTGTGTGGTTTGGAATGTTCTCGTGTGACGGGGCCTCCTTCGCTCCCTCCGCGCCTCCTCCGGCACCAGCAGCCTCTCTTGTGAGGAGGGCTGTGTGCGAGTCCTCTGTTGGTCCAACTCTGGTAACGAGACACCATAGAGACTGCACTCGCCCTCCCGCGGTCTCCCAGTTATGGGAAGCCGGTGCCTTCTCAGTGTGTTTTAGTGCATGTTTTCCTAAAACCAGCGTGCACCTTTACTCGATCTCCCCCCCCCCGCAACCAACCTCTTTTTTTTTTGGCGTTTGTGTGTTTGTAGATGGGCTTCTCCACCTGCCTTGTGTCAAAGTGCATGCCCGACAACTTTGGGGTCCCGTCCTCTAAAAAAAGGTCAAGAACTCTGGGCAATCCTTTCCTAAAATAAAGCATGAAATTCAAAAAATAAAAATAGTGTCCCCGAATTCCTTGAAAAAAATCTGGCAACCATATTCTACAAGAGCAACACAGAAACTAAGGAAGGCAAGGAAGCAGACAAGCTGTGCCACTCCCTGGACTGGTTATAGGTAAGCAAGCAGGCAGGGGCTGGGGCTGGTTGAGAATGATGGGGAAACATCCTCCCTGTATGTTTAAACATCACACTGAGGTCCAGCACCAAGGGCCTTCTGGCCGTTCCCTCACTGTGAGAAGCGAAGTTACAGGGAATCAGGCAGAGGGCCTTCTTGGTAGTGGTGCCCGCCCTGTGGAACGCCCTCCCACCAGATGCCAAAGAGATAAACAACTATCGGACTTTTAGAAGACATCTGCAGGAAGCTCTGTTTAGGGAAGTTTTTAATGTTTGAAGTTTTATTCTGTTTTTAGTGTTCTGTTGGAAGCTGCCCAGAGTGGCTGGGGAAACCCAGGCAGATGGGCAGGGTATAAATAATATATATATATATATTACTACTACTATCTGTATCTATATCCAGTGGCAGGTGGTGCCTTTTGAGGTTGGTTGGACAGAAGGCTGAGATACCAACAGTAAGCGGCACCAGAATCCAACTCATTCTAGTTCTTTCTTCATCTTCCTCCTGAGATCTACAAGTGCAGCACTCAAGACTCAAAGAGGAGGAAGCTGACAAGCAGGGCCACCTCCTGGACCAGGTGCAAGTAAGAAGGTAGGCAGGCAGGGGCTGCCTGAGTTTGATATTTGTCTTAATGAACCAAACTCCACCAAATGGCTGTATGCTAATTCCAGAACCAGAAGCTCCACACCTCTGGGTACCAGTTCCTGGGGTGAGAGCACAGTTGCACTCATGCCCTGCTTGTGTGCTTCGTATTAGGGTATCTGGTTGGGCACTGTGAGAACAGGATGCTGGCCCTTCTTATGTTATTGTGAATCTGCTGCCCTCCTCACTCTTGAAAACTTTAATGTCAGTTCACAACATAGCCTTTGAATATTTGCTGGATAATCTGCAAACATTTTATATCTCCATCTGATAGTCAATGGCCATTTGTCTTCAGTATTTGATCTTAGGCAGATGAAACTGGATGGCCGTCATACAATGGTGTGCAGTATTTGAATAAGAAAAAAACCTGCGAAAATCAGGGCACCAGTGATTTGTGTGTGGCCTCTTTTTATATGCCAAATAATGAAGCAAATTGGGGTGATTCAGGGCTTTCCCTGCCCCAAATGTTGAAGCACAATGCCAATAACCCCCATCCCCAAGATGGATCAGAGCACCCCACAAAGACTTGTGTCTATTCTGCACCATATAGTTTTGTACTTTCTGTACAATTCCCCCCCCCTTTTTTTGTCTATGGGGCTTTGCTGCCTGTGACACAATGAAGAGACCTGAATTGTTCTTTGTTAAAGCAACATTGTTTTAAGCTGTTTTTAATATTGTGCTTTACCATTGTTACCTGCCCTGGAACCTTAGGGTGGAGGGTAATAAATTATAATAAAAGTAACAACAACAACAACAACAACAACAACAACAACAACAACAACAACAACAACAGAAAAATAAGGCAAGCCTCAAAATGGTACAGGAAAGTAGAAATTGATAAAATCAGAAAATGCTCTTTTAATATGCCCTTACAGAACTCTGCATGATTCTAGATTCAGTTAGGTAGCCGTGTTGGTCTGACGCAGTCGAAATAAATTAAAAAATTAAAAAATTGTCCAGTAGCACCTTAGAGACCAGCTAAGTTTGTTCTGGGTATAAGAGGTTGTGTAGTTATCTGAAGAAGTGTGCATGCACACGAAAGCTTATACCCAGAACAAACTTAGTTGGTCTCTAAGGTGCTACTGGACAATTTTAGAACTCTGCATGGTGGAAGATGGGGATAAAACTAGACTTATCTGGTGCCCCCAACCGTTGGGCTCTCTGCCTTCTGCCCTGCCAGCCCCAGTGGGCACCAGACAGCACTGCTTTTATACTTTATGGTAACCACCGACTGATACAGTTATGCAACTAGGGCTTTTCTTTCCCTTCATCAACTGCCAGCTGAGTGCAGCCTCATTTTCGGAGAGATTAATCATTCTGACACTTATTTTTTTTGTACAAAACACCCCTCTAAGGAGAACCAAGTGCAGCAGCGCAACACACAAGGCATGCAAATAGCACTTTGCAAATATATTGGCATTGTGCTGTGTGGGTAATAAACTGGAGCAGGAAATAAGACTGATGGAGGAAAAATGGGAACACAATTTGAGTGGACTTTGAATTTTTGGCTGTGCCTTCGGATGGACAAGCTACTGCCTGCTGCTGCCCTTCCTGCCATTTCTGTCTGATGGCTCACATGCACTGTCTTGAGAATGAATATTGCCAGCTTTTCACTCCTCCTCTCCAAGCTTCTAGCCCTCATGACAGCAGGAAAGGGTAGATGAGACAAGAAAACACAGAAAAAACTAATATGTCCTGATATTGTTTTTAAAATAAAGGGCTGGATACAGATTTTGGAAGGGGGGGAAAGGTTAATGCAAAAGGCCAAACTACACATTTTCATGAATGCACAAGTCTGTAGGGTTCTGTGTTCTAGAACCAGGGTTTCCAGCAGAAACCAGTATTCTGTTTCATTGCAAACCTGGTAGACTTGAGACTTGTCCTTTAAGGGTGACAGATCTGGCTTGCATGGGCTAAGGGCCAAGCCCTGTCCATCCAGTCATATAACAGTGTTAGGGAACTTTTTCAGCCTGGGGGGCGTCACATTCCCTTCTGGGCAACCTTCTGAGGGCCACATACCAGAGGTGTGCAGGGCAAGAAGCAAAACCAGGCAGAAGAATGAATGTAAACAATAGACTAGTTTCTACACACACACCTCTCTCCATCCTCCACCCAGGCAAGCAAGAGGCATTATCAGAGTTCGACACATCCCAGCCAGACAAAAACACTCTCTGGTTGCAAAGCAGTGCCAGTATGGCCTGAAGAGAATTCTGAGAAGTAGACAGAGACCTTGCGGGCTGCATTCAGCTGCCAGACCCGAGGTTCCCCACCTCTGCTATAGGGCTATCTTGCAATGCAACCTTGAAAAGTGGCAGACTAACTCACCCATGCTGGCAATGATGCTATGGACTGGCAGCCTTGACGGCCCATCATAGATGCCTCTCCCTGCAAATCCTTTCTTTTTCTGCTTCTCCTCCTGCTTGAAGATGAAGGCTGAGTTCTCCTCCTTCGTGATGTTGATGTAGAAGCATGTGTCGGAGGCACTCAAGATGTGCCGTGGTCCTGGGTTGAGGAGGATGCTTTTATTCTCCTCCCTCTTCACACCCATCAAGCAGACTCCATACCTGAAAGGAGCACCAAAGAGGTCTTAGATAAAACCAATGACAGGGGTCCCTTGAGTTACAAATGCATCAGGTTACAAACTCCGCTAACCTAGAAGAGTTACCTTGGGTTGAGAACTTTGCCCCAGGATGAGAACGGAAATCATGTGCTGGCAGCACAGTGGCAGCAAGAGGCCCCATTAGCGAAAGCACGCCTCTAGTTAAGAACATTTTCAGGTTAAGAGCGGACCTCTGGATTGAATTAAGTTTGTAACTAGAGGTACCACTGTACTTGGCATGATCTAGTCCCAAGCTGGAAGCCCAGGTTGGTATGTATGGTTCTCCTCCTCCTCCTATAACCAGTGGTGGAGGAAGGGGGTGAGGGGTGGGTGGTCCGCCCTGTGTACCATCTCTGAGGGGGGTGACAAGAAGGCACCCTGTGGGGGACTCACCCCGCCACCCTTGGGCACGGTGGCGTGAGCCGCCACCATCATTCCACCACAGCCGCGTGCAGAGGATCCCTCCACCACCACCGCTGCTGCAAACAGAGTATCCCACCGCTGCCGCCCATCCAGTTAACCCAGCACCAGGTGCCGGTTAGTCTTCCTTTGCCCCTGCCTATAACCCCCACAATAACCCTGTGAAGTAGGTTAGGTGGAGAGTGAGAGTGACTGGCCCAAGATCATCCAGTGAGATTCATGGCCGACTGGGAACTTGAACCCCGGTCTCCCAAATCCTAGTCCAACACTCTAACCACTACATGACTTTTAAAGCAGCTTTGTAGGCATTCCTTGGCTGAAGAACTGCATTGCAACTTTTGGAGGAGTGTGCGTATGGAAAGAAAGTTGAGTTTCAGCTCTTGTGTTGTTTTCGAAAGTACAAATTAGGTAGGGCTGCATTTAAATGTGAGCTGAATAGATTTTCTCCCAGACCCCTACCTAGGTGAGAGACAGGGATGCCACAGGGTTAAATGCCATACCTAAACATATTTAGTGTGGGCTGAAATATACTCAGAGTCGCAAAGTGATTTCATGCTCTTTATTCAGCTCATAGTGGTGAGGAGGAATGAATGAATGTCCCCTCACAGTATCTGCTTTATATACATTATTTACACAATGGGCTGCACATGATTGGCTAATTCCGGAATTCTACTGTAAGCCAATCAGAATGTGGATTCACTTCTATCTGGAACAGGATTGGGTGGTTCCTGCCAACCAATCATACTGCTGCACTGTACTGCTGCATACCAATCAGACTGCTGCATTATGAATCCTATTGTTCTAGGACTAATCAGACTGCTGCAATTTGGATCCTATTGTTCTAGGACCAATCAGACTGCTTCAGTTTGGAGCCTATTCAACTCAGTACATAACATGGGCATTTTCTGATTTTGTAATTTTACATGCTTTCAAGTGATTTTTTTTTAAAAAAACTACTTAATGTACTTTAACGGCACGCCAGCAGCCCTGTGCTCAGTGCAGTTTTGAAAGGCTCAGCCCGCCATCTTGATTCAAAACAGAGTCCAGTTGTATCCAAACACACATGAAAGCCTGCTCCTTGATCTCAAGAACCATCATGCCAAAATTGCTTACGGTATCTTGAGAGGTGTCCAAATGCATAGCAATAAATAAACAACACCCCCAAATATATAATAGATGACCTTTTGTATTAATACTTAGTTCCTCACTTTGGAAAGGGCTTTGTTCCTATGGAATCACAGAACTTCAAAGCTGGAAGGGACCTCCAAGGGTCATCTAGTCCAACCCCATGCAATGCAGCAATCCCAGCTAAATCCTGAACAGTGGAGTGTAAAATAAACCATATAACATCACATTGTCAGGCTTTTCCTCTCACTTTTTGTGGGCATGGAAGGATGCGTAGGTGAAACTCTTCCCTTCGTACTCCATGAAGAACTTGCTGTCGCCCATCCGGATGTGGTAGACCTCATTGCCAGAGCAGCGACCATACATCCTCTGCCACTGCTCTGGTGACTCCTGACCCTCTCTGGAAACAGATCAGAGGAGGAGAAGAAGAAAAACACCTCTTAGTAAGTGGATGGAGTTGGATCCGGAATCCATAGCATGCTCAGCATGCTTCATCTGTTTAGACAAAATAGTTTGCTTTGCCAAATGAGTAACAGAACAAATTGGGCAAGTGCAGATGAATGGCAAAACAAATGAGATCTTGGACAAAAATGAATGGGGGATAATGCAAGAATAGGGGGCTGTTTTTGGTCTGAGGGCCTTCCAGGAAACTTCCAGGGGCCAGAAGCAAAAACAGGCAGACCAATGAATGCAAACTTTACCTTTGTCTAGTAGGCTAGTTTCTACACACACACACAGCTCTCTCAACCTTCCAACCAGGCAAACAAGAGGCGCAATCAGAGTTCAAGGAACATTCTAGCCAGGCAGAAAACACTCAGGGGAGGTGTGAGGCAGAGGAGTGAGAGGTATGGCCCAGGGAGAGTCCTAGAGACCAGACAGAGAGGTCTTGGCCTGAGGTATCTCCAACCCTGATGTAACAAAATGGTCAAGTTCTTGTATATCTTTATGGCTTCCAGGATAGGCACCAATGCAGAGAAGAAACTTCCTGGAAATTGTGCTGAAAGCCAAGTCAAATGAGAAGCGATGAAGACAATTGGTACAGCCACACTTGGCTAAAGACTGGTGGTATACTAGCTGGTGCTATCATTAGGCCAACCAGGCAGCTGCCTAAGGCACAGACCTCTAAGTGCACAGAACTGACCTTTGAAGGGTGCAGTTTTGTACAGATTAGTTTTTGCTTTATCTGTGCTGTGAACTTTACAGCAATAGCTCGAGGGCTTCCAATGTCAATGCTGCCACAAGGAGTATTTCTCTTCACACCACAACAAAAAATCCTGGGTGTGTGCCTAATTCCTGTTTCTCAGAACTAAGTCCTAGTCAATCCATCTCAGTGGCTGCTCCCAGACTTTGGAACTCCCTTCTTAGAGAAACAAGACTGGCTCCGTTTCCTTCCACCTGCAGGTGAAGACTCTTTTATTCCTGCAGGGTATTGGGAACTGGCTGCTTTTAAGGAAAGGCTTTTAAGAGTGCTGTGCTGTTTTTATCTGTATTTTAATGGGTTTGTTTTTATATCCATTTAACTTTGCTATATTTTAAATCCTTTTTAAGCATCAGCTTTTATATATGTTGTTAGCTTTCTGCGTTTTATTCATGTTTGCTTTAATTTTTGTGAGCTGCCTTGAGTCCTGGTTCTGGGAGAAAGGCGGGATATAAATAATAAAATAATAATAATAATAATAATAATAATAATGTTTCCATTGTTCTAAGCATCCTTCTCACACTTCCAGTGTCCGTGGCAAGTGGGGAACGCAGTTTCTCAAAGCTCAGACATATAAAAAACTTGCATGCATTCAACAATGTAGCAAAAGAGACTGGTTGGCTTGGCAACTATATCAATTAAACATGCCCAAGCATCAGCACTTGACCTGAAAGAATCGGTGACAAAATTTGTGAAGGAAAATGCATGCAAGGTGAGATTTTTTGATGTGCGTGAAAATGAAACTTTTAAGATGCGTAAATTTTTACATCACAATTCACAAGATTATCCAAAATTATTTGTGCCCTAAAGTATTTTCTTTTATTTGAGAAAGATAAGATTGTTGTATTACTTGCAATTTAAAATAAATTTAGTGGTTTCAAATTTTGTGCTTTTCATTTTTTTCACCAAGACATTTTTGTCTGTTTTTCACAATTGAAGTTAGCAACTTTTTTGCTGGGGTGAGGATGCAAGTAGTTAGCCTTGCCTAGGGCACAAAATAGCCTGGCCCTGGCCCTGGATGTATATCCCTCTGTGCCATCCTGTAACAATTTGCTTTAGTTCTTCCTACCCTCAAAGCCTAGCCAGCCGAAACTCCAGAACAGGGAAAGTAACTCAAGATGTCATCATTCATAATCATCAACAAGATCAGTCCCTAAACATATTTTATCGAAGCTTGCAATGCATGCTTGGGAGAAATTGGCCCAGAGAATCTATGAATCAAACATTCTTCCATTGAACGCGCAGCATGAATAAGGATGCGTTTCTCTCTCTCAGTGCCGGCAAGCTTTAGGCTGATGGCGTGTCCTCCAGCAAATACTCTTTCCATTCCCAGCTATCACGCTCTGTGACAAAACACTGCCTCTTTCCACCTTTCCCTTTATAAAAGAGCTTGGTGGAACAATTCAGCATGGCATCATATCAATAAGAACAGGCATCCCCAACCTTTGGCCCTCCAGATGTTTTGGACTACAGTTCCCATCATCCCTGACCACTGGTCCTGTTAGCTAGGGATCGTGGGAGTTGTAGGCCAAAACATCTGGAGGGCAACAGGTTGGGGATACCTGAATAAGAAGCTTCATTCCCACTTGAAAATATAATGCCCCAGTTTCAAGGAAGGGGTGTAGTTTAGGGACAAATAATACACTTCACATGCAGAAAAGTCCCTGGTTTGAGCCACAGCATCTTCTGGTAGGGCTGGGAATGTCTCCTGGTTGAAACCCTGGAGAGCTGAAGCGTGTCAGTGAAGAGGAAACTGATCTGGATAGATCAATGGGTCTTACTTGGCATAAGGCAGTCTCCTGGGTGAACTAGTCCTTTATTCAGCACCATGAGAACTGGAATCACACTTTGTTTTTAGAGGAAGGGCCATAGCCCAGTGGCAGAGCGGAAAGTCCCAGGTTTGATCTACAGAATCTCTAGGTAGGTCTGGACATTTCCCTTCCTGAGACCTGGACAGCTGCTACCAGTCAGTGTACACATCAGTGAGCTAGGTGGACCAATGATCTGACTCAATATAAGGCAGATTCCTGTGTTCCTAAAGGTTTTGGTTTGACCCCCAACATTTCTGGGTTGCATCATGCCTTCATATTATATCGTATGTGTTAGCACGTGTATAGAATCATATATTTTTATGCATATTTACATCAGGGCTAGCTAAGTTGTGGCTCAGAGACTGTATCTGACTCCCATCCAACAATTTGTTGGTAGTGAAGAACTGTCTATTTTATTAAAAAGACAAAAACAAAACAGTGAGTTGACCTCCTTGTGGGAAGTGTTGGCGCTAATCTCCACTGCCATGATGGTTTGGGTGGAGATGTTCCAACCATTCTGCTCCTACCCTGCCTATCAGACTTATTGGACACACCCACTTTCACTTTGACACACCCTCTGCTATCATGGGGCACTCAGGAGGCTAGATAACAGCAAATGTGAAAAAAGTTAGCCATCTTTTTGATCTCAAGAGGGTGGGTCATTTGAAATCTATCTGCTAAGGAGGGAAATGGTTTAATACACATCTATTTGCAGCATTTGCTTTCAGGGCAAAGAATGCAGATAACAACAACAACAACAACAATAATAATAATAATAATTTACTATTTATACCCCGCCCATCTGGCTGAGTTTCCCCAGCCACTCTGTGCGGCTCCCAATCAAATGTTAAAAACAATACAGCATTAAAAACAGATTCAAACCACTTCCTCCCTACCAGCCTTTCCTTGGTGAGAGTGCCCATCTATCTTCACCCTGCCTGACTCTTGCTGGTCATTCAATTACTTACTGTCCTCTGGACGTATGGACAAGGAGGGTTATGAGCGTTGAGGTAGCTGGGCAGACGCAGTTCAGAGCCAGCATGGCGTACTTACATTCCTCTTCACACACCACGTGATCTGAAATTAAGAGAGGCCTTCCCATTACTCCCAAAGCACAAGGATTTGAGGCACCAAACACAGTATGTTTCCCCTTCCTTCCCACGTAAGGGCCTCTCACCCACCAAAGCCCCTGTTCTTTGCACTGCTGCATTTACAAGAAACTAATGGAAATACTTGTTTTAAAACTCTTCAGACAGTTTACAAATCTTCAACAAAACAGCAGATTCCCTGTTGTGCTATTGATTTACAATGTCTGGCTAAAGCTATACAGTACAATCAATTTGCTGGGGTGTTTTTTTTGGGGGGGGGGGTCCACAGCACCTATATCCTTGAAATAATTTAGCAAAATGATTGCACCGAACTGTATATCCTTCATCCCTGAGGGTGAGTAACAGGTGCATCACATGCCCACGGATCCAAAAGGCTTCATAAACCATGATCAAGTGAGACTATGGGCAAAACAGGAATCTCCATTCACAAGAAGACGTGGAGCCTTTAATGTTGAGGTGGAGAATCTGTAACCCTCCAGATGTTGTTGGACTCCATGTATCATCATATTCCTCTATTGTTGTTGTTGTTGTCGTCGTCATCATCAGCAGCACCATTATCATCACTATTATCATTATCATAAACACCACCACCGCCTCCTTCATTTAGATTTCCTGTCCGCCCTTCACCTTAAGGTATCAGGGTGGGTTACAACAACAGCAATAAAAAAAGTCTCTGGGTAGGGAACAGCTATGGGGCTGCCACAGAGAATGCCCTCATTTGAGTTGTGACCCCACTGAACTTCTGAAGGAGGTGGAGCAACGAAAAGGGCCCCCTCTTCTGATCTTAAGAAGTTATGTAAGAGGTGGTTTTTCAGATATTTGGAGCCTTTGTCATTTAGGATCTTAAATATCAGAGTGAACACTATGATTGATTTAGTTAACAAAATATATATGTGCCACTTGGTTGCAATAGAACTTCAAAGTGGAAACCAGTGCAGGTGTTTTAGAAAAGGGGTCTTTGATCTCTGGATGGAACACCAATCAGTAGTCTGGCCACTGAGATTTGGACCAGTCAAAAATTCCAAATCTTCTTCAAGGGTAGGCCCACACAGAGCACATGGCAACAATCCAGCCTGGAGGTTACCAGAGCATGAAGTACAGTGGCCAAGCCATCTCTGTCTAACAGCGGCTGAAGCAGTGGCTGGTAGCCACTGACAAACGTATCCTCCTTCGCCATGCTCCTTTTAGGCTGCTGGTTCCTCATTGGTTCTCTCTCCGCCCCCCCCCCCCAAATTCTCCCTGTCTTTCTTTGGCTTATGCAGAATAACTGGCTATTTCTTCTGAATGCAATTTTCCTTTGCCATTTCCAAGGTACAGGAATGGGTGACAGCATGGGATCCAGGCTGTCAGCAACACCCTCCACAGGGAGCTTAGAATCTAGTTGTTTGATGCCCTAGTTCCTTTTCAGATGCTGATTACACACAGCCGAGAAAGTACATTATCTTTTTATTCCAGCCCACCCATGTTTCCAGATGATAGAAAGCAAACAAACAACCCCACCCAGAGAACAAGTGGAAAAGAGGATGAAATAAAGGATGTGAGAGAGTGGGTGGGGGGTGTTGTGGGGTGCTAAGAATTGGAAGCTAGCAAAGCAGGATGAATACCAGGGAGGAGAGAAGAGACAAAAAAGTAGAAGGAAGAACTAGTCTGGCATAGCAAAAGCCTTATCCAACCTGGTGCCCTCCAGATGTTTTGGACTACAGTACCCATCACACTTGACCAATGGCCATGCTGGCTGAGACTAATGGGAAATGTAGTGCAGAATGTCTGGAGGGCACCAGGTTGGAGAAGAAGTTCATTTTAAAGCTAAAGAATAATCAGAAGGAAGAGTAAGAGGAGCCCAGAAGTCACCCATCAATAGTTAGCACCTGAGTGGCAGACAGCAAGAGATTTTCTTTCCATTTTGTTTTTCAATCTTGAATTAAGTTCTCCACATTCTATTTCAGTTTTTTTCCATAGTCTTATATTTATGACATTGAATGAATTGTCAAGATTGTCAGCTATCTTTGAGATAGTCTTCTAGAATAGAACAGAATAGAATTTCTTATTTATACCCCGCCCATCTGGTTGGGTTTCCCCAGCCACTCTGTGCGGCTTCCAACAAAATATTAAAATACAGTAATCCATCAAACATCAAAAGCTTCCCTAAAGAGGGCTGCCTTCAGATGTCTTCTAAAAATCTGGTAGTTGTTCTTCTCTTTGACATCTGGTGGGAGGGCATTCCACAGGGCGGGTGCCACTATCGAGAAGGCCCTCTACCTGGTTCCCTGTAACTTGGCTTCTCGCAGTGAGGGAACCGCCAGAAGGCCCTTGGCGCTGGACCTCAGTGTCTGGGCAGAATGATGGAGGTGGAGACGCTCCTTCAGCATAAATAAGCATGAGTAGCTGGAGCACTTCTGTTTACATAGTTGATATACAGGGGCCAAGCCTTGTCAAAAAGGCCATGTTTAGTTTGCCCTTTAGCAACCCTTCTGTATTACGTTAGATGCTTGAAGGAGTCAGATCCCAACTCTTCCCTTGCCATCTCATCAGAGGTGAGGGGCAGTGGTGAACAGCATTGCAGCATTAAGGTAAAGGTAAAGGACCCCTGGATGGTTAAGTCCAGTCAAAGGCGACTATGGGGTGTGGCGCTCAGGTCATTTCAGACCGAGGGAGCCAGCGTTTGTCCACAGACAGCTTTCCGGGTCATTGGGTCAGCATGACTATACTGCTTCTGGTGCAATGGGACAATGGCCACCGCAGTGGTACCTATTTATCTATTCGTGTTGGTATGCTTTTGAACTGCTAGGTTGGCAGGAGCTGGGACAGAGCAACGGGAGCTCACCACTGTCGCATGAATTTGAACTGCCAACCTTCAGATTGGCAAGCCCAAGAGGCTCAGTGGTTTAGACCACAGCACCACCGAAGTCCCACATCTTTACCTATTGCAGCATTATATATAAGGGGTGGATGTATATTGGCATCTATTGACATAAGGGCTTTCCCCCTCATGCAACTGACATAAGCATGTAACTCAACAGGTTTCATTGGAATCAATCCATGCTATCTTTCTACAAAATTAAGAAAACATTCTAAATAACTGAAACAATATTATATTCACACTTAGTTCTATTGTTTTCTATCTGTTTTGGATATAGTTCTTAAATAACCTTTTTCTATGCTCCTTTTCTATGGTTTTTTTTGAAACTAGATGGGTGTGTTTTTTTGTAATTGAAACTGTATGTGAAATATTTTATGTGATGGATTAAGTGTTTGGGTTTTTTTGTAAAGGGGTAACGATCCTTCCCCTCACTCTTTTTTGTTTTTCTGTGTAGTTTAAAACTAATAAACATAGTTTTTAAAATTAAAAATATCCTCATGTAAATTTGGTGTAGTATAAGGTCCATATAGTTAAAGCTCTGGTTTTCCCAGTAGTGATATATGGAAGTGAGAGCTGGACCATAAAGAAGGCTGATCGCCGAAGAATTGATGCTTTTGAATTATGGTGCTGGAGGAGACTCTTGAGAGTCCCATGGACTACAAGAAGATCAAACGTATCCATTCTTAAGGAAATCAGCCCGGAGTGCTCACTGGAAGGACAGATCCTGAAGCTGAGGCTCCAATACTTTGGCCACCTCATGAGAAGACTCCCTGGAAAAGACTCTGATGTTGGGAAAGATGGAGGGCGCAAGGAGAAGGGGACGACAGAGGACGATATGGTTGGATAGTGTTCTCGAAGCTACCAGCATGAGTTTGACTAAACTGCGGGAGGCAGTGGAAAACAGGAGTGCCTGGTGTGCTCTGGTCCATGGGGTCACGAAGAGTCGGACACGACTAAACAACAACAAGGTCATATAAGAACAGAGAAGAACATGACGGTCAATCAAGTCCAGCATCCTGTTCTTGCAGCCCTATGCCACACTCAGAAACTTGGAAGCAGGACCTAAGGACAACTCCCCTCCATTGGTTTCAAGCAACTAGTATTCAGAAGCATTACTTTCTCTGACCCTGAAGGCAGAGCATAGCCATCATGACTAGCAGTCATTGATAACCTTGTCTTCCACTAAGGCATCTAATCCTCTTTTAAAGCTATCCAAGTTGGTGGCCATCACTGCCTCCTGTGGGAGCTCTATAGTTGTCTGTTGTCTCTCCCGAATCTTATATAATAATAATAATAATAATTTATTATTTATACCCCGCCCATCTGGCTGAGTTTCCCCAGCCACTCTGGGCGGCTTCCAATCAAGTGTTAAAAACAGTACAGCATTAAATATTAAAAACATCCCTGAACAGGGCTGCCTTCAGATGTCTTTTAAAGATAGGATAGCTGCTTATTTCCTTCACATCTGAAGGGAGGGTGTTCCACAGGGTGGGCGCCACTACCAAGAAGGCCCTCTGTCTGGTTCCCTGTAACCTCACTTCTCGCAATGAGGGAACTGCCAGAAGGCCCTCGGCGCTGGACCTCAGTGTCCGGGCAGAACGATGGGGAGTGGAGATGCTCCTTCAGGTATACAGGACCGAGGCTATTTAGGGCTTTAAAGGTCAGCACCAACACTTTGAATTGTGCTCGGGAATGTACTGGGAGCCAATGCAGATCTCTCAGGACTGGTGTTATATGGTCCTGGCAGCCACTCCCAGTCACCAGTCTATATGCTGCATTCTGGATTAGTTGCAGTTTCCGGGTGACCTTCAAAGGTAGCCCCACGTAGCGCGCATTGCAGTAGTCCAAGCGGGACTTCCATCATTCACCTTCATTCCCTGAGTTCTAGTCTTACAAGAGACACTTTTCTCTACCCAGCTACTCCATGCCATGCATTAGTTTATGAACTTCTATCATGTCACTTCTCATGTGCTTTATCTCTAAAGTAAAATGAAACAAGAAGAAACAGGACAGTGGGGAACCCTACCAGCAAATTTTACATGGAACTTATTCTCTGGCTTCAAAATCTGAACATAGAGAGGACAATTTGGAGCAAAGTCCTTCACCGCCCAGGCCCTCAGGATAGTTTGATGATCCTACAGAAAGAGAAAAAAGCAATAATCAGAAGCCTTCCTTACATTTATTTTCTGCATTGGACAAATTGTGTTGTGTGAGTTTCACTTCTAAAACTGCAGGGTACACGTATGCTTGAATCGCGCAAGAATTACAAAGCTTTGAAATGTGGCTTTTCCTACTGAATGCGAAATTTCAAAGCTGAAATCCAAAATGTGAACCCCAGCATTTGAAACTGGAGAGTTGTACAGCACAATACTATACATGTCTACTCAGAAGTCAGCCCCACTGAGTTAATTGAGGCTTACTCCCAAATAAGCAGGTGAAGGATTGTAGATGTCTTGGCCAGAAAAACACACCTAGTTCCTTTGGGTGTTTGACTTTGGCAGGCATCCCAGATGAAATCTCATCCAGAGCTGTCAGTGTCACATGCTATACACCAAATGCAATCAAACCCCAAATAACACCACACAAATACAATTTTTAAAAAAACAAAAAAGGAAAACAAAAAAACAAACCACATTGCCTATTGGCAACTGCAATTCCTAGCTTAAAAGAAATGCTTTGTTTAAAAGTTCTTCCACATTTTTTGATCATTCTCCACTGAAAAGAAATTCTAAGAAATTATCAAGGAGTGACGGGTGGGTGTTGCTTTGACAGCTCATTTCCTGCAGGTGAAGCACAGCCATCAGGAGTGGACCCTCCACTCACCTAGGCTCTGTCCTGCTGGGTTCTGCTTTGTCTATTCTATGGGTCAACTATGACAACTGGATGTGATCCAGGGGTCCCCTGATGTCATTATAATGATAACAGATGATTGACAGTTAGACAGCCCCCCACACATGACAAAGCACGCCCCCAGGGGTTGGGTTGAGGAGTCAAATTTCTGGCCCAAGAGACCAAAATAGTTCCCCACCCCCGGTGTAGAGAATAGTTCCGTTTTAGGGAGGCTATTGGGAAAGACTATTCCCAATCTCAAAATCGTCAGGTGAGAATTGCAAGACCAAATGCTCTTCAACTCTCCTTTGTTTGTCCAGGTATACAAAGCCCATTTTCCCCAACAGAAACTGCTTCATCAGGAAGAGTGTTAAGCCTTGAAACAGCCAAGCTGATTGTCCAGGACTTACAGCAGCTGTGCGGTCCACCTCATTTCGGCTGCTCAGAATGAAACAAGCTTCGCCATTGTCCATCCTGAAAGCATAAAAGATTCTGTCAATCAGACCCAACAGGAGGTCAAATTCCAGATAAAAGCAGGAGGGCAGAGTCTGTGTCTCAAAGTCCTTTATCCGCAAAGCCTTTGGCTTAACCTTTTAATCCCCATCCCGATAGCAACAAAATCCAAATATTTGGGTAACTTCCTTTGATCACTTTTGTTGACCTTAAATCTCCCCACATCCTTCTGTTCTCTCCCCCCACCCCCACACCAATTTGGAATGTCTACATGCATGTACAAAACGCCGGATGC
Source organism: Podarcis bocagei (assembly GCF_964188305.1). NCBI lineage: Eukaryota > Metazoa > Chordata > Lepidosauria > Squamata > Lacertidae > Podarcis > Podarcis bocagei. The sequence continues at coordinate 10,247,124 of NC_138140.1, forward strand.
AACCCACCAAATTCAATAGGACGTATTTCAGGATTACACAGTCTATTAAGTGCTATGTACATTGATGGCAAGGTACAAATAATGGGTTGTATCCCACGTTAGAGTAGATTCATTGGAACTGATGGGCATGCCCAGTGCTTTTTTCCTAAAAAAAATATGTTTAGGGGTATGCTCATTTTGACTCAAAAAAATGAGCATTTTATAGTTCAAATTAGGAAAAATAAATACAGTAAATGGACCAAAGTACAAAGATTCACGAAATGTTTAGGGGTATGCGTACCCCTGCGTACCCCCAAGAAAAAAGCACTGGGCATGACTAACTGTGACTCATTAATTTAAATGGGTGTACTCCAAGTAGACCTTAGTTGGATACAAGTGTGTGTGTGTGTGTGTGTGTGTGTGTGTGTGTGTCACACACACACATCTTTACCCAGGTAGCAACAGTTGAATCCAATTAAATTTTACTCAGAATATGCACGTTTATAAATTTCAATGGGTTTACTCAGAGTAGGACTAGCACAGGATATAGCTGTGGGTGAAATTCTTCCTTTGCTGACCCCTTCCCTCCAGATCCCTCACCTTTCCTCAGTTGTTCCCTGGGCTGAACTCTAAGTCTGTAAGTTTACTGGGGCAGAAACCTGCCCACTTTCACATGGATGGCATTAAGTTAAGAACAACATTACTACTAGTAGTACATAAGAACATCAGAAGAGCCCCGCTGGATCAGGCCGATGGCCCATTTAGTCCAGCATCCTGTTCTCACCGTGGCCTACCAGATGCCTGTGGCAAACCTGCAAGCAACAGCCCTCTTTCCACTTGTGATCCTCAGCAACACATATACTGAAGCATTACTGCCTCATTACTGCAGGCAGAGCACAGGCATCATGGCTAGTAGCTATCAATAGCCTTATCCTCCATGAATTAATCTACAGGTGAAACTCGAAAAATTAGAACATCGTGGGAAAGTTCAATTATTTCAGTAATTCAACTTAAAAGGTGAAACTAATATATGAGATAGACACATGACATGCAAAACAAGGTATGTCAAGCCTTTATTTGTTATAATTGTGATGATTGTGGCATACAGCTGATGAAAACCCCAAATTAACAATCTTGGAAAATTAGAATATTAAATGAAATCAGCAAAACAAGGATTGCAAATAGAGCAAGATTGGACCTCTGAGAAGTAGAAGCATATCTCGCTTTGCATGTCATGAGTCAATCTCATATATTAGTTTCACCTTTTAAGTTGAATTACTGAAATAAATGAACTTTTCCACGATATTCTAATTTTTCGAGTTTCGCCTGTAAACCTCTTTTAAAGCCATTCAATTTGGCTATCATCATGGCTTCCCATGGGAGCAAGTTCCTTGGTTAAATTACGCACTGCATAACATGCTTCCTTTTACCCATCCTGAATATTCCAAAATGCAGAACTTCATTGGATGTCCATGAGGTCTAGTGTCATGAGAGAGGGAGAAAAACTTTCCTCTATCCACTCTCTTCATGCCACACATAGTTTTATAAACCTCTACCGCACCACCTCCTTCTTGCCTTTTATCTAAACTAAAAAGCCCTAAATGCTGCAACCATTCATCACAGAAGAGTTTCTCCATCCCATAGATCCTTTTGGCTGCCCTTTTCAGAACTCTGCAATATCATTTTTGAGGTGAGGCAACCAGAATTGTACAAAGAACTCCAAGTTGCAGCCACACCGTAGTCTTTTCCAACCTTACCTGGCAATGCCAGGGATTGAACCCGAGGCCTTCACCATGCAAAACATGGAGCAGAAGCCCTTCCACAAGGATGGGATAGGAAAGAGCGTAACTCAGTAATTCCAATCTTTAACACACCTTCTTCCACGTGATAAAGGAAGCAGGGAAAGGAAGGCTGTCATTCACTGGACTAACACACAGGTACGCAGGTAGACATTGGCAAACAAGTTTAAGCATCCGAATCTCATAGATCTCTTTGTGAGGCTATGCACCTGCTAAGCCCATCTCCCCTTTCCAAACTCACTTTGCTCTCATGAGATCCTGGTCTTTCAGAGCAGATCCCTGGAGATAGATCACCCGTTGAGACCACAGTGGGATCTGCAGGACCCGACGCACTTGAATATCCATCTCTGTTGGGCACAGGATCACCACATAGTAATCCTGAAAGAGAAGCCTAGAAATATTTAGGAGGACATTTACACAAAAAACTTTGGGACTGGCTTAACTAGAAAGGCTTATCACAGGCGCCCAAGTCTCCAAATAGTAGGTCTGCGAGGATGCTGCAATTTTAAGGAAACCCTTCAGATATTTCCAAAGCTATTAGTTCAATGTGTAATTCCATTTAACACATACATTCATTCATTCATTCATTCATTCATTCATTCATTCATTCATTCATTCATTCAAAAAGAGGATCTGCAATAGTGCCCAAGCAGGATCAGGACCATGGGATTTAGTGAGGAGGGTTAACCGCTTCTCCATGCATTGTTGTTGGGGGTTTTTTTTGGGGGGGATCCCCTGAAATCTAGGTGGAAGAACAGCTTGTGCACTTGGATGGGGAATATTTTCTAAGGATCCCTACATCGGAATAAGAATGTTAACTCTCCTCTCCATTGACTTGAAACTGATTTCCCTGATTCCATGGCAGCTACCTGAAATAAGAAGGTACACATCCACCGCAATTGTTTGTATGGTTTTCTTTTTAATACTTGCTTTTAAATTGTGTTGATTCTATCTGTACCTTATTTTAAAATAAATAAATAAAAACAAATACTTGACACTATTTTATGCAAACTGTTCAGCAATTTGCTCACCTCTGAGACCATGTGAGGGCATTATCCTATGTCAGACTGTGAATCTCTAGGCAGACTTTTGAGCCTCGGTGTCTCTCTCTTTACATTGGGACTGGAGAGCATTTTGCATTTGAGGGCGACATACCCTAACAGCAAACCTTCAAAGGGGTCAGGTGCTAGTGGGGGGTGGGGGGTGGGGTGGGACCAGAGGCAAAAGCAGGAGGTGCAATCTGAATACATTTCCAGCCATCCAGAAGTGGATGGTTTCTACACACAAACACACCTCCCTCTATCATCCATTCCGGCAAGCAAGAGGTATCATCACAGCTCAAAAGTGTTCCCGTCAAACAAAAGCACTTAAGGAAGGTGTGAAGCAGGGCTGGCACACCCACGAGGCAAGGTGAGACAACCGCCTCAGGTGGCAGGATCCACAGGAGCAGCAAATCCAGGCTCCAAGGAATGCGTCACCCACTGCGGCGGCACACTCCTTCGAAGCCAAATCTTTTATCTTCTCAGGACCCTCCCCCCCCATGCTGCCTCTACAGTAGCCTCTTGGTGAATAGGAAGTGTGGCTGGTCTCCTCCCACTCTTGCTCCCAATGTAGACCTTTATTGCCCCCTTTCTCCTGATGCAGATCTTCACTCACCCCTTCCTCCCAGGCCAGGGGGATACCATTTTGTGGTTTGTCTCAGGGGCCAAATGTCTTGGGCCAGCCCTGGTGTGAAACAAGGTGAGGGATGTGACCTAAGGAGAGGGGGAGTGACTGGAAAGAGAGGCCTGATGGGTCACATTTGGCCTCCAGGCCTGAGGTTCCCTACCCGTGCTTTAGAAGCTGACATAAAGGTCTTCACCTGCAGACGAGGGTGAGCATAAAACTCATTGAGGAAGTCCATGAGCAGGTCAATCTTGAGGGAGCTGACACAGAGGACCACGTGCTTCTCTGTCTGGGCTCGGTGGCGACTGTAGTTCCCTCCTGACTTCTGACGCTCCATCCACAGGTACACAAGTTCCTCAAACTGCAAGGGGGTGGGAAATGAAGCAGGTCACCCAGTAGCATAGTGGGCTTCCAAAGGCTGATCCTCCTGTGTCAACTCTGTTTCAGACAGCACCAGGCTCATTTGAGGGGCATTAATTAAATGGGTGGGGTGAACAATTGAGAGATAGAGCTACTAGAGCTATCAGCGAAAATGTCACTTTCCAACTGAGAACATTGTGGTTTGCAATCACTAGCAGTGGGACTACTCAGCCACTCAAGGGTACGCTATATGTCAAGGCAAATATGTAACAATTACCCAACTTTTTTTAGAGAGAGAAAGTTTTGAGAGGTTGTGATTTTGATTGGAAAAGTGGTGGGAGAGTATGCTTTACCTTTTACCCTCCCTCCAGTTTTACTGCTTGAATCAGCACTGTGTGGAGGAAACCATGTGGAAAGAAAGAAAGAAAGAAAGAAAGAAAGAAAGAGGGGGGGAAAGAGAGAGAGAGAGAGAGAGAGAGAGAGAGAGAGAGAGAGAGAGAGGAAGGAAGGAAGGAAGGAAGGAAGGAAGGAAGGAAGGAAGGAAGGAAGGTAGGTAGGTGGTGGCTGGTGCCCATTAGAACTGGTAGAGGAGAAGGCAAGGAAACCAGCAACTTGTGATGCCAGAGCCAATGACAGGAAGAACTACCCCGGTTGTAAGTGAAAAGGCAGGCATACAGGTGCTGGCTGAAAACTGACTGAGATTGTTGAGTCAGTGCCCCATTCACTCTAATGGATCAGCCTTCACTAGTGGTTCCAGTGTGCTTATTGGTGGGAATGAAGCAGAGTAAGCACCTCAGAAGAGCCCTGCTGGTCCCCTTCTCGATCAACCTGTTCTCACAGTGGCCAAATAGATGGCTTACAGGAAGCCCACAAGCAGGCCCTGAGGGCAGGAGCAATTCTCCCCACTTGTGAATTCACAGCACTGGTATTCTGAGGCATACTGCATCTGGCAGCGGAACTAGAACATGGCCCTCATGGCTTGTAAACACTGATAGCCTTCCCCGTGAATTTACCTAGTCATGTTTTAAAGCCATGGGAAGTTGGTGGCCATTACTACATCTTGTGAAATACCTCTGGTAGTAGATGCTGGAGGGGAGGCAGAAGCAGTAGCCCCCTCCCACACAAAGCCACCACCACCTTTCATGCTGAATTCCCTGGAAACGTGGCAACTGCCTCTTTTGCTTTTGAAATCAGTCTCCTGGGAATCGCCTGCCTAGACAGCTCAAGCTGTAAACAATAAAGGCCAGCAAGCTACTGAGGAAAGTGATGGCTTCTCTTTTTTCCTCCCTGGCTCAAGGTATCAGCTAGTCACAGCTCAACGAGTCCGTGACAGTTTCACAGCTGAGTGAAAACTCTGGAAGTCCTCCAGCACAGTGACTGCGGAGCAAGCTTGTCTGCCTCAAAAGGTCAACTTGGCAGCCAGCTAGTGGGCAGCCAAGGGCAACATCTCCTGGTGGACCCGTTAGCTCATAAGCCATAACGGGGAACTATGGCAACAGGTCCAGAGACTTGCACACTTCAAGTGGAATATGCTGTGGCTAGGGATATCAAAGAATTCTGACAAAAATAGAAATGGGAGCAGAAATTGCCAATGTTCTCTTATTTGTTCCATGCCTGGAATGAAAATCAATCCACTAACCACTCTTGTTTTTGCTTTCAGTCCACAAATGATACATGACTGATTACACACACACACCGTTTATGTTTACTTCACATTGAAAATGGAAAATGCAATGGAAAAATTACATTGGAAAAATGTAACAACAACATAGTTTTTAACAGAAGACAAATTGCAGCAGAAAGAAACAGTGCTGCCTGCAATGAATATAGGGCAGATGGAAGCCGATGCCTTACTTCATCCCTAGCTGTGACTTCTCTCTATTGAGAGTTCCAGATAGTTGTGTCCTAGAGCTGTAAGTTCCCCAAGAAATGTTAGGGGTGATCATGGCTGTACAACAGTGGAGCTTGCTAACTTGAGACAAAACATCTTGACATATAGAACATATTGTTGTTTTTTTAAGGAGCTCAGGTTAAAAAGTAATTGCATGAGCCTTGAAAAACTCAGTGCTTATAACTTACTAGCCTCATGGAACCTGAGCTGTTGAGTAAAAGCTGGACTCCTTAACAAGCCTTTGAATTGCCCTTTGCAACTCAGCTCTGGTCCATCACAAGGTGAGCTGTGTGGTTCAGCTCCTGAACTGCTTTGATTCTGCAAGCACATCTTGCTCATGACTTATCTGATAGAACAACAGGAATCACACCTTACCTGCAATGGCAATACAACCAGGGCCACACAAATCATGATAACCACAAGCAGCTGCGAGGGCCAGATCTTGGGTGTGACATCACCATAGCCCACCGTGGAGAAGGTGACAATGCAGAAGTAAAAGGACTTGAAGAGGGAGAGGTTTTCACCGGCTCTTTCTAAGTGCTGGATGCCACAGGTTCTGGATGAAATGAAGGAAAGAACCAAAAGAACTGATTCCACACACAGGACCAGGAATTCCCCCCCAAACTGAGAATAATTTCAACCTTTTTCAATTTCAAAGGCATAATATGCATTCCATAACTGGGAACCGGTTAAGAATTCCACTTTCAGTTGTGTCATCACATCAGGCCTCAGCAGAAAGGCTGACCATGTTTCGAAGTAAACAAGTTAATCCTAGGGCTATGTGCCAGCTCTGGCTGAATCCTGAATACCAAACTGAATCAGTCCAATTTGGGTCAACCCACAATCAGGTCAGGGAGCCTCATATCAACCTAGGTTGCATAGGAGAATTTTGAAAGCATTCCTTGCTGGGGATTCTGTTTCACAAAGAGGCTTCTATTAGCATGATTTACACCGAAACTCCAGTTTTAAAAACAAATATTTGCCAAGTGAGATCTTATCTTACCCAGTGAAAACAAGACACAGCAGAGTGCAGATCAAAATGAGCACCTGATTGAACATAGCCGACTGGGTTCTTTGTATCGCTCTGTGTAGGTCATTCTGGGGGGAAAACACATAACCTTCATATTTACCAAAACAAGATAACAAAGCCTGCTCCAGATTATGGCAACTGGTGAACATTCCTTCATTAGATGTTTCTCAGCAGAGGCTGGATGGTGGCCTATCAGGAATCCCGCAGCAGCAGAGTCTAAGCATTGTCAGTGCGTTTGGACTAGATTATGGGAAGAGCCGTAGCTCAGAGGTAGAGCATTTGCTTTGAATGCAGAAGCTCACAGGTTCAATCCCCAGTTAGGGTTGGGAGAGACCCCTGCCTGAAACTCTGGAAAACTGTCCTGGCTGCCCTCACAGAACTACAATTCTCAAGGCTCCCAGGGAGGGGTGGGAACAACTATTAAATCAGTTTAACAGTTATGTGTATAATAATAATAATAATAATAATAATAATAATAATAATAATAATATCTATTATTTATCTGTTTAATTGTTTTTAATTATTGTTTTTTCTATGTTTTTAGTGGTTGTTATTTTTATCTGTAAGCTGCCTTGAGTCCCATAAAGTAAAAGGTTGGGTATAAATGAATAAATAATAGTCTGACACACTACCCACTAAACTAGTCACTGGGAAAGGTGGGGCACTGAATCTCCCTTTCAACCAGAAATCTTATTCAGCAACTCCTCCTCCTTGTGGCCATCACCCAAAGAGTTTCAAATGCATCTTTGGAACTATCTTTGGAAACCTGTATTTAAAACTACACTCAAGACCACACTGTGCTACTTGCAAGGAAACAAGGCATACAGACACAATGGCCTAGGTTTGGAAAGGGACTGTGTGGCTGCTCTGCTGTTAGGCAGGAACTACACACGGCCTTTCCCAGATCAATCGTGACAACCCAATGCACAGCCAGAAACACAGAACAGATGGAGAATGTTAAAACAATTCTATCTGTTACAAACAACAATTCCCTGGTCACTTACAATCATGTTTTCCAAGGCGTGTTTTGCCAGCCAGCAGTTCAGAAAAACCGGGATAAATAAATTCCGCAGCGGCGGCCAAAATATCTAGGCACAAACAAACAAACAAACAAATTGCCATTATCTGCATGTTTGTTGAATTGTATGTATGTATGGGTACATTTCTGTGCATAGACAGATGGATAAAGATATACTAGGGGATCTGCGCCCCTGCTTGTTAATCTCATCAACCCTGGTCAACCACCCTTCCCCACACCTGACCATCCCCTCGCTTCATCTATCCCCTCCCCTATTCCATCACAGCTTGCCCTAGGCTCTTCCACGTCCCGCAGTTCTGCCCAGAGATCAACTCTGCAAAATCAAAAGAAAGAGAGGGCAAATGTTCTCCTGAGCCAGTGCAGAATGCTTTTCCTCTTCACCGCTGGGTAGCTACCAGAAAGTTCTGACACATTCGTAGAATCAAAGAGTTGGAAGGGGCCACAAGGATCATTCTAATCTAACCCCCAGCAATGCAGGAATCTTTTGCCCAATGTGGGACTTGAACCCACAATCTTAAGATTAGGAGTCTCATGCTCTGCTGACTGAGCTTAGATGGAGCAGCTTCCATGCAGACTTGAGTTTCACTGTCTATATTTTCTAGAAATCAAGCTGTCCTTTTACCCTTAATCATGCAGACAAGTGTATGATTTTCACTGACAATGAGGATTTGATTGCAACCAACCTTGGTGACTGCAAAATACAGGCTATATAATACAGTTGAAATGGTGGCTGTATAATGATTAGGTCACAATTAGATCCTCATTATCAACAATTGTAATAACGCATCCCCCAACAATTACAATAATAAAATGTGCATGCTCTCCTTAAATAAACTGTCAGCCACTCAGGGTGTAAACTGTACATTGGAAAAGAAAGAAATGGCTTTGAGAGGTTGTGATTTTGTTTTTGTTTTTTTTAAATAATGTTTATTAAAGTTTCACAAACAATAAAAAGTTTCAAGATTTAAACTACAAAAATGAAAAAGAAGAAAAAAATGCAAAAACAAAACACATAAGTAATACACAATAGAAAACAATTAACAAAAAAGGGAAAGAAAAAAAGAGAAAAAGAAAAAGAAAAAACCAAAAAGCAAAACAGAAAATAGATTGATATCTTCATACCTTATACTTCATTCACTAGTTTCTTGACCTCCTCACACCTCCCATTTTGTATTCCAGTTCAGATATTAAATTCAGCAAATCCTTACCCTCTAGCATTTATCCTTTATCAATCCCTATTTACATTTTCTTAGGTGAGGTTGTGATTTTGGAGTAGTGGGAGGGTATGCTTAATCCTTCTCCCTCCCGCTGATTTCCCCACCCATATGAATCTTTCGGGATGCGGGTGGCACTGTGGGTTAAACCACAGAGCCTAGGACTTGCCTATCAGAAGATCAATGGTTCGAATCCCCACAACAGGGTGAGCTCCCGTTGCTCTGTCCCAGCTCCTTCCAACCTAGCAGTACGAAAGCACGTCAAAGTGCAAGTAGATCAATAGGTGCCACTCCGGCGGGAAGGTAAACGGCATTTCTGTGCACTGCTCTGGTTCACCAGAAGCAGCTTAGTCATGCTGGCCACATGTCATGCTGGCTCCCTCGGTCAGTAAAGCGAGATGAGCGCCGCAACCCCAGAGTCGGCCATGACTGGACCTAATGGTCAGGGGTCCCTTTACCTTTACTATGTATCTTTTAGTTCAATGTCATCCCACTAGAGAGCGTGCGCACGAAAGGAGCCCCAAGATTTTGACTGCCTAGGGGGCCTCTGTAGAGGTGTGTGTGTGTGTGTGTGAGAGAGAGAGAGAGAGAGAGAGAGAGAGAGAGAGAGAGAGAGAACCTATGATAGGAAGAGCTGTCCTTGATTGGTCATAAGTGAGAAGGCAGGGATATGGGGGCTGACTGAGGAAAGGCTGAGGTTGGTGGAGTGCTGTTCCTTTCACCAAAATGGAAGAGCCCCCATTAGTGAAAGAGAGTGTGCATGTGGCAGTGGCTGGGGAAAGATTGAAGCAACTCCCCACCACCTGCTGTTTCTCCACTCAAATCCACAACCCCCTGAACCTGCTTTTCTCAGCAAAAGTCTCCAGTGGAGACATATTTGCATGTGGATCTGCAGCCTACCCTTGGAACTGGACCCTAAAAGTTAAGGTTATATTACATTGCTATTTCATCTGAGGATTGTTTCCTCTAAGGGGTTCAGCTTGGCATATTCAACTCCTCACTGTTTTATCTTCCAACAACCCTGCTAGGTTGGGAAACAGCCTAGTGAGCTTCATGGCTATGTGGATATTTCAACCAGGCCTCCCTGGCCCCAGTCCAGTACTCCATATAGGCTTAAGCTCTGTCTCATCAGATTTCAGTGACAAAGAATGGACCTCTTCATGTGTTATTATGGCAGCTGATTCCAAGCTTTGTCCTATAATCCTGCTGTAATCTTTGGAAGCCCAGCACCAAATTGCAGTAGGGTGGGCTATTTGTTAGCAGCTGTGCTCTTGCAAAGCTCATGTATGTTTTGAGTGAGCTGTTGCTAATGAACCCCACCAGCAGCTGTTCCCTTGCAAAAATCCTTTTTTTAAAATCTGAATGGCAGTGACAACTGTTCTTCCTCTCTCTCTTTTTGAATAAGCAGGAGAACCTCTCAGCAACCATTTCTTTTAGCAATGTTCATCTAACACACACTTACGGTAATAATGAAGGGCACAGTGTTGATCATTTCAAGGATGAAGGTTACACGAAAGATCTGCTCACAAATGTTTCCCTAAAAAGAAAAAGAGATCCATATTTGTTAGCCCTGCATGCATGCACAACAGGTGTGCCATCTATGTTGGGCCGTGGGGGCTGAGCTCCCCCTCAGAATTTTCACTGAGGGAGGCGTGCCCCCTCAATATTCCACAGTTGGCTGGACCCTGTCAGGCCCTCCCATGGCTGCAACTAGGCCCCACTGGGGCCATTCAAAGCAGGCCCAGTTGGTCTTCCTCCCACCGTGTGACATCACACATTACACCCTGCAATGTTGGGCGGAACTCAGTGCACCTGATGCATGATCAGTTTAGCCAACCTACCTTCAAGGCCATAATCTTACCTTGTAGCTGAGATAAATCAGAAGCATCGTCTCCAGAAAGCTAATGATTGCTACGCTGACCTGGAAGTGGTGGTAAGGGGAAAGCAGAGGGATTTTTAGCGCCGTTGTCCAACATGAATGGAGAATTCTGCAATAGTCTAACCCAGGAATATCTGACTTGAAGGCGACTGGCTTCCTCCGTAGGGTGCTTACAAAGATATATACAAATCACGGTCTCACTGTCAGAGGTGTTTCCCCTGGACCTTTGTAATTTCTTTTGACAGACATGTCAGCCAGCAAATTAATCACCGGTCCTGGGGACACCTGTCAGACACCTGTAACTGACAAGATATACTGAGCCATGAATCCAACTCTGATTCAGTTATCTGTCCTCTCCCTACCGCAGGTGGGTTGTAATATTTTCATTTTTTTAAGTGATGCTATTGTACATTTATTCAATTACATGGATGTGTGTATGTGTCTCTCTGTGTGTTTAAAAAGTAGAATAAGCTTGTACTGTGTTGAAAAATTGTTCTGGAAAGGAGAAGGGGGTTAATGATAGCACTGGTCCAGGACAGTCAGTGCTGTGCATAACAAGTAGAGTGATGTAAATAAGCAGAGTAAATTTCCTTCAGTTTTATCTTGTGGAGAAGAAGATTATGTTTAAATTACCAAAACATGGGGATTGTACTTCACCTGTAAAATTATATATGTCTGGATGAAACAAATTTGGCGCCAAATGGCCCTATCCAATTTTAATCAAGAATATATAAAACTACGTTTCAGACCCTTAACCACTGCATTCATTTGTGTATTTTAACAATTTTCTTCTTCACTTACCTGTATTGCCCATAATGGCTTGTTTCGGTCCACCCATATAACTGGAGTCCTGTACAGAATATGTAATAACAAAGACAAAAAATCTTGTTGGAGGATTTGATTTGAAAGCAATGGGCTCATGTTGATTGTAGCCAACTTGTCCTCCTATTGAGCTGTTTCAGACTTTGAACACAAAATGTATGAATCTGGAAACAGCACTTCTGAATTTTAAATATGACATTTTATCTCAGGATTCAAGATCTGGGAGTTTTAGGCTTGCTGGCATTTCTCCTCTCTTTTGATTTTGACAGGCACAAAACGTGAACTAACAATGCAGTGTCATGGATCAAATCTCATCTAGGTAAGATAAGGAGGTAAGATAATAAATTTGCAATCTGCCTATAAAATTCTACGCAGGACAAAATACCACCACATATAAACAATAAAATACTAAGGGCTGTTCCGTGTCAATAACACAACTGAATCAAATATTAAATCTCATTACATGTGGAATATAAAATACTTCCCAATACAAAATACTGCTGTATTATCAAATAATAAATACTGTTGTATTTACTATTTAATCTGTTCAGTAAAATATTAAATACATCTCAAGCCAACTATCACATACTGTCTAACACTATGCACCTTTGCATGTCATGTAAAAAACCCAACACAATTTCATGCTAGCTATCCAGTAAAGACAAACATAAAATGTTATTGTATATCAACGACCAAGTACATTCATACCTCAGGTTGAATGTGCTTTGGGATGAGTGCGTTCGAGTTGCACTCCGTGGCAACTCGGAAGTAATGGAGCGCATTACTTCCGGGTTTCGCCGCTTCCGCATGCGCAGACGCTCAAAATGACGTCACGTGAATGCACAGAAGTGCCAAAACGTGACCCGCGCACGTGCAGACGCGCGGACACAGGTTATGTTTGCTTCTAGATGCGAACGGAACGGATCCCGTTCGCATCTAGCGGTACCACTGTACTCTTAAATATTGAATATTGAAATAAAAGATCTTTAGTGTCAAATACCAATTGACTATAGCAGTTGGGAAGCTGCTTGTTTGCTCCACATTTGGACACCTCTTAAGATATTGTAACCAAACCTTTCATGGTTCCTGAGATCAAGGAGCAGGTGTTTGTCTATGTTTGGATACGACTAGGTGCCATTCTGATTCAAGATGGCAGACAGAACATTTCAAAACTGTACTACTTTAAGCACTGGTCTCTAAACCACATGGATTTTTCAGTTTCTCAGAATTCCAAAGGACACAAGATGGAGAGCAAAGATCTTCAGTGTCCAATATCAATACCACACACACACACACACACACGGAGAGAGAGAGAGAGAGAGAGAGAGAGAGCAAGCTTATTTTGTTTCAAAAGTAGCAGTGAAAAGTTCTGGGGACAGAGGTCAAGTTAGTTCAATTCTTACTTCTTTTTTTAAAATAATTTTTATTAACCGGCCAATCAAATCAAATTAAATCACATCACAAAAACTTCGAATTACAAAGCCGAATTTTAAATTTTGTTGGGGGGACCCATATTTCAAGATCCGAAGGGGGATTCTGATCATCTTCTTGCTACTGCATTAATGTCCAAATCAGACCAAATCAGTCCAAACAGAGTTCATAATTCTATCCAATCTTATCTTGCTGTTTCCACATCACATCTTGTTCATATATTTTCTCTTTATTCTTTATGATCTCTTCTGATAGTCTCCTTAAGCCGATAAACACCAATATTAATCCTGTGTGAATTTTTCCGTTCTTCCAATCCTCAAATCGAGATGGTTTCCATATATCATCGCCTTCATAGATAACACCGCTCTTTCCATCATTAATCTCGCAAAACTGTCGCTCTTAAGTCCCTCTGAAGAGTTTCACCCACAATATAAAAGCAGCTCTATTTCTCTATTTCTCCTCCCAGACTCAAGACCTACGACAGAACTTCCCAATATGGCGACGGCATTTTTAACTGCGTCATTCCAAAGCCCTTATACATTCCACGCTCTTCTTAAAACATGCTTTGGTTCAAAAGTTTATCTCCACACAGCCTTAAATCCACAGCTTAAGTCCTTAAAACGACATTTCTGACTCGTGAGGGGAGGGGATTCTTGTTTAATCACATAAGGAAAGAAAGGAAAGTTTTTTCCCCTTCCCCCATCAGTCATTTGCCATACAGTATCTTGGCGTATCTTCTCATGATTTATTCTTGTCTTGTTTTATCAGAGATCTCTTCTGTTAGCAGTCTTTACTCCCCCTCCTTCCTTGAAATATGTGCATTCCTTCATCCAAATTGTTTCTTTTGAAGTTCTTGCAGCTAGTGGCGCGGATCAGGGACGGCGTCCAGGAGTGCCGGAATCCCACCGGAGGGCTTTGTGCCTAGTGCCCCCATCCCCACAAATTTGGGGGTGGTATAGGGCACAGCAGGCAAGGGCAGTCCCCCCACCATCCTGGGGAGGGGGGTAGGGAGGCTAATTACTCCCATCATAGCCTCCAAATTACCTCGTGTGGGTCGGAGAGATGTTATTGTCAGCCATCTTCCGATGCGCCCCCTAGTGGCCCGGTTCAATTCTTCCTTACACTTAGTTTCACTCAGCTCTGGGAGGCGACGTTCTTCTCTTACCCGAATCATTTCTACAAATGTGCTGTCTGGTCTAGCAGTTTAGTTAAGCAGATTACTAAGTGCATTCCTCCATGGGGGATGAGCAATTTCCAACGCCCCTCTTCGCTTGCTATGCATCCTAATATCTCACTTACTGGAATTTGCATATTCTCCCTTTTAAGCTCCAACCTGGGAACACAGAGCACTTAACAGCAGCCGAAGGTACCATATTTTTTGCTCTATAAGACTCACTTTTTCCTTCCTAAAAAGTAAAGGGAAATGTGTGCGCATCTTATGGAGTGAATGTAGGCTGCGCAGCTATCCCAGAAGCCAGAACAGCAAGAGGGATTGCTGCTTTCACTGCTCAGCGATCCCTCTTGCTGTACAGGCTTCTGAGATTCAGAATATTTTTTTTCTTGCTTTCCTCCTCCAAAAACTAGGTGTGTCTTGTGGTCTGGTGTGTCTTATAGAGCGAAAAATACGGTATATCTTTCCCTGATGTTCAGGCTTTGAATAGGTTGTTGCTTAAAAGGCCCTCCCTCAGAAAATCCCCTTTCCTTGGGATCATCAAGCAGCAGATCGCGTGGAGTGAGCAATAGGGGGTGAGTCCTCCCCACACTGTGAAGTGGGATCTGAGGGCCTCCAGGCTCACCTAGGATGAGGAGCTGCATTGCACAGGTAACAAAGTCGGCCTGGAAACTGCCTGCAACAATTACTTCCAGGCTTCAGCTTTTGTCTTGGGGAAGAGATCCGCTGCCCCAAACCTGGACAGAGACTTCCAGCTGGTATAGGCAATATTGAGCTAGTTTGACCAATGGTCAGATTTGGTAAAAGGCAGCCTCCCATGTCCTTTCTATACAGCTGCATAGAGGCTCTGTCTCACCTAGTGAGCCACTTTTTCATGGCAGGAAGGGCTATTTAAAACATTATTATGGGGTGTAAGCAACTCCCCCACTCCCCATCAACAACATGATTTTGCAGATTATATAAACTAGCCTGTCATTTGAGCAAATCCACAGATATATAATCAGAAGGGCCACTGGCCCCCTACTTACCAGTTGATTTGTGTTGATGACTGGTTGAAAGTTGAGGAATTGTGTTTTTCGCATTCCCAGCTGAGTGAAAATAGTATAAAAATAAAATGCCTTTTAGAAACAGTACTCAGGCTACAGGAAGCTACAGCAGGGAGTTAGTATTTCAGAAGACAGCATGTTGCTTTTAATTGAAATAAACTATGTTAGGAGCCCTTTAGATTGGTGGGGTTTTTTGGGGGGGGATTGTCTTCTGCAACATGCCACTGACACAAGAACAGCTTACTAACAGTGAATGCACGCGGGGCTATCTACACATTATTCTACTTGTTCTGCGATGCCCCCCCCCATGTTACCACATTAACGCCATCGGGAGGGGCACTCTTGCATCACAGCATGACAAGGTAGAGACAAAACAAACAAATAAATAAGCCTGGAACATTTGTAGTAGGAAAAGTTTTAGGATTTCAGTAGGTAGTTATGGCACGTGCCCTGAAAGCAGAGTGTCTGCCCTGAAACTTTTGCAGGTGCAAATAATATTGAAAGTGGGATCACACATGGCTGCCCCAATACCATCATGAACACAAATAATCATAGATGCACAATAAAACAGGCATGCTGTAGCAGAGAGAAAGCCTCTCACCATCCTATCTGTTGTGGGTCATCAAGCAGAACACGGACAATGTAAAGGAGGCAGGTTAGGAGCTTCAGGGAGAAGTTGAAGAGGCGGATTCTCAGACCTGTAGCAAATGGAACAAATGAGAGCTATGGGTAGCCATAAAACAAAACACACACAAACCCAAGAGTGCCCCAGACATATTTTTGAGCTTGTGACAACAGCAGACACGTCACTTTCAAGAACCATGGAGCATCCAGAACACAGAACTGTGACAAGCGATGCTAATGGCCTGGAGAAGGCATTTGGTATCACATTACATTAAAATAATTTTAAAATACCGATGTATAATTATAAATTCTCAAAAACGGTATAAAAATAACAGTAAAATATATAATCAACAAAAACATAAAGCAACAGTCCAAACAGCACAATATTAGGTTGGGGTATGGGGGGGGGGGAGGTTGTTGCTGTTTTTGATATTATTTGTTTCAGATCCTATTGTGATTTATGTGGAATTTTAAAAATTTGGTTGTGTACTTCTTGATGTTTTATTTATTGCTTGTGACTGCTTTTGTTATGTTTGTAATTATGTGTATTTTATGTTGTAACCCACCTTGTGGGTTAACTATAGAAAGGCAGCATACAAATGAACCTTGCACACCACTTGACTGTAATAAGAAACAAAAAGGTAAAACAATAAAATCAAGAAGAATTCACAGCCACAAGTCCCTTTACCCCCAAATATTGTGCACAGAGCTGCACTGCAAAATTCAGAGAAGTGCAAATTTCAAAAGGCGGCTGGGTTTTGGTTCCTGCACCATTTTGGAAAGTGCGTATTAGGTAGTCCACCTTTAACTGCAAACTGAATTTAATTTCTCTTCCCTTCCCCTTAATCCAAATACACTGCTCACAATGGGGGTGGGGGAACAAAAGGGGGGGATGTTATCTCATTATGTTACAAATGCTTGCTTCTGGGAACATCTGCTTTCAGCAACATTTAAACATCTATTGTCACTTCATCAGGAGAAACAAACACACATAGTAATTTGTGTTGCTTAATATAGCAAGGCTGCCTAAGGATCATTTCTCTGAGCTGTGTTACCAACAATTGCCCCGCCCCCCAAAAATCGACTGCCATTTGCCCAATAGCTTTGTGCTGCGCCCATCATTATTTATCATCTTTGTGCTTTAAATAAGCACAAATATGATAAATAAAAGTAGCAGGCATATCAGCTTGTTGAAAGTATTCCACACTTCATCTTCCCTGCATGGGGAAAAGTTCAGGACAACTGTTATCAGAACACCCAGAGTAGAGAGCTCTGAGGATATTGCATTAAATTGTTTTTTCCCACCCTTCATGATATGTTCATTTAAGAAAATCCTATCCATTGGTTGTAATAGTAGTATTAGCTTTGGTATTATTACAGTTTATTGCCTGCCATCAACCTCAACATCCCAGGACAGGTTACAGCAATCAAAATACAACATCAACATTAAAATACAATATTACACAACATGCATCGGGGGTCGGGATATAAGACCATAAGATGAGCCCTGGTGGATCAGAATGAGGCCTTTGCTAGGGGTGGGGATCTTGTTCAGTCTGAGAGCCACATCCCCTTCTGGGGGTCATGTGACAGAGGTGGGCGGGGCCAGAGGTAAAAGCAAGCAACAAATGGAAATTCTACCTTTGTCCACCAGGCTGCTTTCTGCACACCCCTCCCTATCCTCCAAGCAAGAGGCATTGTCCGAGGTCAAGGACACATCCCAGTCAAGCAAAAATACTCAAGGAGCAAAGCAGCCTATAGAGAGGACTGAAGGCAGTAGCGGTGCACCCCATTTCACCACCTGAAGTGAAATGGAAAGGTGCCACCCTGTTCATGAGCCAAATACCAATTCCCCTCTTGCTGCCCCTGCCAAAGCCTTGCTTGCTGGGGTTGTGTGGCTTCTGGGTTCCAGCAAGATCTCACATGCTTCCCCAGTTCAGGTGGCGGGGGCATGGCCACAAAGGGGCCTCTTGGTTCCTGCCCCTTGAGGCAGGTGCCTCAACCTGCAGGGAAGATTCAAAGGGTTTGGTCTATAAGCTCCCTGTACCCACTGATTCACCACCACAGTCCCTACCCCAGACAATCCACCACCACCATGGACAGGGAGGTTTATTTCAGTTTTGGAGCCTTGCTTAGTAGGAGATGTTATGGGTGAGAATCAGCACTGGTGGAGGAAGGGAGGGGTGGGGGAGCACCATCGGGAAGGGGGGTACCATCGCGGCCGCCCCCCAAATGTGCTACCCCCCACCGCGCTTGGCGCCACGGCCTCACAGTGCCACGCCCCCACGGGTGGCATGCCACGCCCACAGGACGTGCGTCACACCCCTGGGTTGCATGTCAGCCATGCCCCCACCTGCTCTCCGCCCCCGGTACTGGAGCATGCAGCTTTGCCACAGAGAAGCAGTAGACATAATAATGGTTCAGTGCCCCCTCTCATTTACTGATCCTTCCCACTAATCCCCTCCTTTCCATCCGCACACTAGCATAATGAGGCAAAACTGAGTTTGTAGAGTTTTTCCTGAAGCATCAATGTGCTCCCTCATCAAGCTCCCATTATCTCTGCCTAGAAGGAAGACTGTGATTCTATGGAAGGCACATCAAAGAGCCCTGCCCCACACCTTTAAAAGTGCTCTGGTCAGATTTCTACTAAAATTGAATATGAATTTGCAAGAAGGGTTCCACCCTCCTACGCAAAACTGGGATCTTCCTCTCCCAAAATGTGAAACCTAAAACGAAGAAGAATCTTGCTTCTATGGAGATTGGGAAGGGCTCAGAAAATCAGTCATCTGGACATACGATGCTGTAGCATTTGCAACCAATAGATGGAGCCATTGTTGTCCCGAAGCAGCACTCCAGAGAAGACCTACCCTTATTTGTAAAAGGAAAAGGCTTCAGATGTGAGCAAAGCTGTATTAACAACAATTGATGGCTCAAGTTCAGAAGCAGAAATGTGTGAAAACAGATGAATCATGCTCCACATTAAATGATCTGTTACTTCCACCAGCTGTTAAATCACCACCGTTGCAACCCACAATATAAATCAAATAGATCAGCATGGTCAATTCAAGCCCAGCTATGGCAGGATGTGAGGGAGGGGTGGGATCTGCAATCACTTTTGCATGCTTAAAAAGCTGTTGGGTGCTTAGTGTCCTCTCTGTACACCTTGTAGGAGTCACTAGCAATCTTCATTTATGCTGGCACCAGAGTCTGCTTTGTGTCTTGCAGCAAAATATAGACTCCCTGTGCACCCACTCCCCAGCTCACGAATCCCAACTGTCCTCATTTATTGGAGACAATCCCTATTGTTTTTCAATCAATCAAATTCTATTATTATGATCTCAAATCAGCCACTAGAATAAAGTGAACCACATGGAATTTTACAGTTTACAGGCAAAAGACTCTTTGGGATTAACAAAAAGCTAGGATATGAGTGTGCATCATCACACATTCACAAACACACTAGAGTGAATTACTGAGGACTAGAATGGTTGGTAGAGCGCTTTAATCATCGGGTTCCTAGCAATGTAGGATTTTGCCACATGGATGGTGATTTTGTTAGTGGAGTCTATTAAAAGGGAAGGAAGTGTAAAAATTATCTGGTCTCCCTGGGAATTTTATTAAAATAGGTGTGATGTATAAGTAGCAAATGTCCTTATAGTATAAGCAGTAGAGTAAAACACGCTTTACTATTTCAATGCTGGACTGGCAGAAGCAGACATGCTGGTTATACGGAATGTGTGAGTATTTCCCTTCCAGCAAAGTTGATAGTAAGGCATTAAAACAGACCAAAGTGAAAGTTCTGTGGTATTTGTAAATTTCAAGTATATAAGATAATCAGCGAGTGCTGTTTTTGCTACAGTTTCCAGCTGCCAGTTCCCCAATATTTTGAAGCTTGCTCCTGAGTAAACATTGCTACCCAATATTTATTTTATTTAGTAAACATTTTTACAAATCACTTCATAGCATAGAGTCATCAAAACAAGGGCAAAACAGAATGAAAAACTGAAATACAAGCTCTAAGAACAATAAAGTCAATTAAGCAACATCTGGAAGAGTAAAATCTAATTATAAATCAATGGAAGCATTTCATCAAATCTTTCATAAACAGGAAGGGAAAGCCTTCCATACACACCCCCACACACCCCACCACCCAATTATTTATTTCATTTTTAAATCCCTTCCTATAAAGCATCTCAAAGTAATATCACAATCTCTCTCTCTCTCTCTCTCTCTCTCTCTCTCTGTCTCACACACACACACAACATTAAAACAATTGCATATATAAAAACAATTAAAGGAAACATCACATATAACAAAACAATCACATTTATTAAAACCATTGCACATGTAGAACAACTTCAAGTAAACAAGGGATACCAGGTGGTATAAAGATCTCCACTATCAATATTCCTTCTAGCAGGCACCGAGAAGACAAAAAAAATGCCCCCTGTCTGATGTGCAATGGGAAGGAGTTCAATGTTTGACCTGGAATGCAAAATTGGGGGTACCTGCATTTTTAAAAGCTGGGTTAATAAGCTGTTTTCCAGAGTGACAAGTACCCCTTGGGACCAGTGGGGCAGAAGGCAGGGAGACGAATTGTAGATGGCACCAGAGCCAATGAGAGGCAGAGCCAACTCAGTCTAGTCTTGTCCTCTGCCATCCTCCTCCCTGCTGAGCAAGGGCAACACTGGAGACTAAGGAGGAGCAAGTTAGCAGGCAGGGCCACCCCCTGGACTGGATGCAAGTAGGAAGGGAGGCAGGTGGGAGTGGCTGAGGGCAGAATGAGGTCATGGGACAAAGCCCCATTTGCCCTATGGACCAGCCTCCATTGGTTCAGTACCCCATCCACACCCTTAGTTCTCCCACAGCACTTCTCAGACTGTGCGCTAGGGCCCACAAGGAGGCTACAGAGTGGTTTTTCAGGGTTAGGTTTTTGCTGCCTCAGATGCCCCCTACCACACACACAGAAGACTGGGTGCCTTGAATTTGGCATGAGTACATTGAAGTATATAGATAGCCTCACATCAAGTATTTTAGTAGTTCTAAACCCATATACACAAAGCAGAACCCAGTGGTGCAAACACTTACTTGATCTTTGGTTTTTGATGAAGAACAGCTTGAGGCGCTCCTTAAACGTGTTTTCATTCACATAAAACTCCACTTGGACCCTGCCAAGTGAGAAAGAAGCATGTGAGGAGTTATCCAGAGCTCTTACAATATCACCACGACCAAGTTGACACTACAGTAGGGTTGGGTTGCCATATGTCTGGACATGTCCTCTATTAGGGGGGCTTCATGTCCATCCAGACAACCGTGGGGTGAAAGGGTGCCCCCAAAAGCTCAACAACTTTTTGTGTCCAGCACCCCTACACTACAACCTATCTGCAATTGCTGTGCAATGGCTAGTTTCGAGGGAAACAGATTGACCTTACTTCCCTTCCTCCCCTCTCCATTTATTTATTTGGGGGGAAGAGATGGGGCCTTATGAACAAATTTGTCTCTGAAAAACTAGACACACATGCAACCTCTGCTGGTTTTCTTGCAATGGCCACATGCCATCTTGTTTTGGTGACAGTGTGGCAACTCTCCCACTGAGTTTGCTGTTAGTATCGAGGGAATGATACGGACATTTCAGTGTTACATGCAAAATCTAAATAAGAGATGCTGCTTTAAGAAGACCTGAAAAGCCCTGCAGGATCAGTCTGATGGCCCATCTAGTCCAGCAACCTCCACAATGGCCAACCAGTTGCTCCAATGGAAAGACCGCAAGCAAGACCTGAATGCAACTTTCCCCACTTCTGATTCCCAGCAACTGGTATTCAGAAGCAGACTGTCTCTGAAAGTGGACGAGAACATAGCCATTGTGGCTAGTATCCATTGATATCCTTAGTAATACCCCCTGTGAATTTGTCTAATCCTCTTCAAAAGCCACTGGAAGACGGTAGCCATCACTGTTTCTTGTGGGTGCCAATTCCAGTATCCCCCCCCCCCCGCCCTGAACCTCCCAAAACTCAGTTTAATTGGATGTCTCTAAGTTATATTTATTATGAGAAAGGGAGAAGTTTCTCCACACCCTTGCCTAATCTTATAGCACTGAAACGCAGGGTCCTTACAACTTGCAAACATTTTCTCATAGGGTCACCAGGGACCAGACGTTGTTCCTTCATGATGACTAGCTCCAGGGCTATCAAGTGGCCACCCCTGCTTTGCACCAAACTTTTTACACACACACACACACACACACACACACACACACTTACAAATTTAATGGGGGGGGGATAAAGTTACACCATCAGCTCACATTAGCAATAAGAATAATTCATCACTCCTAATTTCCACACATATATAAGCAGCCCCAAAATCCAAAAAGATATCCCCATGAGAGTGATGAGTATATGATACAGAAAGCACAACAACATCATACTTTGCACCAGACTTTTCAGTTTCTGCATAGTGGACAATGAGAACTTTTTTTTGTTTTTTGGCAGAGAGCCAAAAGCTTGGCGTTGACACTTTTCTTTTAAACCATTGGTCTTATTTAGAAGATAAATAATTGCCATCCTTACTTACTGCAGTTGTTTTTTTTTAAAAAAAGATGTCTTAAGAACAAGCAGCAATTCCATTTTATTCAAGCAAGAAGCAGTTACAACCAGTGCTTTTTTCTGGGGGGACGCAGGGGTACACATACCCCTAAACATTTTGTGAATTTATGTTTGGCCTCATTGAGGGGCAGTATTTCAATATGAGTAGGGAAATGAGAGTACCCCCTAAACATTTTTTTTGGGGGGGGGGAGCACTGGTTGCAAACAACATCTAAACACATCAAACACTAAAAATGAATCAACAATTTTTGTTTATGTAGCAGGCTGAGAAGGAGCGGAGAGAGTGGGGGTGAGAGATAAGAGAGAGTCCCAGACAGTTCAAGCATATTTTGTGTTGTTCCCCAAATATACACACTCACTGTCCCCTTGGTCCTGAGCAGCTGAGAATGGTTACCTTTTGATCCCTTGAAAAGTACAAGAAGCTGAAGGAGGAAGTTGGAAGAGGCTTTCTTTCCCACTTCCTTTGTCAGCTCTATGTACTTTTCAAGGCTCCTATTAGTTCTACTGAGAGTGGAGAGGGGTGTGTGACGCCCACAGTACCAGCTCAGAGATGCAAACAAGAGAGTCTGAGACACTTCAAATGTTCATGTAAGCTGTGACCCTCAAGCTGTTGCTGCACTTCAACTCCCATTAGTTAGCATGGTCATGACCATAGATACTTCTGATCAATGCATTCATGTTGGGAAGCATCCTTTGAAAACCAAACAACCATTTTGAGCACACATCAATTGCTGTTCTGCCTTTGTTACACTTTACGTTGGAGTACCTCAGGAGGGAGGAGACCAGTATTCTGCCACAGCTACCGCTCAACAGATTTACATTTGTCAGTCTGCAAGTGTTAAAACAGTAAAAAGGAAAAGGACCCCTGACAGTTAAGTCCAGTTGCATACGATTCTGGGGTTGCAGTGCTCATCTTGCTTTACTGGCCGAGGGAGCTGGCATTTGTCCGCAGACAGTTTTTCCGGGTTATGTGGCCAGCATGACTAAGCCGCTTCTGGTGAAAGCAGCGCAGCGCATGAAAACGCCGTTTACCTTCCCACCAAAGCGGTACCTATTTATCTACTTGCACTTTTTGGCATGCTTTTGAACTGCTAGGTTGGCAGGAGCTGAGACTAAACAACGGGAGCTCACCCCGTCGCAGGGATTCGAACTGCCAACCTTCCGATTGGCAAGCCCTAGGCTCAGTGGTTTACACCACAGCGCCACCCATTCACCTCCAAGAAAAACATTTGTAATAATAATGGAGAACCCAAAACAAATGAATCTATCTCAGCTTTCAGATGGGTGGCTGATTGATGGATGGGTCCACAAGGCACTATGGGAATGTTGTATTTGCAGAGTCCTTTACTCAGCGGAATGATGAGCAGTACGTGCCACATGCTTAACGTTGCTTTATTTTTCAGTTCAATGTTGAGAAATTACAAACATGCATCTTGCCTCTGCGGGAGCAGAGAAGCAACCGTCCTTCTCCTCGGAATGAAGAACACCGAGAGAGAGTGAAAAACAGGAAACCAGTGTACGTCACATCCAGTCTCCCATTCCCGTGGGAAAACCCAACAGTACTCTGACTGTGGAATGTAAACATTGTCTTGTGACAAGTACTTCGCTGCACAGTGAAGAGAGCAGAAACCAACAGGGAATACTAAAGATGGACTGAAGCAAAGGACACTGGTCATCTAGGCTTCAGACTCATATGTCAGCTTTTATACCAGTTTCACATCTTCTTTGGCTTCCAACAAAGAATGCTGTAGTTTGGTAAGGAAGCTGAGCAGAGTTGGCACCAGGGTTCAGAATCACTGGGCACATGCTACTGTCCACATTCCCACAGTGGGTTCTGCTGATCCTGCTCCTCCTCCTCCCTGAGTCAGTGTTAATCTCTTGCCGTACACTGGCTGTAACCAATGACAGGTGATGATGCAGCTTCCTGTTGAAAGCAGAGTTTGTTGACATGACTGATCAGCTGAGCAGTGACATCCACATATCACTAAACCTTTCTCCACATGTTTCCAGTAGTAGATAGGTAGCCGTGTTGGTCTGCCATAGTCAAAATAAAAAAATTCCTTCCAGTAGCACCTTAAAGACCAACTAAGTTAGTTCTTGGTATGAGCTTTCGTGTGCATCTGAAGAAGTGTGCATGCACACGAAAGCTCATACCAAGAACTAACTTAGTTGGTCTTTAAGGTGCTACTGGAAGGAATTTTTTTATTTCTCCACATGGTTTGTTATCAAACTGCCTGCGCAAAAGAAGCTCTTGACTTCATAGTGGTGCCCAGGGCCGTCTTACCCATAGGCACTAGGGGTGTGGGGCACCTGGGCACTGGGCTCTCAAGGGACCAGGCCAAGAGTCCAGGGCCCAAGAGTTGAGTCCGGGGGTGAGCCCACCCATCAGCCAGAGTGCTGCGGCAAGCTCTTCTGCTGCGGGCAGCTCTGCGCCACGAGTTCATGGGTGACTGAGCCAGTGAGATGCTGAGGTGGCCAACCGCCCTGCCCTCCTGTGCACCTGGAACTGGGCAACTGGGGGGGGGCACCAGGCGGATCTTTGCATCCCAACACCGCATATGCTTAAGACAGCCCTGGTGGTGCCAGTTGACTGACAAACAGGTTACCCTGGCCATGGGCCAAAATGGTCCGAAGAGATTGGGGAAAGTAAGGATCTGGTCCGCTGACTGGGAAATGTTCTGCAGCCCTGCACAAGAGACTATTTGCTCAGATAGAGCAGTGATGTTGAAGCGATGGTTTTCTAGGCTCTGGTGGGCTGGGAGTCAGATGATAGAATGCTCAGGCAGGCTGGCATGGCAGCCTAGAGGGTGCCTTCCAAAGCAGGTCTCATTCTGCCAGTCTTGCTGTAGAAAGAGGATGTTGGTGGTAAGACAACCAAATCCTGACTTCTGGAAGCCCCAGCTCAAGAAAGCCACCCATTGGTTAGAGTGTTGGACTAGGCCAGAGGTGAGGGACCCCTTTTCATCCCAGGAGCTACATCCCAACACAGACAACCTTTTGGGGGGGGCACATGCTGGTAGTGAGCATGTCCTGAGACAAAACGTACAGAGCAACAAATGTTATTTTTACCTTTGCATAGCAGGCTACGTTTTAGCCATGCACAATCCAGAGATTTTTACCAGGGCTATGCATGCCTCCCTTGATCTGATTTGGAGCCCAATCCAGGGCAGACCCAGATCAGAGCCTTGAAAACAGTTTTGGGGGCTTACACAGTATTTAACTAGCATTCTGGAGCCCTTTTGACAGCCCCAGATCACTGGAGATGGACCTGATCTGATCCAAGATGACCCAGGGCAGCCTTAACCTGCTCCAGCCAAACCTCAGGTTGACTTGAATTGGCCCGATTCAGTTTGGGATCCATAATTTGGTCAGAGCCCTAGTGTGATGGCCTGGGAATCAGATTCAGAGGCTGAACCTGAGGAATCCCAGCCTGCACAGGAGTCCCCAACTCCAGAACAGCTGAGCAGGGGCTGGGGCCTGAGCCTGAAGGGTCCTCACCTGTGCTGGATCCTCAGGTGCAGGCACCAGCTGAATCTGCTGTGGCCCCTGAGATGATGGAGGACCCATTGCCTGCAGGTGCTCCACTCTCAGCCTCGTCAGGGGAAGGTGAGGTTGCCTCTGGGTCCAGTAACCCTCCAGCCTCTCCTGAGCTGCAGAGGCTCAGGGCAGAGAGGCAGAGGGAACTAAGTTCTCGCAGGAGGAGTGCTCGCCTCCAGGCCAGGAGAGGCGAGTCACCTGTGGATCGGGGCTGCCCTATGCCTCAGAGGAGATAAAAGCCAGCCAGCCCAGTCCCAAGTTGCGGGAGCAACACTGTTGGTAACCTGTTCCTGCTGGCACCCTGTCCTGCTCTTCTGCCAGAGTTCCTGACCACATCTGACTCCTTGCCTTGGACGCCACTTCAGCCTTGGCGGACAGCCTCCATACCATACCCTCCACCTTGGACTGGACTCGGACCACGCCGCACGGTAACCCCCCGGGACCAGCACACCTAGTTTCTGTGCACGCACACACATACCGCTTTCCATTCTGGCCTGTAAGAGGCATTATTATTATAGTACAGAGCAAATTCCAGTCAGGCAAAATGAGTCAAGGGGGTGAGAGGTAGGAATGGGTGATCTTGTGCCAGTTCTGTCTCTCACCTAACCTAATCTCCATATTGTTGTGAGGATAAAAATGGAAAGGGGGGAAAGCCATGTACATCACCTTCAGCTGCTCGAAGGAAAGATGCGATACAAATGTAACCATAAATAAAATACATAAGAGAACCCACCCCTGCCTTGCGTTAGCTAACAAAACATAGTTCTACTGATGATACCCATAAAATACATTTGCTTGCACCCCAATCTGTGCTGGGAGAGACTACATAGTTCCCAGCATTTATCCAGGGTGTAGTTTCCTAGGGATGAAGAGTGTTGGATACTGCGGAGTCTTTAAGATATATGATTTTATTTACACATATCTGCAACCTGAGAATAAGATGGAAGAGCTCACAGAAAACACTTCAACAGAACTTGCTTCCTCATTAGGTTTCTAGGGGGCGTTTCCAAGGCCATAGCTTTGGATTCAGCAAACAGCAAGACAAGCTTCTGTGTCTCTTTTCCAGCTGCCATCTTCAGCCCAGACAAATGGCAAGCTCTTGTTCACCTGCCTTCATGATGATGTGGTCTCCAGCCAGGTGAGCTGTTAGGAGAAAGTCTCACCTCCTCCTTTTGGAAGCTCTGTCAATGAGTATGACAACATGACCAGCTCTTTGGATATGTAAACAAGGTGATTACAGGCCTGCTCAGACACTGACTTAGCAAAGAGACTGCTTTGGCCACTCCAGTAGTCTCTTCTACTACAAACTACAACCTTACAAATATGAATTCACAACCTTGGTTGGGACCCAGAGACTTGATCCAGCTCAACGCTGCTGCCCCCAGTCCTATAGCAACACTAGCAGCTGTGCCAGCAGCTCAAACCTTAAACTGCTGGTGAGAAAAGATAGGAAAGAAAAGAAAAGAGCTATAAAGGAGTCATTTAATGAAGTGCTCAGAGATGACCAGCTGTTGGGAAGGAGCCAGTGGAAGGGATCCAAAATCCTTTCCTTCAGCTATGATTTATTTGTATGGCAAGAGAAAAATATCTGAGGAGTGCAGGAGTGCAGGGGGGGGGGAAAGGGAGAATAAAAGCAGAGGTGGTTTTTTTTGTTTTGGGGTGTTTTTTTGCATATACACACATGGCTGGGCAGGAAAGCGAAAAGAGGAATGCTTGTGGTAAACAATGTTCACATCTATTTACAATTATGCACCCCCATCCCACCTCTATCATTCAATAAGGATGCTACGCGAGCTGCCTCCCCCTCCTTTAAATGGCATTGGGGCAAGCTGAGGAGGGAATAGGCAAGAGGGTGGGTGACGTGTTAAGAAGAGAGGGCTGGTCAAGGGAGTTAATGGGAAGTTAACAAATGGGAAGTTAACAAAGTTAACCTAGACAGCATCTTAAAAAGCAGAGACATCACCTTGCCAACAAAGGTCCATATAGTTAAAGCTATGGTTTTCCCAGTAGTGATGTATGGAAGTGAGAGTTACTAACTATAACATCTTTTGGAAAATGAGGTAGGAAGGTAGGAAATGACCAGTATTGGCCCCCGGATGCCCTGATTTGCTCCTGTTGACCCTGGTGCTGATGAGGGACTTTTATGCTGATGCCCTCTCGGTAATCAGCTGGAGGCCTTGCCCCATACTGTGCCACTTGGATTAACCGTAGATCATCACAATAGGGGAAAAAAGGAAATATGTTCATTATATAATGAATGAGGTGAGGAACAAAAGAAACCCACTTAAGGATAAATGGATTCAAAAATGAAAATCTAGCAATCACCCCAAGAAATAAAATCATTGCTAAGTACAGTTCAACAAGTTACATATCTAAATTTAAAACCCCATTACAGGATTTGTTTTTATCAGTAACTACTAAAAAGAACAAGAAAGGAAATGTACAAAGCCAAGTAAAAACTAATTCAAACAACTAAATCAGTGGAGTCTTTTACATCTGCCATATATGCCAGCAACCCGTCTTTATCTCTTGACATCCTTACTAAAGAACATAAAGTATATCTCACTGGTGGAGAATATGCAGTCCTCTGACGCTGTTGTACTCCAACTCCTATCAGTCCCACTCGGCATGGCCAGTGGTCAGGCGTGATGCATCTTGGAATCCAGAAACTTCTGGAGGGCAATGCAAGTTCTCTACCCATGGTCAGTATTTTGACTAATCAGTACAATAATAACAACAACAGATCAGCATGAATTTTCTGCTCCAAAGCCTTGTGTGTAAACAAAAAGATTACACCAATGGTAAGGGATGTTCCTTGATACTAAAAAGAAAGTCATGCCCTCTGAGAATTATTATTAAGCCAGCATCTCTCCTCCTTAATTCTGAAAGCTTGGGTGCCTTCCAAATGTTCCAGGCCTGCCCCACATTTTCAGTCTGCAGCACCTGAACAGTTATTCAAATAGAAATAATGCCATGTGACATATTTTTTAAACAAATGCACCAAGAGTCAAGAACACAAACTGCAAATGTTTTGAATGCAATTGGAATCATAAGAGCATAAGAACACACCCACACACCCACATACACATCCATGCAATGGAAGTAAAATCAGTTCCAGACTACATGAGGTGCCCCTTAGGGAAAAACTATCATATCTGTGTGTTTTCCTCTGCAGAACAAAAATGGGTGAGGTTTTTATTACCAGGAAATGGGCAAAGGGGAAAAGGGTTAATATTTTCCCCCACTGTACTGCAAATCCTATCATATTCAAGCCCTCCATCCCAGGTTGCTATTAAAAGTTCTATCACCTCTGTGCAGACAGTACATAAATTGCAGAAAATCAGAAGGCGATCATTCTTAGCTATTGTTTTTAGAAGGCTACCAGGGTTTGGGAGGTGGATGTGATTTGGCTAAAGTTGTTAGGCTCATGGATTTCATTAAGGGCCTTTCTACTTTTTTCTCCGTATAAATTCATGGCCTGTCTTGGACACAATAGAAATAAACATGCTGGTAGTTTCAGCACCACAGATAGTTCCAAGTGAGCGAACTGTTCCAAGGAAGGCTGAGAGCTGGGAACTTACAAGTCTCTGAGACTGGGAACTTACAAGTCTCTGCTTCCAGTATTGCTGAACTGATAGTTCCTTCCAACCTCCCCATGAAAATGGAACCCAGGTGGATACTCTGGGAGGGGGAACTAGCAGATTGCAAGGATTCCCCTACTGTGTAAACTCCCTGACCAGATATTCAACTTTCAGAACCCTTAGACGCTTCTACTTTTAATGCTGCAAAGAACTAGTTCTGACTGTGAGTGCACAGCTCTCAGGTCCTGATAGACAAGGTGGGGAACCTATGGCCCTGTTGATTAACCATTGGCCAGGGCTTGGTAGGAGTTGCCATCCTACCGCATCAGGAGAGCTGCAGGTTCCCCACTACTGATAGGCTAGAGCAGGGATGGAGAACCTGTGGACCTTTAAATATTGATGGGCCATTGGCCCGGGGCTGGTGGGAGTTGTAGTCTCAGGCACTCATAGGAAACTGGAAGAAACTAATATGCCCATGGAGGAGACTGATGAGGCCGCTTGAAAATGACGAGTTCAGAGCAGCATTTATTTCAAGTAACTGGTAACTGTCTGAAGTCCCTTGCCATATAGCCACATCACCACCAATTTTGTTGAGGACTTCCTTGTAAGTAAAAAATGACACATCATTGTCAAGCCACAAGCAAGGAGCCACATGCAGCAACATAATTATCCCCAGCATTTGATGAATTTATTGGACAATATTAAATCAATGAATCCCCAGATCTGTTTAACAAGGGCTACTTTCATAAATGGAAGTGGTGACATCTGTTCTCCAGCAGTTAATTGCAAACAGCTGCTTTCTCTGGGGATGCAATACAGGTATACAGCAACAGCAGGCACTAGTCTTTTCAGATTTGGGGGCCCATGTTAAACCACAATCTGCAAGAGATTGTACCTGGGGCTTTTTGCATGCAAAGCAGATTTTCTACCACCGAGCTACAGCCCATTCATTTCAAAGAACATAGGAAGCTGTCTTATACCAAGCCATCTTTTGCTTACTATTGTCTCTCCCAATCCTACCTGGTGATGCCAGGGATTGAACCTGCGAACTTCTGCATGCAAAGCAGATGCTCTACCAATATACTATTCTTATGCTCATTTTAGAACATACCCGCAGGCCTGAAAGAAGGGGTCAGAGATATGTAAAGTGGCTAGTCTGATGATCCAACAGACTAACTCCACTTTCAGAACTGATTTCCCTGAGATGAAATGTATTTGAGAGACCACGGTCCTAGTTTCTCCTATATATTTTTTACTTGCTGGGGCTTCAGTCAAAATCTGCAGGCTGAAATTGTTGATCTTAGTATATATATCACAGTGCAGTACAGACATGAGTAGTCTGGCAAGACAGCTGGTTGAAAGAAGATGAGCTTTAGGTTTATTACTCCTGGCAAACAAAGCCACTCTAAGTACAAGCTTTTATGAGGAAAAAATGGAGTCATAATAACCTTATGGCACTAACATTAAAGAAGCAGCAGGAAGGAAGTGAAGCCTGAGAGCCAAAACAATCCACATAACCACATGGTATCTGAAGAAGTGTGCATGCACACGGAAGCTTATAGCCAGAACAAACTTAGTTGGTCTCTAAGGTGCTACTGGACAATTTTTTTAATTTTTTAAAATTTAAATCCACATACAGTTACTCAAGAAGGAGTCAGTGAGGGAAGAATAGGTTGTCTTTCTGTCAGGTAACTTATTGCAAGTGTTGTTGCTTCACTCCCAACAGAAATAACTCCATCTTGAGGGAACATCTGAGAAATGTCCATTGTGGCTGCTGAAAAAGTGCTTGCCTGTGATGATGAATCTCCATAGGCTGGGCAAATATGTTCTCTGAGACACAGAGTTGTATATTCCTTGCCAGCCCTGACAGTGAGCAGGGAAAACACACAAATTCTCTCTTACATAATGAATGTAGGCTAATGACTCGTGTGGTATAAAGCAGAGAGTTATAGAGGAAAAGTCACTGAAGCTACAGAAAGAAAGAAAAATTGTTGATGGGAGCATTCTCAGGAAAAGCTGAGAGAAAATCTACAGCCTGTTTTATGGAAGTTTAGCCAACATGGCTTCTCCCAAAGAACCCTGGGAACTGTAGTCTGGTGATACACTCAGAGTTCATTAGTGATCTCGAAATCTTTTCCACATCATAGCACTAAAGTTGGCAGAGTCCCCCAGGGAGAGGAAATGGGAGTTTGTTTACTTAGCAAGATTTCTATAACGATCAACAAACAAACCTCTAAGCAAGTTTACATGAAACAATATGAAATACTCATTAAGGAAATGCTGATTTAATCAACAGTCTTTGAAAACAACTAGACATAATAAAGTTATCAAAATGTAAGATAAAAGCAACTGTTTAAAAAACAAATATACTGTATATAATAAAATTGCATGTCTGAATAGGCTGACCTAAATAAAAGATTTTTTCAGCAGGTGTTGAAAGTGATACAATGAAGTGACTGCCTAATATCAAGAACTCCCAGAGAGTAGGCACTGCCACACTAAAAGATCCATTCCTCACATCCATGGAACACACATTACATAACATTTGTAAAACCCCAGTTCTGGTTTTAATTGTTTGAAACCAATTTAAGCTTGTGACCCCTTGCTTAAAAACTGCTCACATTCTTTCACTTTCACTCACAATCCTTGGTAATTAGCCTTCAGAGGAATAGAATGTAAACGAGTTTCTCAAATCAGAGTACTGTTGCCATCTTGAAGCGCATGCAGTTTGGAGCTCACTTACTGTGAAAGGGAGGAATCCATACTGAAATCTTCGGTATGTGGCCTACAGACATGGGGCAAAAGGAGCGTTAACAGGTCAGACACACATGAACAGAACATTCAGAGGGTTATTGGACACAACTGGTGGAACTGGACAGGATGGAGTGGTATACAAAAATCTATTGGCACTGGAAGACAGAGCATATTTCTACCTTCCTACCATAGGCAATACCACCCAGATGACCAAGGAATACTTCAATGGAGTAGCATGAGAGCTGCTTCTCCACATTCCAGTCCCACAACCATCTCAGTTATGAGTGTTCAAAGGTTTCTAGGAGTTGGAACAATAATAGAGCCCCTTCCATTACCAAAACACAGAAGACAGGAGGTGCCAACTTAAAAGTATCAGATTGGCCAAATCCACATTGTCCAATCCTAGAGACATGGCTAGAGTAGTTTGTCAGGAGACTATAGGGAAGTATCACCCATGTGGCTAAAGAAGTGCATGCCCCACCCTGAAAGTAAATAGAATTGACTATCTACCTCAAAGAGGGAGGGCCTCTAGTCCTCCAGATGTAGTTGGACTATAGCTCCTACCAGCGCCTGACCAATGGTCATATAGGCTGGGTTGATGGGAGTTGTAGTCTAGCAAGATCTGAAGGGCCATAGCTGCTATCCCTGCTATACAAACTCTTCTTGGGACTTCTGAATATCAGACATTGTTAATTTGAATTAGCTAATTTGAAAAGTGGTCTTCCTCTGTGACGCAGACAACCAGAGTGAGGAACCTGTGGCCCTCCAGATGATGTCAGACAACAACTCCCATCATCATCCCTGACCAATGGTTATACACTTTGGGGCTAATGGCAGTTGTAGTCCAGCAAAACATCTGGAGAGACACAGGTTCTCCATCCCTGACCCACCCCAAAACATGGAATTTCTGCGACCATAATGGACATTTGGAAGGAGTAGGAAGTTTGCGTCCATATTCCTTTGTGATTTTTCTAATGAAGAGAGATCTGGGGTATGTGTGTGGACATTCTGTTTCAGATGGGACAGAGATGTAAGGGAGACAGGAAGTGTGAGGCTCATGTACTTCCTGCTTCCCCAGAATATGCCCATGTTAGTATCCATTGCCTTTCAAGTAAGCCCAACCCCAAAGCTCAAACTGGGTTGATGTAGAGTTGGCTGTGGAATTAATTTGTCTGATTCTATAGTTCTTCACTAGAAACTGGAAGAGGGGCAGAATAAAAGCTTCTGAATTCTGATGTTCAGCATGAGCAGGGCATATCACTTGCATGACTACTGATACCAGTAGTCATATCAGCAATACAGAGAGACAGAAGGGAGTTCTCACCAGCTGCAGGCTCTGACTGCCAGAAGATTCTGCACATTCTAATCCCCAGTGAAGGTAGTTGAAGAGTACTACTGAAAACTCTGTAGCACGTACGTGTGTGTGTGTGTGTGTGTGTGTGTGTGTGTGCTCACTGTAGAAATAATCCTCATAGACCAAGGAACTGCTACTGAGAGCTGTCACATTCTTCTGCTAGGTCAGTGTGAGTACAGTAAATATTTTATAACTGTACTATGCTCATTTGGGATTGCTTTGACTATTGTTCAGGCCTATTGCACTGAAGTTCATATCTCCTTTTTAGTGAAGAACCATCAAACAGAGGGGTGAGGAACCCTTTTCAGCAGTTCAATCAAGTCCAATGGGGCTTTATTCCAAGATTACACCCTGGTGCACTCCAGAAAACTGGAATCTGTGCACAATCAGTGTGTTTGTGTGCTGGGATGAGAAGCAGAAATCATATCTGCAGGCATCCTCTGGGTGTGTTTCACACACTGGTCATGCCTTGCCTGTCTATATAAAACTGTTCTGGACACCAGAAGTTCTGCATGCAACTATTGGATCAAGGCATGGTGATCCTTGGGGGGTGGGGTTTGATTGCACAACCGGCATTTGCTTGGGAAACCGATTACACACAGCTGATATCTGTGTATGGAGGGTTGCCAAGTTTTGTACACAGAATGCATATTTTATCCTCCTTATATACCATCAATGTATATAAGAGCATAAGGGATAATTTCAACAAATGGGAGATAAGAGAGTAAGGGAAATGAGGGAAGAATATGCATCCTTTTCCAGATACAGGCTTAACTGCACTGGCTTATAACCAATGAAAAGTGGCTTATGGGGAACATGTGGCCTTTCAGATGCTGCTGTGCTACAACTGCCTTCATTCCCAACCACTGGATATGCTGGTTGGGGCTGATGAGAGTTGGAGTAAACAAAATAAAAATCTGGAGGGCCACAGGTTCCCCATCTCTGAGTTGCGTCAAAGACGTCACATAAAAGGTGAATTCCAAGAAGGGATTTGACAGAAGGGGTATTGGTCTTCGTATCACAAGGCTGCAGTACTATGCGAGTCAATCTCAGGCTTCAGTTTTGAAAGGATATTTATTGTACTTTCTTCATCTGCACAGGCATAATAGGAGGATAAGACGATTCTCCCGGTGCATTTCAGCACTTGTTTCCATAGCAATTAGCATTAGACTTGAAAGCGTAATGTGATTATCACACTCCCCTAAGGAACACTCTTTTATTTTGTGTTCTGTGTGTTTGGGGTGCCACTTTAACCCCTTCCTCTCACTTGGTTCAACGTTCATGTATAAGTCATCTTGGATGCAATCTTAATACTTGCTTATTTGAGAGTAAGCCACACTGAACTCAGGGCGACTTAGGAACATAGGAAGTTTGCCTTGTTCTAAAGCCAGACCATTGGTCCATCTAGCTCAGTACTGTCTGCATGGACTGGCAGGGGCTGCATAGGATTTCAAACAGAGTTTCTCTCCTAGCCCTTCCTGGAAATGTCAGGAATTGAATCTGGGACCTTCTGCATGCAAAGCAGGTGCTCTATCACTGAGCTATGGCCCCATCTATAGGATCTTGCTGTCATTATTGAAGCTTGACAAAGCTCATGGAAAAGTCATGGTAGGGCAAGTGATGGGATTTGTTTTGTTGTGTGGATCTTTATATGTACTACTCTGTCTATTGAGCTACTAAAAAATAAAATTTTAATAAAAATGTAAGGAGAATTACATGATTTGAAATGCCTTTACCGCATTTTCCCCAGCGAAGTGCCAAAATACACCTCCCATTCTTACATTGTCTTGACAAGGTTCTTCTCAGCAACCTTCCTCCATTTCCACAGTCCTCACCCTCATTTGCCTACGTTGCTCCTATTGGTTGAGCCAGTCCATGTGATTTTCTGACTGCATACCAATACTGGTATTACTTATACACTGAGGATACAGCCATGGGTGTAGCCAAGGGGGGAGAGCAGGGGGGCAGCTGCCCCCCCCCAAGTCAAGTCAAGCAATAAAAATACTTAACTAACTGAGGTTCTGCACCCAACCAACATGAAGCCTGCTCCCCTAACATAAATCCTGGCTATGCCCATGGATATAGCGCATGTTCATAAACAAAGTCTCATGAGTTGTCACATCCAGCTGGATTCAATGGTAGTGTGGGCAAGTGAGGGCAAGCACACTGAGGGCAAAAAAGGAGGAAGAAAAAGGGGGATCCTAGATCAGGCCAATGACCCATCTAGCCCAGGATCTTGTTCTCAGGATGATGGCTAGCTGGAAACCTGAAAGTAGAACCTAAGCACTTCCCTGCTTGTGATTCCCAGGAACTGGTATTCAGAGGCAAAATGCCTCTGATAGTGGAGGTAGAACACAGCCATGGAGGTTAGTAAAGGTAAAGGTAAAGGGACCCCTGAGCATTAGGTCCAGTCGTGGCCGACTCTGGGGTTGCGGCACTCATCTCGCTTTATTGGCCAAGGGAGCCAGCGTACAGCTTCTGGGTCATGTGACCAGCATGACTAAGCCGCTTCTAGCGAACCAGAGCAGCGCACGGAAACGCCGTTTACCTTCCCGCCGGAGCGGTACCTATTTATCTACTTGCACTTTGACGTGCTTTCGAACTTCTAGGTGGGCAGGAGCAGGGACCGAGCAACGGGAGCTCACCCCGTCGTGGGGATGCGAATCACTGACCTTCTGATCGGCAAGTCCTAGGCTCTGTGGTTTAACCCACAGCGCCACCCACGTCCCTATGGAGGTTAGTAGCCATGGTTAATCTTATTTTACATGGATTTGTCTAATGCCCTTTTAAAGCCTTCCAAGTTGCTGGTCATTGCTACTTTATGTAGCTCAGTGAGTTTCACAGTTTAACTAAGTGCTATGTGAAGAGGTCCCTTTAAATCCTCCAACATTCAGTTTCATTGGATCTAGTTCTAGTATTATCAGAGAGGTAGGAAAACTTTAATCATGCTATTCTTGACCAATAAGGTTCTTTTCTCTGATCACTCATGTCAGGGTAGTCACAGTAAATTGATGAAATAATGTTTAGTGGGGCAATTAAAATAATAATAATTATGGTGGAAGGGCATGGTTCCTCTGCACTAAATGTGCTACTTTTGAAGCAAATATTGAAACACAGGAGTAACTCTCATTAACAGTACAATGGGATTTACTCCTAGGTGTGTACAGGATTGCAAGTTAAGTTATTGCATTTTTTTAAAAAAGTTAAATCTGCTGGATGGGGGGCATTCTGCTAGCATGGCAGAGGGTGGGGTTGCACCAAATTTATTCCATGGACATCCATTTTACATCTTACATTATTTATCCACGAGAGAGGGAGAGAGAGAGAGAGAGAGAGAGAGAGAGAGAGAGAGAGAGAGAGAGGGAGAGGGAGGAATAAGGAAACAGAGACAGGGATAGAGTGATGGACAAGAGATGAATGGACATAAGAAGAAACCATTATAATCAGAGGAAAGTTTCCATTCCAAATAGTCACAAATATATGTATGTACTGCATATTTCCCAGTGTGTAAGTTTGACAGCTGCTGACGTTGTAGAAAACATCCACTCTTAATGATATTAAGTAATTTCCAGAGAATTTTTATGGCTGAGGATGCCCCCTAAAGGCAGATCTACACCCACCCACCCATCCACTCACACCCATTTAAATCAAACTTAGGTGGCTCAAGAAAACTTTGATGTGAATCACATTGAGAAAAATGTACCAGCTTCTTGAATTCAGCTGAGCTCTTCTGACATTTTTAAGATTCCTGCTGGATCAAAGCAAAGGTCTATCTTGTTCAACTCCCTGTCATGGCCAGCCAGATTTCCCACCTGCAATTCCCAACAACTGGTATTCAGCAATAGGCCGTTACAACCAAATCTATTAAGAGGAGACACATTTTTCAAAAGCTATTTTACTTTCCTGAATTTACTTGTTTAAGAACTTTGTCACCTACAAAGTCCCAGGACGGGTTACAACCATTTAACCAGATAATGTTAAAATCTAATGAAACGATTTTAAAAAGGAAATCAAAAAGAAACAGAGGCCATTTTACAAGAAACACAAAAGTAAAGAGGTTGGACTTTCAACAAACTATGTAACCTTCATAATCAGCAGGGCTTTTTTCAACCGGAACTTGCTGGAACTCACTTGCGGCACCTCTCAGGTGAGCACCATTGCCATTATAAGACAACAAGGGAGGTGTTCATCGTGAGGTCTAGCACCTCTTTTTCTAGAAAAATAACACTGATAATCAGGTTCCACTTAAAATGAAGATTGTAATGCAATGAACAACAACAAAAAAGTAATTTTAAGGAGCTTAGTTTTAATCTCCAAATCTTACTGCAGCTGCTAGAAGCTACCCAATGGCCAGGTCAGGTGAGAAACACAGCAGCAGTATAGTGGTAAAATTTGAAATGTATAAGCCCATCATAACAGCCCCTGTAGCTGCCCTGTCCAAAACTACAGCCCCTGTGGATTTTCTTATTTCCTCTGTGTTGTTCCCTCATGTAGAACTCAAAAGCCTCATTATCACCTCAATCACATGCCTATGCTAATTTGTCACAAACTGTTAGGGAAAAACTTGAAAGCCTCGTTATCACCTCAGTCACTTGCTAGATCAAGAGAAGTCTGTCACTGGCAGATGATGCCATAGATCTTGCTATGGAAAACAACATCATCAGAGCTAAGTTCCCCCTCTTCTTCACCTCTGCCTCCACCACACCGCTGGTGTACAGTCTTCCTCCAGCTTATCCTGTCCCTTCTCTGGGTACACTTTCTTATATACCATGTTTGTCTTATGGCTAAGCAGAAATAATTAAAATAAGAGATCACTCTATGACATTTTAAATACTAGATGTTTCAAAACTATTTGCTGGTTTACCTGATAAGCAAAGGCAGCTGTGTTGGTGGATAAGAGGGAGAACCTCCCCACCTCCCAGCTCACAATTGGCAATACTTGAACAGTGGTACCTTGGTTCTCAAACACCTTGCTACTCAAACAACTTGGAACCCAAACACTGCAAACTCGGAAGTACGTGTTCCAGTTTGCGAACATTTTTCAGAAGCCGAACATGCTCCGTTTTGAGTGTTACGCTTCCGATTTGAGTGCAACACTTCCGGTTTGAGTGTTATGCTGAGATATGTCTGTTTTTGCTGTTTATTTTGCGTTTTTGTTTTTGTGGCTCTTTCGTTTTTGTTTTTGTGACTGTGTGGAACCCAGTTCAGCTACTGATTGATTGATTGATTGATTGATTGATTGAGTGACTGCAGTGCATTGTTTATTGCGTTCATTTTATGGATCAACGCTCTTTTTAGATAGTAAAATTCATGTTAAATTGCCATTTTAAAAATCTGGAATGGATTAATCCATTTCGCATTACTTTCTATGGGAAAGTGCACCTTCGTTTTGGAACGCTTTGGTTTTGGAACGGACTTCCTGAAAGGGTTAAGTTTGAGAACCAAGGTACCACTGTATTACAAGGGTGCTGAAGTCTCGGGCCTGGGGACCTAATGTGCCTCTCCGGGCCTCTCTATCTGGCTCTCAGAACTCTCCTAAGGCCATACCTTTTACTGGCCTTGCTCCATGCCCCCAGTGTTTTTGCCTGGCTGGAATATGTCCTTAAACTCTGGTCATACATATCCGAATGAAAGATAGTGAAGAATGTGTGTAGAAACTTGCCTGCTGTGCAAAGGTAAAACTTACATTGTTCCTCTACCCACCACTGACATGTAGACACCCACATCCCCAGGAAGGTCACTCAGATGAGAATGTGGCCTTCAAGCTTGTAAAAGAGTCCCCACCCTGCTTTATTTAGGACCAATTAAAATGTTACGAAAATAGGAAGCCAGCTGTTGTGTCCTGATTTTTTTTTCTTTTTAGATATAACTTGCTTTTGCAGGCCCTTTGAAGGTCTATCATTGAAAAAATAGGGCTAGAAGAAAGCTAACATTCCCCAGGCATGTAATCTGCTTTTTAAAATAAAAATAAATAAAAAAGTTGTTTTATGGTATTTTTAGGGTGTCTAGCAGACCCTATTTTTGGAAGGAATGTCTGATTTTACCTCTACCCCTGGTGTAAACCACATTGAAACCATGTGTTCAGAGGATAGGTGCAAATAAATTAATATTTTCCCCCATTCTCGTAATAGATAATAGGCAGCACTAGGGCTCCACCAGGGAAGAAAGATGATACATTTTTTTCAATAAAAAGTACTAATCAGAAAATCAGACCTTTCTAGCCGTGATTCACAATGCTCACCATAGACATCATTTCCCAAAAAGGCATTACAGTGGTACCTCGGGTTACATACGCTTCAGGTTACATACGCTTTAGGTTACAGAATCCAGTTGCCCAGAAATAGTACCTCAGGTTAAGAGCTTTGCTTCAGGATGAGAACAGAAATCGCGTGGCAGCAGAAGGAGGCCCCATTAGCTAAAGTGGTGCTTCAGGTTAAGAACAGTTTCAGGTTAAGAACGGACCTCCGGAACGAATGAAGTACTTAACCCGAGGTACCACTGTATTTAGTTTCAAGAGGGAGTTGTAGGGCAGGCGCAGGGATTCAGTGTGGAGTGCTGCCGTTCAGGATTCAAGCCTCCCACAAGTTTTCAACTCCCTCCCTCCAAACTATTAGCATTCCATGCCATCTAAGCCTGCTCAGTTTTCATTGAACTGGGTTTTTTTTGGGTTTCCCCAGGAGTTTTGGCCCCCTCTTTTTCCGTAGCTTCCTTCAAAGAATCCTGGGAATTGTAGTTGCTTTAAGGGTGCTGGAAATTATTATGAGACCCTTGGTCCCCTCTCACAACTACAATTCCCAGAGTTCTCTGGGAGGGAAAGATTGGTTGCTAAACCACTCTGGGAATTGTAGCTCTCCTAGAATAAAGTCTCTTAGCTGCTTTCGGGACCCTTAAGCTACAGTTCCCAGGATTCTTTGGGGGAAACCACAGCTGTTTACAGTAACATGATAGTGCTTTTGGTGTATAGTGCAGATGGTGCCTAAGTTCAGTTTCCCACATTTCCACATTTATTTGATTAAAAAAAAAAAGTCCTTCTGAAAATTCACCATGATTTTAGCATGAATTTCTCCTAATGAGTACAGTCATACCTCGAGATAAATACGCTTCAGGATAAGTATTTTCAGGTTGCGCTCCGTGGTGACCTGGAAGTAACAGAGCACGTTACTTCTGGGTTTCGCCACTTGCGTATGCGCAGACAAAATGACGTCATGCGCATGCGCGGAAGCGGTAAAACGCAACACGCGCAGACGCGTATTATTTTCTGTTCAGGATGCGAACAGGGCTTCAGAAGTGATCCCGTTCACATCCTGAGGTACCACTGTACATCTTTATTTGCAAGTTTGTCTAATACACATTCCTGCAAAGCAATTCCCACCCCCCAAATAACCCACATTTTGTATGCTATTTTCACTGATATATATCTCTTACGCACCCATTACCCAAGTAGCATGCATTTTTTTAACAGCTACTCAGCTGGAGAACTGCATTGCAAATTTCAGAACAGTGCAAATTGCAAAGGATAGCTGTCTTCTGGTTCACATATTGTTTTGGGAAGTATGACTTAGATAGGTTAACCTATAAGTGTGAACTGAATTAAATTCCTTCTCCCAGGGGCGCGGACTTGCCCGCCACATGGAGGGGGGCACATCATGTGGTGTCCCACCCCTGCTTAGCACATGAGCGCTTGTGTGCTGGGGGGGGACATGCAGGCACCCCGACCCCACCGCCACGATGCTGGTACTCATGCGCCGGGTGAGGAATAGAGAGTTCAGAGCTGAGCTCCACACCTGGCCTGCTTCTCCCTGTCAGGGAGGGAAGAGGTGGAGCAGACATGAAGGTTTTTGGGGAGGCTCAGCCCCCTCTTTGAAAATTGAGGGGCTGAAGACACCCTCAGCTCCCACTACTCAGCACGCCTGCCTTCTCCATCCCTAGTTTGTGGCCACACCTGCTTTTGCCTCACCCACCGCTATTGCATGGCCCCCAGAAGTTTGCCCACAAAGGAATGTGGTCCCCAGGCTTATTATTATGTTTATCCCAGTCTGAATTGCTGCCTTCAATTAAAACCACTTCCGGTCTGCTGTGGGAGTTATTATCAAAACTCAGAAAGGCTGAGTAGTAGCTGTTTAATCCTTATGGGTTGTGGCACCCAGAAGGCCTGTTTGAACAAACATTACCACTGGTTGTTTTGTTTTCATTCTTTGGGCTTTTATGGCTCCAGAAGCCAGTGATTATTTCCACAAGTGAATGTTGGTATTTCCATGGGCTCCTGTGCGTTCTCATTCAGCATATTACTCCAGGGACATGCTGTTTGTTGGTAAACAGGTGGCCCTAAGCCAATTTGGAAAGAGAGAGAGAGGGGTGTCTCAGGGGCAACTGAACAGCAAATATGAAGCCTTGATGAAAAGAGACACTGGGGAGTTTGCAGGAATCAGGGACACAGTAAGAGAAAGAGAATGATGCACTAAGGAAACAGGTAAGTGAACTTTTAATTAGCTGTACACACAAGCTTGTTTTGTAAATCAGATTTGTTTCTGTATTTTCCCCTGACATATTTTGTGTCTTTCGTGTGCTTGGTTTTTGTTAACAAGAAAATAATACCCCTCCTGTGGTTTCCAGCAACTGCAGGCCCTACAAGTGTCCCTATTTTCCAGGCGCATTCCTGATTTAGAGAAACTGTCCCAGTTTCTGATTTGAGCCCGGAATGTCCCACTTTTCCTTAGGATGTCCCTATTTCCATTGGAGAAATGTTGGAGGATATGGCGTTATCTGACCCCCAAGCCGTCTGAAGGCAATCCTGTATAGGGAAGTTTTTAAAGAAAATGTTTAATGTTTTATTATGTTTTTATACGTTGGAAGCTGCCCAGAGTGGTTGGGACAACCCAGTAAGATGTGTGGGATTTGAATATGGATATAGAACATAGTGTCGCATGCCAGCCCAAACCCCGAGAGGTGAGAGGTTCCAGGGGTTCCAGGTGCCCACCCAGGCTTTGTGTTACCTTTTGGTAATGAGAAAAAGTGGAGACTGTGATGTCTTTTGGTTTATGGTCAATTTACATGCATATACAGTCATACCTGGGGTTACAGACGCTTCAGGTTGCGCGTTTTCGGATTGT
The DNA here is from genome assembly GCF_964188305.1 of Podarcis bocagei. Taxonomy (NCBI): domain Eukaryota; kingdom Metazoa; phylum Chordata; class Lepidosauria; order Squamata; family Lacertidae; genus Podarcis; species Podarcis bocagei. The sequence goes on from NC_138140.1 coordinate 10,290,012, forward strand.
GCACTGTGCCGGACCCAGAAGTACCGGAACAGGTGACTTCCAGGTTTCAGCACTCGCACATGTGCAAAAGCTGTAAATCACACTTTGCGCATGTTCAGAAGCGCTGAATCACGACCCGCACATGTGCAGATGTGGCGCTGCAAGTTGTGAACACTGCGGGTTGCGAACGTGCCTGCCGCATGGATCACGTTCGCAACACGAGTGTCCACTGTATATCCTGAGTTTATGATGGAGGGGTTCACAGCATCAACACCCCAAAAGGGTCTAGCTTCTCCCATAGCTGCTGCCTGATTTCAAGCAGAAATCAGCCATGCCTCTCTGTGCCTTTCCAGTCTGCAGGTTTTTCCTTTAGGCCACATTACAGCAAACTCTGCCCTCAGATTACGGCTTTTTCTTTCTAACCCTTTAAGAGCTGGAGAAGGGGTCCTACTCATCTGCCATCTGTCCCAGAGGCCTCCCCTTCTTTTGCTTTCTTAATTATCCATCAACTTTCTCTTAACACTTGCTGGGTCTAGGGGTTGTTTTACACTCAGTTTAATAGAATCATAGAATCATAGAATCATAGAGTTGGAAGAGACCACAACGGCCATCGAGTCCAACCCCCTGCCAAGCAGGAAACACCATCAGAGCACTCCTGACATATGGTTGTCAAGCCTCTGCTTAAAGACCTCCAAAGAAGGAGACTCCACCACACTCCTTGGCAGCAAATTCCACTGTCGAACAGCTCTTACTGTCAGGAAGTTCTTCCTAATGTTTAGGTGGAATCTTCTTTCTTGTAGTTTGGATCCATTGCTCTGTGTCCGCTTCTCTGGAGCAGCAGAAAACAACCTTTCTCCCTCCTCTATGTGACATCCTTTTATATATTTGAACATGGCTATCATATCACCCCTTAACCTCCTCCAGGCTAAACATGCCCAGCTCCCTTAGCCGTTCCTCATAAGGCATCGTTTCCAGGCCTTTGACCATTTTGGCTGCCCTCCTCTGGACACGTTCCAGTTTGTCAGTGTCCTTCTTGAACTGTGGTGCCCAGAACTGGACACAGTACTCCAGGTGAGGTCTGACCAGAGCAGAATACAGTGGCACTATTACTTCCCTTGATCTAGATGCTATACTCCTATTGATGCAGCCCAGAATTGCATTGGCTTTTTTAGCTGCCGCGTCACACTGTTGGCTTATGTCAAGTTTGTGGTCAACCAAGACTCCTAGATCCTTTTCACATGTATTGCTCTCAATCCAGGTGTCACCCATCTTGTATTTGTGCCTCTCATTTTTTTTTGCCCAAGTGCAATACTTTACATTTCTCCCTGTTAAAATTCATCTTGTTTGTTTTTGCCCAGTTCTCTAATCTGTCAAGGTCGTTTTGAAGTGTGATCCTGTCCTCTGGGGTGTTAGCCACCCCTCCCAGTTTGGTGTCATCTGCAAATTTTATCAGGATGCCCTTGAGTCCATCATCCAAGTCGTTGATAAAGATGTTGAATAAGACCCGGCCCCAAGCCTTAATGAAATTCCAACACCTTCTGGATCCAGGGAGTCTGCCACCCACGAACTCATAACAATATTCATCAGGGTTAGTAGCCACAGATAGCCTTATCCTCCAGTAATTTATCTAATCCTCTTTTAAAGCCATCCAATTTGGTGACCATCACAGCCTCATGTGGGAGCACGTTCCGCTGTTAAACTACGCAAAGTGTGAAGTCATGATTCCTTTTATCCGTCCCAAATCTTCCAACATTCATTCTCATTGGATGTCCATGAGTTCCAGTGTTGTAAGAGAGGGAGAAAAACTTTTCTCAGTTCACTGTCTCCATGTCATGCATAGTTTTATGCATATTTATCATGAGGCTGGGGAGCAGCAGCAGCAGTTGGCAATAATGGCAGTGAAGGGATAAATCTAGGTCCACCTCCTTTACCAAGGGGTAAAATTTATGGAGCTGGCACTGCCATGGAGTCATGGATAGTTAGCTAAATATCCATCTGAGACCAGGGTTGCATCTTCTGTCCATCACACTCAACTCCAAATCTCTGCCAAGGAGCAAGGCTTCTGACAGCCAAATAAATGAATGCTGAATTAAGCAGGCATGAATGCATTTATTTGACATCTGCTAGTAGGAGGGGACGTGGGTGGTGCTGTGGTCTAAACCACAGAGCCTAGGACTTGCCGATCAGAAGGTTGGTGGTTCAAATCCCCGTGACAGGGTGAGCTCCTGTTGCTCGGTCCCTGCTCCTCCCAACCTAGCAGTTAGAAACCACATCAAAGTGCAAGTAGATAAATAGGTACCACTCCGGTGGGAAGGTAAATGGCGTTTCCATGCATTGCTCTGGTTTGCCAGAAGCAGCTTAGTCATGCTGGCCACATGAGGCTTTACATAAGCAAAGGCTTGACAACTATATGTCAGGAGTGCTCTGATGGTGTTTCCTGCTTGGCAGGGGGTTGGACTCGATGGCCCTTCTGGTCTCTTACAACTCTATGATTCTATGATTCTATGACCCGGAAGCTGTACGCCAGGTCCCTTGGACAATAAAGCGAGATGAGCGCCGCGACCCCAGAGTCGGTCACAACTGGACCTAATGGTCAGGGGTCCCTTTACCTTTAGTGTAGGAGGGGTGACATAAAGAAGTATGCAAAGCTCCCTCTCTTCTCTTAACTTCTCTTATGGGTGTAATACGGACTAGTTTGCCCACATGAGCTGTATCCCAAAATCTTTATTATTCAATCTTCTAATGTTGGACTGGCCAGTTATGTTAGGATCATCCTACTCTCGTGTAGGACTCTGGTAGAGACACATACCTGACTGGCATGTTCTCTCCCTCCTGGTCAATCGTTTGGGAGCTTCAAAAGATTTCTTCAGCCCAAACATCACAGCGACTGATACCAAGAAGCATCAGCACACTTACGATCCTGCATAGTATTAGCGGTTCGTGTAACAGACTCAATAGCTCAGCATTTTGGCTAATCTACTTTTATTTATATATAACACATTCGGAGCATTCTGACTTAGCTCCACACCGTCATGTGATAGACAACAATCTCATGACTGCAAACACGGAGCAAGAATCCTAACATCCTCCCCCGATTCATGAACCGTGTTGTAGTCATCAGTGTAACTGCAACAACCATACAGATGTCATACACATAGTATACTCCTGTATCACCCGTTCCACCCTTGGAACTACCTGCAACTGGATTAGCCTTGGGCCTTACCATCTTGCACTTTTGACTAGTCTTGGCGTCATAGCTCTTCTGACTATTAAGAGGTTTCACACCTGGTTTTGTTGGGACTTGATCCTAACAGTCCCCCCCCCCTCCTCAAATTATATCACAGTGTAAAACAAGCATAGAACAAGTACATGATGCAATATGAGCAATAGTAATGTCCAGTCAAGTAAAGCATGGCACTCTTAATCTCAGAGTTATGGGTTCAAGCCCCACATTGGACTGAAGATCCCTGCACTGCAGGGGGTTGGACTAGATGATCCTAGTGGTCCCTTCCAACTCTATAATTCTGTGATGGTATGGTTACCAGGCCTACGTCTACTCGCATCACATTTAATCTTCTTGTCAATTAACCTAGTAAAGCATGGATCCCCACAGGTGTACCGCCTTAGTCGTCTAACAGCCAGTATGCACACAAAAATAGTTGGGCCATGTGGCACCTAGAGCACAGTGTTCCAAACTACAAGACTTTGCCTTGTTAGTGAAATTGCACAGGTGGCCAAGAGATCTATCCGAGATCCAAGAATGTTAGATTGCTCCTAAGTGGCTCTGTACACTCAGCACCCCCTGCCCTGGCTTCTTTTGAGTTATTAAAACATAATTCAGTCACTGACTAGGCATTGTGAAAGGGGAGGGGAAATCCCCTGGAGGAAAGAGATGAATGAAAATTAAAGAGCACCTGACAGATTCAGGGCCATTATGCAAGCCTCCATAAAACACAGTGTGTCAAATCACCCAGGGAGGTGATGACCAAACTACAAAGTGCCCCTGCGACAGCCAAGTGAAGGAAATGGGAGCAGTGAGATAGAAATTACCAATTACATCTCCCTAATCTTGTTTTGCAGCTAAAGTGGCATTTCGGAGACTGGCGACCTGCCCACTTCCCTCAGCCCTGCAGGATGCCAAGCAGGAAGGAAAGTGCTTCTCAGGCTGCAGGACATCTTGTTGACAAAACGGGGCTGGAGAGAAGCAGAGCGATACTTGCCAGCCATTCGGACCACCAAATTACAGTCAAAGCATTACACCTGCGGCGTGAATATGGAGGTTTCTGTAAGCCTACCTCTGATCATTGCCAATCCTGAATGCTCTCCTGGGAGACGGGCTAATTGTCCCCATTCCTCCACCCCTCCCAAGTTTCCTCCTTCAAGGAAAATTAGCTTCTGCAGGAAAGGTGAGATAAGCACAGATAAAACAACACAGAGACAGGCAACCATGAGTACTGCAAGGTCTTCCCTAGACAGGTAGAGGAAGCTGAAGAGTGTCACAGCTTCCATTCAGTGAAGAACTTGAACTCATGGTGCAGCTTCTACCAAAATCTTTACTGCAACACATAGGCAAAACACTGTTCAAAGGCACAGCTGGTGCTACACATAACAACACAAGCAAAGAAGTTGACCCAACTATGACACACACCTTGCAACTCTGTTATAAGTGAAAGGGTTGGGTTCAACTTAACGTAGTAAGCGTTTCTGATCCTTACACTGGAGAAGCAACCTACAACTTTGCCAACAAGGCTGAACATGCCCCTGTCTGTTCACACCTGCATTGGTGCCTCCATGACCTGGGTGAGGTAGATTGGACAAGTGGGGTAACCTCCTCCCCTCGGAGAGGAGAGGCTGGCCATAGTTTCTGACAACTCTGAAGGTGGAGTTGATGGTGCGACAGGCAAAGTGGAAGAGCCAGAACCTGCCTCCAACACCTCCAGAGGCAGAGCCCTGGATCCCGACCTGGAATTTTCTGTAGGTCACTCCTCCTGACCCAGCCAGCAGCCCTGCTCAGGTCTCATGTCAAAGGAGATCCTAGAGACCCTGGCATCCTTCTTTGTTGTGTACATCTGCAGAGATATTGGCTTACCTTACATTGCTGTTGTAAGGATTACTGAGAAATACAGTAATGATGCATTATCATCAACTACTACTACCACTACTATTACTATTATTAGGGGTTAGAGGGATGCCCGTGGCGCTGTGGGTTAAACCACAGAGCCTAGGACTTGCCAATCAGAAGGTCGGCGGTTCGAATCCCCACAACGGGGTGAGCTCCCGTTGCTCGGTCCCAGCTCCTGCCAACCTAGCAGTTCGAAAGCACGTCAAAGTGCAAGTAGATCTATAGGTACCGCTCTGGCGGGAAGGTAAACGCCGTTTCTGTGTGCTGCTCTGGTTCACCAGAAGTGGCTTAGTCATGCTGGCCACATGACCCAGAAGCTGTACGCCGGCTCCCTCGGCCAATAAAGCGAGATGAGTGCCGCAACCCCAGGGTCGGTCACAACTGGACCTAATGGTCAGGGGTCCCTTTACCTTAGCTTTACTAGAGCAGGTGTGGAGAACCTCAGGTCCAATGGCCAAATGCAGGCCTCTCTCTGGTTCTTGCAACATTGCCCAGACCACACACTGGCATTGCTTTATAACATCATTGGGTGTTTTTGCCTTGAACTCTGGGAATGACTCTACCTTGATGGAGGATAGCGAGGAGCATGTGAATGTGTGTAGAAACTACTGCACAAAGGTGAAATTCACATTCATTGCTCCACCCTGCAACTGGCATGTGGCCCCTGGAAGGTGGCCCAGAAGGGAATGTGGACCTTCAGTTGAAAAAGCTTCCCTAAGCGTGGGTTAGATCAGTAGAACAACCATGTGGCCACTTTCCTGGAAATGCAAAGTGAGTGAGAGAAAAATAAAATAGATGTTCCTGGACATTATGCATGATGATAAATTGTTATGTGGTTGGATTGTTTTCCCCCCAAAGCATTCAATCAATACCAGCTCTTAAGGGCACCAGTTTGAGGAAAACCTATTCTGAAGGCAGAAGGGGTGGATAGCCGAGGGGACTTTTGCCTGGGAGGCTGTTATGAATGGAGGAGACCAGCTGTATCTGAATCTAAGAGCTACAGGCAAAAAGCTTTGTCTGGAAAGAGTTCCTGGAGCAATGATATGAAGGAACCCAAACTCCTAAGAGCCCTTTACAGTTTACATTTAAAAAGAAAGCCTGCTTTGAATAAAGGAAGCAATGGTTTTCCAAATGCATTGCAAAACCATAACGGCAAGTAATAAATAAATATTTCATTACAGTGGTACCTCGGGTTAAGTACTTAATTCATTCCAGAGGTCCATACTTAACCTGAAACTGTTCTTAACCTGAAGCACCACTTTAGCTAATGGGGCCTCCTGCTGCCGCCGCGCTGCCAGAACACGATTTCTGTTCTTATCCTGAAGCAAAGTTCTTAACCCAAGGTACTATTTCTGGATTAGCGGAGTCTGTAACCTGAAGCGTCTGTAACTTGAAGCGTATGTAACGTGAGGTACCACTGTACTCTACTTTCACATAAAGGTACTTCTTCAGTTAAATAGGGGCCACCAGTGCCAGATTTATGTACAGTGGTACCTCAGGTTAAGTACTTAATTTGTTCCGGAGGTCCGTTTTTAACCTGATACTGTTCTTAACCTGAAGCACCACTTTAGCTAATGTGGCCTCCTGCTGCCACCGCATCACCGGAGCACGATTTCTGTTCTCATCCTGAAGCAAAGTTCTTAACCCGAGGTAATATTTCTGGGTTAGTGAAGTCTGTAACCTGAAGCATATGTAACCTGAGGTACCACTGTAATTAGGAAACGCGTCTACCACCAATGCTGCCTTGTTCTCCTTTATACCATGGCTTGTGACACAGAGGATACCCTTTCCCCCCAAACTGCCTCTATCATCCCTGCAACTTTTCAAAACCCCAGAAGTTTACAACACCAAGGAAACATAAGTAGTTCCGTTGCCTACATATCCTTACATCCCGTACCAACACCTGGATTGAGGAGGAGGCTGCTCCCAGCTCTATGTTGGATGATATTATGCTTCTGCTTATGAGAAAAGTTCCTTTGGATATGACTAGGGTAGGGTAGGGAACCTCAGGCCTGTGGGCCATATGTGCCCACCTTTGCCTCTCTCTGTTAACAGTCTTTCTCAACCTGTGCGTCCCCAGATGTTGTTGAACTACAACTCCCATCACCCCTAGCTAGCAAGGCCAGAGCTCAGGGATGATGGGAGTTGTAGTCCAACAACATCTGGGGAGCCACAGGTTGAGAACTGCCACGTAGTAGGATATACTGAGCTGAGCTTGTGCTGCAGGCCCTGGTCATTCTCTTCTGGTATGACTGACCCAATCACATGCACTCAATTCTGCTAATGTCACAGGGTGCTTGACCAGATGGGCCTTTGGTCTGATCAAGCACGACTCTTATTATTTTCTTATGGGAGCAGCTGCTGGAATGATGGTCTGATTTATTGCCCTTGGGGTTTCCTTTGTGTGTTTCTTTTTTAGTGGGTTGTTGTGGTAACCTGCTTTTTCATTTCTGTTCTGCTCTTCAGCACAGTAATTGAATCTGCACCCGTAATGTTCCTAAGCTCCATCTATATAACAAAATAATCCAGCCAGCCAGCAGCAGCATAAATTCAAGGAAAAGCCAGCAAGAATAAATAGGTTTTTTAAAAGCCTTTAAATATTTCGATTGATTGACATCTCAATTGGAAGGGAGTTTTGCAGACATAGTTCCATCACTTGACAAGTCTTCTCTTTCATTTCTGCCAACTTGTTTGATTTCCTAGGGTCCCAAATCATATCAGGAGCCTATAGGAGTGGAAGAGACTCCCTGCTGCAGCACAAAATTAGCCCAGAACACATGGAGATTAGTGCAGGGTTCAGCAAACTTTTCCATCAGGGGCCGGACCACTGTCACTCAGACCTTGTGGGTTGCCGGACCATATTTTGAAAAATATAAATACCCTGCAAGCTGGTCCCACAGCTGCCTCCTGACCTGGAAAAGGAACACACTCTGCACGTGCTCAGGAGCACATCCTGGCACCGCCCGCTCACCGGCGTTGTTGGTGAGCAGCAGCCACTCCATCAGCCCGTCTCCACAGAGCTCCCAGGCGGAGTGCACCGTGGCCTGTCGTCCAAGGCCAGGTCAGCGAGCAGGCCACGCATGCAGAGCACCGGGCATGTGGCACGCAGCTCACCCTCCAGCTGCTCCAGTGCTGCCACCAAGCGCGCCACCAGCAACAGTGCTGAGCCGGGTGCCAGGCGTGGGGCCAGCAGGCGTGCCAAGCTCCAGCTGAAGCCCCACAACGCACCCATCATGATGCCCATGGCACAGCCCAGACCTGCTGCCTGCCCACCAGCCTCTCTGTCCACGGCCACGCCAGGTTTACCTCAGCCGCAGGCAGCGAGGCTTCAGATTGGGTGCAGGTACTTCCTCCAGCCAATCCGAAGCCGCGTGAGCATTCCGCCTGCCCAGAGCCGTCTGCGGCTTTGGATTGGCTTCAGGAGCTGAATATCCTTCCACTGATATCCTTCCCCCAAGTTACTAGATGCTTATGGGAAGCTTTCAAGCAGGACCTGAATTCAACAATACTCTTCCCACTTGTGATTCCCAACAACCTATTGGCAATGTGATTTCCAGCAACCTATATTCAGCAGCCTATTGACAATGTAGAGTGGTAAGACGTAGCCATCATAACTAGTAGTCGCTCACAGCTTTATCCTCCATGAATTTGTCTAATCCGTCACGGAGACAAGGCCAGAGTTCTATAGACTTTGATCAATGGGTTCCATTGAAATACATTTCTTGCAGCAGCATCTCTGGCCCAAATTAAAAGCCTTTATTTTACAGCACTTCGAATGCAAAATAAATAAATAAATAAATAATGAAAACAAAGTAATAATAAAAATGCATGCATTTGCCATTATTGCTAGTTCTTGCTGTGATGAAAGCAATTTCCTAGCAGCGAAAGGCATTAGCTTTGGAATCTTGCAGGTCAGCAGTTCAGATCAGCAATGCTCAGTTCTCCAGGGGCATTTACATCTGAGAGACTAACTTCGTACTTGGCAGGAATGGAGATTCTTGAGAGAGCTAAAAGGCACTAAGAAAAAGCTCCCTAGGACAGATAAACAGCAGCAAGCCCAACTGCATTCCTTCTCTAAGATACATGGAAAGAACCAACACTCAGGTTAGATTCACACATGTATACTTCCCACTTCAGGACTTCTGCATCAAATGGTTGCTTGCATCAAATGCTTGAGACATCTTCCTAGACCTAAACTAATCTAATCTACCAGTGGCATCGATACATAGGACAATCCCATGGAAAAGAATCAATGGACACAAATTGGACATCAGAAATTGCAATATTCAGAAACCAATAAGAGAACAGTTCAATCCCCCAGGACTAGGGAAGCAAGAAAAGGCATCGTTTCCCACTCCACCTTGCATTATTTGCATGCAACACAGCTTCCATTCTACTGCAGTTCGTCTTCTGCCTAAAACCACATTATTCATCTCACTGTCCACTGCGGCAAAATCATATGACGTGTAAGTTATATTACTGTTATATTTTTCTCCCCCATTCATCTCAGTGCTAAAGAAACATGCAAAAGAAAGTGAAATCAATTACTTATTGGCTAATTAAACAATCAGTGGCCTTTTAAATGGGGTGGGGGTGTTATTCTTTTGTTTGTTACTATATTATGTATTTTTGTGTTTTTATATAGTAAACCACCCTGTGATCCTAGGATGAAGGGTGGTATAGAAATTTTTAATAATAATAGTAATAGTAATAATATCACTTGTTGGCTAAAAGCAAGAACAGCAATCCAGCATTTGCTGGATTGATTTCCATTCCTGACATGGGATGTATAAGCGAATGCCAGCAATTTCCACTCCCATTTCTACATTCTTTGGAATTCTCTGGCATCCCTAACCAGGGCACACTGCTACTGATCTTAATGTGGCTCATGATTGGCTGGGAATGCTGAAGAGCGAGAAAAGAACGGGTAGCCAGACTGAACTAATAAGTGTTATAAGAACTTGTTATTGAACTTGCTTTTCTCTCCTCACTCCTATTTCCTCAAGTTTTATGTCTTTCTAATGAGCCTGAGGACAGGGACCATTTAAGTACTGATTTTTCTGGCTTTAGCGACAGCCTTTTTGACTAAAGGTGTGGGGGATAAATTAGGGCTGTGTGCTGGCTCCAGGTGAATCCTGGATCCTGAACTGAACTGAGCTGATTCAGGTTGACTTGGGATTCAAATGGAGAGGGTTGAGGTAGTCCCAGATGAAAGCAGGTCTAGCCAGAGTGACTTGGGGTTGTCAAAAGGAGGAGGCAGGCAGGCAGAAAGGAGAAGAGAAGGGGATACACAACCAGACTGCCTGGGTAAAGGTAAAGGGACCCCTGACCATTAGGTCCAGTCATGACCGACTCTGGGGTTGCAGCGCTCATCTCGCTGTACAGCTTCCGGGTCATGTGGCCAGCATGACTAAGCCGCTTCTGGCGAACCAGAGCAGTGCACGGAAATGCCGTTTACCTTCCCGGCGGAGCGGTACCTATTTATCTACTTGCATTTTGACATGCTTTCGAACTGCTAGGTTGGCAGGAGCAGGGACCGAGCAACAGGAGCTCACCCCATCGCAGGGATTCGACCTTCTGATTGGCAAGTCCTAGGCTCTGTGGTTTAACCCACAGCACCATCTGCGTCCCTTAGACTGCGTGGGTAGCTCACCTGGGTAGCTCACCTGAAATATGAGAGGGAGAGGCATGCTTTGGGCCTAAACAAGATTAGTTTTTACGGGTGCATGTATCTGCCATGCAGACTGTGAAGCCAGAACACACTGTCATTTCTTTTCCGTTCACCTTTGCTCTGAAATTGGATAATCAAAATGTCTGCAACACTATGGTGCTCTTGATGTAAAACGAACAAACAAACAAAACACCTTAGAAACTCATAGCCTTGGATTGTGCATTGATTATTCATGACCCTGCTGGGGATTCTTTCCATTTAAGAGGAATTATACAGCTCCATGGAACTCAACAAGCCATGTTTATGATGTTAGTGCTTATGGCATCTCAGGCAAAAGCACTGAGTAAGGCAATGGCATAACTTCTGGCTGACCTGCTAATCAATCACCACCTACAAAACCGTCAGAGTCAAAAGGAAAAGTAGTGAGGCAGGGGCGTCACAGTTTTACAGGAGGTTGTGGTAAATAGGTGCAGCATTCAAAAAAATTTGAGAATTCCTCAACATTCTTTTTTTTTTTTAAAGCAAAGAGAAAGTTACATACCCTCCAACATTTCCCCTATGAAAATAGGGACATCCTATTCCACTATTATTATTATTATTATTATTATTATTATTATTATTATTATTATTATTATATCCTGTCCATCTGACTGGGTTGCCCAGCTTCTCTGGGCAACTTCCAACATATATAAAAACATAATAAAATATTAAACATTAAAAGACCTCCCTATACAGGGTTGCTCTCAGGTGTTTTTTAAAGGTTGTACAGTGGTACCTCAGGTTACATACGCTTCAGGTTACATACGCTTCAGGTTACAGACTCCGCTAATCCAGAAATAGTACTTCAGGTTAAGAAATTTGCTTCAGGATGAGAAGAGAAATCGTGCTCCGGCAGCGCGGCAGCAGCAGGAGGCCCCATTAGTTAAAGTGGTGCTTCAGGTTAAGAACAGTTTCAGGTTAAGTACGGACCTCCGGAATGAATTAAGTACTTAACCTGAGGTACCACTGCATAGGATCAAATCACAAACCAGGACGACTTCTGTAAATCTGGGACTGCCCCTAGAAAATAGGGACACTTGGAGGGTCTGAAGTTACCCTATGATCAACCAAGAGTTGGAGGGCAGCCAAACAGGTGCTAAAACTACAAGGAGGCTGGTGGGGGGTGGGTTACAGTTCTCAGAGCCCCTACACAGCTCCTCATTTCTACCCAGGACTAATGGAAGAAGGATAAATGATGCAGAATTTGTATTAAACACACACCCATGTATTCATTTGCTTAATGTATGCTGTCTGCGGGATTTCACGTTCCTGGAAAAGAAATTTGGTTTTGGGTTGTTTTGGCTTTACAACATAGGGATGAACCAAAGGGGGTGGGAGGTGGATGGGCAGAGGTGGCATTAGGAGACTGCCAACTGTGTGTCCCAAACCATAGGATCTTTGGGTCCTGATTCAGCAGTCCTATACAAGGCTGCAGAAACAGGGCCAACGAGAAGCCGCAGCAGGAGTGAGATGCTGTTAGCCTGTAACACCTTTGCTCAGAGACCTGCTACCGGGACAAGTTCAAGGTGTTACTATTAGTATATAGAGCCTGGGACACGTTTACCTGTAAAATCGCCTGTAAAACCCATATACAGTGGTACCTCGGGTTACATACGCTTCAGGTTACATACGCTTCAGGTTACAGACTCCGCTAACCCAGAAATAGTGCTTCAGGTTAAGAACTTTGCTTCAGGATGAGAACAGAAATTGTGCTCCGGCAGCGCGGCAGCAGCAGGAGGCCCCACTAGCTAAAGTGGGGCTTCAGGTTAAGAACAGTTTCTGGTTAAGAACAGACCTCCGGAACAAATTAAGTACTTAACCCGAGGTACCGCTGTACCTTCACTCAATTATTTCAGTCTGTGGAACTGGCATTGTTACTGGTGCCAGAGAATACCATACCCTCCATACCCAAACGTACATACCACACACACAAAAAAAAATCCGGGAGGGATACAATTTTCCAGGACTGCCTCCTCTTTTTTTCTTGCTAGAGAATGAAGTCCATTGTGTATGCCATAATTTTGTGTGATTTCATGCCATGTCCCGCCCCTCCCCCCCACAAAAAAGTGCATTTTCCGGCATGGCACCCAAAAACCCACATTTTGGGACACCACGCAAGATTGCAGCCCCAAAGAAAGCGTTTTGGGGCATGAGGAATCGTATGAGATCACAGTGTACAAAATGGTCACCATTCTTTCATGGGGAAAAAAAACAGCATGACCCGTTTCCCCCCTGGGACACTTGCTTTGGAACTCCCTGCCTATGGAGAAAAGGCAGGCGCCTTAGCTGTACGTTTTTTACACCTGTTAAAAACATTTTTATTTAAGCAATCCTATCTAGATAGGTAGGATGCTGACAGGTGTTTTCATCTGTTGTTGTTTTTAGTTTATCATGAACTTTAATCTTTATTGTTACAGTATTTGACTGTTTTACACTTTTTAAATCATTGTTTTATCTTTTTGTAAACCACTTTGTTTACAATCAAGCGGTATACAGTGGTACCTCAGGTTACAGATGCTTTTAATCAGGTTATTTAATTCCCAATTAAATGTACTATCAGGCAAGACAATCATGCTGTCAGCCCCAACTCGCCATCTGCTGGCACCCAGCCACACTCCTTTTGCTAGATCCACATTGCTCCAGTTGGACCTGTTCTGACCCAGGACAATCTAGGCCTGTCTCAACCTGTTGTGGATGGATCCTGGGTCGACGCAAATAGGCCCACTTCATCTCATTATCTGGCATTTGTCCAGATCTGCATTCCTAATATGTTACCATCCTCTGCTGTTGTCACTGTAAGTAATGGCCTGTTTATGCTTGCAACAAGTTTCAGATTAATTATTACACAGAATATAACTATTACTGTGCTTGCAATAAAGTGAACAAATTGTTCAGGGGAGAATTAATTAACAATGGTGCTAATGCATGAATCAAGGTGGGGATGGATGCAGTCTTTGGATAACTGCAGTCCAAAGGCGGGAAAATCATTTTTCTTCTGGAGACCATGTTCCCTTCAGAGTCCTAGCTACAGGTCGGGGAGGCTTGCCAGGTTTCTTGCCCCGGGTGAAGCCATTGAGGCTCCCAGCCTGTGTGTGTGTATGCAAAAGTGCATTGGGTGGGTGTGTGCCAAACTGGGTCTTTGACCCAGATGAAATATTGCCTACTTTTGCCCCTGCCTTCTTTGTAACCCTCTGGGGACTGCATGCAAGCTTTGATGAGTATCATCAGACCTTGCCATGTGACCTGACCTAGCCAATCTTGATGGCTCTTCTCTGATGCTTCCTTTTCCATGGTCAGTATCCACCAAGTGACTGTGTAATGCAGCTTCCCTTCTAACCTTGGACCACATCTCCCATCATCCCTGACCACTGACCATACTGGCTTGTGCTGATGGGAGTTGTAGTCCAAAACGTATGAGCGCCTTAGGTCGTTTGAAAAAGGTTCCCAAACCCAGCAGTAGAACTTTCTAATATGCCCTTAGTGAAGAAATGTAGACAATATCACTCATTAACATGCTGGCATTTATGGCCTTGAAAAAGAAAAGCAGCAAGCAAGCAATAAAAAAACAGCATCTCAAACAGTCTTGGAAAGATTTGAGGTTAGCTTCCAGAATAAACATTCTGGGGTGCAAATCACAAATAGATGCCCACAGTGCTTTTTTTATTAAAAAAAAAATCTTTAGGGGTACTCTCATTTCCCTAAGGGTAAAGGGACCCCTGACCATTAGGTCCAGTCGTGGCCGACTCTGGGGCTGCGGCGCTCCTCTCGCTTTACTGGCCAAGGGAGCCAGCGCACAGTTTCTGGGTCATGTGGCCAGCATGACTAAGCCTCTTCTGGCGAACCAGAGCAGCACACGGAAACGCCGTTTACCTTCCTGCCGGAGCGGTACCTATTTATCTACTTGTACTTTGACATGCTTTCGAACTCCTAGGTTGGCAGGAGCATGGACCCAGCAACGGGAGCTCACCCGGTCATGGGGATTTGAACCGCCGACCTTCTGATCAGCAAGTCCTAGGCTCTGTGGTTTAACCTACAGCGCCACCCACATCCCTCTCATTTCCCTACTCATATTGAAATACTGCCCCTCAATGAGGCCAAACTTAGATTCACAAAATGTTTAGGGGTATGTGCCCCCCCCGTGTCCCCCTAGAAAAAAAGCACTGGATGCCCAATGCCAGCCCACAAAACCAGCATTGAAAGCAAATATGAAATTAGTAAAACTTTTAAAACACATATAGGTAAGGAAATCATTTGTCTGGAAACAGAAGAGTTTCCAGCAAATAATAAAAGGAAGGGCGCACCTGTTTAACATCAATAGGCAGGGAGTTCCAGAGAGCCTTCCCACACAAAAATATACATTGGGGGGACTGCAGGTGTTTTCCTCTCTGCCCTTCCCTGAGCACATGTTACATAGGGTTATAAACCCTGGTTAAGCATGTGGTTGGAGGAAGAGAAGGAGACTCATGCAGTCAGTTTCAGTTCTTCTCACTTTCCCAATCTTACTTTTAGTTCTTCATATTTCCACATTAGTTTGCTTTCTTTTTCCTTTCATGAAAATTCACTAGCATTTCAGTACAATTTTCTCCTAATATACACGTTTCTTATGTAATTATTCCAAATGTACATATTTTTGCAGAACAATTTCTCCTAATACAATGCATTTCTGTATGTGATGTTCCACTACAATATGCATTTTTAGGCATACTTTACACTAGCACATGGGGGGAAAGGCATTGCAGATCTGCAGAAGTGTGGGTTTCAAAGGATGGCTATGTTTCAATCTGCGTATTTTTTCCGGTAGGTGTGAATTGGATAGACTTGCTTTTAAATGTGGGTGTAGCAGAATTCCACACCCCCACAATCCCTACACTTCTTCCTACTCACTAGGAGTGGGTTCCAGGATTTCCATGACAGGGGAGATATGATGGCAAAGGGTGGCTTGGGCATACAGAACAGGGTTGCCATATTTCAAAAAGCAAAAACCAGGACACCTCAAAAGTAGGAAGACTCCGAAAATTGCTGAGCTTTTTTTTTCCCTAAAGAAAACCCCGAAAGTTGGGTTGTGCTAAAGGGCTACACCTGGCTCTAAGGTTGAGTACATTTGAGCAATAAGGACCATTTTGATGTCCCATTTTGCACACACACAGAGAGACAAACAAACAAACAAGCCACACACAACTGCAAGGAATCCTAGAATGAGAGAAAGCTGGGCTGCGGTTTCCCAGATCAAATTTCGGAAGCCCACCGAAACTGCATCAAGGCGCGTAGCCATTCCCTTGCCATGCCTCTTGTGCTTTCAAACAGTCCATCATCAGGAGCAGCCCAAGATTAATCAGGCAGACACTGGGAAAATGAATCGGCAGACATCTGTAGGACTCACATCCCACACAAAGAGCTCAATTTAGATTTGTGGCAGCGTTACAAGGGGAAGGAAACTAAAGCAATATTGAGACAGATGCAGAATGGTACTGCACACAGAAGGGGGAGAAAATTGCAGGAGGCAAGCACAGACACCCCCTCTTTCTCCAGCCCCTGAAGAATCTTGGTTTGGAGAAAATACCCTAATATGGCTTAGCAGCTACAGTATGCAAATTATGTGAAATAGTGGGTGTCTTAAGTAAGACCAGAAGAAGATCCCTGCTATTGGGGGAAAGGGCTGTAGCCCCATGGTAGGGCATCTGCCTTGCATGCAGAAGATCCTAGGTTCAATCCCTGGCCACTGTGTTAGCTGGAAATGTCCCGTCTGAAATCCTGAAGACCCACTTCCAGTCAGCATATACAATGCTGAGCTAAATGAGCTAATGACTCAGAGGTAGGCAGCTTCCTTTGTTCGAGGAATTTATTTTCTCTACTATGTTACTTAATATTACAAGGATGTTGCTTATTGCTTCCAACACCATTGGTTGGCATGTGTCTTTCTTCTCAGGAGACAATGGAGGAATGCTCCCTTGGGGGTGAGGTCAAGCTGTTGGAAGGTCGCAGCGCCTGCTGTGGCTGTAGAGACCGATGTGGGAGGGACTTGGTCCAACACCGCTCATATTGTAAATAGCTTTGGAAACTGATTCTGAAACCAATAGATAAATAGTACAAGGAGGAGCAAAGGAAAAGGAAGATGGAAGAGGAGGAGGAGGAGGGAGAAGAGCCTTCCTGGATCAGATCAAAAGTCCACATAGTTCAGCATCTCTACTTCCAAAAGTGGCCAATCAGATACCTTCAAGAAGCTCCCAAGCCCTGCCACACTCCTCCTCCTCCTCAGCAACTTGTAGAAATTGCATGAGAACATAGGAAGCTGTCTCATACCATGTCATACCTTTTCTGGACTTTGCTATCTAGCAGGAAGGACTGAAGCTCAGTGGCAGCACTGGCGGAGGAAGAGGAGTGTGGCGGGAGCGCACCACCCCCAGCAGTGCGATCCCAGTGGGGTGCCATTGTGGCTGCATCCCTGCCCACACTGGGTGCCACACTCCCGCAGGCAGCATGCCATGCCCCCAGGACATGTGCCAAGCCCCTGCGGGTGGCACGCCACGCCCCCAGGACATGCGCCAGCCCTGCCCCCGCCTGCTCTCCGCCCCCCCACCCCGGTGCCAGAGCATGAAGCTCCACCACTGAGTGGTAGAGCACCTGTTTTGCATACAGAAGGTCCTAGGTTCAACATCTGCCGCTCCCAGCACCTCCAGGTGCAGCTAGGGCAGAATTAATGTGTGAAATTCTTGAGAGCCTCTGCCAGCCAGTGTAGAGAATATTGAGCTGGATGGACTGATTGTCCAGATCAGTATAAGGCAATTTCCTATGTTCCCATCTACTCTGACTAGCAGCAGCTCTCTGTGGTCTGAAGTAGATGCCTTCCCCATAACTACTAACTGGTTATTTTTTAACATGGTCCTTAAAAAAATAACCTGACAGGAATTCAGTACAAAGCATTCTGCATACAAAGCACATCCTCTACCACTGAGTAGTGGCCCCTGCTAAATGAAATTAAGTGCATGGGTTGTAGCCAGTGTTAGCCCTACTCAGAGTAGACCCATGACTAAGGCGCCATCTGCACCGTACGTATTACAGACCCTCCAAGTGTCCCTATTTTCCAGGGATGTTCCAGATTTACAGAAGTCATCCTGGTTTCTGATTCAATCTCAGAATGTCCTTCTTTTCCTTAGGACATCCCAATTTTCATCAGATAAATTTTGAAGGGTATGGAGTTATCTGACCTCTGAGCCATCTGAAGGGGCCCTGCAAAGGGAAGTTTTTTTAATCTTTAATGTTTTGTTATGTTTTTATATATGTTGAAAGGCGCCCAGTGATAGCTGCGCAGCCTGCATTCACTCCATAAGACGCACACACATTTCCCCTTACTTTTTAGGAGGGAAAAAGTGCATCTTATAGAGCAAAAAATATAGTATATCAGGAGGTATATGCATGAAAATAAGTATGGGTTTTCATGTGCACTTATAAAAGAAATGGTGTTGTGGAGTGTGCTGAACTGAAGACTGGTAGCTACAGGAACTGCAGGAAGCAAAACTCAACACTTCTGTCCTGTGCTGCTATACACACACAAATTTTGCAGGTGGCAAACTTTCTGGTTGAAGACTTTAGCCCTCTAGTGTAGGATAATCTAGTCTATACTCTGCCCTGCCATTTAGGATCATAGGAATGTGCCTTATTCTGAGTCAGACTATAGTCAAACCAGCTCAGCACTGTCTACACTGACTGGCAGTGGCTCTCCAGAATTTCAGGCAGAGATTTCTCCCAGCCTTTACCGAAAATGCCAGAGATTGAACCTCGGACGTCCTGCAAGCGAAACAGAGCTACACTGTGCTACAACCCTTACTTAGCCATTGGGCCATCTAGCTCAGTATTGTCTACAGCAGTTCTCCAGGATTTCAGGCAGGAATCTCTGCCAGTCTTACCTGGAGAGTGCCAGTGGGGACTGAATCTGGGACCTTTGCATGCAAAGAAGATGCTCTACCAATGACCTACAGCATTAACCTGAGTCTCCTCTATTTACAACACTTTTGTGCAACTTACTCCCTTTCTTTCTCCCTTATGTGCCTTTAGGTGAGACATTAAAAATGTGTGATCTGTGGAGTGATAAAAACAGCATATGCTTTCAAACAATCAGTTCTTCTGAGTTCTTTATAGAATAAAACTAATTTGTATTCCTGGGAGCAGTATGCAAGATGGATTTTCTTTTCACTTCTTACTTCTATTCATCACATTAAGATTTGTCTCAGTAAAAAAAAAAAAAAAAACCCAAAAAATACCTCTTACAGTAGAAGAAGCACTGGTACCCAGACTAGAGGAACTGAGCTGATCAAGACTAGAGACCTGGAGAAGCTTGATCTGGTTCACATTCAAAGGCAAACCTCCTAACTTGCACTTTCTGGAACAATATGAGAACCAAAACAAATCATCTTTTAAATTTGCACTTATCCAAATTTTACAATGCACCTCTCCAGCCAGGTAATACGTGCACAAATGCATATAACAGGGCATAGTCACTAAAGGCCCAAGTGTCCTCTGTGGTTAGGAGTGCCTTTTATCAGCTTCATCTGGTTCACCAACTATGGTTGTTCCTGGATGAAGATAGCCTGACCACTGCAGTCCATGCATTGATAAGTCCATGCGCTGTGACACCATTGTTAGACCAGCTGCATCTTCTACCAAGCCAAGTTCCAGGTTCTTGTGTTGATTTACAGTCCCCTGAACATCTTGGGTCTCAGAGATCACCTGAAGCTTTCTATCATCTGCTTCTCTAGCTGCTCCCAGAGATGGCGAGGCTCATTTGACAAGAACGAGAGAGAGAGCCTTTAGTGTCCTTGGCCCAGTCTTGTGGAACCTCCTGCCAATAGAGATTCAGCAGGCGCCTTTTAAACACCTGCTGAAAACTTTTCCATTCCACCAGCCCCCCCCCCATGGTCTACTGATGTTGGTTTTTAATTATTTTGCTTTTAACTTGATTTTAACTTTTTGTGATTTTACTGTATGGTTTTATGGTTTTATATTGGTGTAAATCGCTGTGATACAGTGGCATATAAATATTTTAATAAATAAAAGTGTCCTTTAAAATCCCTTAATAAGGGAGGTGGGTTGGAAAAAACTCCCACATAATCCTATAGTCTGAAGCGGTGCAGTCCAGAATTCAGCCACTTTATTCTGATGGCTGTCTCTGAAGCAAAGGAAAGGTTAAAGGTGAAGGTGAATATGCCCCAGTGTACAGCTCATTGAGGCTGTGGTAGACCACCTGCTCTGAATGCAGAAGGTCGCTGATTCAATCTTCAGCATCTCCAGGAACTGGAAATGTCCCACCCGCTCCCGCTGCCGCCCTGAAACCCTGGAGAGCAGCTGCCAGTCAGTGTACGCAGTAGTGGGCTGGATGCCCTGAACTAGATGCACTGACGGCCTTGGTGCAAGGCAGCTATGTATATTACGGCATTGGAAGCAATCGGGCTGGATACAGAAGAGCAAGGTGGAGGGAAGAGTGATTACCGGTATATTGCCCAAAGATATGCCTAGGATAAAAATCAAAATTCTACGGGGGCAGCTTCCTAAGTGCAAAACAGAGTGAAGTCAAAGACAAGTCTGGTTAATATGTGGAAGGAGGGAGGGAGCCTAAAGCAATAGCTAGTACACCCACCCCCACCCCCTCCAACACTGAGTGAGTGTATATTTGTGAATACTCTGGGGTGTGTTGTTGTTGTTTTGTATTTATGTGTTTTTATGTTTCTATATTGTAAACCACCCTGTGATTCTTGGATGAAGGGCGGAATAGAAATAAAATAAATAAACACAAACAAACTGAGACCAACCGCCATGATTTTCCATCAGCCAATTATTAGGGCTGAGATTAACATGGGACACTTTTTGTGAACTTTTTAGCAACTAGTGGATTAGGTGGAGGTGCCCTTCTGCCCAACTCCCCCAGCTAAGCTGACCATCACTGCAAGAGCTCCAGCTCTGTTGGTGCACTACCTCCGCTCCTGTCTGTTAAATGCGTAGGTGGGAATATCATCACAAGAATGGCCATTTGGCAGCACAAGAGGGGGAAAGGCTGGGCCTGTTTCGCTGCCCTTGCTATCTTTCCATGCCTCCCACTTTCTGCTCTGAGCAATGGGGTTACAGATGTGCAAAGCCCCACCACTGTGGTGGTGGGGAAAGGAAAGTTAGGATTGTGCCCTGTGAAAAGCAACTCCACTATTCTCATTTTTCAGACTGTGTTTGCCTGTTCAGAGTGACAGCAGTGTTGTGGGGCCTCATTCTCACTGCCTTTGTTCTACCTCAGTAATTGCCCTGTGAAGCTAAACTTTGTTGGCAGTGCCACTCTTTTCGTGTGATCTCTAATTGTTCAGGGCCATCCATGAAGGAGAAGCAGAACTGAGGGGAAAATGTGAGACAGAAGCAGTGGCTGTTATTGGCCAGAAGCAGCAATGGGGAGGGGGGGA
Organism: Podarcis bocagei; assembly: GCF_964188305.1. Classification (NCBI taxonomy): domain Eukaryota; kingdom Metazoa; phylum Chordata; class Lepidosauria; order Squamata; family Lacertidae; genus Podarcis; species Podarcis bocagei. Next base: position 10,311,259 of record NC_138140.1, read on the forward strand.
TTGTGTTTTTATGGAAGAGAAGATTTTGGGGCACTGCTTTCAGTCAAAAAATTGAATGAGGAACTTTTGGTACAGTCCAAACAATCATTGAGCATTTGATAACTTGCAGCTGAATGCATGAATGGACACCATTAAGTCTGCATTGATGACATAGGCTTGTGAGAACACTGTCTCTATAATGTTAAATCTGGGATCACTCATCATACATGAAAGTCTCAACGGACTAATGCAGTAATGAGTGGTGCTGTGACAAAATTTCATTCTACCTTTTTAAAACATTCTCTGTCAATTTATCTACTAGGGTGGCCACTGACACATCTCCCCACATCACTCCCCCCCCAAAAAAAAGAAAGAGGCAGAAAAGGGACAGAGATCACCATAAAATTTGCTAATTTATATGAATAGATACAAATTTAAATATAATGGGTTGTATCCAATTAAGTTCTACTCAGAGTACACTAATTGAAGCCAATGGGTCTAAGTCTGTTAATTATTCTGAGTAGGACTGGATATAGCTCAATTACTATAATTTACGTAAAGCAAAATGCTGCTGGTGTGATTTAATACATCTCACTAGCCTAGTGGGGAAGACTGACCAGGTGAGATCCTAACCAGGTGATGAGGCAGTTTCAAGGCTCCTAGTCTCCCTTTCTGATGGGTCTTTATCTTTATAAAACTGGAGTTGGATTGGAGCATCCTTCAAAACAAAGGACTTCTTCAGAGGACCATGCTCTGCCAGATCTTCAAATAGAGGTTCATTTCCTGTAAAACAGGGAGCACAGCCACCCTAATTCCTGGTCCTTCTCTGGTCACCCCCTTATTACAACTGGGGTTTTGTAAGGACAGTCAGTGACATCAGCCCACCTGAGAGTCCGTACCTTTGGGATGCAATCACAGACAGAAGAACAGGCTGGTTTTGGGAGCCCTGCCAACAGCATATCCCTATGCCTGCCTATACCTGGGATGCACTTCCTAGAGGGCATAATGCATTAGTCATGCCTTTCCAACCCGTGTGAAAATCTTTCAGAAGCAGAGAGCTTGGATGTGACATGAATGCTGAGGAAGAGTACAAGCAATTCTAGATGCCATTGCCCTGCTCCTAAGCCCATTCACAGATTACCCCACTCTTAAGCTTATTCATGCATCACTACACTCCTAAACCCATTCATGGCAAGGCATGCCACACCAATTGATTTCAATTAAAATATCTGCCATGCCCAAGAGGGAATTGCATCCTGTCCTGCTGGCTTGCTGAGGCTACCCAGGAGGCAAATGGGGATGTGTGGATCACTGCAGGCCCCTAACCCACAGTAGGGGTTCCCTGCATTCAATTCAGCTGCTGGCTTGATTAACACCCCAAAGGCCATATTCCTTTCTGTGGAACATTGGGGGGGGGCACATGCCCACAGTGGGTGGGGCCAAAAGCAAACATATAAATGTGCATGTACAAGTATGTATGGCTAGCTCTTCCATACATTCACATGCTACTCTCTGTCCTCCATCCAGGTGAGCAAGAGGCCTGATCAGAGTTCAAGGGCATATTCCATCAAGGCAAAAACACTCAAAGAGGGTTTGAAGCAGGATCAGTGAGGTGGGTTGCCTGGAGGCCAGATGGAGAGGCCTGGAGGCCTACATTCAGCCCCTGAGCCTGAGGTTCTCCACCCAGTGTAGGACCTGGAAGGGCAGCCCCTAATGGTCAGCTCCTTACCTAAAGATCACTTAGGAAACCAGGAAGCTGCATTCTAACAAGTCCCACCATTGGTCCATCTAGCTCAGGACTGTCTACACTGACTGGCAGTGGCTCTCCAGGATTTCAGACAGGTGTCTCTCCCAGCCCTACCTGGATATGCCATTGGGAAATGAAACAGGGGCCTTCTGCTGTCTCTCGTACTTCTTGATACTGCTAACAACAGGTGATGCAGCAGGATTTGGCATCACCAGCCCTGGACACCCAGGCTCTCTATCTCTGCCCATTCTTGCCCCCTTGAATATGTGGCACTCAAAACTGCATGCCAATGTCACACCTTCCAAAAAGGAGAACCCAAAGAGTTAAAAAAAAACAAGAGAAAATCTGCTGGGTCAAAAGTGGGAACAGTGGTTGCTATGAAGCAGTGGTAGGGGACATTTTTCAGTCAGGCAAAATGGCTCAAGGCAGAGAGATGGCGAAGCAGGACTAGTGAAGCAACCTTCACATGAGAAAGGTTCTGGCCTCAAGGAGTCCCATGATGGAGAACCCTGGAAGGCTGAGGTCCCCCACCCCTACTGTAAAGCCCATAGCCCTCCAAAGAACTGTTGACATGGATTTTATCTACCCATGTTTAGGGTTGCCATATTTTGAAGAGCAAAAAACAGGATGTTATTGCAACTGTGATTTTAAATGCCCCTTACTATATGTAGGCTATAGAAGCACTAATATATTGCAGAGGGGGGCAGGCAGGAGAAGAGAAGAGTCTTCAACCAAGAGTTATGTCTATGTCTCATCCAGAATTCTGGCAAATTTAAAAAATCCACCCGGACAGAAATTTTACCCCTAAAAAAGAGGATGTGTTCTGGAAAAAGAGGACACATGGCAACCCTACCTGTTTAGCCCAGGAACAGCATGTCTTCCAAGTAGAATCACAAGGAACCAGGCTCTGTAGGGTTATTAATTATACAGCATACTTCTTGTGCCCCATAACTTCCACCCACAAGTACATATGTGAGGTTACCCCCACTGTCTTTTATGAACTTCACAGGGTGGGAGGAAATGACAACATCAGTACCACCCAGTGCATGTCAAAGCAGAATCAGGCTCAGGTTCTCCCTAATCCAGCGGTTCTCAACCTGTGGATCCCCAGATGTTGTTGGACTACAACTCCCATCTTCCCTGAGCTCTGGGGACCCACAGGCCTGCCCTAGCTAGTATTTGAATCCACAGTAGGTCTTAACAAAAGAAAGTACTTCTTCAAACAGTGCAGAGTTAAAATATTAGAATTCACTCCCAGAAGAAGCAGTGGTGGCCACCAATGGGATTCTAGTCCATTTATCAGCTTTGGTCAATACAGTATATCAATGATGAGCCTAAATGGCTGGGGAACAGATTGCCTAAAGGAACATCTCTTCCCATACCTAAGTGTCCAGTCTTCAAGACTCTTCATGAAAGAGCCTTTCCCAGGTTCACCACTGCCATCTAATGAAGTGAGGCAGTGTAGCCTGTAGGAAGGGAGCCTTTTCAGTGGTGGTTCCCTGGTAATGAGATGTTTCCCCCTAACCAACCACTAATACAATTTCAGCAGGTAGAATTCCCTATTAAAAAAATTGGTGGTCACATATAATACCCTCATTAAAGTCCTGATTCATTGTGGGAGTGCAGTCTCATGGCACAATTAACACATTACAGAGCAGGGGTCAGCAATTTGGCATCTGTTAGGGTCCTTGGGCACACTTGGGGTCTTCCCTTAGTGTCTATAAAACTTGGAGCTTTCTGCACCTCACTGCCCCCTTGGTCATGAGGTATTGAGGGAACTTACCTTGTTTTGCCTTAAAAGGTACCTAGAGCTAAAGGAGAAAGTTGGAAAAGTGGTGTTCTTTCCAACTCCCTCTTTTGGGTAGATTTCCTGTGCCTCACTCAGCAGAATAACCAGGAAGGTCCAAAACTGGTGCAAAACTGGCTTACCGCATTTGGAAGTCAGTGAAGTAATACACATTGCTACCTAATGCATGGCTGACTTTTGCTTCAAGGGGGGTGGGGGACGGAGAGAGGAGCTGCAAGTGGTACTCAGCCCTGCTGCTGGCACCTGTCCATCGCCACCCTTGCCAAGAACAGTCCACCAGCCTCAGCTCATCCATTCAGAGAAGCAAACAAGTACCTAGGTGCCTTTCTGCCCTGCCGAAGATCTGCTATTTCCACAGCTGATTTTCTATGTGCCCTGCTGTTCCCACACCCCCTCCCGCTGCCCGCCCGCCCGCAAACACACACCAGGTAGATCCCCTCCCCCTACAAGGAAATACCCGCCTAATTAGACAATCCTTTTCATGCACTGCCTTGTTTACATGGAGCCCCTTCGCAGTCGGGGAATGAATAAAAGGCGCCAGCTCGCTTTACAATCCAGTGATATATGCAGTACATACAGTGTTTCAAGATTTAGAGAAGACAGACAGACAGACAGAGCATGCCGGTAGGCGGGCTGTGGAAGGATTGATGGATATAAGAGAAAGGATGGAAAAGGGATGCCATGGAACAGAGGTAAAGCGGAGAACTCGGTCCTGCATCTATCTGCAATGCTGGGATCATTCATTCAGGCTGTGAGCTGCCCGCCCCACCGCCCAAGTGAAATGGACGGTTTCAAAGGAAATGCAAAAACACCTGCCGATTTCGGAGAAAAGGCTTGCCCATCGCTTGCCTGTTAACAGATGTGTACCCAGGAGATAGTGTTGCATTTTTGATTTGATTATTTCCCCTGGTTAATTTTCCTTTATCTGCATGCAAACCTTGGTGTGAGCGCGAAAGAGGGAAGGTTCTTTACGCAAAGGGGTGTATTTTCCAAACCGTGTGCTCCTGCCTCCCCAGACAGCTTCCAAAGATGGTGCATAATAGCACACACCACAAATTGGGAAGACTGGGGGAAAGGGCTTCAGCAACCCCCACCCCCACCCCTCGCACAGATTAACGCACACTGCAAGTTAACAGGGGCTGGAGTCACGCTTTCGGGATTTTCAATAACTGGCATGCAGCAGTTTTGTATGTTTATTTGAATCTCATCCCGGTTTGGTTGTTTTGGAATCTTTGGTCTTAGTTAATAATGGCACCCCCCCCCTCCCGCAGGGGAAAAAAAACAGGTTTGGGATGTTAAGGAGCATGGGTGTGGGTTTACAATAAAAGGGAGGGGGAATCCAATTTTCCACATTTTTGCTCCAATAAACCCATTCGGCTCCTTGCTATGTCCGAAGTCCACAACGGGGGTGGTCATCTCCACACTGAGGCATGCAATGCTGCAGTACCTGTGTCCAGTTTCGCTGCCCAAGGACCCCAGCCTCCGCGCGGGTAGCAAGGGGCTGACCCCCGGGACATCCTCGGTCGTTGCCAGAGGCGGGATGGTTTTCTGGTGAGCATTGCTCTCGGATGGCGACTTCTTCAGCTTTGCCCTGGCCATCGCGGAGGCTTCTTCGGAGATGGGGGCTGCCTTCACTTCCCCCCTCAGCAAGAACTCTTCTCTCTTCTTGCTCTTTCACTCATAGCAATCCTTTGCTCGAAATGCAGTTGGGTCGAGAGCGGGAAGCACGTACCATTTTCGCTCTCCCAGGCACACAACACACTTGGCCCCCCCAGACAAAGCTGCACAGTGGAACAATCCTGCCCTTGTGGATTTATTGTGGTACTGATGAAGGGAGGCTCTGGCTGGCATGGTGGTGCAATGAATCAGGTGGCATGCAGCGGAACCGTGGCAAGATGAGAAGAGAAAGTGCTTCCCCTGGCTAATAAGATTTATGCTGGTGGCACTTCCAATGCCTTGACCAGTTAATATGATGATAGGTGATATTTTTCAGTGGCTGTAGTGGTAAAAGGCTAAAGTGCAGGAGCTCATCAGAGAGCACTGTATGAAGAGCCGTAGAGAACCCTATAGCCTTGCACCTGTGCATAGACCCCACATAGAGTAATAGAATTGGAAGGCGGTCAAAGGGTCATCAGGTGCAACCCACAACAAAATATAGGCAGGAATTTTGACCATGTGTGTGCAGTTTCATAGTTTGTACAGGCACAGGAAATCTCAGGCCCAGGTAGGTTGAATGTGGTCCTCTGATCCTCTCTATCTGCCCCCTGAGACTCTTCCCCAGATCACACATCTCAGTAGGCTTGTTCCACCTCCTTAATGACATGAGTGCTTTTGCCTGGCTGGATTGTGTCCTTGACCTGTGATAATGCCTCTGGCTTGCTTGAATGAAGGATGGAGAGAGGGCTGTGCTTGAAAGCCTCATTCTGCCAGTTACCCTGGTGTACATATACATATGGGGATGCAGGTGGCGCTGTGGGTTAAACCACAGAGCCTAGGAGTTGCCGATCAGAAGGTCGGCGGTTTGAATCCCCACGACGGGGTGAGCTCCCATTGCCCAGTGCCTGCTCTTGCCAACCAAGCAGTTCAAAAGCACATCAAAGTGCAAGTAGAGAAATAGGCACCACTCCAGTGGAAGGTAAATGCTGTTTCTGTGCGCTGCTCTGGTTCGCCAGAAGCGGCTTAGTCATGCTGGCCACATGACCCAGAAGCTGTACGCCGGCTCCCTTGGCCAATAAAGCAAGATGAGCGCCACAACCCCAGAGTCAGTCACAACTGGACCTAATGGTCAGGGGTCCCTTTACCTTTTATCTTTAGATATACATATGCAACACACACACACACACTTTTGGCAACAGAAGCAAGAGAGACAACATGGGAGTAGTTGCTAAAGCAGGAAAGGGGAAGCTGCAGCCATTCAGAAGTTGTTGGACTCTAGTTCCCATCAACCCCAGCCAGTATTGGTTGTTTTTATATTGTACATCATTTTTTAAAAAAAACAGTGGTTTATAAATGATTTAAAATAAAATAAAATAAAATATTAAATCTGCTTTCCTCTTCATTTCCAAACCAGCATGGTGTGATGCCTATCTGCATTCATGCCTGCATGAATCAGCCATTGATGCCATTAATGCAAGTGGAGTCACCTAAAGAGAATTGCCTCCTAGTGTCTACTTCAGCAGCAGCTGGTGCCTGCTGAGCCTAGTGAGGTGGAAGGCAGGGAGCCCAACAGCAGGGGGCGTCAGAGCCAATGACAGAAGGAGCCAACTTGTTTTAGGTTTGCCTTCCCTCTCCTCCTCCTCCTCTTCCCGGCTTGAGTTCTATAAGGGCAATACTGAAACTAAAGAGAAGGAGAAGGCTGACAGTCAGTGCTGACAACCCCTGGAATGGATGTAAGGTTCGAAAGCACATTAAAGTGCAAGTAGATAAGTAGGTACCACTCCGGTGGGAAGGCAAACGGTGTTTCCGTGCACTGCTCTGGTTCGCCAGAAGTGGCTTAGTCATGCTGGCTACATGACCCAGAAGCTGTACGTCAATAAAGCGAGATGAGCGCCGCAACCCCAGAGTTGGCCATGACTGGACCTGATGGTCAGGGGTCCCTTTACCTTTACCTTTAAGAAGGGAGGCAGGTGGGGGTGGGGTGGGTGAGCAGACTGAGGTTAGTTTAGCAGTACCACATTTGCCCTAATGAAGTAGCCTCCAGTGATTTGCTCACAGTAAGCACACTGGCTTAGCTTTTAGCTAGAAATATAAATGTTTCTAGTTAGGGAGACCACTGAACCGGCCCCTCCAAGATCTACATTTTGCATGCATGCACCAACTGTCTGAGGACTTGCCTTTTTAAGGTCACAGCAGTGGGGTACTTCACACATACCCTATAATTTGGATTTAAATACACACTTCTGCCAAATTTGCATCCTTGGGAGCAATTTAACAAACAAAAGCCACTGCCCATCATTGGAAGGGAAAGCTCTCTTTCCTATATACTTTCCCATCCCCTAGGAGGGTAGCACACCTGAATCACAGACATAAAATAGGCAAGTGTGCCCTTGGCTCCTGGCTCCACTGATTAATCAGCTTAAAAGCTTTTAGTTGATTAATCTACTCCAGTAACTCCCAAATGGCACAAGTGAGCTAAAATGATTCACAGCCACTAAATAATGCACAATAATTCACACTCCCTAAAAGCTTTAAAAGTCAGAGGTTGAGGATCTTTTCCAGACTGGGGGCCACATTTCCTTCTGAGTAGCCTCTGAAGGGCCACATGCTAATGGTGGGCAGGACCAGAGGTAAAAGAAGGTGGAGGAATGAATGGGAATTGTTACCTTTGTATAGTAGGCTAGATTTTACACACTCACCTACCCCTCTCTGTCCTCCATCCAGGCAAGCAAGGGGCATGATCAGAGCTGAAGGGCACATTCCAGCTAGATCCTCTGGGTCTGAAGCAAGGCCAATGAGGGGTGTGGGCTGGGGAGAGGGGTGTGGGCTAAGAGCTAAAAAGGGATGCTGGGGAGGAGGCATTTGGCCCCTGGGCCTGAGATCACCCACCCCTGCTTTAAACTGGTCAATCAGTGGTGGCTGCAACTTATGGGCACATTGTTATCATTGTACATGTGTATCATTGTACACATTTTTATCATTGCACATACAGCAGTATGTGGACCGAGAACTCCCAGAAGTGCAAGCTGGATTTAGAAGAGGCAGAGGAACCAGAGACCAAATTGCAAACATGCGCTGGATTATGGAGAAAGCTAGAGAGTTCCAGATAGACACCTACTTCTGCTTCATTGACTATGCAAAAGCCTTTGACTGTGTCAACCACAGCAAACTATGGCAAGTTCTTAAAGAAATGGGAGTGCCTGATCACCTCATCTGTCTCCTGAGAAATCTCTATGTGGGACAAGAAGCTACAGTTAGAACTGGATATGGAACAACTGATTGGTTCAAAATTGGGAAAGGAGTACGACAAGGCTGTATATTGTCTCCCTGCTTATTTAACTTATATGCAGAATTCATCATGCGAAAGGCTGGGCTGGATGAATCCCAAGCCGGAATTAAGATTGCCGGAATAAATATCAACAACCTCAGATATGCAGATGACACAACCTTGATGGCAGAAAGTGAGGAGAAATTAAAGAACCTTTTAATGAGGGTGAAAGAGGAGAGCGCAAAATATGGTCTGAAGCTCAACATCAAAAAAACGAAGATCATGGCCACTGGTCCCATCACCTCCTGGCAAATAGAAGGAGAAGAAATGGAGGCAGTGAGAGATTTTACTTTCTTGGGCTCCATGATCACTGCAGATGGTGACAGCAGCCACGAAATTAAGAGACGCCTGCTTCTTGGGAGGAAAGCAATGACAAACCTAGACAGCATCTTAAAAAGTAGAGCCATCACCTTGCCAACAAAGGTCCGTATAGTAAAAGCTATGGTTTTCCCAGTAGTGATGTATGGAAGTGAGAGCTGGACCATAAAGAAGGCTGATCGCCGAAGAATTGATGCTTTTGAATTATGGTGCTGGAGGAGACTCTTGAGAGTCCCATGGACTGCAAGAACAAAAAACCGATCCATTCTTAAGGAAATCAGCCCTGAGTGCTCACTGGAAGGACAGATCCTGAAGCTGAGGCTCCAATACTTTGGCCACCTCATGAGAAGAGAAGACTCCCTGGAAAAGACCCTGATGGTGGGAAAGATGGAGGGCACAAGGAGAAGGGGACAACAGAGGACGAGATGGTTGGACAGCGTTCTCGAAGCTACAAACATGAGTCTGACCAAACTGTGGGAGGCAGTGGAAGACAGAAGTGCCTGGCATGCTCTGGTCCATGGGGTCACGAAGAGTCAGACACGACTAAACGACAACACATGTGTGTCTATTTTTGCTTCTGCATACTACTGTGAGGTCTTTGCGGGGTTTTGGGTTTGGAGGGGTTTTTGGTGGCATGCTAACAAGAGAGCCACTAGTGTGCTGCAGCATCAAATCATTAAACAATTAATGTCTTCTGCAGGTCCAGAGCTCCCATCCCTAGAGTGGAGCCACTGCTGGCTGCATCTCTGTGTGATTCACTGATCTGGCCGTGTCATTTTCCAATCAGCTTCTGCTGGCTGCAGGGAAGAGGGGTCAAAATTCCACCATGGTTCCTGTACCACATACAATCAGATCATCCTGGTGTAAATGGCACAGCAGTGAAGGATGCAGATTGATATCCTGTGCTTTCTGGAACATAATGACGTTTCTGAGGATGCTCAAAAGCATCATTTCTCATGATGGAGAGGCCAGCAAATGCCTCTCCTGGCTCCATTAAGCAATCCCTATTCTCAAAATTTTTTGCTTGCACTTGGGAAGAGGGAGAATTGGCAGGGAAGGCTGCCTAGCAGTAGGGATGGGAATTCCTATTTAGCCTCTCTTGAAATGTGGTGGAGTTTTGGGCAGGGCTTCCATTTTGAGACCCCCCTCCCCAAATACACACTGAAGCATAAACACACCCATGCACCCACGCTCCCTTGCTCTCACACACCTTTACACACACACACAAACACATGGGTGCAGGGGCACTTATTTTGACTGTATTTGAATCACTTGGGGGTGGGGTGAGGAGTAAAAGCCTCAGCTCCCCAGGAAACCTGATGCAGTCAAAATGCCATCTCCACACTGCTTAGAAACTGAAGATGATAAGCAGGATAAGCAGCAGGGTAAAGGATAGAATTTGGCTAAAAGTTGCATGCAACCCATGGGCAAAGGTTATCCATTCTAGGTAGGTCTTAAATCTTCTGGAAATCTTTGCCTGGGTGAATTTCCACTAGAGGGGGAACTTTCAGCCCTGTAGATGTTGTTGAACCACAGCTCCCATCAGCTTCAGAAAACAGGGCTGATGCTGAGAAATTATGGGAGTTTTAGTCAAATGTCATCTGGAGGACCAAAGCTTCTCCACACCTGCATCAGAGGCTGTTTAGGATAACACAACCCGTGCAGTCGCATTGGGTGCCGCACTGCAGGGGGTGCCAAACAATGCTATAGAACAGAGCATGAGAGGTGGGGAGGGGCAACAAATTTTAGCACTGCCCAAGGAACCACTGAAATATGAGAGACCAAAGTCTGCCATTACCTGCATTAGAGGACTCCATGGTTACTGTTCTTTCGACATCATATACAGTGGTACCTCGGGTTACAGATGCTTCAGGTTACAGGCGCTTCAGGTTACAGACTCCACTAACCTAGAAATAGTACCTCGGGTTAAGAACTTTGCTTCAGGATGAAAACAAAAATTGCACGGCGGCGGTGCAGTGGCAGTGGGAGGCCCCATTAGCTAAAGTGGAATCTCAGTTTCAGGTTAAGAACGGACCTCCGGAACGAATTAAGTTCTTAACTGGAGATACCAATGTAATCTGAGTGGATATGGAAGGGGCTATAGAAGCAAGCTGTCAGTCTGAAAGGAACATCAGCACCTTCAAAGCCAAAACCACCTTGGGGATTCCCATTAACCAACTCAGAACTCTTTTAGGCCAGCCAGATCAGGTTTCTATCCCCTCCTGGGCAGGTGAATGTGAGGTGTAGCAGTTAGAGGTATAGCAGTTAACTAGGACCTGAGAGCCCAGGGTTCAAATCCCCACTCAGCCATGAAACTCAGTGGGTGCCCTTGGCCCAGTCACTCACTCTCAGCCTAACCTACCTCACAGGGTTGTTATGAGGATAAAATGGGGGGGGGAGAGAAGAATGTATGCTGCTTTGAGCTCCCTAGCAGAAGGATGGGATAAAAATAGATAGATGATAGATGATAGATGATAGATGATAGATGATAGATGATAGATGATAGATGATAGATGATAGATGATAGATGATAGATGATAGATAGATATAGACGATAGATAGATAGATAGATAGATGATAGAAAGATAGATAGATAGAAAGATAGATAGAAAGATAGATAGATAGATAGATGATAGATAGATAGATAGATAGATAGATGATAGATAGATAGATGATAGATAGATAGATGATAGATTAGATAGATAGATGATAGATGATAGATAGATAGATAGATAGATAGATGATAGATGATAGATAGATAGATATAGATAGATGATAGAGAGAGAGAGATGATAGATATAGATAGATGATGATGATAGATAGATAGATGATAGATTGATAGATGATAGATGATAGATAGATGATAGATGATAGATGATAGATGATAGATAGATAGATAGATAGATGAATAGATGATAGATAGATAGATAGATAGATAGATAGATAGATAGATAGATATAGATAGATGATAGATAGAATTTTCCCTCTGCCAGGAACCTCATACAGCAGTTGGGGGGCAAGTGGGGAGATGGGCAGGACCTGAAGCAATCTCTCTCTCTCTCTCTCTCTCTCTCTCTCTCTCTCTCACACACACACACACACACACACACTGTTCAGCTGAAGAAATGCAATGTAAAATTAGGAAAACTGCAAATTTAAAAGGATAGTATTTAAAAGGATAGTCCATGTTTCCCATTTATGCATTGTTTTGGAAAATGTGAGTTGAGTTGTGTCTCATTCAAATGCTAACAAAATCATGGATTTCTTCACTATCCATATCTGTACTCAGTCACATTTGAGAGCAAAAATAGATTCCTGCCTGAGTGCTGAGAAAGAAACAGAATTAGAATGTCAATCATTTTGGTACTCCCAAAGATATCATAATTCCCCCATAATAGTCTCCCCTTCTCCCCAAGTTTCTGATTTTGTGATGGAGCCATTCATCCTTTTTGCACACACAGGTGCCTCTGGCACAGAGGCAAAAACCAACACATTTTACATAGATTACACACAATGACGCTTTTTCCGTCTATTTTGGAAATGAAACTGGCATTCACTTTGAGTAACCATGGTTTTGGGGACTGCAGGCACATTATTTGGAAGGGCTGAAGCTTCACTTCGCTGCTGTTTTTGGCATCTTACAACCAAACTAAACATCCAGAATGATCTGCGTGGCACAGGCCCCCAGGGACTTTATGAAGATAGGGGCAGGAATCACATGATGGCATGCTCTTCCATGCAGTGGTTTTTTGTTTTGACTCATTGCATAAGGAAACCTAGCATATCTGGGAGATCAGCCTATTCCCCATGAACACCTAGGTTTCCACAGTCAGGGAGTTTTCAGAGTGCAGTCCTCCACCTAAATTCAGGAGTGATACAATCCCAGGAAGCTGTGGAGTCTGGTTCATCAGTGTGAATGGGGCACTGTTGCACCAACCTCATCATGCCCTCACCAGCCCCACTGGTTTGCCTTTTTGCTTACAACCAGTCCAAAGGATGGCCCTGGCTATCAACTTACTCTTCCTTTATCTCAGTGTTGTCCTTTATATAACTCAATAGGAAAGATGACGGGGGGGACGGACTAGAATTTGTTGGCTCTGTCGTCTCTGTAGCCATCTGCTGCTGGTCTCCTTGCCTTCTGCCCTACCAGTCCCAATAGACACAAGAAACCACTGCCAGGAAGGCTGTAACTATAAACACATTATTCTGAATGTGTAGATGCAGAGGCATGACTTGCACCCCATTTTGGAGGGGCCCAGCATTGCACATGTGCACGTGATATCATGACGTCATGCACACGCTATGCTCATAGCTGTCAACTTACAGATTTGAAAATAAGGGACCAGCAGCCTTGAAAATAAGGGACCAGCAGCCAAAATAAGGGACCTGCAGCCTCACCTGTTCCAGGCACTCCAGTCTTCCTGTCCTCCTGCAGTCTGGTCAAACTCATGCTGGTAGCTTCGAGAACACTGTCCAACCAACTTTGTAACCAGAGGTTGAACTGAATAGAATCTGAATCACATGCACCACAAGGCCTATGCAGCCTCAACTTAAGATGGCTCCCTGGCCTGGCTTTGCACTGCAAAGTTTGCAGCAGCACGTGCACCAAAATGGCGTCCAGCATTCAAAAACCCCCTCAGCTTGCATTAACTAGCTGCACACAAGGCATGCAAGCTCTACCCCCAGTCGTTCTTAGACTTCTTAATGGGTGAGCAACACAGCCAAGCAACACAGTTGGAGCCTCCCTCCTCCCTGGCCGGCAGGGAGGGAGGGAGAGGAGCTGCTTCCTTTGAAATTTAAGGGACATCATTTAAGGGACATCCATCAATAAGGGACAGCAGCGGGACATGGCGCTGGAATAAGGGACTGTCCCTTCAAATAAGGGACGCTTGACAGCTATGGCTATGCTGCGCTCTGCACTCTGACTCCTCATGATGCATGCGCAGTACGACATAGCCCACCACTGCCACCCGCTGCCTGCAAATGCAGGCCAACTGCCACTGCTGCCTGTTGCCCACCATCTTTCCTCTGCTGCCGCAGTGGTGACTGGGGCAAGGCCTCAGCCTCCATTGAGGCATCAAGGCCTCTATTGAGGCTTGCTGCAGCTGCAGATGTACTTCTGGAAGCGTGGCCTGGCTTCTGGAAGTACGTCTGCAGCAGCAACGGGCCTCAATGGAGGCTTTGTTGTGCTGGTGTACTTGGCTTAGTTGCAGTGGTAGAGAGCCAGTGGAGGTAAGACAACAGGCGAGCGGTGGCGGTTCAATGTGGTTTGGGCCACGTTTATGGGCAGGAGGGTGGTGGTAGGGCACATCACACAGTGCACCCATCATCAGGAGGAGGCCTCCTCTGCCCCCACAACATTGAGGCTCAGCCCCCTTCCTGCAAATATTGAGGGGGCCGAGGGGGCCTTGGCCCTATTGAGATTGTGCCTTGGACAGGGAGGGCTTTTAGGCCATCTATGATCCCAGGACTTGAGTGTCTGTCTCCACTCTTGCAATAAAGGAGTAGAACAGGGAAATTCCATTTATCCTCTGGCATAAGCAAGCACATAGCATTCTGGTGCTGGGTCTCCACATACTCTGGCAGGAGACCCCACCCTATGTACAGCTGTGTGGTAGAAATCCAACAGGCATAGCTAATTTTAATTGGTAGGATGCCATAATAGGAAAATCTCCACCCCTGGAATATCTGTTTCCCACAGAGCTGTTTTAAGGAGCCCTTGCCAGAGTTTTCCTACACTGGGCCACCACAGCTCATCTTACCCACGTTTGGCTGATCACAACCTGTCACTCTTACATTGGGAGCTCAGCTCTGGAGGTTGATATGCCTGCAGAGAGGTACAATTTCTAGCTTCCAGTTCCACTCTGCCTTAATGGAGGCAGCCCCCACGACAGTGGGGGAACGTAGGCAAAGTGAAAATAAGGATGATCGGGGGTAAATTATCCTTGCAAATTTCCCCCCATGGACTGGGGGAGTGGGCTTCACTCACAGTTCATCTGGGTACCTGACTCTTGCTCTGGCATGAAATGTGGGGGGGGGGGCAGGGAAGCGCTGAGTCCAAAAGCACTTCACCTGCCGAAAACCCTCCAATGCCGCCATTAAGAAGCAGAGGTTGCCCTGTTAATTAGAGCTTAATTGGACTAAAGTACAGACACATGCTAGAAGAGATGAGATCACAAACTGCAGAACAAACCAACTGCAAGGACTTTGAGGTTTGAATTTGAGATAAGACTTCATTTGGTGCAAAAGATGGGGGGGAGGGGAGCCTACGGTTTCTTTATTTAAAGTTTTATTCTCTAAATTTATGATTCAGCAACCCTCCTCTGAATGTTAGTTCAAATTATATTTGTACAAGTAGGATGGAATATAACATTGAATGGAACTTTGTGGGTAAAAAAAAACACAGGAAAAAGGAAGGGAAGCTCTAATCTGCAAAAGGTTTACGATGGAAACTTAGAGCTGACTCTTCCCTGTCCTTTATTATCTATGAACTGAACTGAACTGAACTGAACTGAACTAAGAGGACTTGGAATTTAATTTAATTGGAAGGATAATCAGCTGGAAGGAAGGATGAAAGGAGTCTGTGAGCTGCCAAGGTTCTTTACTGAGTCATGTGCAGTTTGACAGATCATTCTTCTTACCAGGCTGAGGGGAGTAAATGGTGACAACTGTTTATTTACTGTGACAGAGTGACTTTTGCAGCTGTTGTTAAAGTTCTTGGTGCAAAACAATGAAGCATGGGACAGAGCAATGGAGAAATTTCTGGAACAACAATGGGATATCCGCTCCACCCAAGGCATGACTGATAAGAGCAACAATTGGGGGAAAGAAAGACATAACATTTTACAAGGACAGGAAGAAACACCTCGGACAGAATAATTGCCACACACAGGAAGAACAAGGATATACAGTGGTACTTCGGGTTACAAACACTTCAGGTTACAAACTCCACTAACCCGGAAGTAGTACCTCGGGTTGCAAACTTTGCTCCAGGATGAGAACAGAAATTGCATGCCAGCGGCACGGCAGCACCGGGAGGCCCCATTAGTGAAAGTGCGCCTCAGGGTAAGAATGGTTTTGGGTTAAGAACAGACCTCCGGAACGAATTAAGTTCGCAACCCGAGGTACCACTCTGGTTTGAGTTCCTCACTTGAAGCTCTTTGAATCATTTAATGTGTCAACACGAATAGAAGTTATTAACATTGCAGTTGTTGTATAAGGGATTATTTCTGTGACCAGAATTTAATGGAAACTAATAAGATTTTGGAATGCAGAAATAAAAAAAAATGCTCAAATCATCAAATTTAGCATGCAGGGGGCCACTTTAACTAAATTATATAATTTGGTACTTGAAGGATTGGTATTAATAATTGTATTATAAATTGGTATTGTTATAATGAGGTTATTACTGGACTGTAATTGAAAACTAATGAAAAACTATTTTTTAAAAAAGAGAGGTACAATTGTTGGCTCTGCTGACAGCCTGTTAACCAGATGGTGTTGAGGCCTCCATCTCACTGTTGAAGATGGGTCTATTTATTATTAACACAAGTGCTTCATAAATGCCGCCCCAGCCATCGATCTTCCACCAACAGAATTAATATCACTGTCTTTTCTATTACTGTCAAGATCTCGGAGAAAGATGAAGCAAGAGGGTTTGGGAGGTTGTTCATTCATTGCAAGCTTACTTCGCTAATACTACTACTTACCAGCTCCCTAAATCCATCAGTTTAAAGCTGCTAGCCAGTCTGTAAACACAGTGGAGAAAACCTTCAGCCAGCCTACCAGGGAGAGGAGAAACCAGACAGCTTGTGCTTCTCCAATGTCCAGAAAAAGTTCTAATTGACAGAGAGGGGGTATACTGTGGACCATCAAGATCTCAAGACTTTCTCAGCAAGTTTAATAGGATACATCCTTCCATGAGGTTCTAGAGTGACTGATGACTGATCAAAAGTAGCCAAAGTGATGTGGTTATATGGAGGCAACAATGCTTGCTCAGTATCAGCCAGCAATGTCTGGCAGAGGCTGTCTTTTAAAAATGGATGAGGACCAGCTGTTCATGAGTCAACAGTAGAAAGCACTTAGATTTAGGGAAACACATACATACAGCAGAAGCCAGATACCCCTCCAGAACTCAACCCATTCTGAGCCTTGGAATAAGATACATTGAAATGTGCTGTGTTTGAGGAGGGTGTTGTGTTTGGAGAGAAGGAACAGTGGGTGCTTAGTTGATGGAACACGAAAGTAAATAGAAGTTACTAAACAAGTACCCGTGAGTAGAACGGAAAATTGGATTAAGAAACATTTTAATTTGGCACTGAAGCGGGAAGGTTCTAAACAGGAAGTCCGCCTCCCGTTTTTGTAAATAGATTGAAGCAAAAACTTTGCAAGCTAAAGTCTGGAAAGTCGTATATAAAGGTCTAAATTTCCTTCAGTTATTACCACCAAAACCCCTCTTGGAAGCAGGAGAAAAGGGGGGGGGATTTTTGACTGTTCAAGCCTGCAGGAGAGAGAGTAAAGAAAGATAAATTTCCACCGTCTCAAACCTGGGAACGGGGTGTCAGAGACAGAAATTTATGGGGAAGTTCATTGACTGTGAATGGAACGTCTTTTGACAGATAGTTAAAAAAGAGAAACAAATTGATTCCAATGTTGCCTTTTGCATTCAAAAGAAACAAAATATTTGAAAAATGAAAGTAATTTTCTTTTGTTGGTCCTGCTTTCAAAAGATGGATACAAATAGAAATTGTCTCCTCTAGAGGGAGCTTGTTAAATTGTTGCTGGAGTCAATCTGGGGACTTCACAGCTGTGAAGATTAGGATCGTGAGACCAGACTCTGACCTTGAATAAAAATGTGTTTAGAAGAAGTTTTGGTGCTTGCTTTTTGCAAGACAAGCGCTTTGCTGGAGCAGATGCACGAGAAGATGGATTTGATGACTGTTGCAGTTAAAAACTTTGGACAAACAGCGAATACCCATATAGAAACCATTCAGGAACCAACCCAGGAACCTGTTTTGACAGGGCAAGTGCAAGTGCAGAAGATAATGGAGGAGGTTGCTGTTGAATCTCAAGTAACACAAATGGAGAGACTCGAGGCCTTGCAGGAGCATAAGCCACTGTTCTTGAAGTTTGAATCTGGAGTGGACCAGGGGGGGGTCTGGAGTTGTGAGGGCTCTTAATTTTGGAAGGACTTTGAAACATGCTTTTAAATACTTTCTGGATTACAGTGTTGACTGTGGGGAATGGGACTGTGGGGAATGGGCTGATCTGCTGAGGGAAGATGGAGATATTTTTGGATTGGAGTCCTCCCGAGACCTACCCCCCAATGAGAAAGGAAAGAAATTAAGAAAAAGATCAACAAAAGACAAAGTAAAGTGCAGGTATAAACAAGAAGATCTGCAGAAGGGACATGGAAAAGACTTAAGAGCCTCGGACATAAGATCACCAGGTTGATGGAGATGGAATGGACAAGAAGGACTGACAAAACCCGAGACCAGGAAGAAGAGACGTTGGATGAAGATTGGAAGAAAGTTTTTAAAAATTTATTTTGAGAATTAGTGTAAAATTAACGAGTATTAGGAAAAATGTTGGAATGAAACTATTTGGCTTTAGTAGAAATGATATAAGGAGTCATGTACAAATAAGTATTAAGTTTTAAGGTTTTTTATGGTAAGATAAGGTTAAATAAATTAAGGTAAATTGAATGACAGAATATAGTGAAAGATGGAAAGGACTTGCTGAGTTAATTAATAGGTTAGATCATTAAGATAAATTATATAACAAAAATTGACAAAGATGGAAAGAATTTGCTGAAACAATTAATTAAATTAGAATACAAAAAGGGAGGTGTGAGGAGGTCGATGAAACAAGTAAATGAAAGATAAAGATATGGAACATTGGATGTGTGTTTTAATGTTATTGGTTCCCCCCCCCTATATTGTTGTATTGTTTTTTATGCTTTTCCTTTTATGTATTGTAATGTATGTCTTGTCAATTTTGTTGTTGTTTTCTTTTCTTCTTTTTTCTGTAATTCTTAAACTTCTAATAAATATCATTAAAAAAAAAGTAAATAGAAGTTAGAAGCAAGACTGGCCTAAAACATTATGCATCCTGAGATGAAGGACAAGATGGTATCCCCAATCCATGTAAGGAAGGTGACTGGACAAGTTGCTGAATCTTTCATCAATGTAGGTGACAGGACAGTATTCTGCCCTCTAGGGAATGATTACACCACCTTGTCTCCCAACAGCTCATTGCTGGTCCTCAGCATCTGCTGTCTGTGGCAACTACCTCGATCAGCCCAATGGTAGAGCTGGAAGGAAGCATGGCATGATAGTTGTGTTGGTGACAAGACTTTGGCTGACAGCTGAAAAAAGGGAAGAGGGAGAAGAGTGTAGGATGTTAGTGAGGTAGGAATGGGTTCAGAAGATGGCTGAAATTTAGAGAAAAGTTTAGTTTACAGAAAGAGAACCAGGTGACATCATTGGAATTTATAAAATTATGTGTGCCATGGAGAAAGTGGAGAAATAAAAGCTTTTCTCCTCTCATAACACTACAACTCATGGACATCCAATGAAACTGAATGTTGGAAGATTCAAGACAGAGAAAAAACTTCTTCACACAGCTCATAGGTAAACTGTAGAAGTCGCCCCCACATGAGGCAGTGATGGCCACCAAACTGGGTGGCTTTAAAAGAGGATTGGAGAAATCCATGGAGGACAATGGCTACAGGTCATAATGGCTGTGCTCTACCTCCAGTGTCAGAGGCATTGTGTCTCTGAATACCAGTTGATGGGAAATACAGATGTGCAAAGTGCTATTGAATTCACGCCCAGTTTGCAAGTTTTCCACAGGCATCTGGTCAGCCACTTGTAAGCA
Source organism: Podarcis bocagei (assembly GCF_964188305.1). Classification (NCBI taxonomy): domain Eukaryota; kingdom Metazoa; phylum Chordata; class Lepidosauria; order Squamata; family Lacertidae; genus Podarcis; species Podarcis bocagei. The sequence continues at coordinate 10,330,972 of NC_138140.1, forward strand.
AAGCTGATTTGCTGTCAGGGGAATCAACAACAGTGGCACATCGCCAGTGGAATTCTCCAAGAAATGTAGTTAAAATCTCTTCCAATAATTAGACAAACAGTGCAACATCAGCATAACCATCATTTTAGCAATTAGCCTAATGATTGTCTCTAGCACAGTGCTGTCTTTGGTCTGTCTTCAGATTCTGCGGTCATGGGCCAGAACACACACTGGTCACCACAACCAGACTCAATGGCAAATGAGGGCAAGCAAACTTCATTGAGATGTGCAGTAGCAAACAGGGTGATGAAAAAGGCATCAAGCAGCACTGAAATAACACGAATATGTTTCTTCAAAAGTGATGAAAGGGGGGTATGTTTTCCAATGCTGGTGAAAATGAACTGGGTAAGTAGTGTTCAAGTCAGTGCTACATGAATCAGTTGGGAGCTGAGCATTCATGGCTGGAATATAGGAACATATGGAACTGCCATATATTGAGGCAGACTCAATGGTCCATGTAGTTGTGTTGTCCGTACCAAATGGAAGTTGCTCTCCTGGGTTTGAGGCAACAAATCTCTCCCAGCCCTACATGGAGATACTGAGGATTGAACCCAAGACTTTCTGCATGCAAAACAGATGCTCTACCACTGAGCTACGGCCCTTTCCCAAGGCTGCATAGGCCAGATGAGGCCAAAAAAACCAATGGTTCACTAGGGTGAGCTACACAAAAGCTTAGAGAAAAAAGATAATTTCTCCATTTTTGCACAGTCATTAAAAATTATTTTCAAATCCTGTGTTAGGCAAAGGAGAAGCTAAGCTGCTTTGCTCTGCCAAGGACCCATTACAGAACTGACACACTGAAAAGCTCAAATGCAAGATGAGTCAGCAACTCTTTCATGTATTTCTAAAATAGCCAACAGCAAATGGGGTGAGCAACCTAAATAATCATCTGAAAGAGCAGCACAATGCATCTTCTTGCACATGGGTAGGCAAACTAAGGCCCGGGGGCCGGATGCGGCCCAATCACCTTCTCATTCCAGCCCGTGGACGGTCCAGGAATCAGTGTGTTTTTACATGAGTAGAATGTGTCCTTTTATTTAAAATGCATCTCTGAGTTATTTGTGGGGCCTGCCTGGTGTTTTTACATGAGTAGAATGTGTGCTTTTATTTAAAATGCATCTCTGGGTTCTTTGTGGGGCATAGGAATTCATTCATTTCCCCCCAAAAAATATGGTCCGGCCCCCCACAAGGTCTGAGGGACAGTGGACTGGCTCCCTGCTGGAAAAGTTTGCTGACCCCTGTTCTTGCAGATAAGCAGGGCTATAACTCCAAAAACCTTTTTAACAAAGGGGGGGGGGGAGTCAAAGTTACTCCATCAGGCACTCCTGCCTCCAATGAAAACTGATAAATGAATAGAAAGGGAATCTACACAAGTGATGCTGACACACAAACCTCACACATACAGTTTAAAAAGTAAGTTTACCACCCACCCTCTCCCCACCCTCTTCTCCCCCAACCTTATACTGTGTACAACATTAATGTCTCACATTGAATGTAACTAATCTGTAGAAAAGACTCTACAACCTGAAAATAGAAACAATGCATGTATTTTGTAATCCAATAAAATCTTTAATAAAACTACTAAAACAACCACAACAACTGTTAAAGAATTGGTGGTTATGGCAGATTCTTCCCCTATCCCTCACCATCCCTTTTCCCTCGTGCATCATGTTTTTACATTATAAGCCTGCAGACAGGGACTACCTTTTTATTTTAAAAAATTGATTGCATGGTACGAGAGCCAGTCTGAGAGCCTTTTTGACTGAGGAGCTACTTACAAATGCTCTAAATAAATCCATGCACAGTTCCGACTGAAATCAGACAGGCCCCTCTTGTTTTGTCACTTGCTGAAAACATTTCTGTTCCATCAAGTGTTTTTAAAGAATTGGTTCAGAACTGGTTTTATAATGCCACGATATTTTAATGGTTTTATTGTAGACCACAATGACATTATTTAAGAGCTGGAAGTTTGGAAATATGCTTTTATAAATAAAAGCCTAATTGCAGCAAGAGGCTGTTCAGATCCAATGGGTTTCTTCCCTGAAAAGAGGTCATCTGCTTATTTTTCTTGTAGAAGCCAAATGGGAGACACCCCAGACACAGGGAAAAATGGTTCCTTCATTTCACTGTTTCCTGCACTAGTGACTTAACAGCATGAGGGCTCCTGGGATCACAGAACTGAGCTCTTATCTCCCCTGGAGGGAGATTGTCTTAATTAATTAAGAGCTCTGCATTTGCTTAATTCATCTACTTCAGCCATTTATCTCTCCACTTGCTCTGCTAATTCTACTCGGATCGGCCAAGAAGGATCTAAAGGAGGATCCAAAAATTAATAGGTCTGTGCAAACACACACACACACACACACACACACACACACACACACACAAATCTGCCCTGTGGCCCCATAGGGGGCCAAGCAGTCTTGAGCCAATGAAGGGACCACTCACCCTGGATCTGCCCCTGGATCAATTCAGTGGTAGGGGGCTGATGCTTAAATTGGTTTTTTTTAAACCCATATTCAACATAAGATCACAAGGGGGGGTGAACTGGTGTCTCTGCATCTTCTTCCCCCATCCTGGCCATGATCCGGAGGGTTTGATCCCATGGGGTACTGCTCCTTCACAACTGCTTTTCCTGCATGGAAACTCTTCACAAAGGAGCAGCAACCTGACCCAAAGGACTGAACACTCTCTATCCTGTGTTGTGGTGTGTGCATTGTGTTGGTGCCATGTGCCAGGTGGGAGAATGAAGAAGCCAGGTGCGACACCACCCTCAAAGGCATCCACCACCAACCCTTACCATCTTCCAGGAAAGATGCAACCATCAATATGGTCTCACCTCTCTTTTTGGATATTCACCTTCTTCCTGCCCAAACACCTGCATCTCCTTTCTCCCTGACCCCAGCCCCTGACAATCCAGCTTCACTTTGAGCCACCTGACCCAACTTGTGGCGATCTGGGGTTGCCTCAGCCAAACTCAAGTAACACCCAGACCCCCCTCTGAATCAGTTCAATTCATTCAGGCCTCCACCAAATCTGGTGCACAGCCCTAAAAATTGTTGTCTCCTTAAACCTAGAGCTGGCACAGACGTTACTGCAGGGCCTAACCCTCCTGATAGTCACTGTTCACACATGTGGTCTATTTGCATATCTACTACAGTCATACCTCATGTTATGTTTGCTTCAGGTTGAGTGTTTTTAGGTTGTGTCCTGCGGCAACCTGGAAGTACCGGAAAGGGTTACTTCTGGGTTTCGTGGCTCGTGCATGCGCAGATACGCAAAATGATGTTATGTGCATGCGCAGAAGCGGCAAATCGTGACCCACAGACGTGCAGACTTGGATTGCATTCTGCTCATGTTGCAAACAGGCCTCCGGAACCAGAGGTACCACTGTACAGTGGAAGAGAAAGCTCGTCCAAGAGGAGTGGGATGAACATGTGGCCCTCCAGATGTTGTAGAACCCCCCCAAACTCCCACCAGTCCTTCCAGCATAGCCAATACTCATCTGGAGAGCCACTGGTTCCCCATTCCCAGGCACAGAAGAGCATATATACCTGGGCTAGCTTTAGAAGCTGCCATCATTAGGCTCTTGTTGAGATCTATGTCCCGGTTGGGGGTTCTATGTACCTTGCAAGGGAGAAGAAGGTAACCCCCGCACACTACATAGTGAAGATGCAAGCAGTGAAGGGGGAAAGCATCAGATGTTTTGTGTTCAACAAGAGAAGACTTCAAGAGTGCTATTGTGCCCATGGGTGCAGCATTGGTGACCCCTTCACTAAATATATCTATGAGACAGAAAAGCAGGTGCTGATATCCTCAGGTTGTTGACTTCTCCTCACCTGCCACTCCTTTGGCTTCTAGCAGTTTTGAGGACCAGCAGCTTGCTTTCCAGATGAAGAGAGTGCTGATGTTATCAGGATGCCAAATGCTGACCACAACACACAATTCTGCCTAGAGTACAGCTTCAGATGAAGATGCCACTTCCACTGTCACATAAGGAGGCTTGAGGTATATATGAGTCACAAACAATCACAGTTAATGCATTAGGAATGGCATCCCAGGGAACTGATGTTGTTATTTTTAGCTGGCAGCAGACACATCAGCCTCCACTGAGTCAAAGACTGTGTGCACACTAAATTTTTGAAGCGCATACAAAGCACATTCTTAACCTCACAGAGTTATGGGCACTTTCCTTCATAAGTTTATTGTTCTAGCCGAAGGCTATGACAAACCAGTAGCAACAGCATTGATAAAACAATGCAGAATGTACATCCATAATATAAGCCAACATCCATGATGTAAGAGAGAGAAGTTATCAGAGACACCAACAAATTCAAATCTGAATCACCACAACCATTACAGTGATTTTATCTAACTCCTTTCTCTTGATTTTTTTTTTTTTTGGCAGCCTGTGCATAGGTGGCTATTCTATGAGTTAGGAAGCTATTACTGTCACTCAAAAGAACCCAAACTATTTCTGCTGGGGTGTGCCTGATTGCTTGTGCAAGCAAATGTTTTAGAAAGGAATCTCTTGGGTCTCTAGATAGGGGGCAGGCTAACAGAAAATGAAGGATGTCTTCCACCTGAAGTTGGCCACAAATACAAAGTCTGCATGCGTACGGAACCTTGTTGTAGTGGCCATCCAAGATTGCAGTGTACATCACTTGGAAACAGAACTCAATAAAGGCATTTCTTAAGGAAACTGGTGAGAGTTTGATCAGATGCTCTGAGATGCTCTGTTCTCAAGAATGGATACCAAGCTTGTTGAGGCTTGCTGGGGATTGTAACTGTGATGGGTAAACTGCAGTCCCAGAATCCCTGAGAGAAATAAGGTGCTTCCAATGTGTTTTAAAGTACATGGCACAAGCCACAGTGCAGGACCCAGTGATTCTCCTTCCATAGGCTCTTTCTCTCAGCAAAACAGGAGAGGCAATTACATGAGCATAGCTGTGGGGGAGGCATGGAGGGGCAGCTGCCCCCATCAAATAAATCAATACAAAATACTTAACTAACTGCCTGAGGTTCTGCCCCACCCCAACATAAAGGCTGCCGCCCCCTAACACAAATGCTGGTGACACCCATGGGCATTTAATATTCTGTTTACATGGTGATTTGGCAGAGTAGACTGTCTGCCCATCTGGTCTGAGGGCTTCATGCCTGTCTTCTGTACAACATTCTGATTAAATTACACAATGAAGAGTGGATCTGACATTGGCAGCTGGCACAATGCCACTACTGTTTTCTGTGGGAGCATCTACCCACAAGAAGACAACTACAGAAAATTCCAATACCTCTGTGAGCAGCTGACATGACCCACAGTGCTGGATCTAGTCTGCTTTTACTCATTCTTATACCTGGGGGCTTTTCAAAGTGTGAAAGAATAAGGAAAGCCTCCCGCTACCGTTAAGTTTTTGCACAAGTTGCTCCTCTTCTCAGCATCCCTGAGAAGATGAAACAAAGCAAGTCACAGGTCAGTGACTCATGGAGAGATACAACAAGCAACTTCTCAATGGGTGAGTGATTTGGTGATTTTGTCAGGAGGCAGCTGGATCTGCAGCCAGCTCCCCATGTGGTGGCCCATTGAACTGCAGACTTCTCAATACCTTCAGGCTCTGGACTGATCCAACCCACCAAGGTTGACTATTGGATCCTTCTCAACAGGAAGACTATAAGAGGACTTCTGGTTCCTGCTGAGCCTTGCTTGAACAATCAGGTGTTCCTGAGCTGCACCATATTCCTGCAGCCATGGTTCCAGCCTGAAGTTCAGTTCACTGGATTTCTACATGTTTTTGTTTTTTAAAGCCCTCACAAAAATGCATCAGCATTTGATCTTACTTCGCATTTCACCTTATGTACCCAGTTTTTCAAACAACGAAATGAATCTCCATCTGTTATTTTTCTTTAACACATGCACTATTGTGCCCACTTTTTGCTAAAATATGTGTTCTTGTCCACATTCTTGGCTGAAGAGCTGCTTACCAAGATTCAGAGAAATGCAAATTTCAAAAGACAGTTGGCAAATTAGATACATTTGCATTAAAATGTGAACTGAACAAAATTTCTTCCCCATCCCTTAATTTATTCAAAAACGTTTCATGTTCGTCTTATAGGCAGGAGTTCATATCTCTTACTTTCCCCAGCATCCTGCCCTTATGAGGTATGCCTGATCATGCAAAAGCAGTGGAGGGACATAAGAATGTAAAAAGAGCTTGCCTGGATTAGGCCAGTGGCCCATTTAGTCCAGCATCCTGTTCTCACAGTAGCCAACAAGACATCCATAGGAAGCCCACAAGCAAGAACTGAGAAACAGTCTCTTCACTTGCGATTCCTGACACCAGCATAGCAACCCTCACTGGCGCCTGGGATGGAGAGATAGGACATAAGCCTATTCAAGCAGGGCACATGCAAGGGACAGCGGCTCCAGCACCCTGAAGCCACCATGCCACCCTCCAGCCAAGTGCGGCTGGCACACCATGTCACCCTCCAGACCCCGTGATGCCCTATGCCCCCACCAGCCCCTGACTTCCTACGCTACTGCTGCTGGCAACTGGCATTCAGAGGCCCATCCAAGTCAATGACCATCACTGCCTTGTGTAGGAGTGAGTTCCACAGTTTAACTCTGTACTGTATTAATAAGTACTTCCTTTCATCTTTCCTGAATCTTCCAACATCCAGCCTCAAGTTCCATTACTATGGGAGAAGGAAAAAAACGTTTCCCTATTTCTTTCTCTGTGCTGGATATGGGGAGCCTTTGGCCCTCCAGATGTTGGTCCCATCAGCCTAGAGCAAACATGGCCAATGACCAGAGATACAGTGATACCTCTGGTTAAGTACTTAATTCGTTCTGGAGGTCCGTTCTTAACCTGAAACTGTTCTTAACCTGAAGCACCACTTTAGCTAATGGGGCCTCCTGCTGCTGCCGCTCTGCCGCAGCATGATTTCTGTTCTCATCCTGAAGCAAAGTTCTCAACCCAAGGTACTATTTCTGGGTTAGCGGAGTGTGTAACCTGAAGTATGTGTAACCTGAAGTGTATGTAACCCAAAGTACCACTGTAGTGGGAGTTGTAGTTCACCAGTCTGGAGGGCCAAAGTTTGCTTTGCACCATGCATAGTTTCATACACCTTTAGCATACACCTCCTTACTTACCTTTTTTCTAGGTAAAAGTAAAAAGAGAGAGATTGTAGTGGGAACAGTGGAAATGGGGGCCAAATAGAAGTGAGGCAGCAGGAGGCTGCAATCAGAACTAAAGAGGGCCATAAGCTATTCAGCAGCACACAGCAAACCCATCTCCTTCTGAAAGCAAGGCTGCACCACCATGGAATAATGACTTTTTAAGCAAACCTATTTCCCCAAACCAGCTGGGACTTCTGGCACTGAAAAAAATATACTTCATGTTCCCAGGAGTCTTCATTTCTTTCCTTCAGAAACAGACATAACCACTTTTGGCACAGAAAAATAAAATTAAGACACTTGAACGAACCCCATTCAATGCCAGTTACTGACTGTTCGATGAAGCAAGCAGTGTTCCAAACATTACAGCCTGTTCCAGAGTGAAGGGTTCTGCTTAAGGATGAGCAACTGTCCATTTGCATACATAGCTGAATGGCTTTTCGGTCATCCAGCCAAAAGCTTCTTTCCTTCTTCACAATAATGAATTTGCACTCAGCTGCTCTTTGCAAGCAACCGTCAAAAGGCCAAGCAGAGAGAGTACCTTACTAAACAAAACCCCTCCTGTGATATTACTTTCACAGATGGCATTTAATACCTAGCAGTGGGGAGTTACCCAATCAGCAAGGAAGCCAAGACCCAAGTTTGGGGCAAACACTCTTTGGTAAGAGAAATCCAGCAGATATTTATTTTAACATCAACAAAACATGCAGCAAAGAAAAACATGGAAATATAGCGAGGCCTGGGCCAGCACTCGTCTCCTGGCATTGAAGGAACCAATACTGGCAGAGATTAGCACCAGATTGGGCCACACTGAGGGTGCTGGAGTGGGGGTACCTGCCAGTAAGTGCCCCATCGGCTGCCTGGGCTACTCCCTGCACAGGTGGATAGGCTGTGCAGTGCATGGCTGCTGCATCCCAAACCCTCCAAGTGTCCCTATTTTCCAGAGATGTCCCTGATTTAGAGAAGCCATTCTGGTTTCTGATTTGATCCCAGAATTTTTCACTTTTCCTTAGGATGTCTCCATTTTCATTGGAGAAATGTTGGAGGGTATGGAGTTATCTGACCCCTGAAGGTAATCCGGTATAGCAAAGTTTTTTTTAAAAAATGTTTAATGTTTTCTTATATGTTGAAAGCTGCCCAGAGCAACTGGAGCAACACAGTAAGATGTGTAATAATAATACCTTTATTGTCAATGTACAACCTGTGTGCAATGACAGTAACTGAGCCTCTCCTCCCAGCAAACACTCAGTCTCATTGCACTCTGTGTGCCTGTCGCACAACACACCAACCCCGAAAGTCAGTTGCACTGTATTATTTTCCGTTCAGCAGCCTAACAGCTCACAGATAGAAACTGTTTTTTAGCCTGTTGGTATGACTGACTCCTGCCCACCTAGCAGTTCAAAAGCACGTCAAAGTGCAAGTAGATAAATAGGTACCACTCCGGCAGGAAGGTAAACGGCGTTTCTGTGCGCTGCTCTGGTTCGCCAGAAGCGGATTAATCATGCTGGCCACATGACCTGGAAGCTGTATGCCAGCTCCCTCAACCAATAAAGCGAGATGAGCGCTACAACCCCAGAGTCGGCCACGACTGGACCTAATGGTCAGGGGTCCCTTTACCTTTACCTTTACTTACGACTGATTATACTTCTATATCTCCTGCCTGACGGTAGAAGATTAAAGAGGTGCTGGGCAGGGTGTGAATCGCCCCTGAGAATTTTTCTCACTCTCCTAAGGCATCGATCCCTTGCGATGTCATCTAGCAGGCTCAGGGGACAGCCCATGATATCATGTGTTGTGGTCACCACCCTCTGTAAAGACTTTCTGTCCATGGCTGTCAAGCCAACATACCACACTGTGATACAGTATGAGAGGACACTTTCTATTGTGGACCGGTAGCAGGAGGTCATCAATTGTTGTTTAACATTGTTCTTTCACAAGACCATGAGAAAATGGAGTTTCTGTTGGGCCTTCCTAACCACTTGAGTTATATTGTTTTTCCAAGTAAGGTAACCTCCCAGGAATTTAAAGGAAGAGACTCTCTCCACGCAACCCCCCGAAATACAACGGGGCTGGTGTGGTGTATAAATTGTAAAATTTCCATTATGGAATGGGACACCCCAGTTTTCATCGGAGAAATATTGTAGGGTATGGCATCCATCTTGGGCCGCCTTCACCAGATCCCAGCCTTGCAAGGCTGCGGGGAGGAGGGTCGTGGGGCCGTGACAGTCATGCACCCTTTGACCCCAGCCTAGTGTGAGGCTGGGATCAAGGGGTGCATGGCTGCTGTGTCCCCACACTGCCCCCTCCCCGAGCAGCCTTGCAAGGCTTAAATCTGGGGAAGGCAGCACAAAAAGGGTGACACAGCCATGCCGCTTGGGGCTGGTGTCACTCCAGCGGTAGCAGGGACTGGGTGGACATGATGGGCTCTATTTGTCCTCCACCCCTTGCCCATTCCCCACCACACACACACACCGCCGCAGGTGGCATGGAGACACGCTCCACCACAGCATCCAAGTGCTCAGTAAAGCAGCAGAGCAGACCATAAAGACATGAGATAAGGATCAAAGGCACATCTATTGCTGCATCCTGCACTCACAGTGACCAGCCAGATGCCTCTGGGTGAACTGCAAACAGGACTCCACTTGTATTTTAATCAATTGTTTTTATACCTGGTGTTAGCCGCCCTGAGCCTGGTCTTGGCTGGGGAGGGCGGGGTATAAATAAGATTTATTATTATTATTATTATTATTATTATTATTATTATTATTATTATTATTCCCAGCAACCGGCACTCGGAGGCAGACTGCCTCTGACAGTGGAGTTAGAACATAAGAAGAGCCTGCTAGATCAGGCCAAAGATCCCTGTAGTTCAACATCCTGATCTCACAGGTGCCTCTAGGTAGCACGTGAGCAACTCTGTGTGCAAGAGTAGCTCTCCCCAGGAATTGTGATTTTTTAAAAAAATGATATTTATTGAAAAAAGAATTTTTAAAATCACAAAGAAATGAAAAAGGCAAAATTACAGACAAAAAAAGACAAAAACAAAGATAAAAAATAAAACCATCATTTTCAAATTCTCCACTTTCTTTACCTTCTTTCCATGACCTCCTCCCCCTCCCATCTCTTGTAACTTAATTGATAACTGTCACAGCAAATCCTTCCCATAATTCATAATATTCTGTCAATACATAACCTTACTCTATTTTCATCTTATCTTATATAAAACCTTAAAACTTAAAATTTAAATCTTATTTTTACCAGCTTCTCATAACCATTACCTTTTTACCTAATTCTTTAAACATTCTTAGAAGAGCCTAGTAATTTCATTTCAGCATTTTTGCAACTTTCATAAAAACATTTCTGATGATAAAAAAAAACAAAAAGAAAATAAAAACAATCCAATCTTCTTCCAGCGTCCCCTCCCCCCCGTCCTGGGATTATCAGTCCTTTTTGTCCCATTAGTCTGGCCCATTTAACCTGGTGATCTTATATCCGAGGCCATCAAATCTCTTCCATGTCCCTTCCGCAGTTCTTCTTCATATTTTCCTTTCACTCGTGGGAACTCCAGCTTGGTAGTGTTTTTGACCCTCTTCGACTGATCAGCCCCTTTCTCATAGTCCAAACTAAACTCCATGTGGTATTTTAAAACATGTTTCAAGTAGTAAACATATTTCCAATTCCCTCCAAAATAAGTCCCAACAGCTCCAAACCTCTGACAGCCCGTTGCCAGATTCTGAGAGTCCAAACATCCCTGCATAGGGGGGTCAGTCCAACCCCCCATTTCCAACCAAACTTTGACTTTCAGAATCTGTTTTTTTCCAAGTTCATTTATCAAATCCAAAGACTCATTTTCTTGCTGGGCCAAAAGTCCCTCCATCCCTGGCGCCCATGGTTCAGCAAGATCCTCTTCTTTCAGTTGTTCTGTCATGGCACGCTCCTGTTTTGGTTCCTGAGTGGGTTCCATATGATTTCCCACTGCCTGTGATTCTTAGCAATTGGTATTTCGAGGCTCACTGCCGCCTTCCTTCCTATTTTCAGAGCACCCCAATTTGCTGTCTGTGGTGGAAGAGGCACATCATTGTTTATGCCAACAATGTTCCCACGAGTAAATTGGGGTCAGATACCGGTGGGCAAAAAAGAAAAGAAAAAAGGATAGTCTAGCAGGCCAGATTATGCCTGTGGACTTGCATTTCATCACCCCAGGACCAGAGGAAGGTCACAGCCTGTTAGGGAACATGGTCCTGGCTCTCAGGAACAAGCTTGCTATCTTCCAAAATTCAGTTATAGCCATGACATATGCCCAAGAGGAAGACATCTGTGAAAATCAACGGCTTTCCCTTTCCTTTCAAGATGAGTTGCTAAGGGGCTCCTTAATCTCTAGAGGGCGCCATCAGAGTAGGAAACCACAGAAACCAGACAGGGATTGTATAGCAAAAGCTGCCACCTTATGGGGAAAGGTGATCGTTAATAGAAGGCTGAGGTGACTGGATGTTAGCTGTCATAGAAGGATAGACATAGAAGGATAGAGGCAGGGGTTGGGGGCTTTTCACAGCCAGGAAACAGGGGTAGGAGACAACATCATATTCATGTAACAGTGGGTGGGGTGAAGGGCTACAACGTCTGGTTGACTTCTCTTTGGATTTATTGATTTAAAAGCATTTTGCTAGACTAAGGCTGCAATCCTTGCCCCACTTCACTGGGAGTAAGAACATAAGAAGAGCCAATGGCCATTTGGCACAGCATCCTGTTCTCACAGTTGCTGAGCTTTTTTCAAAACAAAAACACCAAAAATCGACTTGCCTAAGATCCAGGACAAAGTGCCACCTTTGGGAAATCCTTCCCCCCCCCCAGATGTCAATTCCACCTTTGAAACCCCAGTTATGTCCAGGAGAATTCAGACATATGGCAGCACTACCAACGAGATACCTGTCGTGAGACCAGGGAACAGCACATGATCACAAGATTCCTTTCCCGTGGTTTCCCAGCAACTGGTGAACCGGCGCAGTGTACGAAAACGCTGTTTACCTTCCCACCGGAGCTGTACCTATTTGTCTACTTGCACTTTATCTACTTGCACTTTGACGTGCTTTCGAACTGCTAGGTGGGCAGGAGCAGGGATTGAGCAATGGGAGCTCACCCCGTCGTGGGGATTCGAACCGCCGACCTTCTGATCGGCAAGCCCTAGGCTCTGTGGTTTAGACCACGGCGCCAACCCGCGTCCCATCATGGATAGTATCCCCACTGAATTCAAGCGGAATTGTTTCACTTGAGCCATTTTTGAATCAAGCTGGTTAACTGAAATGTGACTTCTTCCCAATTTTTGGCCCTATGGGTTCAAACTCACAAATTACACTGTCGATTTAAAAATCACATTACTTATATTCCCCAAGTAAAGGTCAGCATCGGGGGGAAAGGGGTGAGTGAGGATCAGCATCAGGATGGGGGGGAAGGAGTGAGGAGCCTATATATTAAAAAAACACCCTTAACAAATTACAATGGGGGGAGGGACACACCTCTTTCTAATTTGGCTTAGGCGCCAAAATGTCTAGGGCTGGCTCTGTGTACGCCAACCCTTATGTACCACCTCCTGTTAGTGGAGTGTTCCCTTCCCTTTAGAGCAGCCTTTCTCAACCTGTGGGTCCCCAGATGTTGTTGAACTACAACTCCCATCACCCCTAGCTAGCAAGGCCAGAGCTCAGGGATGATGGGAGTTGTAGTCCAACAACATATGAGGACCCACAGGTTGAGAACCGCTGCTTTAGAGCTTCTTTCTACGGCTCTATTTAAAAAAAAACAACTTGTGAAAATCTTGCTGTTCCCCCACACCTCGCAATGGCCTGCTGGCCTGCTACTTATGTGGCCCAGTACCATTCTTTGCCTCTCTGCAAAAAGGAGAATCACCCAACTGCGAGTCTAATGTGTGTGGGGAGGGGATTGTAGGAAACCTTCAGTAACTTCCATCTGAAGCTCACATCCGTTCCCTTGGCAAGAGAGCCCATTTGGCTCTGCAGCCGTCAGGAACACCCTCAGCCGAGCAGAACAAACCCAGCTAGGCTAATCAAGGACGAGTGGCATTTTTTGCAAAAAAATATAATTATACTCCATTCAGCTGCAGGGAAGTGGGCATCTGTCTCAGAGATGGCGGCTGCTGTCAGTTTCGATTTGAGCATTTTACATGGGCACAGCAATGGCTGGAGGACACTGAACTCCCTCTGACTCCCCAGCTGTGACTTGCACAACCACCACCCCTGCCAAGCCAAGCAACACCACCAGAGCTGGCCCACCCATGAGGCAAGGTGAGCCGACCACCTTGGGTGGCAGAATCTACAAAAGCAGCAGATCTGGCCTCTGCAGTTCCTGTCACTGCTGGCGGCGCACTCCTTGGATACCAGATCTGCTGCTGCTTTCTTTGGCAGCCTGTCTGCTATGGTGCCTCTACGGTGGCCTCTTGGTAAATAGGAGGTGCTGCTGGTCTTTCCCAAACTCTAGGGAGGAAATTGTGGGGGCTGCACTCTGGGATATCTTGGGCTCTCCCACCCTACTCTCCTGCAACAGCTTTTGATTCCCACTTTAATCAAGTATGGTTTCTTTTAGTCCCCCTCCGCTTGCTCCTAATGTAATAATAATATAAATATTATTTATACCCCGCCCTCCCCAGCCAAGACCGGGCTCAGGACAGCTAACACCAGGTATAAAAACAAATGATTGAAATACAGCTTAAAAAACAAGATTAAAATACAACATTAAAATGCAGCCTCATTTCAGTAGAAACTCAAATCAAAAACTTTTTGGGGAATGAAAATGTCAAGTCTTGTGGCGTTTGCCTCCTAGGTGGGTCATAAGGAAAGGGTTAAATGAGTGTGATGTGATTGGCCAGTGGGAACCCGAGGGGAGGAGTAAAAGTTAGAGTTGGAGGTGTGTGGAAGTTTAGTTGAGAGTTGGGAGTTGGAGAAGGAAGAGGGAGGTTAAGTCTGTGGGTTGGTTGAGTTGTGTGGTGAGAGAGTGAGAGGAACTGTTAGGTGGAGTCAGATAGATAGTTGGGATAATCAGTTTGAAGTTGTTAGTTGTTCATGTCTATAAAATAAACTTGATTATTTGTTAATGTTAACAACTGTCTGGACTCCGGGTGTACCCGAGAGAAATGGGTTGGTGGCAGCGAAGAAAGCAAACACAGTAGTGGCACAGGGTCAATAGACCGACAAACGTCCGGGGACCCTGTGTGATCGCCACAAGTCTTCACCAAAACTAACTATCCAGACTGGTCCTATGTGGGCCAGAAAAAAGACAGGGAAGTCAGCAAATCGGAGCACCATCACAGAAGAAGGGGGGGGGGGAATAGATCTTCACTCACCCCTTCTTCCCTGGCCAGGGGGCGTGCCATTTTGTGGTTCAACTCAGGTGCCAAAATTTATCTTGCTAACCTTGACCAATGCACTGCAGGGAGTTGGGAGCCTTCTTCAGCCCAAGGGTCACATTCCTTTCTCAGCAACCTTCCAGGGGCCACAGGCCTGTGTTGGGCAGCGCCAGTTGCAAAACTGGGCCAAGCCCTCTGGTGTCACATTTTAATAATGCATTATTGACTTTTTTTTAAAAAAAAAGTCATATGGCTATATGATTTTCAGAACCCCCTTTAAACTCATTTTTAGCATTAAAAAACCACGAGTGTAGATGAGTCCTCTGTCACCCAATAGCATTTCTCCATCTTCTCCATGCAGAGGAGCTACTACTTGCATGTTCTTCTTCTTGCTTCGAACATGGACAAAACCCTTAAAATATATATATATATATTTTACCTCTTGCACAAGCCTGAGCTCATTTTGAGCTTTGGCTCCAGGTAACAATACACACATTCCTCAAGATCTTTTGGGGATTATGCATAATAGCTGGCAAATGTAGAAAATGCAGTTGAGATGTGCACATTTCACAAGGCCTGTTGGGAATTCATATCCCTTGATCAGGAAATGTGCACAATTCCCTCTTCATAGATTATGTGCACATTCTCCAGAGGTGTGGTGAATGTGCACAATGGCTGGTTTTTGTGCACATTAACCACCCAGCATGCATTACCACTAACACACATAAAACTAATAAAGGGGCAGAATCATTTATGGAGGAGGGTGGAGACACACACTGATAAAACAGATTATCCACTGTATTATTAGTGTCTGTACACACACACACACACACACACACACACACACACACGTGGGGGGGCATATATAAATACTGTGCCAGCTGAAAAATGAAATGCTACAATTCTGAGGACAATACAAACTTCGTAGGAAGGAGAACCAACTGAATTCACAGCATGATAAACAACTGGAAAGCATGAGAGAGGAAAAACCTATCCATGTTCCTGTTTCAGTGAGATTCCTGCTGTATTAGACAAAGGCCGTTTCCTAGACTCTGTAAAAAAACACCCCAAATAACACCCACCACTCCATATTCTTGGAATAAATGGACCCTGCTGTTCACCAGAAAACAACATCAGTGCAAACCTTAAGTGATGAAAACAGCACCTCACTCCTCCAAAATTAATACAATTATATGAGCAATCACTAGTGCCATTCAGAAGCCGTCAATTTAATAAATTTTAAAAGTCTCTCTTCCCACCTAATCACAGGCAGACTCCCATTCCTAGCCTTGACGGGGAGCTCATCAGCTCCTACACAAATATGAAGGGGTAGGGAGGGAGAGGAGGAGGAGGAAATCAACTCAAAATGGGCCAACTTGCTATTTTATTTTATTATTTTTTTAAAAAGAGGGAGGAGAAGAGAAGCATTTTCTCTGAAACCAACTAAGAACCTGGAGGTATGCCTTTTTGTTGACCAAATAAGTAAGCAACAATTAAATATATATAACTTTTACACCAGAAATAATAATGATGGTGATAAGATAGAGAGAAAACATACACACATAACATTTTTTCTGGCTATAAGGCTATAGGAAACTGCCTTAGGATTCATCTACATAATACATTTTAAAGCACATAACACTACTTTAAACAAGAATCCTTGGCGCTGTAGTTTGTTTAGGGTGCTGAGGGATGTTAGGAGACCCCAATTCCCCTCCCAGAGCTGCAATTCCTAGAGTTTCCAGGGAAGAGGAATTGATTTCTAAGCCACCCTGAAAACTGTAGATCTGTGAAAGGAGTCTTGCAACACCACTCAGCCCCATTAAAAAAACTACAGTTCCCACCATACTTGGGTGGAAGCCATGACTGTCTAAAGTGGTGTGATGCTGCTTTAAATATATAGTGCAGATAGGGCCTTGGTTCAATACTGGCAATTGAGGTCCCAAGCTGAATGCCCATCATCTCCAGGTAGGTAATGTTCCCTTCCTGAAACCCTATTATGCCAATCAGAGCAGACAATATTGAGCTAGGTAAAGGGACCCCTGACCATTAGGTCCAGTCGTGACCGACTCTGGGGTTGCAGCGCTCATCTCGCTTTATTGGCCGAAGGAGCCAGCGTACAGCTTCCGGGTCATGTGGCCAGCATGACTAAGCTGCTTCTGGTGAACCAGAGCAGCACACGGAAACGCCATTTACCTTCCTGCCAGAGCGGTACCTATTTATCTGCTTGCACTTTTATGTGCTTTCGAACTGCTAGATTGGGAGGAGCAGGGACCGAGCAACAGGAGCTCACCCCGCCGTGGGGATTTGAACTGCCGACCTTCTGATCTGCAAGTCCTAGGCTCTGTGGTTTAACCCACAGCGCCACCCGCGTCCCTCCAATACTGAGCTAGATGGGACCAATTATGGATTCAGCGGAAGACAGCTCCCTAAGTTGCAGCATCTACATGAACTGGCAGCAGCTGTCTGGGATTTCAGACAGGAAAATACCCAGCCTTTCTTGGAGATGATGGGGATTGAACCCTAGACCTTCTGCATGTGAAGCAGCTGCTCTGCCATTGAACTACTGCCCATCCCTAAAGGTCCCCTTCCGAAACCTTTCTGTGGGTGAGAATTAGCACACAAAACCCAGCAATTAGATATGTGGGAAGAATAAACAGAGAGAGAGAGAGAGAGAAAGCTCTATATTCTGCACCCAGCATGAAGACGTGGAAATGACTCACGATATTCTGTTTAAGAAAGGAAAGAAAGAAGGAACCCCTCGCCTGTTTTATTTTTTGTTTTATTTTAGTTTTAAGCATCTTAATGGGTTCTATATTTACTTGGGGTGGAACTGCAATTGCCACTTATCAGGGCTGTCTTCCAAGGCACTTTCAAATGGCAAAAGAACATAACAATAGCTCTTTTCAGGCAAACAGAGGGGGGTGGAATCAGGATTGCACTTGATGTCCTTGCTGCTGACCTCTTCACCTTCATCCAAAGCTGCAATCCTAAATATACTGAAAATAGGGAGTAAGCAGCTTTGAACCACATGGGGTTTCCTCCAATGCAAACCTGCATAGGATTGCACTTTGTAAGTTCTGAATTAAACAGATACACACTAAAGCCTGTTCTCCAAGATGGTAGGAACATAGGAAGCTGCCTTATACCAAATCAGACTGCTCAGTATACATTGACCGACAGTGACTTTTTTCAGGCAGGAAGTCTCTCCCAGCCCTGCTTGGAGATACCAGGGATTGAACCTGGGACCTTCTGCATGCAAAGCAGTTGCTGTGTGAGTGTGTGTGTGTGCACCTGTCAGCATCTACAGCAGTATACTGGTGGTCTTTGTTCAGATCTTTTGGAAGAATGCTTGGAGGATGAAGCCAAGGACCACAAATGTGATCCCACTCCTGATCTCAAACACTATTATGCTGAAAGGGGCTAATATGCTCCTTCAGCACAAAGGTATAGATTACAGGTAGGTCAAAATGGAAAAACCAAGAGAAATAGAAATTGACCAATTTGCTCATCCCTGTGGGAATGTTAAGGAAGGTAGGAGAGGATATTTTGTTTTGATATTATCCCTCCTCACTCATGCTAGTGAATAAACAGCAAAGCACATTTGCTTTGCAACTTACTGGAAGTGAGTTGGTGATTTGTTAGAATCTTTTAATTAAGCAATCCAGTCTCCCTTGTCCAGTCTGGATTGTTTCTGGTAAGTTTCCCCTTTTATTTCCCTCTTAAAGTAATAACAACAACACAACACAGTCTTCTTTAAAAGTAAGAATAAAGTTTTTCTCACATTCAGTTCACAGCAGTAATCTGAAGGCAGGATTTATCTTGGGCTCCATCCTATGTGAATGTTGAGCCATGCACTTACTAAGAGTCAGGAGAGTCCAAGAGTGAAAGTAAGAGAGAGAGTCCAAGAGAGAGATGGTTGTGTGGCCAGCGCTTTTATCTGGTCAGCTAGGTCACGCACAGAGGGAGGATGCTCCAGAGCATTTATGACAGGAAGTCCTCCGTGCCTGGAGCCACATTCCCCTGTGTGTTCCTTCTAGGCAACAGGAAAATGTTGTACTTGACTGCTCTAGTAATAGTACATCCCACAACCCCTACATGTAAAGGATAGGTGCTGCCACACCTGATTCCGGTATCATCCTGAACTGTAGTCCAAAATGTCTGGAGAGCACCAGATTGCCGAAAGCTGGCCTAAATTAACATTTCAGGCCTTAACAGCAGAACACAATAGTCTCTCATTTATCACCAACAGTTCCAGGCATTTTCCCTGCCAGATACCCAAAACGTTCCTGCAGACCTGTTCCCCAGCTACCTCCCCAAAAGCTGTTCGATTGCCCATATAAAATACAAATTGTGCTGTGATTAAATCAATGTGGGCTGCTGTCCTGCTGATTTCCTCCCCCTGGGGGAGCAATTCTGCAAAGTGATCTTTTTCCTGACTTTTAAAATGGCCTGCATTTTGTCTGAAGTGGGGGTGGGTTGGGGATCATGAATCCAACACCAGTGGAAATTAAAAGGTCAGACTTCTTAGTCCCATAAGGAGGTGGGAATTCATCCCACCTCTTTGCTGGGCTGCAGCTGGAAAGCCACAGCTTAAAAGTCACCACTGGTGAGAGTCATATTGCTTATATTTGGGATTAAACATAAATTAATTAATTTCTCCCCCTCAGTTAGAACCAAAATAATTTACTTGCCTCAGAGAACAGAGTTACCTAATTATCAAACTGACCCAACAAATCTGTTTTCAGAACCCAAGTGAAGAGCGCCTATTATGGTATGTATTTTTGTATTGTAAACTGCCCTGTGATCCTTGGATGAAGGGCAGTATAGAAATTTAATTAATTAATTATAATGCAGAGGTTGTGCATCAGCCACAATCTCTGCTAACCAATAGCAGGATTCCAGGAGTTCATCCAGGTTTGTTTTACCACTGGGAAATAGAGGCACAGTGGAGACCTTTAAGAAATATGGGGTTTTTTTAAACACATATTTGGTCTTCAGTGGAGGGCATGCAAAACATTACACACACACCCCAAGAGTGTCTCTCATTGCCCCTCTCGTCGCTTCAGCAAGCTGGGGTCCAAAGCAACAGTCAGGCACGGCTCCTGCAGCCTCCTCCAGCCATTGGAGTTCTCTCTCACTTCTTTCTTCTTGTTCCCAGAACTCCTTACCAAAAAAACACTTTCCCTTCTGTCTGCTCACACACACCCCTTTCTCCAGTGTGACACCACTCCTCCTTTAACCTCACCCTCCCAACTCTTCTATTTATTTTGCTAACTAACACCCAGCTGGGGGGGGGGGGCAGGGGAGGACAGCACCTGCACAGTCAATTGTTATTTAACAGCCCAGTACTTATTTTGTCTGGAAGAGGGGTCAGAAAACCTTTTCAGCAGGGGGCCGGTCCACTATCCATCAGACCTTGTGGGGGGCCGGACTAAAGGGTTTTTTTTTGGGGGGGGAGTGAACAAATTCCTATGCCCCCAAAATAACCGAGAGATGCATTTTAAATAAAATCACACATTCCACTCATGTAAAAACACCAGGCAGGCCCCACAAATAACCCAGAGATGCATTTTAAATAAAAGTACACACTCTGTTCATGTAAAAACACCAGGCAGGCCTCACAAAGAACTCAGAGGTGCATTTTAAATAAAAGGACACATTCTACTCATGTAAAAACACATGGATTCCCAGACCGTTCAAGAGCCGGATTTAGAAGGCGATTGGGCCGGATCTGCTCCCGGGGCCTTAGTTTGCCTACACATGGTCTGGAACATATGGGGCACAGGTTTTCAACCTTTTTGAGTCCATGGCTCCCTTGACCAACTACATTCTTTCTGTGGCTCCCCTGTGGCAAAAAAGGGCTCCAAGCCTCAGAAGCCCAGTTATGTCACCCCTTGCCTGCATAACTGGCAGCCCCTCACCCCCCCCCCTTGTATAGTGATCCCTCAGCCTCCTCTCCTCTCCCTCTCCTTTGGAGTCTTCCAGGCAGCCACCGCCACCCTCACCCAACCCCCAAAAGAGGTGCCTCTTCATGCCGCCCCACAGGGGCCTGCAAAGAGGATGCCCCCAGCCTTAGCAGCCTGACGGAGACTGGCCCAAAGTGAAACTGAGCCCAGCACTTTACTCCCCTTGGGAGGCAGAAACTGGCGCTGATGGGCCTGCATGGAGGAAAGCCTCCGCTTTGGCACCAGACATAGGCGCCGACTCCATGGGGCTTGAGGGGGCCCGAGCCCCCTCAAAAATTTGTTTGGGGGGGCTCCGCCCCCCCAATAATCTCCGGCACCCCTCCAGCAGAGCGCCATCGCCACCCCTCCCCCAGCCCAAAATGCACAGGGTCGGGCTGCATGCCTCCTGCCCCCCCTCCCGAGCAAAAGCTCCACCCAATTTCCTTCGGAGCTGATTAATAGGCGCAGCACGCTCTCCCCTATTCGTTCACGAGGAGGCGACGCCACTTTATCTGCATATTCATGAACTTATTTATTATTCATGAGCTTTCCCGGCCCCCCCCCCCAATATTTTTTATAAGTCCGCGTCCCTGGCACCAGACACTCAGCTCCCAGGCAGGCCTTGTACACAGCAAGCACAAGAAAGGCCAGCACAGTGCCTGCCTGCCTCCCACTTGTCTGTCCATTCCCAACAGCGAAGGCTGGCTGGCTAGGCTCCCCAACCCACTTGCTTACTCTGAGGCTGCCTCAGCTGCTGGCAACCAGCACCCCCTGGGCAGCCCCAGAGGCACCAACAAGTGTCTCCACCCCCATCGTTCAGCCACTGAGATCCAGCACTGAGGGCCTTCTGGTGGTTCCCTCATTGTGAGAAGTGAGGTTACAGGGAACCAGACAGAGGGCCTTCTTGGTAGTGGCGCCCGCCCTGTGGAATGCCCTCCCTTCAAATGTGAAGGAAATAAGCAGCTATCTTATCTTTAAAAGACATCTGAAGGCAGCCCTGTTTAGGGAAGTTTTTAATATTTAATGCTGTATTCTTTTTAACACTTGATTGGGAGCTGCCCAGAGTGGCTGGGGAAACTCAGCCAGATGGGTGGGGTATAAATAATAATAATAATAATAATAATTCTTCACATGGGGAGCATGAGGCTAGGGCTGCTGCAACAACAGCTGCACAAGCCTTTGGGAGGCAGAGACGCAAGAGGGCATCCAAGGAGGGAGGGAAGGGAAGAGGGATGGATATCAACAGCTGCTAGCCATGACAGCTGTGCTCCACCTCCATGATCAGAAGCAGTAATGCTTCTGAATGCCTGTTGCTGGAAACTGTGGAGGGGAAGGAAAGAGAAACTGTGGAGGGGATGGAAGGAGAGTCCACAACCTGCTAAGAGAGTCTCTTCTGCTATCGGACAGCTCTTACTGTCAGAAAGTTCTTCCTGATGTTTAGTAGGCATCTCCTTTCTTGTAACTTGAAGACACTGGTTCGAGTTTTAACCTCTGTGTCATGAGAGAGCAGCCCCCTCTTCTCAGAGCAGCTCCTTCCTCACCCACCATTGATATGCAGACCCAGATTAGTTTGCTTCAAGGGAATTCAGCCCTCTGTGCGATGGTGACTCAGGAGGGGAGGCATTGGCTGCCCAAACCTACCTTAAAGGTTTGTTGTGGAGATAAAATGAAGAGGAGGAGAACCATATACAGTGGTACCTCGCAAGACGAATGCCTCGCAAGACGGAAAACCCGCTAGACGAAAGGGTTTTCCGTTTTGGAGGCGCTTTGCAAAACGAATTTCCCTATGGGCTTGCTTCGCAAGACGAAAGCCCATAGGGAAATCTCCGGGACAGCGGGGAAGTGCAGCGTCTTCCCCACTGTCCTCGGACCTCCTCCGAAGGCTGGCGGTGGGGCGGAAAGCCCTTCTCCCCGCGCCAGCCTTCAGAAGGCTCCTCCGAAGGCTGGCGGTGGGGAGAAAAGCCCTTCTCCCCGCGCCAGCCTTCAGAAGGCTGCTCCAAAGGCTGGTGGTGGGGCGGAAAGCCCTTCTCCCCGCGCCAGCCTTCGGAAGGCTGCTCCAAAGGCTGGCGGTGGGGCAGAAAGCCCTTCTCCCCGCGCCAGCCTTCGGGTGGCTGTCCTGAAGACTTGCGGTGGGAGGAGGGTTTTCCTTCCCACCGCCAACATTCAGAATGCTGTTCTGAATGTTGGCGGTGGGGAGGAAAAACCCTCCTCCCACCGCAAGCCCCGGGAACAGAGGAGAAGCGCTGCGCCCCTTCCCCTCTGTTCTCGTACCTGTCCTGAAGGCTTGCGGTGGGGAGAAAAGCCCTTCTCCGCACCGCCAGCCTGGCAAGCGGTTTCCATAGGAACGCATTAATTGATTTTCAATGCATTCCTATGGGAAACCATGCTTCGCAAGACGAAAAACTCGCAAGAAGAAAAAACTTGCGGAACGAATTAATTTCGTCTTGCGAGGCACCACTGTATGTCACTGTGAGCTCCTTGGAAGAAAGGGAGTATGTAAATGTAATCAAAATTATTATTATTATTATTATTATTATTATTATTATTATTATTATTATTAACACAGGGAGTGGGAAAATCACATATGTCATCCTGAGCTCCTTAGAAGAAGAGGAGATTACAATGTCATTTTTAAATAATACAATTCCCCCCCCCCTGCTGAATCTGGAGCATGGATAATGTGAGAAAAGAAATAATATGCCACAGTTTTCTTTAACCTAGAAATATAAATGGGGATGAAGTTTTTTTGGCTTTATTTAAAAGTTAGTTTGCTTTCATAATAAAATAAATCCTCAAGGCATTTGGTTATGCAATGTCATCAGAATCCTTCTTCAAAATAAGGGCTGCTAAATCTGTTCGACAGAAGTTGCTTCCCTTTCGTCTATGAAAACTCCTCTCTCTCTCTCTCTCTCTCTCTCTCTCTCCAACCCTTGTGCTAAAGATAAATCCTTTGTTGATTATTAGATGTTAGTTGCAAACATTTAATCAGAAGGGCATCCATTATCTCTGCCGCTATAAGTTGACCCTTGTGGTTTCCAGCTCCAGCTTCCTGGAGAATGGGGCAGACATTTAACTCAAGACAAAGGCAATGTTCCCTCTTAGACCACTTTTCCAAGAACAGTGTATTCATAAGCCACATCAGGTTCTTACGCACAAAGTGGAAGGATGTAATTTATTTGGTCAATAAAACTAGTCTTACCAGACCATTGAGGGCTTAAAAAAACAAAAACTTCACATTTTGCACTGAAAACAAGCACATACCTACGTAGACTTAAATAAGTAAAACAAATCAGGCAGAATCTGGGGAAAACAGACCACAGATAACAAAATACTATCATGGGGTTTGCTAAGAGGTTTTAGTGAACAGGAGTATCACAGTAGCCTGGTTTGCACATAGCACTAAACTATGGTTTATAAAACATGGTTTAGGTTGCTCGCCCAAGGCAGGCCCAGAAGTTTAACTATGGTTTACTAACCAACCACACTCATGGTTTGTGGTTAGTTAGCCTTGCTGTTAACCAGAACTTAGTGTTGCACGTGAATCCAAATGTTGAGCTGTATTCAGTGTTAGTTCTGCTCAGAGTAAACCCACTGAAAAGAGTGGACATGACTAACATAGACACATTGATTTCAATGTTCTGCTTGGTAGAACTTATGTAGCCTAAGCTTTGGAAAAGCATCCCAAGAGTGTTCCGAATAACTCAAGACTGTACTTCCATACCATGTGGATTTACTCTTAGAAGCATCAGTTGCACTTTAGAATGAGAAACTTCAATCTTCTCTCATTGCACTGACATCAGTATAAAAACAGGTCTTCATTTCTTCTACACTCATCTGTCTTTTATACAAGAAATGAGTCAAACTTTCCTGACATTCAAATTACTCTGAATCAGCCAGACTTTAATGAAGCCGTTTCATGTCGATTTTTGATTTCCAGATAGGAAAAATTTAAGGGAAGCTCCAATGCAAGCAAATGTTTGACTTTGGGGTCTGTTCTGCTCTTACCTTGTTAAAGACAGGCTCTTGCCATATAATCCTGCCCACTACTCACTGCATTCAACACTGGAGGCTATGATATGCAACCCACCGCTATGCACAATAGGCTGGGGAATGAGATGGGGCTTTCTTCCAATGTCCTACTCAGTTTGTGCAATCCCCTCCCTCAGGGGAGCCTCAGTTCTGCAAGATGGTCACAGTTGGCCACTGGGATGCTGGACTAGATAGGTCTTTGTTCTGATCAAGTGCAGCTCTTCTGGTGTTCTCAAGCAGGGTGAGGGGAATCTTTTTCAGACTGAGAGCTGCCCATTCACAACTGGGCAACCTTCCAGAGGCAAGGAAACAGTGGTCAGTGCACCGAGGGGCAAGAAAGGTTGGACAATGAATGTAAATAATTGCATTTATATGGTAGGGCAGATGCTTTTGAATTATGGTGCTGGAGGAGACTCTTGAGAGCCCCATGGACTGCAAGAAGATCAAACCTATCCATTCTTAAGGAAATCAGCCCTGAGTCCTCACTGAAGGACAGATCCTGAAGCTGAGGCTCCAATACTTTGGCCACCTCATGAGAAGAGAAGACTCTCTGGGAAAGACCCTGATGTTGGGAAAGATTGAGGGCACAAGGAAAAGGGGATGACAGAGGACGAGATGGTTGGATGGTGCTCTCAAAGCTACCAGCATGAGATTGACCAAACTGTGGGAGGCAGTGGAAGACAGGAGTGCCTGGCGTGCTCTGGTCCATGGGGTCACAAAGAGTCGGACACGACTAAACAACAACAAATTCTAGATATGCTCACACACATCCCTCTCTATCTTCCATCCAGGAAAGCAAGAGGAATGATAAGAGTTCCAAGGATGCATCCCAGCCAAGCAAAAACACTTGAAGGTTCAAAGCAGGGCTGGTGAGGGTGTGGCCTGGGAGAGGGGGTGTGGCCTTGGTAAGGTCCCAAGGGCTGTTCTGTACCACTGAGCATGCTTTAGATTTTGCATTATCTCTTTGTCTCCAGTAGGCCAAATTATCACTTCTCCCAGTTGTTTCCCCAGACTTTCCAGACAGTGTCAAGCAAACAAGGCTATTCTCCTTTCTCTCGTCCCTTCCACACACACATAGAGGTTTGACACAGGTCTCTCCCTAACATTTTCTTCAAGAGCCACCAGGAAGCTCCCCCAGCTGTCACCCTTGCTTAGCATGCCAATACAAACGGTTCTAATTATGCTAGGAGCTAATCACCACCACCTTGTCTTCTTCAAGTGAGCATTTCTCCGTGGGCATTTGGAGTTAACTGCACTTCCATTTCAAGTAATCAGGGCATGTTCTCATACCAGGAGAACATTCAGCCAAAATGGGGGGAGGGGAGGGAATGCCGCTGATTTCCCTCTTCCTCTTGATTGGGTTTTTAAAAATCTGAGCGGATATTTAGAGTCATTGTATATAACTTGATCAGGCCACAGCTGGAAATTTAGAAGTGCACTCTCAGCCTTCTACATGCTCCCAGCAAAGGGGGGAAAAATCAACCTCAGTTCTGCAAGATGGCCACAAATGGAGATTTTCTTCATATTAAAAAGGGGTTAAAACCATTTTTAAAATCAGGTTTTATCCAAAAGATTTAGGGGTGGGCGACCTTTCACAGGCTTATCTGGTCTTGCAACTTTACTGCCCCTTTTATCGTATCATTGAACCTCAATGGGATGTATCAATTGGATGTATCCCATTGAGGATTACACAAAAGAGGAATTAGAGAAATTCATGGAGAAGGCTATCAATGGCCTTACCAACTCACCATGATGCCTACACTCTGGCTCCACAGTCAGAGGCAGTAGTGCTTCTGAATACCAGTTGCTCGAAACCACAGGAGGGGAGAGTGGTGTTGTGCTCAGGACGTGCTTTTGGGCTTCCCACGGGCATCTGCTTGCCCACCGCGAGTACAGGATGCTGGACTGGAGGGACCATTGCCCTGATCCAGCAGGCTCTTCTCCAATAATAGTCGAACTCAAAATAAAACCATTGACATCTATGAGCTGAACTATCTCATGTTTACTGCAATAGGCCTACTTTGGGTATTACCCATTGCTTCCTATTACTTGGTGCCATGCAAAATGTCTCGGGTTCACAGAATTGTAGAGTTGGAAGGGACAACAAGGGTCATCAAGTCCAGCCTCCTGGAATGCAGGAATCTTTTGCCCAACATGGGGCTAAAACCCATGGCCCTGAGATACTCTAGCTCCAGTTTTTATACATACATACATACATACATACATACATACATACATGGATGCGGGTGGCGCTGTGGGTTAAACCACAGAGCCTAGGGCTTGCCAATCAGAAGATCGGCGGTTCAAATCCCCATGACGGGGTGAGCTCCTGTTGCTCGGTCCCAGCTCCTGCCAACCTAGCAGTTTGAAAGCACGTCAAAGTGCAAGTAGATAAATAAATAGGTACCACTCCGATTGGAAGGTAAATGGCATTTCCATGCGCTGTTCTGGTTCACCAGAAGCGGCTTAGTCCTGCTGGCCACATGACCCGGAAGCTGTATGCCGGCTCCCTCGGTCAGTAAAGCTAGATGAGCGCTTTAAGCTAGATGAGCGCTTGAAAGCACGTCAAAGTGCAAGTAGATAAATAAATAGGTACCACTCCGATTGGAAGGTAAATGGCATTTCCATGCGCTGTTCTGGTTCACCAGAAGCGGCTTAGTCCTGCTGGCCACATGACCCGGAAGCTGTATGCCGGCTCCCTCGGTCAGTAAAGCTAGATGAGCGCTGCAACCCCAGAGTCAGTCACGACTGGACCTAATGGTCAGGGGTCCCTTTGCCACACACAAACACACACACACACACACACACACACACACACACACAAATAATGATGAGAGGAAGGGAAAGACCTCTTAGAGAGCTCTTACCAATCAGAGCTCACAACACTAGGCTAGACTGACAAGCATCCTGACTTGAGAAAAGGCACATTCCTATGTTCCAGTGTCTTGCCAAGTAAATTATGAGTATAGCTATCTGGAGAGCTGTGGATAGATTTTGGCTGGCTAAGCTGATGGCTATTCATGGGCTTATAAAAAAGTGAGCTAGAATCAGGGGTAGGCAGCCAGTGGCCCTCCAGATGTCACTGGACTCCAGTTCCCATCAACCCAGCCAGCATGGCTAATGGCCAGGGGTGACAGGGGCTATAGTCCATCAACATCTGCAAGGTCACAGGCTCACTAGCCTGAGCTAGATGGTCCTTAATGGCTTGGAATATCTCTCCAAAGTTTGTAATGGAATACTTCAGTGTATTGGGAGTGGGCAGGGACAGAAAGACAGTGAAGGAGGGATGTTTGAAGTCTGGATGTGGGCAGAGACTATGGGAGAGAGCTGTGAAGCATCTTTAAGGTTGAGTGGCTCTCTTCTGGAATCTAAGCAGAGCCTTGCACATCAGGCTAATGTAACACCAGTGCACTGATTCCAGCAGTTATCATCCGGACACTTCCAGAAAGACAACAAGTGAAGCTTGAAGGCAGCGATCTTCCCCTTGTCATCTGTATTCAGAGGTACACTGCCCTTGAATATGGATGTTCTACTAAGGGATTCAGGGTGTGGGGATCTAACCTGGTGCAGGATTGGCTATTGTGCTCCTTGCTCTCAGACTATCACTGTGCTCCAAAGTGCTCTTGGTATATATTTGCAAAATAAAGTAAATGTAACAAAGGCACCATAGGCTTGGAGGGCTTTCTGGTCCAAAGGAAACCAACAGTGCAATCCTATGTCTAAGAAGGATTACTTAAATACGTTCAGGATCTCAGCCTTGATCCTTTACCATTGCCCTTATTTTCCCCAACATGCAAAGTATTGCAGGGCATTCATCATATAATTAAAATGACTGCAGAGCATGAAGAGATTCCCTCTCTTTCCCTAATGAATGAGCAACTGCAGCCTGCCCTCACTCTTAGAATAAAGAAGCTGAGTTTCCGAACAGGAAAATGGCAAGTCTCAAATGAATTTAAGTGAAGGAACATAAAGTACTGCATTCCACAGCCACTGCACCCTTTTTTTTAAAAAAAAGTCCATAAAAATACACCATACTAGACACTTTCACAAAATTAAGGAAGAGGGGTGGGGAGAGAAGGCAAATAAAAAACCAAAATCTTACAATTCAATTCAACTGGACTTACTCCCTGATCATTATATACTCAGAAATAGCCACCATGATGTTCTCCAGATGTTGCTAGACTGGGATTTGCCCACCAGCCCTGGCCAGCATGGCCAATGGTCAGGGCTGATAGGAGATGTAAGCATCTGGAGGTACCACATTGACCACCCCAGTAGATAGGACTCTGGTCCTGTAGAATTGTAGAGTTGGAAGGGACCCCCAGAAGAAGAGTCCACCACCTTTGGAGGTGGTCCACTCCAGTGCTTTTCCTCTCGGGGTATGCAAGGGTACTCAGTACCAGTACTTTTTTCCAGATGTTAAAAGTGTGGCACTTACTGCAACAACTTCATGGTGAGAACCAGCACCTTTTCCTTCTTCCTTTTTTTAAAAAAAGGTGCTGGTCCATTCCACTGCCAAACAGCAATTACTGCCAGAAAATGTTTCCTAAAGTTTAGTCAGAAACTTTCTTATCTGAATCCATTGATTCAGATCCTAGACTCTGGAGCAGCAGAAAATAAGCTTTGCTCCATCTTCCGTGTGTGGCAGCCCTTCAGATAGTTGAATATGGGTATCATATCGCCTATCCGTCTTCTCCAGGCTAAACATACCCAATTCATTCAACCATTCCTCATAAGTCTTGGTTTCCAGACCCTTGATCGTCTTGGTCACCCTCCTCCACACACATTCCAGCTTATTGATATCCTTCTTAAACCATAGTGCCCTGATTTGGTTACAGTTCTCCAGGTGTGATCTGACCAAGGCAGAATCCAGCAGTGCAATACGTGTTTACATGGTTGTTGGTCCCACTGAATTCAGGGGTTTACTGATAGGTGAATAGATAAAGGGCTGCAAGCTTAGGATATCTAAATCTATCCCAAGTGAAGAGGAGGAGATGCATATCATACAAAATGTTTAATATATGTTCCACAAGTACATTTCCACAAACCCATACAATTCCCAGCTGTCACTAGAAAGAGTGGGCCTGCATTTTCTCCATCTCTTGGCATAAGTCCAGTGGCGACTTGGCTTTATTGCATTTTCCCTTTGCCTCTTCTCTCCACCTCAGAAGAGAAACTTGTAAATGATCATCGGTACTGGAGTCACATCCATGTAACTGCTAGATTTTATATTTTCAACGGAGGGCTGGGGACCACCATTAGTGCTATTTCTTGTCCTAGAAGTCTTTAGTTCATCCTGA
The DNA here is from genome assembly GCF_964188305.1 of Podarcis bocagei. Taxonomy (NCBI): domain Eukaryota; kingdom Metazoa; phylum Chordata; class Lepidosauria; order Squamata; family Lacertidae; genus Podarcis; species Podarcis bocagei. The sequence goes on from NC_138140.1 coordinate 10,360,813, forward strand.
CATCATTTTTACCGCCTATCAGAAGCTCATCTAATAAAACAACAGCAAAAAGCTTTGTGAGGCACCTCAAAGATTAACAATAAATAGCACTCATATCATACTATTAAGAAGTTGTCAACAACTTTCCCACAATGATCTCACTACTCACCTGATTATTGCAAGATATTGGAAGACTCCAAATGTAGACCTGTTTGAGACCTGGATCTCACAACTAAATACAAATGGACAAAGTGACAGCCCAGGTCCAAGAGAGTTGAACAGACAAGAAAAACACTACTCTTCAATCAACCTGGCATAGTTTTATGATATATGCAACATCAAAAAGCCTCCAGTGACACATGGCAACTTGTGGAGTTACCGTATTTTTTGCTCTATAAGACTCACCTTTTCCCTCCTAAAAAGTAAGGGGAAATGTGTGTGCATCTTATGGAGCGAATGCAGGCTGCGCAGCTATCCCAGAAGCCAGAACAGCAAGAGGGATTGCTGCTTTCACTGCGCAGCGATCCCTCTTGCTGTTCTAGCTTCTGAGATTCAGAATATTTTTTTTCTTGTTTTCCTCCTCCAGAAACTAGGTGTGTCTTGTGGTCTGGTGCATCTTATAGAGTGAAAAATACGGTATATATTTGTTTAAAAAACTGAAATGGCCTAAATGAAATCAAACAGGAATTTAGTGATTCTGCTGGGGGTAGGTTTCTTGACTGTTGATTGCTCTTTGTATAAATAAGCAAAAACAATGGAAAAATCTACTTTTAAGATTAACATATTTATTATGGGCAGAAGCTTTTCTTGGTCTTCTAAACAGGGATGAAGAACCTTCAGCCTGCTGGTCAGTCTTGGCCCTGAAGGCTTCCCCCCAAAAAAAGAACCACATGTCCATCTGTCAATCAGTTGGCATTACTGGGTGACATCAGCTGATGAGCAAGGTGGTGCAGTTCAATTCTGCTGGGTGATGCTATGCCAGCAAGTATACTGTGGAGGATGTGCTGGCAAAGCAGACCCCTCCCCCACCCCAACGTTTTATTTATTAAAAACGTCCTGATGTCATCACAACATCAGGTGAGTGACCCTGTACATCTGTCAAAGTCAGCTCATGGATGGGGTCGGGGAGATAAAGATCTGAGCCACTAGGCCAAACGTATTTCCCACCACTTGTCAAGAAAGCCTACCCCATAAGAGGCATGAAGGCATGCGGGCTATAAATCAGTCTTTCAATGTATGTAGGAGGTGCACACCCAATGTGTTTCTTGGGCTCATGATTCCAGTTCAAAAATGGACCAATGGTGCAGTTAGGCAATTTAGATGGCAGTATGCATTACTTCAAAATTTGTTACTCCTCATTCTATTGACTGGGGTCCTGGTCTTCTGTCCCCAAAGCCATACTCTGATGGTCTCACTGCCGAACTTGCCACTTCCCTATTGCAGCAATGGGGGGGGGGGGTGATTTGCATAGGAGAAACAGCAGACAGGTGTGTGAGCTTGACCCTTCATTGTTCTCCCCCATCAACTCCTATTCAACCATGTCTCCCTACCCACAACTCAATGTGGCAAGAAGGAATCTGAGAATGTAGTAACTGAGATGCAGATAGATGGAGGGAAATGGCCAGCAGGGGGATGGTTAAGCATGCCGTCTGGCTCTGCAAATTCTCCCCTTTGCTGCTTTGAAAGGGATAACAAGTTTATTTCATAAGTTTATTATTCTAGCCAGAGGCCATGACAAACATGTATTAAGCAATAGTACCAACAACATAATACAAAACGTGCATAATATAACAATCTGCAAATACTTTGCCAAATTCCTGGGCATTAGAACAGTTTCCCTTTGTGCATCTCTTACAACTCAAATTCTAGCATTATTTTGCCTTTTTAAAATCCAATTTGCCAACATCCATTATGTAAGAAAGAGAAGTTACCACAGACACAAAGAAACTCAAATCCAGTGTGATTTCAGATTAAACCTCTGAATCATCAAAACAATTTATCGTTATTATAGCTGACTCCTTTTTCCAGATTTGTGTGTGTGTGTGTGTGTGTGTGTGTGTGTGTGCTCAGCCAGTGCATAGAGGGCCACCTATGTGTTATGAAGATACTATTTTTACTTAAAAGAAACCAAACCATTTGTGCCAGAGTGTGCCTGATTGCTTGTGCTTTGTTTCAGAAAGGAATCTCTTGGGTCTCTAGATAAGGGGCAGGCTAACAAATAGAGTGAGGTCTTCCACCTGAGGTTGACCACAAATACAAAGTCTGTCTGCATATGGGACCTTGCTGAAGCAGCCATCCAAGACTGCAGTGGGCTTCACTTGGAAACAGAGCTCAATAAAGGCATTTCTTATGGAAACTGGTGAGATAACTAGCTCTACAATGCTCTGCTTTGAAAGGGAGAAGAAGCAGTCCAAATTTTCCCTGAACACTCAGTGTGATCCCCCTGTAGCAAAAATTAGTTGCTTCTTGGAGATCCACAGAACACTTCTTTGCAAGATAAATATTATCTTTGTGGGGAAATAATGTGCCATATTGCAGAACAGACCCCCATTAGCAATAGATTGCGTGTCTAATGGTTATGACAACCACACATTTCACCAGAGGGCAATCACTCTGTTATTGCTGTTTGTTTTAACTGACACTTTCTCTGAAACTCATTTGCAGCTAAGCAACTGTAAGCTCACAGCTTGGTTATAACTTTGTAGGAACCTTAATAAATCATGGCAAACTGGGCAGGTGGGAGGGGAGAGGAAGGAAGTTTAAAATCAACAGCGATCCATATCCAAAACTCCACAAACCATTTTCAAATAAAATAAGGAAAGTTTATCACAAACACACCCTCTCCCTCTTCAAAGGTTTATTTACATTCACTCTGACCGAGTGTCATCAACCATGCAAGTCTTTTCCTATTTACACATGGCCAAGCATGCATGTCTTAAATGAATATGAACCACATTTGTCTTAAGCACAAGGGAAATTTTAGACACATGCAGCTCTCCAGTTCGAAATCCAAGACCATAGACACAAGGGAAATTTCAGAAATTTGCAATTCTCGAAATACAAATCCATGACCCTAGACACAAAGGTAATTTCAGGTAGGTGCAATTCTCCAAAGCAATAATCATCCATGACTCCCAAAGCCACCATCTTACAAAAATGCCCATCACCACAAGAGCCAACCCGTCTCCCACCCCTGAGAGCTGTTGCCATACCATTGATTCATCCTTTCCTCTAGACTGCAATAGCAGCTACCAGACATTAAAAATTTGCCTTGGGACTTGTCCCCCCCACTACACCAGCTCTCTGAAAGAACTTACAACCCAATGGGATGTTTGACTGGGTGTAGAGAGAGCTTTGCAGTGTCCAGAGCAAGAAAACAGATGACAGGTGGCAACAGGAGCGTCAAAGGTTTGGGCAACAAAGCAGACAACTTGGACAAAGTCTCATGGGATGCACCCATCCAACTAACATAGAAGGACCACAGCTCAATAGTAGAGCAACTCCTTTGCACACAAAAGGTCTCTGACTCAATCCCCTGCTTGAAACCCTGGGGAGCCACTGTGTAGAGAAGACTGAGCAAGGAGGACCAATGGTCTGACACAGTATAATGCAGTTTCCCATGTCCCTTTCCTACAGGAAAATAAGAGTGGCTGGTCGTTTTTTGGAGAGCACTTTCACAGCAAGGTAGCAAAGGGAGTAAGATACAGAGGAAGTAAAGGGGAAGGGTGGTTTGGTGAGGAAAGCATTGGCATCCCGTTTAGCAAGCATGGAAGGCTTGTGGAGAATGGGACACAGTGGGAAGAACCACCCTTTGGAATATAGCCAATGTCAGTTCTACTCAGAGAAGGCCCATTGAAATTAATGGATGTGCCTAGGTGATGTCCATTAACTTCATTGGGTCTACTCTGAGTAGAACTTAGCTGGATACGCTCCTTTGTAATCCACCTTTGAGTCCGCTTGCAGTTGATCACAGGAAGGTGCCTTGTACCAATTCCACCTAGTCTAGCAGTGTCTTTCCAGGGACACTCCCAGTCCTACCTGAAGGTGCTAGGGATTTGACCTGAACCTTCTGCATACATGGTGGATGTTCTTCTAAGGAGCTACAGCCCTTCTCCAAAACATAAGAGGCTGCCTTTGACAGCTCCTCTCCAGAGTTTCAGCCAGGGAAAATTCTCAACTCTACCTGGAGATTTCTAAACACAAAGCAGATTATTCACCACTGAGCTCTGGCCCTTCCTTCAATGTGGGATATATAATCCAAAAAAGAACTGGCACCCCAAAACACAAAAGTTAGCATTTTTACATTTCAGTTTAACCAGGCACTCCTATGCATGTTTAGTCAGAAGTTCCACTAAGTTCAAGGGGACTTACTTTACACGATCAGTAATGTCTATATTAGCAGGAATGTAATTCAGATCAGAAATTAATCTGTCTTGGGATCTTACTTTCAAAGCAAAAAAAACAACAACAAAAAACGCAAACACGCTCCTGCGAGCAAATGGCATACAAGTCTCCCAAATGTGTGTTAAGTATGTGCTAAAGCCTTCTTTGACAAGGGAGAACGGAGGGGGCTCTTAAATCTCGAAAGGGAGCAGTTCCGGCGGGCGCCTTTACAGCACACTGGATAGAAGAAGGAAGAAAGAAACCGGAGGGCCAGCCAGAAGGCATCCGATCCCCACCGCCACCATGCGAACAACGACGACTGAGGAAGGTTTGGGGAGAGCGGCTTCCTCAGGATCAGCACCATGGAGAGAGCTCACTGAGGGCATGAAGTAGTAACAGGAGTCCGGAGCCGCTCAGAGTACAACCAGCGAAACGGCTGCGAGTAAAAGCGGAACGCAGCGATAAGCACCTTGGAGAGCGCTCCAGGCGCCCTCTTACCAGCGGCCGCTATTTTGTCGCCTTTTGACCCAGCAACCTCCAACCAAAAGCACCGTCATTTCGACCCCAGCACTCTTGAAACGCTTCTGTGCCCATCGTGAGGTTTCCCTGTGCCCTTGGTCCGTCCTCCTCCCGCTCTGCGCTCTTACCTGTCGTCGTTTTGAAAGCTCTGATCCCCCAGGAGCAGGTCCCGGAACCGGTAGCGAGGCGGCAAGGGAAGCACCTCGGAGTCCAGCTCGTTCATCGTCAAGGAGGAGATGTCCAGGATGACCCCGCTCTTCTGCTTGTTGGCGCCAGCCGTGCCGGTGCCGCCGCTTCGGTAGCCGCCAGTTGACGACTTCAGCCTGCGAGGAATAGAGGGGCGAAGAAGATGAGAAGATGGAGCAAGGCTAGAGACTGTGCTCTCCTTTCCTACCCGCTGGACGGAAGCCTTGGCGGAGGAGGAAGGCGACTGCCCGCCGTTCAAAGACCTCCTCTGCAAAACTGGCTCCGGAGGCGCGTTCCCCGCGGATCTAACTTAGATTTCCTTTGGGGGTTGTGTGGAGTTGATTCCCTGGACTGCAAATGAGACACCGCTCTCTCTCTAACTGGGACACTCCAGCCCCCCAAATGAACATGATCTCCCAAGCCCCATCCGGCTTCGCATCCTTCAACCTCCCCTTTTGATAAAAGGAAAAACACGCTCTCGTTCTTTTAAAGGACCCTCACCAGCTTCCTTGAAGCACAGAGGGGTATAGGCACAGTTTCTGTGCCTTCCTTCCAGATTGACAGGCAATATCGAAGTAGGAGAGGAATTTGGGGGGAAGAGGGAAGAGTATGAGGCACCCGGAGACAATGCACAGCTCTGACTGACCGTCCTGCCAGCAACGAAGAGGGAAGGCGAGGAGAGATCTTGAATCTGGACGTGTGGAGTGTCCACAGAGACACACTAACAAGGCAAACATCTGGATCAGCAAAATGGGGGGAGGGAAGAGAAGAGATTTCAGCAAAAGTCAAGGAGAGGTACTGGGTTGGAGCCAACTAATTTCTATTCTGAGTAGATCCAGCTAAAATCAATGACCTGAAGTTTGGGAGGTAGTGTGGGGGGTAGTGTTGAGTGTCAGAGTATTACCCAGGAGACCAGGGTTCAAATCCCCCACTCAGCTATGAAGCTCACTAGAGTACTCTGGGCCAGTCACTGCCTCACAGTCTAACCTACCTCACAGGGTTGTTGTGGGATTAAATGAGATGGGGGAGAACCATGTATGCCATTTGGAGAAAAAGGTGTGAGATAAATGCAGTAAATAAATTTCAGTGGATATGCTCAAAGTAGAACTAACACTGGATACAACTGCCCTTCTCTAGTGTAAGAATGTCATATATGCACATACATCATATTCCACTGTCACCGTTGATGCAATCAATAAGGCTGCTGCTCCTTGAGATCCCTTCCAACCCTACAATTCTATGATTCTATCCTGCATTACATTCACTGACAAATCAAACTGGAATCCAGCTAGACTTTAGTAACAATTTACAGAAAGGTGGCTGTGCTGGTTGTTGTTTTTGTTTTGCTATAGCAGAATCCTTAAGATGCCACAGGATTAACACATTTATACTGTAATGGCACCTGCTTTTATGGACCACAGTCAGGGGAATTCTGTAGCTCAGTGGTAAGCGTCCCAAGATCAATCCCAGTCTGAAACTCTGGAGACCCACAGCCAACCTTGAGTAGGCAATACTGAGCCAGCAGGACCAATAGAGTTGGCATAAAGCAGTTACAACTTATTTGGGAGGTGGGACAGGTAACTCAGTGGTGGAGCATCTGCTTTGCATGCAGAAGGTCCCAGGTTCAATTCTTGGCATCTCCAAGTCAGACTGGAAAAGATAACCTGGAGGGCTGCTGTTAGTCCCTGTAGACCAGGGGTCGGCAACCTAAAGCCCATGGGCCACAAGCGGCCCACAGGGGTCACTTAACCAGCCCACAAGCTGCCCCTGAACCAAGCTGCCCACTAGACAAGTCCCCATGCTCTGCGCTAAACCGGTGTAGCGTGGTGCGGGGACTCACTTCCATGGTGCCAGAAATTGTGTCTGCGCATGCTCAGGCGCCTAAAATTGCATCTGCGCACAGACGCCAGAAATCGTATCTGTGCAGACCCCAGAAATCATGGCCATGCACACTCACACGAGTGCGCAATCCGGCCCACGGAGGGATCTCCACTGGAGTGAACCAGCCCAGGCAAGGTAAACCTTGCCAACCCTTGCTGCAGACAATACTAAGCTAGATAGACCAATGGCCTGACTCAATATAAGGCAGTGTCTAATGTTCCTATGTCCACTTTTATCACTTGCATGATGTGTAACCCTTAATTGGCCAGCATGTATAAATGCCAAAATTTTGTGTTTACACCACTGCTGTCTAGTCAAATTAATAACTGTAATGCCTTCTTAGTTGATTTTCTAATTATTTTACTTTCAGGTAATCATCACCATCTCTCATTTTGCTGTACACTTTCCACTGAACTCTCTCCATGTGCACATACATTCGCCGATTCAAGGTTTACACATCATGCATCTGACAAACGTCTATATCCACACTTACTTTCCCCCACTTTTTCCAGGCACAGTCTGCACTTTAATGCTCTGTGTCAGGGTTTATTTTTTCCACAAGCTGCCTTCACAAACACACACCACACTTTTTAAAGCTAAATCAGAGCAAACATCAATTCGGGTTTACCGTGGATTGACGTTTGCTCCGATTGAGCTTTGAAGAGCGGGATTTTGTGGGGGAAGTTCCAGAGCAAAAACAAAGGAGGGCACTGAGCTTTAAATTGTGGGCCATGCCTGGAAAAAGCAAAGGAAAAATAAGTGTGGGTAAGTGAGCTATGCTGCATGAAAGCTTATGCCATTTTTTCATGTGTGTGGTTTTTTTTAATGCTTCAAGGTGCCACAAGAGTCTTTGTTGTTTTAGAAATCCATCATTGGACTGCAGTCTTTATTGCTGATATGCCTTAAAGCAGTGGCCAATCTGATGGAGCAGGTTTTGGATTCACCTCAACCTAAAGTGTTGGTGCTAATCCTAAATACTTTACATGGATGTATGGAGAGCATCTCTGTAGATGTAGTCCCTTGCAACACCTGGGCTAGTGTTTGAACCTGGGTTTAAATCCCCACTTGACCATGGTGCTTCCTGAGTGTCCTTGGGTCACTATCTCTCAGCCTCACCTACCTCACAGGTAGCTGGGGGCAAAAATGGAGTGGGGAGAACCTTGAACTCTTCAAAGGAAAGATATAAATACAGTAAATAAAGCCCCTTTTACAGCCATCTAAGCTAATAAGAACAAGATGGAAGGATAAGCTGCAACTGTTTGCAAAGTTCAATGTTTCAGAATTTACTACAATCTGAAACTCCCAAGATTGCAGGATAAGTTGCCTTATGTGTACACAATTGCAAAAGGCATGTTTGCCCCTTCCATGAGATATGGAAGCTCAAATCTCACCTTAGCACAAATTCCTCCAGCATTATTCCCATTGTCTGCAATTGTCTACAATTCAGCCCTGAATCATTAACATGATGAGCAGCAACAGACTGCTCATTGCCAGTCACTCAAGCTTTAACTGCATCACAGGCTTTGTAGTCTTAAACCAGAAGTGGGGAAGTTTTGGCCCTCCAGATGCTAATGGACTACTGTTCCCATCAGCCCCAGCCAGCGTGGACAATATCCAGCAACATCTCAGGGGCACAGTTTTCCCCAGCCCTGTTTTAAAGGACATTTTCTTTCCAATTCCCAATGGGCCTTAGTCCAAAAAGGGGCTATTGTGGAATTGGCTGATATTATAGGACAGGTAGGACGTGGGTGGCACTGTGGGTTAAACCACAGAGCCTAGGGCTTGCCGATCAGAAGGTCGGCGGTTCGAATCCCTGCGACAGGGTGAGCTCCCGTTGCGTGGTCCCTGCTCCTGCCAACCTAGCAGTTCGAAAGCACATCAAAGTGCAAGTAGATAGATAGGTACTGCTCCAGCGGGAAGGTAAACGGCGTTTCCGTGCGCTGCTCTGGTTTGCCAGAAGCAGCTTAGTCATGCTGGCCAATAAAGCGAGATGAGCGCCGCAACCCCAGAGTCGGCCACAGTTGGCCTAATGGTCAGGGGTCCCTTTACCTTTACCTTTAGGATGAAGCATTGGCTTTCCAGATGCTGCTGGACTACAGCTCTTATCATCCATCACTGTTGTCCATGACAGCTGGAGCTGATGGGAGTTGTAGCTCAGCAACATCTGGAGGGCCAAAGATTCATCACATCTATTACAGGAGGTGCTTTTCTGCTTAAGGGTTAGCATATGATGCTCGATGCCATGACGCTGGAAGGCACTGAAAACATTCTAGATGGACTTACAGCAGCTTGATTCAGCAAAAGTAATACACGTTTTGGGTAAGACTGCATCTGGGCAAGAGCCAGCAATTAGAGAGGAGACTGAGAGGAGATATGATAGCCATGGAGGATGGAGCAAGCTTGTTTTCTTCTGCTCCTGAGGTAGGACCAGAACCAATGGCTTCAAGTTACAACAAAGGAGACTCTGGATAAGCATTAGGAAAAACTTTCTGAGGACTTCTGGTCCATTGCAGAGGAGAATGGCGGTGTGCTAAGTGTCGTCCGCAACACAGAGCCAGCAGAAAGGCTTTGAGGGCAGCGCTAGAGCTCAGCGCACCCCCCCCCCAAAAAAAAAACCCCACTCAGAAGGTGATGGACTCTCCTTCTTTGAAGGTTTCTAAGCAGGGGTTGGATGGCCATCTGTCATGGTTGCTTTAGCTGAGATTCCTGCATTGCACGGGGTCAGACTAGATGACCCTCACGGTCCCTTCCAACTCTACAATTTTATGATTCTATGAATTGGCTGGTGTTGATGGTGGCCCCAGAGTTTATTCCATGGTTTTGAACCTGGTCTGAGGCCTTGGCACCTACATAGCATCAGCTCTCAACAATACTGGGTGAAAGAGAGCAAAACTGAACAGCCTTTATCAGCCACATTTTCACCAGGGGAGAGGAGATGAGGAGGAGGAGGAGGAGGAGGAGGAGGAGGAGGAGGAGGAGGAGGAGGAGGAGGAGGCTGTCTGGCTCCAGTAAACTGCTGTAAAGATGCATTCTTGTTTTAGTAGCTGAGGCACCTCCTAATATAGCTTGCCAAAGTGCAAAAAGTCAATTAATTTGCCTAAAATTGCATTTCCTGGGTTGGTTGAGAAGCAAAGGGCATCTGAAATTTCTGCTGAAGGATGCACTGAGGAGCCTGAGGAAGCTGCTTTTCAGTGCTCTTGAGATCAAAGTTTCACCCACCATGTGCTACTCATAAGTACCATTGCTTTATTCTATCCCCCTTGAGCAAGAGTGGGTAGAATCCTATTTCTTTCCGGGAGCCAGCCTGTGCTTAAATAATCAGAGCCAACTGAACTTTATCCACACAACCAAGAAGTGTTCAAAACCTAAGATCATAGAATTGTAGAGTTGGGAGGTACCCCCAATGGTCATCTAGTCCAACCCCCTGCAATGCAAGAATCTTATCTAAAGCATCCACGGCAGGTGGCCATCCAACCTCTGCTTTAAAAACCCCCAAGGGAGGTGAGTCCACAACCTCCTGAGAGAGACTATTCCACTGTCGAACAGCTCTTACTGCCAGAAAGGTCTTTCTGATGTTTAGTCAGAATCTTCTTTCTTGCAGCTTGAAGCCTTTGGTCTGAGCATAGGCGCCGACTCCATGGGGCCTGAGGGGGCCCGAGCCCCCTCAAAAATTCGTTTGGGGGGGCTCCGCCCCCCAATAATTTAAGAAAATTATTAGGCACCTTGCCGAAAACTGCGCAGGGGACTCCGGCGCGCGCCTCCCAAAGTGACCGGGAGCTCCTGAGAAGGGGCGGGCAGGTCGGTCAGTCAGAGGAAGACCCCCAGCGGTGGGACTTTAGAAAGGAATGGAGCCGCGGGGCCGAGGAACGGCGTATTCGTCGCCGGCGAGGGACCAGGGTGAAGGGAGAATGGAGGGGACGGGAGTTCCCGTCGCCGGAGCGGGGCTTTTTTTCTGGGTTCGGCTAAGGTGACGTTGGTAGGAGGGGGTGGCCGCCTCCCGGCGCAAAGCCTGGGGAGGGCAGGCCGGTTCTTGCATGCAAAAGCACCACTGCCATCCTGCCGCCAGTATGGACCCCGGTATGGGCCCCCCAATATTTTTTATAAGTCGGCGCCCCTGGGTCTGAGTCCTATGCTCTGTTGAAAACAAGCTTGCTCTGTCTTCCATGTGACAGCCCTTGAGATATTTGAAGATGGCTATCATTTCTCTTCCCAGTCTCTTCTTTTCCAGGCTATGCATACCCAACTCCTTCAAGCGCTCCCCATAAGGCTGAGTTTCCAGACCCTTGATCATCTTGGTTGCCTCCTCTGCACACATCCTACCTTTTCAGTATCCTCCATAAATTGTGGCACCCATAACTGGACAGAGTACTCCAGGTGTGGTCTGGCCAAGGCAGAGTAGAGTGGTACTATTACACACACACATCCCTTGTTAAATAATTTTTACAAAAATCCAATATGTGCCATATTATATTAACACTAAATACCAATACCAATTCAAATACAAATCGATTACATAGCCACTTATAATTTTTGTGTGGCTTCCCACATGCTGTACTTCAGGGTTTTATTCCCTTAAGTTCTGCCTCCAGACTGTTGTACTATTACTTCCCTTGATCGGGACACTATCTGTTGATGCAGCCTAGAATAGCATTGGCTAATTCTGACCTTCTCACTAAGGTGCTCCAAAAATTGGAAATTTGTATAGATTTACTAATAACTGATTAGGGTTACCTGTTCCAAAAGATGCTGAAAGCTGCATATAATCAAAAACATTTTAAAAATAAAAATAAAGAAATCAATCACTGTAAAGTGATTCTTACAAGTAGACAATATGTTATCAGTATCAAAACCCTCTCACTCATTCACACACCTGGCACTAGGTAAAACAGGTGTGGGGGACATTTGGCCCTCTAGGTGTTACTGAACTACAGTTCCCACTAGCTCTAGCAAGCATGGCCAGTGGCCAGTGATGTTGGGAACTGCAGTTCAACAACATATGGAGGGTCAAAGGTCCCCCAGTTGAAACAACAAAAACATTAGAGCAACTCTGTTGGATGACACCAAAGGTCTGCCAAGTCCATTGTTCTGCTTGTAAAGAGGAGCAGCCAAATGTCTCATGGGCATGTTCTAGGGAATGCAGGGAAGGCTGCTCCATTTGAGCAAGTGGGGCACTGCCCCACCCATCTCAGTCTTCCCTCAGCCATCCCCCATCCCCATGTATTTACAACCAGCCTAAGGTGTGGTCCTGGCTGTCAGCTTCCTCCTCCTTATTGTCTCAGTGTTGCCCTTGCAGAACTATGCAAGGAGAAGGAGGTGGGGGTGGGGGAGAGAATAAAGTAGAATGAGTTGGCTCTGCCTGCCACTGACTCTGCTAAGTGCACTCTGCCCCACAAGTCCCAATGGATACTAGCCACCACTAAGGATGTTGTCTGAAGACACATGTCCCAGCAACCTTGCTGAAGCTAAGTACGTGGTACTTAATTCGTTCTGGAGGTCTGTTCTTAACCTGAAACTGTTCTTAACCTAAACCACTTTAGCTAATAGGGCCTCCTGCTGCCGCTGCACAATTTCTGTTCTCATCCTGAAGCAAAGTTCTTAACCCGAGGTGATATTTCTGGGTTAGCGGAGTCTGTAACCTGAAGCGTATGTAACCTGAGGTACCACTGTATAGGAAACTGCTTTATACAAAGTGAGATCAGAGGTCCACTTTGCTAAGTACTGTGCACTGCAGGGGTGAGGAACCTCAGGCCTGGGTGCTAAATGCAGGGCTCCAAGTCTCCCTGCCTGGCCCTCAAAGATTCTCCCCACCCCACAGTGCAGCCAGAAGACCTTTTCCTTATTCTTGTTAGTGCTCACATGCTTGGAGAAGGCAGGTGAACAGGCAGCAACAACAAAGAGGACAACCAGAAGGGGGCTGGTCAGCAGTGCTGGCCCTGCTGGGCTGTGAGCCACGACAGGTGCCTGGTGATGCTGATTTATTGATGAGACCCCTGGATACATGCCCATGGGCATAGCCAGAGGGGGCAGGGGGCAGCTGCCACGCCCCCCGATCAAGTAAATAAATAAAAATACTTAACTAACTGATCAATCATGTCACAGATAGCTTGGTCACAGATAGTCCTGTCCCCCCTACAAAAATCCTGGCAACATGTACATGCCCACCATACCAGAGGTGGGGAGCATTTTTCATACTGAGGGCCACATTCCTTTCTGGGTAAGGCTCCAGGGGCCACATGCCAGTGGTGGGTGGCGCCAGAGTCAAAGTGGGTGGGGCAATGAATTTTACTTTTGCACAGTGGCCTGGTTTCTTCACACTTGCACAACGCACTCTACCTTCCATCCAGGCAAGCAAGAAGCATTACCCAAGCTCCATGACACATTCCAGCCAGGCAAAAACACTCAAGGAGGGTGCAAAGCAGAACTGGTAAGGGGTATGGCCTGGGGAGAATCCCCAGGACCAGATAGAGAAGCTTGGAGGCTGAGGCTGAGCTTGAGCGTCCCATAGTTTCCCAAAATATAAAATCCTCAAACCACTTGGGGGATCTTTGTTTTTTTTTGGGGGGGACACCTAGATTCCAGCTGCTTCCCAGTTATGGATGGGCTCAAGTTACTTCAAATGGAACCACCATTGCTGATATCTGGTCCTTCTGCACCCCAGTCTGTATGACCAGCATTACAAAAAAAAAGTCAGCAGTCCCCCACTGCATGCTGCAACATTCCTGAAACAACTAACAGCAGAGGCAAAGCATGTTGGCAGATGAAAACTAGAAGCATATTGTGGCACTGAACAGTTGGAAAGCTGTACTATCAAAGCACCAAGGAGTGAGAGGTGGCCTCCCCCGGAGGAAGGGAACACCCCCTGCAATCCATAGTGCAATTAGGCAATCTGAAACTCTGGACTTAGCAGTCTTATGGTGGAGAGCATGGTTTCTTTATATACAGGTTTCAACTTAAAAGGTGAAACTAATATATGAGATCGACTCATGACATGCAAAGCAAGATATGCTTCCACTTCTCAGAGGTCCAATCTTGCTCTATTTGCAATCCTTGTTTTGCTGATTTCATTGAATATTCTAATTTTCTGTGATGGTGAATTTGGGGTTTTCATAAGCTGTACGCCATGATCATCACAATGATAACAAAGAAAGGCTTGACATATCTTGCTTTGCATGTCATGAGTCGATCTCATGTATTAGTTTCACCTTTCAAGCTGAAATCAATGAACTTTTCCACGATACTCTAATTTTTTGAGTTTCACCTGTATATTGTGCATATTACTTCACTTCCTTTAACACATGGCATGCCCTCCTACTCATTATACAGAGTAAGGCTCTGGACATCTGCCCCCAAGTCCTGCTGTTGACTTTAGCACTACTAACTGACCTTCCTTTCCGCATAAATCACTAATCTGAGGCAAACTCAAACAGCAGATCACACAGACATAGAACCGGCAGGTGCTCTGAGGGCAGATCTTCTGTTGGTAACCTGAGCCCGGTGGGGAACTCATGCAGAGACAAAGCAGGCAGTCCCCTTTGAGGGTGGGCATTTTCACTGCATCACTTACGGAAAGCTCCAATTGCCACTGATGCCACAAGAAGGGCCAGAATGACCACTCCTTGGCAGAGGCTGACCAGGAGGAGGCACAAGGCCAGGCCAGTGATTCATTCAGAGGCCTTGGAGGTGAGACTCCTAGGTTTGGGGAAATACCATGTGATAAGGTGTCCTCCATGCTGACATCACTTGCGACAGAGGGAAAAACTGCACTGGGCTCCTTTTAAAATTGCTACATTCACCTTTTCCCCCAAAAGGATGAAAGAGTCACACTTCCAGCTATATCCACACCAGTACCTGGAGCCAGCCAGTGTGTCTCCTCTTCTGGCAGACACTGACCTCATCAGTTCCTGAGCGAGATCATCCCTCCTGGAACGATGACTCAACATCATATTGGGTGCAAGCATGCTGGGTGCCGAGCCTTGGGAATCAGCTGCTCAGCAAATACACTTTTTCGAATCAAGCACAGCAGAGGAGGACCCCACAGCCAGGAAGCCTCTCCCACGCCGACAGGTGGGGTGGCTACAGCCCGTTCCAAAAATCCACTTCCTTAAACGAAGGTTCATCTGCCCCCACTTTGTTCTGCACCCAGAAACTGATGGGAAATCATCACACTCTCTTATTTCATCTCGGCAGGTCCAGAGGCTGCTGCCACTTTGCCAGTTTCCCCCACCCACGGCTCTCGGCGATCTCAGCTTCTGTGCTGAAGGATGACAACGGGCCTCCAGGCACACGCACAATGAGGAAACAGCAGGGAAAGAGGCAAAGCAGCTCACATGCACAGAGGAGGAATGCATGCCATATCCGTCTCCACAAGCCACTCCAATCCCTCATGCAGTCGTGTGAGCTGGCTGAGTGACAACGCAAAAAGAGAGAGAGAGAGAGAGAGAGAGAGAGAGAGAGAGAGAGAGAGAGAAGTGGGGGGAGAGATTTTCCTTTCTGGAAGTGCTGGTGGCTCATCCTCCTTCCTTCCCCACACGATCCTTGTTATAATCACCTCTGCATGTTCAGGACTTAGCCATCACTGCATTTCACATGTACTGTGATAGCTCTAATCACAGCAGATCATCTTAGGACAACCTCCTGCTTGGAAATGCAGGAATTCCAGAATAAAGAGCTTTCAGGGGTGCAAAGCCCTTCCCACGTCAGGGCAGGTGGTACTTTTGCACCCAAAGGGCTGCATTCCCTAAAGAGTAGCCTTGTGGGGCCACAGGCCAGAAGTGGGTGTGGCCAGGGGCAAAAGTGGGTGGAGCAATGGGTGTGAATCTTACCTCTGTATGCTAGTAGGCTAGTTTCTACTCACACTCACACAAGTTCCTCTCTCTGTTTTCCATCCAGGCAAGCAGGAGGTACCACCAGAGCTCAAGGGCACATTCCAGACAGGCAAAAACACCTGAGGAGGATGCAAAGCAGGGCTTGCGAGGGGTGTGTGTCCAGAGGGTCAGAGTGAAAGGCCTAGAAGGCTGCGCTTGGCCCCTGGACCTAACGTTCCCGACCCCTGCCTTGCAACTACTCTGCAAGGTAAGTCAATATGATCACCCCCTCCCTTTGTCCCAACTTGCCTTTAGACTGCAGAACTGACGTCCTCCACCAGCCAGCAGAACTGAGGGCTACTGAGAGGCTGTTCCACCAGTCTCCAATGAAGGCTCTTATGGAGCAAGAGGGAAATCAGCTTGGGCTCCTCCACTGGCCAGAGAAGGAGCAGGTGCAAGGAGTTTGCTTTCATTCCCTCTCTGTGAGAAAGAACTCTAAAATACAGGTTGTTCTGAATTCCTCCCCATCCTGATTGCCTCCCAGCTTGATCTCATGTTTAGATAAATCACTCTGCTTAGTTGCTAAATAATACATCCAGACCACCCCTCTTAACTGACTTACCCTTAAGGCACCTCATCAAATGATCTCCGTTGTTACACTTCCAATAGGAGTACTATAAGCAGTATTCAGGAAAAGGTACCAGGAGCTGAACATTAAGCCTCTGTGCAATATTATGCCGAATCATAGAATTGTAGAGTTGGAAGGACCACGAGGGCCACCTAGTCCAATAAAGGAAACTTTTGCCCAGCCTGGGGGTTGAACCCATGACAATGAGATTAAAAGACTCGTTCTCTACTGACTGAGCTATGCATTTTCTCTGCTTAATATTTCTCAGCCAGCTTTTGCTCTCAGCAGCATTCCTGTAATGATGGGCTGCTTGATGGAAATCTTACTTAACTGCTCCCATGAGTGATACGGCTTTTCATCCCAAGCCACAATTCCCGCCATCCTTTAAATATTTCAGTCTCCTTTGGAGGAGCACTTGCCTGCAGGGAGCCCACAAATGCCCGTTCCTGGTAATCTTTCTAACAAGACAGGGATGAAGAACCTTCTGCAGTCAGGAGGCCACATTCCCTTGCATGAAATCTTCCAGGGGCCACATGCCAAGGGCAGGGTGGGGCCCGGGGCAAAAGCAACCAGAGCAATAGATGCAGCTCCAGTACAATAGGCTATAATCCAGCCACACAATGTCAAGGACTGGCTGCGTGAAGAGGAATGGTTGGAGCCTCCGGCTGAAGAACCCCCCAGGGAAGCAGCTGGGGAGGAAAACACACAGCCAGGAATGTGGTGTTGTGAGTCTGAAGACAGGTCAGAGGAGGAGGGACGCTGGGAGGTGGGAGAAACAACAGGCTCGAGGGAAAGAGAAGGCCAGAGGCAGAAAACCCTTCATAGGCTTGCCAGAAGGAACAACCCCCTGTGATGTTAACATATGAGAGTGCTGGAGGTGAAATAGTTAAACAAGTTACCCAATCAGAACCCAGGGGGGTGGAGTCAGGGGAACTATAAAACCAGCTCTGGGAGGGGTGAAGGGAAGAGTTCGTTGGGAGGTTGGTTGGAGTGGGAGTGAATTGGGATAGAGTCTGTGGGTAGGTTGAGTTAGTATAATGAAATAAGCTGAGTCAGGAACAGTTAGGGGCTAGGAAGAGAAGTAAATATCTGAGAGGTGGTTTAGTGAGTGAGAGCAGGTAGTGGAAGTTATAGGTCTGGATAGGCACCCCATGACTGTAATTGACTGAGACCGTTTATGAAACCACATGCTTGTTAAACTGCAATAAATAAACAGAAGTTTATGTTTCAATTTAACCCTGACTGGACTCAGTATTGTCCCAGGTAGGGGCTGGGTGGTGGCAGCGAGAAATAAAGTGGTGGCACAGGGATCAATAGAAGGTGAAACGTCCGGGGACCCTGTGTGATCGCCACCCCTCCCCCCTTCCTTACACATTGCTGGGGGGAATTTCTCAACATGGGGAGAAAGGAAAGCCCCATTTTGCCTGATGGGCTTCGTTCATTAGATGAATCCCACCCAGAAAACATGGAAAGGATATTCAGTATGAGGATTCCAAAGCAGAAAAGCTGGCAACTTGGAAAAGGTCAGGTTTTGGCTCACACCTCTGTTTAGAAGTTGAGCCCCATCAAGCTTGCCAACCTCCTGAGTTATAGGAGACGGGAGCACAACTTTCTGACTGTGCAGTTTGGATATAGGGAAGCTGAACTCTAATGAACTTTGGCTGCCAGATCCAGTACTCCAGATGGGTTTCATTCCCTCTCTCCCACCCAACCCAGCATTTCTGAATCCACAACTAGGTCATTTTGCACGTAGCTCAGAGTCAATCTTCAAGTCAGCCTATCTCTCTCGTGAGAAATGGCACACTCTTGGAATTCTGTAGAGCATGGAATATATCTTGGGAAAAGCAGGACTTGCTCAGAGGCAAAACTCAACCCCTGGCATAATTTTTTAAAAAATGGAGTCTGCTTTATTAATATCAGCAGGAGATGCCTGTTCTGAGCAGTTATCAGCCCTAATAGAATTTAAAAGAATTAGCTTCAGTCATCAGTTAGACAGGCTGCACAGATGGATGCTTAATAGCGCTCATGGTGAGCCCAGGCCTGGTACCAGAAACGGTTCTCATAAGAACCCTGGACAACCCACAAGTGGAAGACTTGGAGGAGCAAGGAGGTCCCCTGTAACCATTGTTGGTGACCCCTGAAGGGGCTCCCAGTCCTTGAGAAAGGTCCGGGTCAAAGAAAGGCAACATAGCACACATCTATGAAGTCACCGCACGGCTCATGAGCAAGAGGTCTCCTCATGAGCAAGCACTTCATAAAACGGCTTCACTACCAATAGGGGTGGTTTGGGTGTTGTCCTGGGGACTAAAATATGTAAGGCATCCTTTGGGAGTCTTACAACAGGTGGAAATAACCAAAGTCCCTGGCTTCTTGGTCAGATGATCTTGCCTAGCATTGGTGCACATTGCTTGAGGACCTGATGGTGGTGCCTCACCTTGCCTCTAGATCATGTTTCCATGCTGGACCCTTGCTCCTTTGGACAGTGCTGCACATGCAACCTTATTCTGGTTGGTGAGGGTTTTGTGAAGAGGCTTATAATAAATCATAATACTGTTGTATTTGTTATTGTGCTATATATTTTTGTGTTTTACATTGCAAACTGCCCTGTGATCTCTGGATGAAGGGCAGAATAGAAATTTAATTAATTAATTAATTAATTAATTAAAAAAAACTCCTTGAAGTGCACCCTTCTCCCCAAGGGCACCCACAGGAGTGCTATGCAGATGGTGGCATTACGTACACTTTGCCCAATGACAGCACATTACTTTGTTCCCTCTAGAGCAGTGGCTCCCAATTAGGGGTCCCCTGGGGGTCCGGTGAGTCATCCAGCCTCTGCTCACAACCAGTGCCTGCTTCCTGGTAGGGGAAAAACTTGTGAAATATTTGCTGAATGGCAAGTGAGCTGGGATTGGGCACAAACCTCTGGCACAGTTTCTTAGGGCTCTTGCAATGGGGGGGGGAAGAGGGGGGAGAGAGTGCAAACAGCTCACATGCTTATCATTTTAAAAAATGTAAAGGATTCCTTCTCCTTGCTCTCTACTTTTTAACTGAAAAGAACTTCTAATCGCTTTCAACAACAACAAGTTTAGAGGACTCTCCCACTGCTTGTAGGTAGGGTTTTCAGTGAATCTTGCCTGATGAGTTTGGGATTCATGTCTCATCTTGGAAGTCCAACAGGGGAAGCAGTTAAGCACATTGCCACTATGATTAGCACAACAGCTCAACCTCTGATGATTTAGTTTAGTGATGGGGTGGGCGATTCTTTCTTTTCAACTTTGTGATATATCAGCAGCTCAATACTGGTATATGCAGATATATCACAATGACTGGACTTTATCTCGACTGTTACTTTCCACCTTAGGGAAAGAAGAAGCAGCCAAGATACAGGGCCCAGTCCTACACAGTAAGTCCTGTCCGGGCTCCATGCAATCGGAGAGGGCGCTTCGGAGCCAGACAGTCAATAGCCCTGGTTAACTCTGCATTCCAGCGGGCCACCAGGGAATCAGCTGAAAGGCCATCAGCATGGGATAAAGCATCTCCTACCACTCTCTGGAAACCATTTGGATCCATTAAGTGGTGGGGGCGGACCTTCCGAATCGGTCCCACCTCCACTTCTTTAGTTTTGCTTTTACTTAGTGTCAGATCACCAACATCCATTGCTAAGATGTACCATCTCATATTAGAAGTAAGGAATAGCATGTTTGAATATTCTCTCATGTAAAAAGCCTGTTGCATATAGAGTAATTGCAAGTTAGATACACAATTACATTTCTTTCTTTCTTTAGTTGTAGTGGAGCAATGGAGACAAGTTTTTCCTGCTGTCTGGGGATAGGCAATTTGTGATAATATCACAAATTTTATGGTCTTTTTTAAAGTATGCCTAAAATCCTTTGCTTATTAGGGGCTAACCAGCATTTTATTCAAAAAATTGCTTTGCACAGGTAACAACCATAGAGTTATCAAAATTTTCAAAGGAGGGGGTTCCTGGCTTGGCTTTTGAAAAATAGAGGTTCCTCAGTAATTAGCTAATTGGAAACCACTGGTATAGAGCACTACTATTATTAACAGACAAATATCTGCAATGAGTTGCCTTGGAAGATGCTCCAGGAACATCAGTTAGCCTAAAATCAGTAGAAGCCGGTCCACGAGGGTGAAAGGGTTACTGCCCCACCAACTTCAGCCTGCCCTCAGCTGGCCCCGACCTGCCTGATTGCCTTTTTCCAATTAATACTTATTGGGTTTTGTCTTCTTCTTTTTTCAAATTTCCACCTGCCTGCTTTCCTACTTACAACTAATCGGGCGGGGGGGGGGAGGAGAGAGAGTGCTATCAGATTCCTCCTCCTTAGTCACAGTGTTGCCCTTATAGAACTCAGCAGCAAGGAGGAGTCTGGGAATGTAACAGGAATGAATTGGCGCCACCTACAGTTGGGCTCCTTGCATTCCACCCTACCAGTCCCAAAGGGAGCCAGGCACCATGGTTCAAAACAGGGCTATGAGGTTGTTCACTGGGACTGGGTGCTTTGATCATATTTATGTCAGGGCTTTCTTATCTGCACTGTCTTCCAGTCCATCCAGTCCTTTTTAAGGCCCTGGTAGCAAGGTTCTGGAAAAGGCTGCCTCTTCCCACACATCCCTTCCCAGACCTTGCAATCCTCTTTGGTGACCTTTATCCAGGCGCCCCCTGCCAAGGGAGGTATGGCTAGCAGCTACTAGAGAAGGGGTCTTTTTGGTGTTGGCACCCCAATTAAGGAATGCTCTCCCTATAGGGATTCACTTGGGCCCTACTCTGCAGTCTTTCTGGTGACAGGTGAAGACCCTTTTTATCTTCTCAGGCAGTATTACTATCATCACCATTGATTTATTATTCTCTTTCTATACAGTTGTCTCAAAGCAACAATAAAAGCAGCATAAACAAAACAAAAAAAAACCCCTGATAAGCCAAAAAACCAACAGATATTTTTAAAACAAAACTTACATCGTACAAAATAGACACTCATGGCAAAGATTCATTTATCCAGCTGGGAAAGTGTATTGGAACAAAAATGTCTTCCGTTGTTGTTGGGCAATGCTGAGAGTGGGTGCTTGTCATATCTCAACAGGAATGCTGTTCCACATAGCATATGGTTACCAGATGTCCCCGTTTCCTGGGGACTGTCCCCAGATTTACAAAGCTGTCCCGGGACAAAATCCATCCCTAGAATGTCCTCGGATTTCATTTAATATCCCTGGATTTATATTTTTTAAGTGTGGTAGATTTATTAGTAGGGAATGAATGTTGCGTGATTGGTTCAACGGCACAAGACACATCATATGGGGACTTCCGGCGAGGCAAAATGACAGGCACCACAGCAGCGAGCAGCTCCTGAAGCCAGCCAGAGCCAAGTGCACTACCAGGCTTGATCCGGGCTACTGAGACTGCCGCTGCCACTGCCAAGGGAGAACCGGGGACGCCCGGCACGTCAACCCCAGAAAACCCCAGAGCCAACACAGGGAGAAGGAGGATAGAAGGAAGAGAGAGAAAGAGGAGGAGAAAAAAAGAGGGGAGCCCTGACCTTGCCCCGCTGCTACCGCCACTGCCGCTAAGGTAGGGCAGGAACATGTGGCCGAGCCTACTCAACGGCTGCTAGCACTCTCTTGGAGCTCCAAGAGAGCAGGCCAGGGCCCAGAGGAAGGCCATGCAGCAGAGGAGACCACAGAAGAGAAGATACTACATCTTCTTTTTTTAAAAAAAAAAACTTTTTTAAAAAACTTTTTTTCTCTTTTCAAAAAAAAAAGTGTCCCAAGATTCTTTGAAAAAAATCTGGTAACCTTAACATAGCAGGCTTCTCAGCAGCAGCATAGCTAGCCGCTTGGGTGCCTGGTGTGGGGGGGTGTCCTGCAGCCGGGGGCGGGGCGATCTGTCCATGGGGGCGGGGCAAGCCTCTCCACTCCTCCCTCTCAGCTGTAGGGTGGCTGAGGGAGAGGCAGTAGGCAGACAAAAGTCCCACACTGCCGTTTCAGGCAGCGCGGAACCTGCAGGCACCTATGCCACCACGTCACTCCTAAAAAGTTTCGTGAGCCCAATTTTTTATTTTTTATTTTAAACTCATTTTGCCACACACTCCCTCTCAGTGATGACCCCTTTGGGGGGGGGCTGCAGCCCCCCGCACCTCCGCTTCCTCTGCCACTGCTTCTCAGTTCTTTGGAACTAGCAGGAGAAAATCTCCTACAGGCCACAGTGAACTGCTGGGTATATAAGGGATAATGCAGTCTCTCAAGGAACATATAGGACCCTATATATTAGTACCAACACCTTGAGCTTTGTCCAGCAACAGATTTGGCATTTTAAAGCTATTCTTATTATCCTTACTAAACTTTAAAGTTGTTGAAGTTAAAATATTGCCTTGGGAATTTTTATACGATCCATTCTCACAGCTTATTATCAGGTTGTACTGACTTCTATTCAAAGCGGGTCCGCTGCTATTAATGGATCTAATGGATCACATTGCTAGGGCTAAAAGGTTGCTGAAAATCCCTGGAAATCTCTCCCAATATGTTGGCTTTGTGGCTTCAGCAAATGTCTCAACCAGATCAACACTGATGCACACCGATAAGGATATTTTATTCCACAAAGCAATCACACCTTTTCACAGCAAAACATGCAAACTTACAAACTCAGTAGCCAGGTAGAAAAGCAGTGATCTCTATCAATGAAGGACATGTCCGAATAACAGCAACCATCAAGGATTTGCCTCAATTGCTCAAGGAGTGGGAGCAAAGAAAGGTTGAGTTCTCTTCTTACCTCCTATTAATGCCTTATTTTATAATTATTGATTTCTGTGCTAGAGCTGGCAAGTCCATTGGTTAAAATTATGTCTCCCTATGGAAAATGACAATAACAGAGAATCCTCTTCAGTTACTGTTCGCATCTGTTTTTCTGTTGCAAGAAACTGGCATTGACCTGAAAGTCCATTAAACCTGAGCAAAACTTTAATACAGCGGCTATCAATTGCTTACTTATGCTCATTAACACTCAACTTTGATTTAACTAAAAATAATAATTAAGTAATAAGCAATTTCTTAATTACATCAAGTATCCTGAATCAGTATATATAATACAAAGGTTTCATATTTAAATCAGCACCAGAGAAGGCTGTTTCCCTAACACAAGCCTACTTCTAATCAATGCGAACACACAATGTGTAGTGTGTTTTTACAAAACTGGTAAACTGAAAACTTTTAATAATAATGTTCATTATTATCAATAGGTCTAGTTTGAGTATGACTAGCAGTGGATAAAACTAATTATGTTTTAATGTTCTTGTTCATAGAGAGTTACTTTGCCTCCATGCTGCCAATATTTTGTGGGAAGGCATGAGGCAGAAATTTCGCTTTCCACCATTGAAGTGAGTTAAAAGGGCTCGGTTGTCCTAGAGCAACAAAATCAGTTTAAAAATAGGCAGACTATTTGCAATTAAGGAGAGGTCAAACTGAAATAATTATCATATTGTGCTGACTGGAGCTGATGGGAGTTATAGTTCAAGGCACCAGCAGGTCACAAGGTTGGCAGAAGCTGATTTTAATCAAATCACACCTGCCGCACTTCCCCCAAACAAACAGAATGATTCAGAAAGTAATATGCTGAATGTGGCATTGCAGTCAATTTCAGAGTGCTGGGATGTTCGATTTAAACTCCTAGACTTGCCCTAGCCACTAACTAATACAGGCAGAAAACTTTTCTTACATGCTGCTGGTGATCCCAGCTGAGTCTGGACTCAGAAGTCTCTCCTGGCAGACGGGCTCTGCAGATTTGCTTTCCGCTGTGGACTTTCTGGAGTCTGCTAACTCCACCTGAAGACACTCCAACTGGGGATTTGGGTTAAGCATTTGTAGATCTTAGCTTGTGAAATCACGGCAGTTACCTGGTCAGCTTCCAAGGTGTTGACACAGAGCAGACAAAGGTCAATCCCAATTGCCCACTCAGGAAGGAAGGAAGGAAGGAAGATTGGAGTCTTTGGTGGGGAGTGTAACAAAATGTCAAACTTACCCATTTTCAGCCTTTTCTATCATCAAACTGTTAACAGGGGCAGCCTGGCTGTGGTGATTCATGCATTGGTAACCTCAAGACTTGATTACTGCAATACACACTGCGTGGGGCTACACTTGCACCTGGTTCGGAAGCTCTAGATGGTTTAAAATGCTGCAGATTGTTGATCAGGAAATATTATTCCTACCCAGCACATAAATCCAGTGCTCAAAACCTTGTGATGGCTACCCACATGTTACTGGGCCAGGTTCAAGGTTCTTGTATTAATTTACAAAGCCCTTAACAACTTGACTCCAGGAGAGTTGAGGACCACCAAGTCCTTTATATTTCTGCCCCACACTGCCAATTTAAATGTATCCCTATTGTGTTTCATGACTTCCCTGATTTTGTATGTGAGCTGGAACTGGTCTGTGACCGAAATAATAAATTCATTCATTCCTGCCCCATAACTGAAATATCTGAGGGAGTTTTTGTTATTTGCCCCCCCCCCCGGCTCTCAACTAAGTCATGCATTCAGCTTTGTGGTTCAAGCTTGTCAAACTCCCTCCTGACTTAGCAGAGGCATACCTCGGATACCTTGAGCCCTTGGCAAGGAGCTGTATTGGCACAGTTGTGTTGGCACCCCGCAGTAAAATAAAATAGAATCACTTTACCGCAATAGCCACACTAAAAATGACCACATTTACAGGACCCAAGTACTCAAAATGTCTGGAGTGAGGCTGAGGCAAAAGAGGAAGGGTGAAAAAAATTGCACACTTTTTTGTGGAACGGTGCAAGAAGTATGGTAGGTTTCTCTCACATTTTATCTTTCTGGGACTGTGGTCGTGCATCACCACAAACATATCCACCATACACTACATAGTCTGGTAGGTGGTTTTTTTGGGGGGGGGGAGCTGGGCCTGCACTCCTGTCCAGGGCTGGTTTTGCCAACCCCTAGATATGCCTCTGTGACTGAATTTAGATGGAAACCCTCGCTGAACTTCAGGCATATGACTAAGAGCAGCGGTCGGCAACCTAAGGCCCATGGGCCACAAGCGGCCCATGGGGGTCGTTTAACCGGCCCATAGATTCCTGCTGCCCGCTCAGGGACCCCCATCACCCACTCGGTTGGCTCCCATGCGCTGCGCTAAATCAGCACGGAGAAGAGCAGTCACCGCCTTCCGCGATGCTGGCCAGTTTCCCATTGGCTGCAGGAAGCTCCTGCAGCCAATGGGAAGCTGCATACGCCTCCTCAGCACTGGAAAGAGTGTTTGCATATGTGTGCGTGTGCGCGCACTCAGCGGCGTAGCGTGAGTTGTCAGCACCCGGGGCAAGGCAAGTAATTTGCGCCCCCGCACCCGGGGCAAGGCAAGTAATTTGCGCCCCCCCCTAACCCCATACCTGCCGATCTGAGGTGAGTTGCCGCTGGCGCTGCCGCCCAAACTACGCCGCTTGCCCGGAGGAGGGGGGGGCAGAGAGGCGAGGAAAATGCAACATGGCCCAGCAGCTGCAGCAGCAGCAGCGGAGGCGGGGCTGTGAGGAGGGGCTGCCTGGCGCGTCCTCCGCGGCCCTGAGAGCTGCTGCCTGCCGGACGCCTTCAGCCCGGACGCGCGCACAGCTTGTCGGTTCCACGAGACATGGGGCTCTGCTACATCCTGCGCCGGAGACTCTTCAGCGACTCTGGAGGCAGCGAGCGCGCCCCCCCCCCAGATGTTGCGCCCGGTGCGGCCGGCCCCCCTGGCACCCCCCACGCTATGCCACTGCGCGCACTCCAGCCCACCGTAGTATCTGCGGGACCGTGAACCTGCCCAAGCCACAGAAACTTTGCTGACCCCTGACTAAGAGTTTCTTATACCTGCAGGCATTTCAAGGAGGGCTTTTTGTTGTTTCAGCGATGATTTTTAAAATTGTTATTATTCTTTGTATTATTCTTTTTAAATTATGTGCACCACTCTTCCCTCACCGATGCTTTCCCCCCCAGTAACTACCTGTAGACTGTTTGATTTTCAGGCTTTGCTCGTCTCACGACTCCATGATGGCCACATGTAAGTCTGTGCTCAGAATGGTTTGTTTGCCAGGAGTAATAACCCTTAAGTTTATTTACTCATCCATTCATCCATTCATTCATTCAGCCAGGTTGGCATGCATCTGTCTCAAGAAACCATGGAATGCGCCTCCAGGAATGAAGTCAAACTGCTATGTTAGCAGCACTGAAATTACTTCCCCGGGGTGCAAGCCTGGGCACTGCTCAGGCGACAAGACTCCCCTCTTGGCCTTGCTGATGTGGTCCAAAGAAAAGCAGATATATTAGCATACTATTTACTTACTTATTCCTGCACTGCTATATATGCCAAACTTTACATGGCTAGCCAAATGCCCAGCCTTGTTTGTCCTCTGGAAAAAGCTGGGGGGGGGGGGCTGGCACAAGCACCTCTCTTAAATAAAGCTTTTAACAGCATTGTTCTGTTTTTATTTGGTTGCTTTAAAAAACAACAACACCAATATACATTGTTATCAGATTCTTCCTTAAATGGCATGCCACCAAACTGTATTCTGCATCTCATCATTTTAATACAGTACTGAATAAACAAGTTCCAGCCCTGCACAAATAAATCGTTTTGTTCTCTTAACTCCCCTAGTTCTTTTAATATTGGTAAGTTTAACCATATAGGCCAGATCCCAAATTCTGAGGCAGCAGTCCTCTGTTGATAAGTGGATCCACCTCTGATCCATGCATTATTTGTATTACACACCAGTTATAAATAGAAAGCTATAAATATTACCTTTCAGTCCCATCTTTGTGGGAACAGACAGTCGATACGGGCGCCCCAATGCCTCTTCCCCACAGAAGGTGTAAAGTTGAATTACCTCCACCGCAATCAGAGATAAAACTGCTGCATTTTCTGCCCAGATTCCAGTCCACAAAGTACTTCTGAAACTCAATACTGCTCCAGAAAATCCTCAGTTCCAGAAGAAGCACTTGGAGGGCATTGCCTCTTCTGAAATCCGAGTTGCACCTTCCTCCTCCTCCTCTTCCTCCCCCTCCCCCCACCCAATATACAACCTCTTTAAGAGCAGGTTATTTTGGAAAGAGCGTGCTGCCTTCATTCCTGTTCCTTTGCCATCCGGAGTTCCCTTACATGGTCAAGAGAGGGATTTGACAGGTCCCAGGAGGCTTTTCCCTAAGGCAAACAGATTTCCCATAAGTGAAAGTCAGGGGGGAGGAAGGCTGATTTTGTGCTTCTGTCCTGCAGCACAAATAACATAAGCAAATGACAACGGGAAGCTGGGATGGAAATTATCTTTGCCACACATACAGAATAATTTTGCAATCTCCAAATCCTACTGGGGTGGGGAAGACACTGTACAGGGTGGCAGCAACCTGATTTAGGCACCACAGCATCAAAGTAACAGAGGACCTGCTAATGTAATGTAATATAAAAGGTAAAGGGACCCCTGACCATTAGGTCCAGTTGTGACCGACTCTGGGGTTGTGGCGCTCATCTCGCTTTATTGGCCGAGGGAGCCGGCATGCAGCTTCCGGGTCATGTGGCCAGCATGACTAAGCCGCTTCTGGCCAACCAGAGCAGCACACGAAAGCGCCGTTTACCTTCCCGCTGGAGTGGTACCTATTTATCTACTTGCATTTTGTGCTTTTGAACTGCTAGGTTGGCAGGAGCAGGGACCGAGCAACGGGAGCTCACCCCGTCGCGGGGATTCAAACCGCCGACCTTCTGATTGGCAAGTCCTAGGCTCTGCGGTTTAACCCACAGCACCACCCGCGTCCCTTTCCTTAAATAATTTGGGGTTATGGGCAGGGCCATCCCAATACATTTTGTCACATGAGGCTAACCACAAAATGGCACCTCCCCCACCAGGGAAGAAGAGGTGAGTGAAGATCTACATCAGGACCAATGGAGGAAAAAAGATCTACACTGGAAATAAGCAGTGAGTGAAGATCTATGTTGGGAACAAGAGGTGGAATCAAATCAACCTTACCTAACAGTTGAAGTGGGAATCAAAGGTACTCATGAAGTGGAAAGGGGCATGCACTGAATCACACTGGGCAGACACAGACCCCAGGAGACCACAGAAGACAGCTTCTGCCATTTCCTTCCTAGGGGTGGGGAAAGGCCAGCAGCATCTCTGATTTGCAGAGGCAATTATTATTATTATTATTATTATTATTATTATTATTATTATTATTATTATTATTATTATATTTGTACCCCACAAAACTAACACAGTATACAAAGAACATACGAACATAAAAACAGGCAATCAATTAATTAAAATACATCTTAAAATTAGTTCAGAGCAAATTAAAATCTGGACAGATGCAGTCCACAGGTAAAATTGAAAGTGGTTAACATTCTCCAGGGCCAACTGTTACTAATGGTCTTATAAAAGACCTGTAAGTGGGCTAGGAGGCCTCTTTAATGCTTGTTAAAGAAAAGAATCAGACTGAACCCAACCAAAGGCCTGGCGGAACAGCTCCATCTTGCAGGCCTCGTGGAAAGATGTCAAATCCCACAGGGCCCTGGTCTCTTGTGAGAGAATGTTCCATCAGGCTGGGGCCATGGCTGGAAAGGCCCTGGCTCTGGTCAAGGCCAGTCTAATCTCCCTGGGGCCTGGGATCTTCAGGGTGTTATTATTTGCAGACCTTAAGGTCCTCCGTGGGGCATACCAGGAGAGGCAGTCCCATAGGTACAAGGGTCTAGGCCGTATAGAGCCGGCAGTGGGGTGAGGCCAAAGGAGGAGGCAGATCCAGCCTCCAAAGAGCTTGTGCCATTGCAGCAGCAGAGGATACACTCCTTGGAAGCTGGATCCCCTGCCCTCATGGATCCTACCACCCGAGGCAGTCGCCTCCCCTGGCCTAAACGATGAGCGGACCATGGCTTTGGATGTTACATAATAATAATAATAATAATAATAATAATAATAATAATAATAATAATAATAATAATAATAATAATAATAATATATTATTTATACCCTGCCCATCTGGATGGGTTTCCCCAGCCACTCTGGGCGGCTTCCAACAAAATATTAAAATACAATAGTCTGTCAAACATTAAAAGCTTCCCTAAACAGGGCTGCCTTCAGATGTCTTCTAAAAGTCTGGTAGTTGTTCTTCTCTTTGACATCTGGTGGGAGGGCGTTCCACAGGGCAGGTGCCACTACCAAGAAGACTCTCTGCCTGGTTCCCTGTAACTTGGCTTCTCGCAGTGAGGGAACCACCAGAAGGCCCTCAGTGTCCGGGCAGAACGATGGGGGTGGAGACGCTCCTTCAGGTATACAGGACCAAAGCCGTTTAGGGCTTTACAGGTCAGCACCAACACTTTGAATTGTGCTCGGAAACGTACTGGGATCAAAAGATCAAAGCAGACTTTAAAGCAGTGTTTCTCAAACTTGGGTCTCCAGCTGTGGTTGGACTACTACTCACATCATCCCTGACTACTGGTTCTGCTATAGGTAGGGAAGATTGGAGTTGTAAGTCCATGTTAGAGAAACACTTGCTTGACGTATTGGCCGTTCCACGCCAAAGTGCAAGTAGATAAATAGGTACCACTCCGGCGGGAAGGTAAACGGCGTTTCCGTGCGCTGCTCTGGTTTGCCAGAAGCGGCTTAGTCATGCTGGCCACATGAGCCGGAAGCTGTACGCTGGCTCCCTCGGCCAATAAAGCGAGATGAACACCGCAACCCCAGAGTCGGCCACGACTGGACCTAATGGTCAGGGGTCCCTTTACCTTTAACATTGGACCCTTTCGTTTTCACCTTTTTCATGAGCAGGGGATACAAAGGAACTGAACAAGAAAGAATATTCCATTGGTATTGGGGCCGTGATTAAAAATCAGTCCTGCTCCAGGGGGATGGGACGACAATCCATCAAAGCTCTCAAAAATATGGCACCAGGAGTGGAGCCTTATTGGCTGCAATGAGGACTTTGGGGCATAAGTCTCACTGCTCTGTTGCCAGGCAGGGGGAGGGGGAGGGATTTCCAAACTGGAATCCAGACAATGGCAACAAGAAGCTGTGCAGTAGCAGTCCATCACCATCAGCTTCTTCAAAGCAACATGAGTGACAATGAGCTTGACCAATCAGATGCCAGCTTTGGTGCTGGAGCAGGGAGGGGGTTGGTTCAGCACCTGTTTGGCTGAGCTTGTTGCTGCTGCAGCTGGCGGTTATTGCTTTTTTAAAAAAAAATTGTCCACTCCAGTGCAGAGCAGAAGGCATGTTCCACATGCAAAATTTCTCAGCTCGCTCCTTTCCTGTGGTACATTTTGAGTGTGATTTGCATTCCGAACGAGCAGCATTTGAACTTGGAATTCTTCCAATGATACTTAGCAATTATGTTTTTTCAGATCATCATTTTTTTAAAAGGAAATCATAACTTTCCCCCAAACTATACAGTTCCTACACTCTTATTATAACAATAATAACAATGTTATAACAATATGACTTTTCTTTCCATTCTATCTCTTGGTTCAGAATACCAGTTTCCATTCTGAAATCGTTCATACCTGCACACACCAAAACAAAAACCCCTGCACTCAGTTATCTATCGCAGGCTGTTGATTATCCCCAAACTAAATAGATGTGCTGATTAAATCCCAAACCTTAGCCAGTCATCAGCTTTCTTCCTTACTGAGCTCCCAAATAATAGCATGTCAGCTTTGAGCACAGAAAGCTGTGAGTCCACCTAGCTCAGTCTTGTCTACGTTGAAAGAGCACGACTACCTTGAAAGAGCAGAAATCTGCCCATGCTCTGAGATCTCCTACAGAAGCTAGATTGGCTTCCTCCTTGCAGGCCTTCTGCCGGCAAGGCTGTTTTATTCTGGCAGGCCCTTGGGAATGGACTGGTTTGTTTTGTTTAAAGAAAGGGCTTCTATTAGTGTTGTGCTGTTTTTACCACCTGTATTTTAATGTTTGGTTTAGCCTTATTAGAAATTAATTACTTTTTAATGATTATCTGTAAATAAATAAATGCTTTTAGCTTTTTGTATTCTATCTGTGCCGTTTTAATTTGTGTAAGCCACCCTGAGTTCTGGTCTGCGGAAAATGTGGAGTATAAATAAATAGATAAGTAAATGATACACTGACTGGCAGCAGCTCTCCGGGGTCTCATATCCTGCGTATCCTCTATCCCAACATAAATTAGGCATATAAAAAGACACTACAGTGGTATATATATTGCACCTGAACCAATAGGAGAATTTCATTGAACAGTATGATATATAGGAGAAGGTTTTTGCATTTCTCCAAGTGTATCTTCTAACAAAGTTGTGGTAGGGGAAAGAGACAAGGCGTCATCTGTGGAAACTTAAACTGCAACAGGCAAAGCAGTTTGCCACTGGGGGTCCAAGAAGCTGCATCTGTTTGATTTCTGCCTATCAGGCAGCCCAAAACACATTGCTTCTTTCCACCTTCTCTGGGAATTTTAACTTGACTTATGGAATGTTGTCATCAGCTGAGCCTTTTCACAGCTTGGAGATGCAGGCAAGAGACTTCTGGTTTGTGTTATGGTGTACAGTGGTACCTCTGGATGCGAACGGGATCCGTTCCAGAGCCCCGTTCGCATCCTGAGCAGAACGCAACCCGCGTCTGCACGTGCACAGGTCGTGATTTGTCACTTCTGTGCATGCATGTGACGTCATTTTGAGCGTCTGCGTATGCACAAGCAGCGAAACCCGGAAGTAACCCGTTCCGTTACTTCCGGGTTGCCGCAGAATGCAACCTGAAAACGCTCAACCTGAAGCTACTTTAACCCAAGGTATGACTGTATTTATGTATGCAACAACAGCCGCTCAAATTATATATGCCCAGAGATGGAAAGAAGAAGTAGTCCCAACCAAGGAAGATTGGCAGCAAAAACTGTTGGAGCATGCAGAAACTAACCGGAAGAATAAGAAATCAAGAAGATAGACTTTTTGATTTAGAATGGGGAATACTATCTGAAAAACTATTCCAAACAGCTTAAAAGACCTAGCAGTATTAAATTTTAAAAATGAGCAGTGAAACAAATTAAATAAATAAAGGATAAGTAACAAATTGATTTAAATTGGATATGCAGTTATAAAAGATATGACATAAGCAGCCACAGAAAGAGGGGAGGGGGTCAGTATTAATATCTGGTAATTTAAATTGCATGTGTAAATTTGTACTATTATAAGTTTATAACTGAGAAAATGAAAAATAAAATTACAAAAGAGGGAGGCATGGGTATTCTCTCAAATCCCTCGCACCCCAAAGAAAAATCAGCCATCTTAATAAAGGCACAGAGTCTCTTTGAGAAGCAAGGGTGGCAAAGCTGGAAGCAGGGCAGGGGAACAGAAAAAAACAAGATTGGTCTGCCTGACAAGGTTGTAGTAGACTAGGCAATGTGGCCACAAACTTCCTTGATTTAACAGCCAGACAGTTTCATGTATAAGATCCATGGATCCTAGGAACAAACAGGAGATGCTGGCAATTGAACCTGGAGCCTTCTGTACACAAAGCAGAGGCTCCACTACTGAGCTACATCTGTTCCCCTAGCAACAAACTAAGGTTCCAGTCCTCATTGTTCTGAATAAAGAGCTGGTTTAAATAAAAGCACAGAGAGCTGCCTTCTAGCCTGTCAGGCCAATATTTGCCATTGCTTAGTATTCTTCTGGATCACTGCAGATGGTGACAGCAGTCACAAAATTAAAAGGCACCTGCTTCTTGGGAGAAAAGCAATGACAAACCTAGAAAGCATCTTAAAAAGCAGAGACATCACCTTGCCAACAAAGGTTTGTATAGTTAAAGCCATGGTTTTCCCAGTAGTGATGTATGGAAGTGAGAGATGGACCATAAAGAAGGTTGATTGCCGAAGAATTGATGCTTTTGAATTATGGTGCTGGAGGAGACTCTTGAGAGTCCCATGGACTGCAAGAAGATCAAACCTCTCCATTCTGAAGGAAATCAGCCCTGGGGGATCACTGGAAGGACAGATCCTGAAGCTGAGACTCCAATACTTTGGCCTCCTCATGAGAAAAGAAGACTCCCTGGAGAAGACCCTGATGTTGGGAAAGATGGAGGGCACAAGGAGAAGGGGACGACAGAGGACGAGGTGGTTGGATAGTGTTCTCGAAGCTACCAGCATGAGTCTGACCAAACTGCGGGAGGCAGTGGAAGACAGGAGTGCCTGGCGTGCTCTGGTCCATGGGGTCACAAAGAGTCGGACACCACTAAACATCTAAACAAAGTATTTTTCTGCACTGACTGGCAGTGGCATTTCAGGATCTCAAGCAGGGCAATTCCCCAACCCCAACTGGAAAGGCCAAGGACTCAACCTGGGACCTTCTGTATGCAAAGCAGACGCCCTACCACCCCCTTTCATGGAGCCTTCTTGTTCAGAAGCAGTCTACCCTGGAATACCAGTTGCCGTGGGAGCAACAGAGAGCAAGTGGCTTCCCATGATCTCCCAAGGCGGCCAGTGAATGCAAGGACACCAGACTACTATGAGGCATGTCTTCCCCTTGTGCTCAAGATCACATACTGACCCATCTCCTGGTTTCACAGGCAGAAGACCTCTGGCCTGGCCATTGGATGCTGCGGACATGCAACGGGGGGGGGGGGAGGCTGGCTGCCTTTCCGTGCCTCTTGTGTTCTTCCCAGAGAAGTACCAGGGTGATGACTTTTGGAAACAGGATGTCAGACAAGTATCACCTGGTGCACCTTTTGCCTGATCCCGTCAAGCAGCTCCTACACTAGAAAGGCTATTGAGATGCGTGTGTGATTTGAACACACACATAGATACAGTTATTTTATGCGGGATGTTGTGCTGGTCCCAGGACAAAAACGTTTGTTTCCTACTTTAGGGCAGGACTCTCTCCTCTGTTACCTTAGTCACCGAAATAAATATAACAGGTTGGAATCCAACTATGGTCTAATCAGACCTACGGAAATTAGTGGACCTTTATTAGCCATCTGTTCAATTCGGTGGGTCTGCTCTGAGCAGGACTAACAGCGGGGTGCAACTCGTTGGTTTTAGCTAACAATCTGCATCCTCCGGGGCTCTGTAACAAACTTGCCTGAAGTGCCGCTTAACGCTTTGAAAAATAAATAAATGTGCATATCGTCAGCTCATTAAGTAATAATGTATAAACGCTTGTCATCAACGCTTGACATTATATACAGCTACATCTAAGTGATAAAAATAAATCTCTTATTCCTTACCTCCGTGAGGTGCCATCGTCAAACAGAAAGGTCTGGTTGGTGTAGCATTCCGGGCAGGATTGGGTCTCTTCCGCTTGCTGGCCACCACTGCGGCCGCAGGTGGGCTTGTAGACCCCGGCCAGCCCTCGTCCTTCTCCGGGGCAAGGCATCTCTCGCGTCCGGATCGGCGCGCCTGCCAACATCAACCAGCGCATAGGATGGCCGCGGGCGCCTGCTTAAAGATGATGCTCCCGTCTCTCTCTCTCTCTCTCTCCCTCCTTCCCCCACCTTGCCTGAGCTCGAACCTGTTCACCAGGAGAGCTCTTGGCCGCCCCCCAGAGCTACACCGGTCGCAGCTAAACCACAGCCTGGGTGCCGTGACATCAAGAGCGAAGGGCAATAGCCGCTTAGTCTTCTCTCCTAGAGCTCCTCCGGCCGCGCATTGCAAGGAGCGATCCTACTCGCCTTTGCCTCGCGATCCTGATCCGGGCGCAGCGAGGACACACACAAAACAATCAACAAGTCAGGCTGGAGAAGGGAAGAAGTTGCAGCTCCACGAAAGGCCAGACAATTTCCTCCTAGGAGGGCCATTAAACAGCTGGAGGGGTGTGATCCTTCTCACCTCCCTCCATCCCTCTGGGCGACCGCAGCAGAGGGATCGCGAACAGCTACATCCAAGGAAAGGCGTCTGCAAAAAAAAAAAAAAGATGTCAGATTCGCGGTCTCAAAAATCACACATATATACAGACATAAGCCTTTTCTTCCTCTTAACTTGGCTTTTCCTGGAGGTCTGTATAGGGGTGAATGGGATCGGTTTGTTGCGTTGTGGCGGCATCTAGTGGTCAGGACGAGAAGCGTGCAGCTTAAGGTAACATCTAGTCTGTGGGAAACCAGCAAACAGGACCCCGAGCGCAAGAGTGCTTCCCCAGCCCACTCCTGTGGTTTCCAGCAACTGGTACTCGAAGCATTGCTGCATCCAAACTTAGAAGAATTTTCGTGCAAAAAAGCGAGTGAATTTTAGATGATTGGGTTTAATCTGTATGCATTTGCACATGAGAAATATATAAATATTGCAGCCTAGCCCAAATGCACTCTTAGCCCAAATGTGGACTTCATGCCACACTCAGATCCCATAATTGTTATGTGCAGTGCAATCTCAGAAGTAGGAATGGAGAAAAAAATTCACTTTGTTTGCATTTAAACGCAAAATGCAAATACACAACTGTTCACAAACTGAAACACAGCCATCCTTTGAAACTCATCTTTTCCAAATCTTGCAGTGCCGAGTCATTTCTGGCCAATGTGCATACAAAAATGCATGTACTATGGCAAAGTGTCCATGAAATAATGTAAAACATGCATCATGTTGGGGAAAGCCACTTTGAAAAAAAGGTGTACGCTAGCAGTTACAGCCCTGCTCGTCCCACTTGACATCCCCTTTGACATCCCCTCTTCCTCCACACCTGACCAACACCTTCTCCCTTTACATCTCACCTATCCCCTTACATTCCACCCAAACTGTCACTCTCTTTTAAAGGCGGTAAGAGGCACGTCAGAAAGCAAATTGCCAAACCCCTCTCTGACTTGCCTCCCCCTCCTGCACTCTGTTAAACAGCTTACCTGGGCCACCTGCCTCCCATACTGCTCGCTCACCTGCCTGCCTGTTGTTGTGCCATCATACTGAAGTTGGCATGACCACCTATTGGTGGCCAGATTAACTGCAGCATGACAACAGACTTACATTTTTAAGTATATGGGAAGATCAGGCAAAATAGCATGCACACATATTTCTATTGGGATAACTTTACAGAAAAATGCTGAATTATGAGGACTCCTTTTTAAAAAGTCGCAAACTGATGTGAAGATGCAGAGAACTGAACTTAAGACTGCAAGAATGAGAAACTGAAGTTTGAGATCCCCCCCCCCATCCTTGCTTAGAAGTGAATCCCAGAGTTCAGTGAGGCTTCTACCCAAGTAAGTATACATGCATTTGGAGCCTTTACCATCTCCAGTCAAAACAGGGGAGAGATTCCTCCTTTATTCCTTTTGGGTCTTCCACATAGGTACAAGTTCATATCCTTTTACTTCTGAACACGTTACATTGCAGATGGGTGAACAATTCTCAAAACAAGGAACAGAGTCCAGACCTGCTTTCCAAACTTGCAGTCTAGCTCTCAACTTCCCCCTCCTTTTCCTCTTCCATGACATTATTGCTCCAGTTAGTTCCAATGTCCGGAGGTGAGTGCAGCCGAAACAGCAACACCCATGCACAAGAGGGACATTACAGTACAGGTGGTGTGGGGGGCTCTCGAGGGTTGCAGTACAAAAAAGGGGGCTCTAAGACTAGGCTGCTCCCCCAAAAAAAACTCCAGCTCAGCGAAGATGGGCCTTTCTCAGTGGCCGCAGAATGCTGACAGCCATTACCAGCATGCGGAGCACACAAAATCAAAAGGCAAGAACAATGAGTGGAGTATGTTGAACAAGGGCATTTTACTGCAGGTCCCCACTTGTGACTGTATTTTTATTGACTATTATATCTGCCTTTCATATTGCTTCAGCTTCCTTTATCTTATGTTACAGTTTCATGCTGCAATAACATTGTTGCCATAAACCATCAGCTTGAACTACTGCTACTACTACTACTACTGCACTGCTAGTTTAGCAAAACATGTTTGTGCTTATCCTTTATAGCAAGTTACTCATTTCTACCCACCCACTGAAGTGCTCCTTCTCAGATCTAATCTGTGTAGCTCACAAAGCTGTGGGAGAGAAGCAATGGGAGCTAGGTGAGAGGCATCATAGCACACCTCTAGAAAGAAGATTGCATTGCTTTTAAGCCTGAGAAAGACATCTAGATAATAATGAAGATAATAAAACAAAAATACCCAACAGCTTAAAATGTTGAAGGGAGCCCTATGTGAATGCTTAAAGTCCTCTATAAAGAGCCAAGTATAACCAACAATGCAAGCCTATATGTCAATGGGAGAGAACCTTACCCCCCCAAGGGCCGCATTCACATCTAGGCAACCATCTAAGGGCCATATTCCAGTGATGGGCGGAGCCAGAGGCAAAAGTGGGTGGAGCAATGGATGCTGATTTTTACCTTGAGGTACCAAGCTGATTTCTATGCACACCACTCCCTATCCTCCATCTAGGCAAGCAATAGGCATTATTAGGGTTCAAGGACACATCCCAAAAAGCACTTGCGGTATGAAAAGGGGTCAGTGAGAAGTGGGGCCTGGGGAGACTCTCAAAGGCCAGACAGAGAGATGCCAGCCCTTGGGCCTGATGTTTCCTCTAGGTAAAGTTAAAGGGACGCTGACCGTTGGGTCCAGTCGTGGACGACTCTGGGGTTGCGGCGCTCATCTTGCTTTATTGGCCGAGGGAGCCGGAGTACAGCTTCCGGGTCATGTGGCCAGCATGACTAAGCCGTTTCTGGCGAACCGGAGCAGCGCACGGAAACGCCGTTTACCTTCCCGCCAGAGCAGTACCTATTTATCTACTTGCACTTTGACGTGCTTTTGAACTGCTAGGTTGGCAGGAGCAGGGACCGAGCAACGGGAGCTCACCCCGTCGTGGGGATTCGAACCACCGACCTTCCGATCGACAAGTCCTAGGCTCTGTTGTTTAACCCACAGCACCACCCACGTCCTGATGTTTTCTCTACTTGCCAGCGAGTAAGTCCCATTGAACTTAAAAGGGTTTAATGCTTAGCAGATGTGTTTTGATTGCACCGTAAGTCAAGGGTGGAGAATCTGTGGCTCTCCAGATGTTGTTGAACTCTAACTCCCACCATCCAGGATTATGGGAGTTGTAGCCCAACAAAACCTGAAGAGCTACATGTTCTCCACCATTTCAGCTGAATTCAGATGCTTTGTACCCTAGATAACATGTTGCGGGGGGGGGGGATTCCCTTCACAGATGGGGGGTGTGCAATTGGATTTAGTCCATACACACACCATCAGAGGGCTAATAGCATCCACTATTCCTTTTTTGCCCATCTCCCTTTTAAAAAATGTACTGATGGGTTGATTTTCAATAATATGATGTATATAGAGAAGCAAGAAATTAAACTGGTGTGTTCTTCCTCCCAATCCCGCCCATGAGTGTCTAAAATTCTCAGTAGCTGCATTAAGGCAAGCATAAATTCCACATCTGTTTGGGCATTCATGCAACATTAACATGATTCCTCCCCCCCCCCCATATACATAAAAATGTAACACTGTCTTCACATAGTCCTCACTGGAGGATTTGTAGTGCGACATCTCAGTGTTGGATTTGCATGGAAAAATGGGGTTGGGAAGGTGAAAAGTGAGGCTAGTAGTTGCCTGGGGTGAGAAGGGGAAGTTCTAAAGGATTAAGGAGGGGAGCATGGCAGGGGAGTAGTGAGTGGAGTGAGCCGAACCCCTAGTATCTTTTATTTATCCAGGGGCAAAACTATGCTTCTTTTCACTGGTCAAAGACCCAATTTGGCGTGCGCGCACACACACACACACACACCATGCACATCTGTGTACATACAGAGAGAAACTGGTAGCCTCAATGGCACCCCTCTGGAGGCTTCACCTGGGGCAAAAAAACCTGGCTAACCCCACTGTAGCTATGGCTCTGATTTATCTTAATATGCCCAGATTTGCTTTAAGTAGCAATTAGGCATACATGAAAATATAAATTGAGTATGCTCTGTTTTAACTTACATGCTTGTTGTAAGTATAAATTCCACACTTGGTTGGATGTTTAGACAGAGTAACATAATTTATCCTATATTTATCTTAACAGGTCTACCTTCATTCATTCACTGTTTGGAATGTACTGAATAAAGTAAGTGCATGGTTCTTATTTGATTCTAGTTGTTTTAGTTGGATACCTTGGCAGCTTGGGGCCATTTGATTGTCTCTCTGTGGCCATCAGCAGCTCATCGTCTTGGCTTCTGAGCTCGCACTCTTAAAGGTGGTGGTCCCTGCAGGAAGATCCTCTGACAACCACTTTCCAGCAGGAAGGAAGCCAAGTGCAAGGAAATGTCAAAAGAGCGAGCAGCAGATTCACAGAAGACAGAAGTGGTGAGTCACCCATCACAGAGAAGCTTTCCACAGTTCCAGCAACATGGAGCACAGTCTAATAAATGGCACAGGTCCCCAAGGGGCCAAACTAAGCTCGTTTTAGGGATAGGGAAGAATTTGGATTCGGCTCACATGTTAAGGCGAACTTTCTTAATCTA
Source organism: Podarcis bocagei (assembly GCF_964188305.1). NCBI lineage: Eukaryota > Metazoa > Chordata > Lepidosauria > Squamata > Lacertidae > Podarcis > Podarcis bocagei. The sequence continues at coordinate 10,400,595 of NC_138140.1, forward strand.
TGCTTTCCCAAACAATAAACAAACTGAGAAACACCCATCCTTCAAAATCTGCCTTTCTCCACCTTTTGCAATGCAGTTCTCCTGCTAAAATGAAATCAACATACAAAGATGTATTAGGTTTGGGGAAATAGCTTTGCCAAAAATGTGTGTACTGGGGCAAGAAATGAACGCAAAAGTGGGTCCTTTTAGAAGAATTTTGCACTAAAATGCTGGTGAATTCTCAAGAAGACTAAATAAAAATAATAATAAATAAAGACTAAATAAATAAATAAATAAATAAAATCACAAAGTGATATGGAAATGTAGAGAACTAAACTTAAGACTGGAAGGGAAAATTGAGAGAAACTGCCTCGCTGATATTTTGTGCAAATGTAGTTACCACCCATGGGACACACTGCATGGAATACAAACACCAAAAGGTGGTCACTTCCAGGTAACCTGTTTATCAGTTGTTTATGAAGTATCTGTTCTGATTTGTTGGTAGATGACAGACCCCACCTGTACATTTAAAGCAATATCATACCACTTGAAAGAGCCATGGCTTCCCCCAAAGAATCCTGAGAACTGTAGTTCGTTAAGGGTGCTAAGAGTGGTTGTTGTTGTTGTTTAGTCGTTTAGTCGTGTCCGACTCTTCGTGACCCCATGGACCAGAGCATGCCAGGCACTCCTGTCTTCCACTGCCTCCCGCAGTTTGGTCAAACCCATGCTGGTAGCTTCAAGAACACTATCCAACCACCTCATCCTCTGTCGTCCCCTTCTCCTTGTGCCCTCCATCTTTCCCAACATCAGGGTCTTTTCCAGGGAGTCTTCTCTTCTCATGAGGTGGCCAAAGTATTGGAGCCTCAGCTTCAGGATCTGTCCTTCCCGTGAGCACTCAGGGCTGATTTCCTTCAGAATGGATCGGTTTGATCTTCTTGCAGTCCATGGGACTCTCAAGAGTCTGCTCCAGCACCATAATTCGAAAGCATCAAGAGTGGTTAGGAGACCCCATTCTCCTCACAGAGCTACAATTCTAGAGTCACTTTTCCCAGGAAACTGTGAATTGTAGCTCCCTGAGGAAAATAGGATTTTCCTACCAAGTCTCTGCACCCTTAACAAACTACAGTTCCCATGATTCATTGGGGGAAGCCATGGCTCTTTCAAGTGATTTGATACTGCTTTAAATGCACAGTGCAGATGGGTCCAGTGCTGGGTCAAGCAATTGTTAGCTTCTACTTTCCAGTGCATTTTCCTGTCAAGTCTGGATTTGGGGGTGGGTAGGAGTAGGTTTGTTGTACGGGAGAAACAAACCAACTTTAATTGTGCAGCCTAAGTTTGCCAGTATGTGATTAAATTCCACCTCAAAATAGCAACAGTACAGAAGCACTCTTTGGCACAGGGGAGGTAACTAATTCCTTCCTTTTCCTCCCCCACCAATCTTTGAATCCCCTTCCTCAACAGCTGGGGTCAATTGAGGGCTGGTAGCAGTAGGACTGAGATGTAATTTGATTTGTTGTTTTTCTCCCCCACCCACTGTTTAGGGGCTGGGTGAGAAATAAACTCAAAACATATTTTAAGGATCTATGCTAACTTTTTAAATTACAAAAACTCTTGTAATTTGTTGTCAGTTGGTTTTCATCATAGTGATTTTTTAATCATTTTATTGTATTGTACCCACCCTGAGGCCATATTGTTGCAAGTGCAGCAGCAGGGATCATTCACTTTGTAATTTAAGGGTTAATTCTATTAGCAGTAAGTCAAGATGTGAGTAGAGGTGTTGCTTGGCAACCAGACAGAGTGGCATGAGGTTTACTGAGGTAGTGCATGCCCTGATTGGCTGTGTAGCTCTGAAGGAGTTTTCCCTCTGGCTGAATTGTCTCCCTGATATGTACAAGGTCTGAAGAAAGAAAGAGGGAACCTCTCTGCTCTTTTCTCCTCAAATTACACAGACTTTGTCCAGTTTTCTCAGTGAAATGTTATCAGGATTTCTTTTCTCTTTAGACTTATTTCAGCTGCTTATTTCAGCGGCTTTGTTAAAACTTAGAATGAAGGGAGGGTTGGAAATATCCCATAAATCAGAAAATTATATTAACCAGGAATCCTTATTCTGTTTTATATATTTAGCTTCTTTTATTTTTGAACTTGGGTTTACTTATTTTTCTGTTACATTTATACACTGCCTATAGAGCCTTGCTTTTTTGGGGAGTGTTTTCAAAATCCATTCAAAGTACAAAAACAAACATAAACAGCCCAAACCATTATAAATATATGAAAACAGCAACAAAAAAGAAAATCTAAAAATTGACATAAGCACAACAGCTAAAGAACATTCTTTAAAACAGCAAAAACCAGCAAGGGAATCTTAAAAACAAACAAACAACAGATTATTGGAATTATTTATTTGTTTATTTATTATTGCATTTACATTCCACCTTTCCTCCACAGAGCTCAAGGTGGCATACATTGTTCTCCTCCTCCCCATTTTATCCTCACAATGACAACCCTGTGGGGTTGGGCTGAGAGTGAGTGACTGGCCCAAGGTCACCCAGTGAGGTTCATGGCTCGGTAGGGATTTGAACCCAGGTCTCCCAGGTCCTAGTCCAACCCTCCAATATTTCTCTGATGAAAATAGCAGCATAGTAAGGAAATGCAGGGTGTTCTGGGATCTAATCGGAAACTGAGACGGCTTCTGTAAACATGGGACTGTCCCTAGAAAATAGGGTCACTTGGAGGGTGTGCACTGTGACCAGTACACCACACTGGTGGTTGGCTCAAAGGAGATCTGGGAGAACTTCATCAGCACCCTTGATACATGCAGTGGAGGCTGATCCATGGGAGAAAATAGGGGCATTGCCCGGCCAACCTCAGCGTGTCCTCAGGAACTCCCCACCTGCCTCCCTTCTTCCTTACATCCAGTCCAGGGGGTGGCCCTGCCTCCTTCCTTCTCCTTAGTCTCAGAGTTGCCCCTTGTAGAACACAGTAGAGAGGAGGAGGATGGGGACAAAAGTAGAATTCGTTGGCTCTGCCCATCATTAGCTCTGCTGCCACCTGCTGTTGGGATCCCTGCCTTCTTGCACATCTGCCCTATGGGCACCAGCCCCCACTGGCTATAAATATACATACTAGCAATGTTTAAACCAGGGGTCCCCAAACTAAGGTCCACGGGCTGGATAAGGCCCGAGGGACTCGTTTATCCAGCCTGCGGCAACCACCACTGCCCGCTCTTACCGGTGCTGCGCTGTGCTGCGCGGCTGCCCACTTCTGGGTCAGAGAAGCACCGGAAATAGCTTGTGCGCATGTGCAAGCATTATTTGTGCATGCACATGCATTATTTCTGGTGCATGTCCGGGTCGGAGGAGGCCCGTGCACATGTGCACAAGCCATTTCTGGTGCTCCTCCGACCCGGAAGTGCTCCGGTAATAGCGTGTGTGCATGCGTATGGGCACACGCTACCCCGCCCTCCAGCCCGCCGTGCAATTAGCGCTGGAGACACCGGCCTCAGGTGCGGTAAGTTTGCTGACCCCTGGTTTAAACTTTCATGACGTCGAAAGACACTCAAGGGGAAACAGCATAGCATTACGGGAAGATTCACTTTGCATGCACCACACTTAAAAGAAAATAAAAACAGCAGTATTAACGTCCTTGAAGAACACCGTATACTGATCTCCCAAAGCCTCGGGGTCTAAGGTCACAGCAGCCGAGATTGCAACCTGCTCTGCTTTGCGTTAAACAGAATAATAGACAGGGGTGGTTTTGATGATTGGGATAAAGACTAGCAACTCCACGCCCACATTTTGAAATATCCCTTCCCTCATAACCCCCTCCCTAAAAACAAATCAAAACAGAATAGAACCCACCTTTCTGCTTAAAAGGCAATAGGAATTCACAATGTAACCACGAAGGCAAATTTGGGTGAATCTACTAATGCAGCAGTGCCCTCTAATGAGTGGTGAGCATGAGACCAGCTTCTAATTCCAGCCTTTAATAAAAATTTGTTTATTATGTTTAGCCAAACAGCAGAGCCTCGCCACTTGGGGACTAGCAATAATGCCTGTTCATTTGTGCCAAGCTTCCAACAGCACTCATAAATTTGCTGCTAGGCTATTTCTCTCTTGCGGCATAGGAAAGTTATAAGAAATACCTGCCTCCCCTAATGTAGCTTGTATTTACATTAAAAGTTGCCGACTTTTTGGAATCTCTGGGCACCACCCAAGCATATGGGCCTCTTATTCTATGGGCTAAGGGGAGGCCTGTAGCTCAGCGGAAGGACATCTGCTTTGCATGCAGAAGGTCTCGCCTTCAGTCCCCAACATCTCCAGGTAAGGCAAGGAATAAGCCTTGCCCCAAACCCCTGCAGAGCTGTTGCAAGTCAGTGTAGTCAATACTGAAGCATGTCATCTGACTCGCTGTAAGACACCTTCCCATGTTCCTACTTAATTCAACCCTTTGTTCAGAACCATGAGGGCTGGAATCTTACATTAGGTGTTAGAGAAGGACAAGAGCTCAGTGACACAGCAGAAAAGATGCCAGGTTCAGTTCCTAGCATATCTAGGTACACTCTTGCCTGAAATCCTGGAGAGCTGCTGACAGTCAGTGTAGACAGTACTGGGATAGCTGGACCAATCATCTTACTCAATGTAAGGTAGCTTCCTATATCCCTGGTAGAGAACTAATTGCATCTGGAAGATGGGCGGGAGAGGGGACCCTGTGGGCACCATGTAAGACTTCTGTGGGTGCCCATGAGACCATGTTAGTGACCAGTGCCTTACATTAAGTCGGTCTCCCATGTTTTTCTGAAGATAAACTCAGGAGGCATATTCAGTGGGCCTGGAAGTGAACGTGTTTGTTCATTTTGTGGTTTAGGGCAGAGGAGAGGCATTAAATAAAGAATTGTCAGACGGGAAAAGATGAGTCTTCCTCCTCCAGTAAACTGTTAGAATTCCTGCTCCATGGTTGCAGTCATGGGGTTTTTGTCTATCACATGACGGTATATGTTTTGACTCCACAAAGTGTGGGAAGTGACGGAGACAGGATGTTTGTGTTACTGTGTTCCGTGAAGTGGGACTATTGTCCTTTGTTCTTTCTCTCTTTGCTGTCTGATGCTAGAGAGAGAGGGAGCCATGTTGCAGTGCTTCGTGTGTGTTTATATGTAAATAAAGTAGATTAGCCAAAATGCTGAGTTGCTGAGGTCTGTTACGCAAGCTGCAAAGACTCGGCGGATCCCTAAGTGTGCCGGTGTCTGTTGGCATCAGTCGCTGTGATGTTCGGGCAGAAGAAAGCTTTTGAAGCTCCCGAACGATCGGCCAGGAGGGAGAGAACATGCCAGTTGGGTATGTGTCTCTGCCAGGGTCCTACTCGAGTGTAGGACAATCTCCTAACAACTATGTAACAGCTCTCCAAATTAAACAATTGAAGCATAGGATTGTAGAGTTTGAAGGTACTCCCAAGACATCTATTCCACCCCCTGCAAAGCTTCAGCTACTTTCAGGCAAAGGACAAACTAAATATATTCTGGGATACACAGAACTAACACTTAAAACATCAGCACTGTGTCATTGTCTCCTGCTTATTATTGATATAGGGGCACAAATGGGCATGGGCAAGGGGTCCCTGCCCCAAGAAGCTTACAATCTAAAATTTGACACAGGTGACACAATCAAAAGAGGGGGAAGAGCAGGAAGAAGTCAAGCATGTAGTTTAGTAACGCATCGTGTGTCATTTGTATACTAAACACCAAACAAGGAAGTCCAGAATTTGCTGCTGCTGTGTGTGTTGTTTTTTTATCTGCTCCAAGGCGACTCAGAAAGTTCCAGATAATCAGGAGGCGTTTTGATCACAGTGACACCTCCACCTGGATGACAGGTTTGTGTGTTTCCAAAACGTCTGCAAGAGAAGAGAGAGGCTGTTAATGGAGCGTATACTGTTGATGCAAAGGCAAGGGGTGGGGAACATTTTTCTACCTGAGGGCCATATTCCAGTCTTCGTGACATGCCAGGGGCCACATAGGTGAGGCCACAGGCAGAAGTGGTGGAGCAACTAATGTAAATGCCACCTTTGTGTTGCAGGCTGGTTTCCACACTAACTCACAGATCCCTTGCTATCCTCATTCCAGGTGAGCAAGAGTTCAAGAATACGTTTCAGCCAGGCAAAAACACTTGAGGTGAGCCAGGCCCTCCAAGGTCATGTGCCATGGGGGGGGGATATACCCCCCTCAGCCATCTCACCACACCCTTTCCCACCAGGTGGCTCCCACCTCCTAACTCCCAAGGCCAGGCTGGGGCTCTGGGGTCCTTTCTGGTGCAAGGTGGGCTCTGCAAGTTTCTCCACTCCTGCTTCTGAAGGCACAGCATTGATCGAAGAAGCCATGGGGGGGTGGGGGGGCAGCTTCCTTTCTTCCAAAAATGTGTTCCTCCCTCCCCATGCAAGCAGACAGTTAGCGACGCAAGTTACTATATTAATAATAATACTGAGGAGTTGATGGAAGCGTCTGCCTTAATACGTGTGCCATAAGAAGACCCTGTTTCGTTATTCGTTCTGCTTGTGTTGCACGTTCCTGCCCTTTGGGAAATCAGAGGCTGCCTCACAAGATTGAGAGAAATTACAGCTTAAGCCAAGTAATAAACTAGCAGCAACTAAAGGAAATTGTGCATAAAAGTCAAAATAACAGGCCCCCAGCAGCAGCCAGAGGTACCCCTCCCTCCAAACTGTGGAATCTGGAACAGATTTAGTCTTCCACTCTGAGGTGAGGAGGATGCCCCCCACCCACTCTGCATGCCTCCTCCTCCTACTTTTTCATGGGCTGTACAGTGGTGCCTCGCAAGACGAAAAGAATCCGTTCTGTGATTCTCTTCGTCTGGCGGTTTTTTCGTCTTGCGAAGCAAGCCCATTGACGGATTAGTGGATTAGCGCTATTAGCGGCTTTTAGCGGCTTATCAGCTTATCGGATCAGCTGATAAGCAGCTTAGCGGCTTAGAAAAGGGGGGGGGGAGGAAAAAAAACCAGCAGGAACTCGCAATACATTTTCATCTTGCGAAGCAAGCCCATAGGAGATTCGTTTCGCGAAGCACCTCCAAAACGGAAAACCCTTTCGTCTAACGAGTTTTCCGTCTTGCGAGGCATTCGTCTTGCGGGGCACCACTGTATTTATTTACGGGCTCCACAAGAGGCTCAAATCCTTTTCACTACAAGCCTTATAAAATAAATTACTACTGCGGGACTTGACATCTTTCTGCAGGGCCTGCAAGACAGAGCTGTTCCACCTGGCCTTCGGTTCGGACTCAATCTGACCCTTATGTTGCCCTCCAATTATGGTTTTGATGAGGCTGCATTTTAAATTGCATTTTAACCTGTATTTTATTTTATTTTTTCCTTTCCCCCCTATTATGTTTTTACTGTAATTTTACTGTTGTTAGCCACCCTGGTTCTGGCCGGGAAGGGCGGGCTATAAATAAAACTTATTATTAAAATTTATTATTATTATTATTACTACTACTACTACTACTACTACTACTACTACTACTACTACTACTAATACTATACCGTGCCTGTTTATCCTGACAGGGACTCGATGTCTGTGTTGTTAACGAAAGTGCATACCTCTGTTCGTGCATAAATAAATATATTAAATCTATTAAGTGTGTACATGTGTGTGTGTGTGTGTTCAGTTAAATATATTGTGCATATTTAATATTATTTAATTTAATAATAAATAATATCATTTACTTGTGTATATTAAATAATATTAACTACACTGCGTATTTACAATATGGAAATGTAATTCTGTGTGTGGCCCCCGGGCTCTGTGTTGAAGTACTCTTGCAGCCCACTTGGACTGAGAGGTTGGACCGCCCTGGCTAAGAACTTGGAGGGCTCCTCTCCCCACCCCCCACCCCCATCCTCAAGGTGGCGCCATGCAAGGTCTCAAGAGTTGTGTTGCTGGGCCAGGAAACTCCCATAAGAGCAGCCTCACAGAAAAGGGATGATAGCTTACCTCCATCCATTTAGCTCCACGTCAAACGCTTCCACAGTGGTTACGTGGACAGTGCCGTCATAACCCCCGATGGCTAAGAGGTAACCATTGGCAGCAACCAGGCTCACCTTCGTTGTTAAAAGTAAATAGAGAATTCTCAGTTTTGGCACCACACACATAAATTTTCATGCAATGGCTGTGGAAGGCCTGCAGCTGAGTGGTGGAACAACTGCTTTGTGTGCAAAATGTTCCACGTTCAACATGTGGCATCTGCAGACGGAGTGGAAGAAAGACTCCTGTCTAGAACTCCAGTAAGCCGTTGTGTAGATAGTCAGGGTATTATTACTATTACTATTAAAGGTAAAGGGACCCCTGACCATTAGGTCCAGTCGTGGGGTTTATTGGCCGAGGGAGCCGGCGTACAGCCTCCAGGTCATGTGGCCAGCATGACTAACCCACTTCTGAAGAACCAGAGCAGCGCAGAGAAACGCTGTTTACCTTCCCGCCAGAGCAGTACCTACGGTATTTATCTACTTGCACTTTGATGAGCTTTCGAACTGCTAGCTTGGCAGGGGAAGGGACCGAGCAACAGAAGCTCACCCCGTCGCTCACTTCTGATTGGCAAGCCCTAGGCTCAGTGGTCTGATCCACAGTGCCACCTGCATCCCACTATTACTATTTATTAAATGTGAATACCACCCTATAGCCACAGGTGGTTCACAAGATAAAATCACATTATAAAAACACAAAACACGTAATGAAAATAAAAACCCAATAACCCCCCCCCCAACACATTTTAAATGGGTGTCAATCAGCCAAAGGCCTGGTTAAAAAAGAACATTTTTGCCTGGTGCCTAAAGGTGCATAACAAAGGCGCCAGATGAAACCCCTGGGGTAGACAATGCCTATTTAGATGGACCAGTGGCCTCAATTGGTATAAGGCAGATTCCTGTCATTTAAAGGGGAAGGGCCATAGCTCAGTGGTAGAGCAATAGAAGATCCCAGGTTAAGTCCCCAGCATCTCCATGTAGGGCTGAGAAGGACCCCTGTCTGAAATCCTCTGGCCACTGCCAGTCATTGCAGACATTATTGAGCCAAATGGACCAAGGGTCTGGCTCTGAGGAATGTTCCCATCTTCCTAACATTCTGTCATGGGTTGATCTAGTCATGAAACAAAGAGGCCAGATAAAAAATAAATAAAGCAGAGCTGCAAATATCATTTCAAGCAACAGTCTGATCCTATACCTATCTACAATATAAATATAAATCCTATACATATATATTGAGTTCAGTGGGACTTGCTTACAGGTAGGTGAACACTGGGATGACAGCCTAAATAGATTGAGGGTTTAGGCCGCTATCCTAAACACACTCATCCCTCCATCCCTTAAGCACCCAGTAGATTGCTATGGTCTGCTAGAGAGTTTCTCCTACAAGTTCGGAAGGCGTTGAAAGAAGTTTAGATGTTACTGTGATGAGTTCCCACAACACTGATACCTTGCTCCTTCTTGACTTCATGGGCGTGACAACAGACCATTCATTGGCAAGAGGATCAAATCGCTCAACACTGCACAGCTCAGTGAGGTCATCTCTCCCACCAACCACATAGATATTGCCTTGAAAGGTAACGCAACCAAGGTTCTCTCGACAGGTCTTCAGGGGAGGGCAGGGAGTCCATCTGTCTTCCAGGGGGTTGTAGCGCTCCACTGGAGGAGGCAATAAAATTGGGACACAGGGTGCATTCAGGAATGGGAACTATTGCATTAGTTTCCCTGTTTTCTCATGCTCCTTTGGCAGCCCAGTACCTCTTGTGTAATGGAACTGCGGCTTTTTGACTGGTGTGCCGGCATGCCATACTAAATACCATTCACACTTGTGGGCATGGTCACTGGCAGAGGAAGAGGAATGCGGGGGGAGTGCACCACCCCTGGCAGCGCGATCCCGGTGGGGTGCCATCACAGCTGCCCCCCCCCCCGCCTGCACTGGACACCACGCCCCCAGGACGCATGTCACACCCCTGCGGGTGGTGCGCCCCACCCCCAGGATGTGCGCCCCACCCCGCCTGCTCTCCACCCCCTGCCCCCGGTGCCAGAACATGAAGTTCCACCACTGGGCATGGTGTGACACAACAAACATCACTAGACAGCATTGCTACTCCCATTCCCTTTCCACATTTATGCTTCTGTTCTCCCATGGTTCCCCCATGAAAACAACAGGAAATAATTCTTGTCACTTCACTCCCAAATATTTTCCAGGTTAAGGAAGATGCAATTGAGGGGGAGGGCGCTTCCACTAGGCTCCACTAGATTTCTGGAAGTGGCTTTTATACCCCCAAAAAATAATGTGAAAATTAATATCTAGGGAAATGTCCATGTGAATGCAGCCACAGTCTAGATCAGAGCTTTCAAAACTTTTTCATGTTGGTGACATACTGTTTAGACATGCATCATTTTGCAATACAGTAATTCACTTCTACTAGCAAACCGGAGGTTAAACTAACCCCTTTCCAGGAGGAGAGCAGGGAGCATTTGCATGGCACACCTACACACTACAGCTGACACACTAACGTGTCATGACACACTGCTTGGAAAGCTCTGGTGTAGATATTCAAAGCTTCGCATTTGCTCCAGTGTGCATGTGGTGCTCTCTCCGGACTGGATGTCGCCACTGACTTCAGCACTGGGGGCCAGTTAGGGATGAGAGAGAAATTAGACTCAGCTTACATTTGAAGGCAAACCTATATAATCCAGACTTTCTGAAACATTAGGCAAACACAGCTCTCCTTTGAAATTTGCATTTCTTTGGATTTTGCAATACCATGCTCCAGCCAAGCAGTGGTGTACCAAAATGCTTATGGTAGTATAAAGTGTGCTTTAAAAGGGTGCATATTTTTATGACAATAACATACAGAAAGTGTGTTTGGAGAAACCACTTGCAAGAATGTGTATATTAGGCAAAATCGCACACACAAAATGTGTACATGCGGTGAAACTCAAACTTGAAATGCTGGTGAATTTTCATCTTTAAAAATAAAAATCACACACTCCCATGGAAATGCATGGAACTGAATTAAGACTGGAAAAATGAGAACCTGAGAGAAACCAAAGTTGGCATATTTGCCAATTTGTACGCAACCAGTAGCAACAGCCACAGTTTACACTTGCTGATTCATGCTGGAGAAAAATAAATACAATTGCTTCTCACTGAGCTTCATGTTAATGCATGTGTTACTTTAAACCACATGAGGGCACTGTTTGTCTATTAGTCTAGCCAACACTTGGTTGCAATGTCTCTGTCTAAGTGAATTCTGCCCCTAAAAGCTGAGCCAGTTGGTTTTTTCTCTCTCCCAACATGTTGAGACAAGATGTCTATTTCTCTCTTTCACCTCTACTCATCCTGTAAATAGTTCTTGCCCAGATGAACCTTTTTCTGCATGAATAAAGCCTTTGAACTCCAGAAACTGTAAGGGATCGTTCCAATCTAATTCATCCAAGCTGCAATCTTTCCTAACAGTTGGAGGGTGTTTTTTTGGGGGGGGTTGCATCTCCTCTTCAGACTCCTGTCTACAACCAGAGCTTCTTGTTACCTGAATGTAATGTAGAGTATCCATCAGATCCACCAACAGCATACAAGTAGCCATCCAGTACTGCCAAGCCTAGGCCCCTCCGGCAACGATTCATAGGTGCCATCTTGCGCCACCTGTTGAGTAGTGGATCATATCTAGAGACAAATTTACAATTGTGAGAATGCTTAGAGACGATTGAACCAGTGTTTACTTCACTGGACGGAGAGTTCCAAAGGGCACAAAGGATGCAATGGAAAGAATAAGATGGATGCAAACAGAATATAATTTATTGATATTGACTTATGCAAAGAAAGTACCTGTATATTTAAGAGAGTTAATATTATAAATGACTGTTGCCACTAGACTTGGTTATGCCATATACTGGAGATGGTCCAACATTCATGTTGTTAACTGGGAAGCACAGTTATATGAGTTGCATAAAGTATGTCAAAGGTTACTGAGTATTAACAAAGGTCCACAGAAGCAAAATTTGAGAGTTTGGAAACTTCCTGTAGCAGCCCCAAATATATGGGATTCCTTCCACACAGAGATGCATCTGGCATCTTCGTTGTATAGCTTTTGTCATATGTTGAAGATGACAAAGCCTTCTTTGACATTGTGTGTGTGTGTGTGTCTGTGTGTGTGTGTGTGTGTGTGTGTGTGTGTGTGTGTGTACCCACCCTATTCTTCTGATTACACATTTGAACTAATTTTAATATTGTATTTTTACACTGTTGTAACCTTATCTGAGGCTTTATGGTGAATTAAGAAATAACTACCAACCACCACATCATAACAAAATGACAATAATGGTGCATTTCTAGACAACAGAGGAGCTTTTTAAAGTTTCTAGTGCATTAAAGCTCCTTTATAATATGGTTGGAGTTTATTTAATGGTGTTAAATACATACTTACTAAACGTACATGCAGCTATATAGATTACCAAACTGGTTATATGAAATTAATCAATAAAGAAAAGGGACCATTAAATAATTATTTGTATCAAATGTTCATAGTGTTCCATTTAATTACCGTATTTTTTGCACCATGTGCGTGTTATGGAGGGAATGCCTACGGGTGGCATGCCTACGGATTTTCCTCCTCTAAAAACTACGTGCGTGTTGTGATCGGGTGCGTGTTATAGAGCGAAAAATACGGTAATCGTTTCTTTTTAGGACTGATTCAGTATAAGTCCCACTGGAAAATCTCTATTCGAAAGGCAGGGTGGACACTGGTTTATCTTTTTAATGAAAACCAAATAAATGAACAAATGTACAAGAACAATCATCATCTTGCCATCATCACACCCAAAGGGCATCCATTGGATGCAGCTTACCTCTCAGTGGTGTTGACGCATAGGAGCCCATCGTAGCCACCAACACAGTACAGGTAGCCTCCTAGCTCAGCCACGGCCGCATCCTGCTTGGGTTCACGAAGCGGCGCCACATCCCGCCTCCACTCGTTGATTTCAGGATCGTACCTTCAGCAGCACAAGAAGGAAGATGAAACAGAGTTGCAGTATTGTTGTTCTTTATTTTACTTTCTTTATTGAAAAATAAAAAGTACAAAATTACAAGTGCACAGAGATAAGATAAGACACACAAAAAAGAAGAAACAAGAAACAGTACCCGTGAAGACATATGTGGTGCTGTATCGTTCAAACTGATGAAATTCTTTCAACGGCATCTGAAGTATTGATGTATTTAGAACCAAGTGCTACCCATCTTTGCAGAGGTGCTACGTAAGAGTATTCCAAGGATGCCCAATTTGGACAATTATTATCGGTTGCAGATCTCCAGAACTGTGCACTTGACAGTAAATAGGCATGATGATATAGTTCTATATCTGGGATCCCAAATCCTCCTTCCTTTATTTTCTGCATGGATATTCCCGGGGTTTAAGACCCTCAAAGGCATTTTCTAAACAAAGATTTGATTCTTTGTATTTGCTAGAAATATATGGTTTGGAACAGAGTTAGAAGCTGCTAAGGCAGACCATAAAGGCCCACTAGGAGCAGGAGGGCAGAAGACAGAGATGTCCACAGAAGGTGGAGCTAATGACAACCACAGCCAATGAGAGACAGAGCCAGCCAACTCTGGTTTTGTTTCTAAAATATACTAAGAGTTGAGTGTTGATTTCATGCTCTTTATTTCGGCTCATGGTAAACAGTGAGTGCTTTTCCCTAAAACCTCTGGCTATATATACATTATGTACACAATAGGTCCCATGTGATTGGCTGATTCAACTTCTGTCCTGGAGCCTGATTGGACTGCTTCTGCAGGCCAATCCAGTTGCTGATTCACTTCCTCTTGGAGCCTGATTGGGCTGTTCCTGCAGACCAATCAGGTTGCTGCCTTCCAGAATCCTAGCTGCCTATTGTTCTAGGATCCAAGCTTAGTACAGTAGAACCTCGACTTACCACCGCCCCTACTCATGAACAATTCGACTCGCGACTGTGACAAAGCTGGAAGTAAATACTGGGTTTGCCGCGATTCACGCATGTGCAGAAGCAGCTTCTGCCATCGGCACATGAGCAGAATAGCACTGCCGCCAAATGCACACGCGCAGAATGGTGCTTCTACCAGCGACCCAGATCGACTCACAAACGGACCTTCGGAATGGATTTCATATGTGAGTGGAGGTTCCACCGTACATAATAGTTTCCATAGGAGTTCTACACAAGAAACACTGGAGCTAAAAGAGGTATAAGGGCAATACAGTTGTACCTTGGGTTACATACGCTTCAGGTTACAGACTCCGCTAACCCAGAAATATTACCTCGGGTTAAGAACTTAGCTTCAGGATGAGAACAGAAATCGTGTGGTGGTGGCGGCAGCGGGAGGCCCCATTTGCTAAAGTGGTGCTTCAGGTTAAGAATGGACCTCCGGAACGAATTAAGTACTTAACCCAAGGTATCACTGTAACCCACTGAACTAGCTATAAGTAAGGAGGTGGGCTGGCTATGGGCAAAGTGTGCTTGGTGGGGCTGGGTCTCGCTCAGATGAAGACTACTGACCCATGCCATGTAAGGACGTTCCAGTGCAATGCTAAGGCTAAGCAAGCGCCTCCATATAGCCAAGACCCTGACTTAGCAACCAGAGATAGCAACAAATTTTTTTTAACCCAGCTATCCTTCTGTCTTACATCACTGGACCCTGAGCTACCCTTGCAGTAAAGCAATCTCTTTTGGGAGACAGGCAGCCTCCTGAAGCCAACCGCAGGCTGCAAATACAGCATGACGCATTACTGGCACCCCGCTGCCCACTCAATTAAGCATATATTTAGCTGTGGGATTCCAGCCCTCCCTCCCTGGCAACACTTGCAAAATGAGCCAGAGGCACTGAGTTTGCCTTTAGCGAGAAATATCACATAGTAAATAGGTTGTCAAAGCCATCAATCAGAGGAAGCAGTAATCACGTGGGTGGCTAAAGAGGCGCAGGGGAGGCCAAGGACGGCCTGTTTTGAAAAAACATTCATTCCACTGATGAGATGGATGCTGCTGGCAAAACTCTGTTGCAACGAGGGAAAGGGTCCATATATTATTTCTCACCTGTTGCCTGGTGCCTTGACATCTCTATGCATATGTTTGCATGCATGTGTGCTGGACAGAAAAAACATCTGCTCCCTTCTCTTGAGATTTTCCATTTTAAAGCCACTTGAGAAGATCTGGCACCATTGGGGCAGGATTTGGGGGCAGAAATCCAGGACCCAGCTCAGGAGTAGGAGGGCCTCCAAAAGCAGCAGGACTGATTTGCCATGTTTCTAGGGAAGTGAGGTGATGCGGGTGGCGCTGTGGGTTAAACCACAGAGCCTAGGACTTGCCGATCCGAAGGTTGGCGGTTTGAATCCCTGCGATGGGGTGAGCTCCCATTGCTCGGTCCCAGCTCCTGCCAACCTAGCAGTTCGAAAGCACGTCAAAGTGCAAGTAGATAAATAGGTACCTCTCTGGTGGGAAGGTAAACGGCGTTTCTGTGCGCTGCAGGTCTGGAGGTCCATTCTTAACCTGAAACTGTTCTTAACCTGAAGCACCACTTTAGCTAATGGGGCCTCCTGCTGCCGCCGCTGCACGATTTCTGTTCTCATCCTGAAGCAAAGTTCTTAACTTGAAGCACTATTTCTGGGTTAGCAGAGTCTGTAACCTGAAGCGTATGTAACCTGAAGCGCCTGTAACCCGAGGTACCACTGTAATATTTTTTTTTTAAAAAAAAACCATTTCTTTGTTAAACAGGCCTCCCCAAAGACAGAAAATATAACGGCAGTGGTTTATGAGGGGCAGGTCCTAGGAAATAAGGTCAGCCATGGTGCATGAAATCAGGTGAGAAATAGCTCGGGAGCAAGAGGAAAGTGATGGGCTCATTCTGAATCAGCTGGAGAGGGGAGAAAGATGTCAGCAGAGAAGGATTCTCAGCTTGGCCTCATTTCTATAAATGAGAGGTTGGAGTCTAACAGGGTTCATTAAACAGATATTTTTGTTCTTAAGCACCCAGCCACAGAAGCTCAGCTTTTCCACCCTGGGGGGCACGACCCAGCTACCCACCCTATGTTCCAAGCAAGCAAGAAACTGGTTTTTGATGAAGAAAGGCAGGTGAAGAAGTTCTCACTTGGCCCCTCCTTTTGACATCTTGGGGGGGGGAGGCATTCAAGTGAGGCTGAAAGTGAGCGAGTCCCCAAGGTTAGCCAAAAGGAACAGAAAACAGAAGTGACTAAGGAGGAAATTGAAGAGATGGGGAGAAAAGGGCTGAACTCATGAGATGCAGCAGTGAAAATCAAAATACCAAAATACTCATTTGCCCCTGCAGACACCTGAGACACTTGTCATTAGAACCATGGCAGGTCACTTTACCCTCCCCCAGAGTATTTCCAGCTATACTGTGGGGATTTAAAGACATGATTTGGGATGCGGGATGAATTAAATTCAGTTTGCATTTAAAGGCTGTATCCCATTCAGTCCTACTCAGGAGTTGAACCACTGAAATTAAAGGATCTAAGTTTATTGTTTCCATCATTTTCAGAGGGTGCACTCTGATTAGGACTAGTATTGACCAATCCCTAATTTGCAAAACAATATGCGAATGTCATAGAATCTTTCAGCATTGGTATCTCAGCGCTTCCTCCAAGTCAGCATAGTGTAGATGCAATCTGGTGTAGTGGTTACAGTGTTGGACTAGGACCTAGGAGGCTAGGCTTCAAATCTCCACTCAGCCTATGAAGCTCACCAAGTGACCTTGGGGCAGTAGAACTCTCTCCCTATAACCCACTTCACAGGATTGTTGTGAGGACAAAATAGAGAGGAAAGGGGACCATGCATGCCTTCTTGAGTTCCTGGGGGGGGGGAGGTGGAATACAAAAGTAAGACATAATTAAATAAAAAAATAAATTAAATTACACTTTCCCTAAAGTCTTCAGGTTGGTACAGCAATTTCCCCCAGTTTATCCTCACAATAAGCTGAAAATTAAGCCACGTTGGCCTAGGATTACCCAGAAAGTTTCTTTCTCAACAGACAGGGATTATGAACTCTGGTCTAAGTTCAACACTCTGTTCAGTTTTTTGTGTTGTTTTTTTTAATAAGAAAAAGATTACACCAAAGTTGCTGCATTGCTAATGGTGCAACCATCTGGACCCTTCATGAAGGTAGTTATTTATGGCCAAGCCACCCTCCTTTCTGGAAAGTCAGTCCTATTTGTTCCTCCTGCTTAGGGTCATAGCTATTTTACAGTCCTTCAACGACTACTTTAGTCTCTTCTCATGTTTCTGATTGAGTAGCCCAGGCTGGATGGTTCAGATCTGCCAAATTCTGAGAACTCAGCACTTGCACTAAGGATGCGATTGGTGTATCCATCGACCACTTTCAGATTATTGTTAAACCATCGTGGACTTGAAGGGAGCCTTAAAGGATGGAGGTCCAGAGGCTGAAGGCCCAATTGTGACCCTCCAGGCCTCTCTCTGTCTGGCCCTCTGGCTCCTCCCCAGGCTACAGCCATCACCAGCCTTGCCTTGTACCCTCTTAAGTGGTTTTGCCTGGCTGGAATGTGTCCTTGAACTCAAATGATGCTTCTTTCTTGCCTACATGGAGGGTAGAATTCACTCCAATGAGAGGCTGTGGTGGCCACTTACCTGGTTAGGTTTTAAAACAGGATTAGATAAATTAATGGAGGATAATGAAATCAATAGCCACTAACTAACCCTGAGAGCTATGCTCTTCCTCATCTATTGGAAGCAGCATGTTCCTGAACTCTAGTTGCCAGAAATCACAAGGAAGGAAAGTGCTATTCCCCTCAGATCCTACTTTGCAGACTTTCCATCAGGCAAGGCAAGGCAATCACCTCAGGTGGCAGATCTGGCCTCTGAGAAGCATACCGCTTGCCATGACTGCCACCTGTGTGGTCGCCCACTTCTATTCATCACCTGCTTCTCTCTGGCCCTTTATACCATCATCACCACGTTCAGAATGTCGGGGGAAAGGGGAGGGGGGCTGTTGCCGAGGAGGAGGTGAGGGAGCGCTGCGGGAAAGGAGGTAGGGGGCTGCAAAAGAGGAGAAGGTGGGGGCATTTTCTGTTTTGCCCCAGGCAGCAAGATGTCCCTGCTCCCTAATTCATGCATCTAGTGGTCAGTCACTGTGAGAACAGCAGGATGAACTGCGTCAGGCTTTGACCTGATCCAGCAGGGCTCTATGCTGCATAGGACAACATAGTGGTTTGGGGGGAATGGACATAAAAGAAAAATGCCAAGCAGGCCGTAAAGCCACCTTGCCCTTCTTAGGTAAGGGTAAAGGACCCCTGACCATTAGGTCCAACTCTGGAGTTGTGGCACTCATCTTGCTTTATTGGTCGAAGGATCCGGCATACAGCTTCCGGGTCATGTGGCCAGCATGACTAAGCTGCTTCTGGCAAAGCAGAACAGCACACGGAAATGCCGTTTACCTTCCCGCTGGAGCGGTACCTATTTATCTACTTGCACTTTGACGTGCTTTCGAACTTCTTACTGCTACACAGATGGAAGGGGTAACCACATGCAGAGCCACCACAGAAACTGCAAATCCTGGTCAACGGAAGTTTCCTCTTTAGTTAGCTCCTTCCCATCGCATTTCCGGTTTGCCCCACCATCACCAGCCCCACAAAAGTCTAAAACAACCCAGTCACACGGCAGAATTACCTCTCAACACTGCTGAGGCACACCATGCCATCATGGCCTCCCACTGCGTAGATGGAGCCATTGAGGGGAGCCACTCCAACTCCAGTCCTATGCCTTGAGACGGAGCCCAGAACCTTCCACTCATGTTCCAGGGGGTTGTAACACTCCACACCACTGACGTTGCCCTTGGGGCTCAACCCCCCAACTATAAGATGAGAGAAGAAGGGTGGAAGGAGATTAGATTAAAGAACTGAAATCTTAAGTGTGGATAGTCAAAGGTCAGAAGGAAGTGATGGCATCTGTCTCATCAGTGCCATTTCCATCAGCCTAAAGCAGAGGTGATGAGGAGCAAAGCTGGGTTGTGTCCAGTTGACTCTTCTGGGGAACCAGCAATCAATAGGCTTACCCCCCATGAATTTGTGCTTTTAAAGCCATTCTGTAAGGTGTGATGTCAGGAGGGGAATTTCCCCTGAAGATATAAATGATGTTACAGTTCTGTGTAGGGGAGATGGTCTTTCAGGTATACTGGAAGCCTAACTCCAGAACTAGATATAGTACATTTGTGCTTGATTTATTCCCCCTCCTATTTCTGTCAAGCAATTATTTAAAAACTTTTGCCTTCCCACCGCTAAAGAGCTTTTGGAGGAAACAGATGCATGCCTGAAAGCATTCTGCCAACTGTAAAGCAGCAATAGATTTCCTCATTAAATGACTCTATTTCCAGAGACCGGTATGAACTTTTCTCCCTTGTTGACTGACAGCCTGTCAGCTTGCAATTATAATCTTTCCCTGGTAACCAAGGGGTCTCTGTGCTGAAGTCATTAACAGAGCTGATGTTGGGGGTGGATTTTTAACTGGGTTGGGGAGGGATCCATTAATCAGCTCTTCACAATTTTAATGCGGAGGGTCATGATCCTCTACCACCCTATACACAAAATTGTGGGTCACTCTAGAGCTTTATTGACAGGAAAGGAATCAGCGTTAAAAACAATCCTTTGAGAGCTCCCCTAAATAGACTTTCTGACAAAATGCCCATTATGTGAATCTTATCAGCTACAAAGGGAGTGGTGTTATGTATAACAGGCCCAGAAGGCTATAAGTATTGCTTTTATATTTATTATCATTATCATTATTATTAAGTTTATTACCCACCCTTCACCAACAGCTCCCAGAGCAGGGTCCTCACTAGGGGTGGGAGAGAAATCTGTTTCAGTTCACAATTAAAGGTGAATCCACCAGGAGGAAGTTGTGGGGATTAAATGAAGAGGGGAAGAACCATGTTTGCCACCTTCAGCTCCTTGTGTGGGAGAGGTGGGATATAAATGCAATAAACAAATAAATGAAACAAAATAAATAAATATAATGAAGGTTCCTCCATTCGAGTCCAATACATGGATTTAAGGCAGGACCAGATCCTGGCATTTCGCAACTGCAAACTCAGACTTTTAACTGGCATCTGCAGATGGGCATGGATGAGTCAAGCCTTCTCTGTTATTTTCCACCCATCGCCACCTGTTTCCAGAGGAACACAACCTCTTCTTCACTTTACAGAGTTAGCAGGCATGGGTCACAAGATCTTAAGAAAACTTCAATGTGATGAAAACATCTCTTCCAGTAAGTACGAGTATAGGCAATTTACAAGTGGGTTTTAAAGCTTGCTGCCTGTCTACTATACTATTTTTATAAAGCTACATATATCTTCTGTAAGACAAGAACTGTTCTCCTTACAAAACAACATGCCCCACCCCTGCCTCACATAAATTTCTTAATAAAATATAAAAAGTAGGAGTGGTCAGCTTCTGGCACCAGATGGGTGAGATTGGTCTTCTTCATTCCAACTTGATGACACTAACGATGAATAAGTAATGGAAGGGAAGAGGGTGGCAGGCAGATAGGGAGGGAGAGAAGGAGGTGGGAAGGAATGTGGCAGAGAGTGAACAGGATTTGCTCCCCAAAATAGACATTCCTTGCCTCTACTAAAGAGCATGGAACACAGAAGGGCCAGAGCTCAGCGGCAGAACATTTGTTTGCATGCAGAAGGCTCCAGGGTCAATCCTCAGCATCTCCAGGGCTGAGAGAACAACGCTGTCTGAAATCCTGGACAGCTGATACCAGTGTTGGCACATTGACCTTGATGGACCAATGGTCTGGCACTGCATAAGTCAGCTGCTAGCTGCCAGGCTTGGGAATGATATTAGTGTTCTGCCTCAGTGCCTGAAAGGAGCCAGATGACTTACCTGAGTTTCATTTCTGCCCCTGCCCCCACTGGATCCAATGCCAGAGAGAAAATGATGGATGTTTCCAATGGGATGCTAGAAAGGGCGCCGTGTTATACTTACTAGCATAAACAAGTTCCAAGGGACGTCCTCGGTTGGACACTGCACATTTGGTTCTCCAGCTAAAGGGCTTCCTCTTCGGTTCAACCCATTCCCTGGAACAAACCAAGATCTCCCTGTTATTATTCTACCCTCAGGAACATCTCAGCTTCCCAAAGCAAACATGCAAGCTGCCATTCTATCCCAGAGAAGATTTGAGATGTTGACTTTGAGAGCAAGAGCCCTCGCAAAGGGAATGCCGCGTGAGAGCTCGAGTCATTCCGAGAAGGCTTTAAAAAAAAGTTAATGGCTTGATCTATCCTGACTCCAAATAGGAAGCAGGGGTATTTTAGAAGCATCTAGCTAGACCATGTCCTTGATTCAGGGCACATCTGGACAATATGCTTATTGAGCATCATAGGAGCCAACTCCTAGGGACCATGGTCATTTCAGGTGGCCATCCCACCAATAATAATAATAATAATAATAATAATAATAATAATAATGGACATTCAAATGGTGTGTGTACCACATCTTGTGATCATTATGCAAGGTGGGGCTTACCTGCCTTCCCCCCAATATTTTGTTCAAGTTGGCACTCCTGTGGAGCATCCATCCTGACTGGTTTTGCAGAAGGGGATTAGGTTGTGGGGGATTAGGCAGGGCCACTTCTGCATCTGGCCCTGCACACCATCAGTTTAAGGCTCTAGGAAGGTTGTCCACAAGGAAATTGGGCCCTCAGGCTTGAAAAAGGTGTCCTGCACTCCCCAAGAGCTACTGCCAATCAGAGGAGACAATTACTGGGGAGACTGACATATAGCATGACCTTACCTATGTTGCAGAGATGAGAGCATGGGCACACTAATGCACTTCTACCTTTTTTATTCAGCGTGCAGAGCAGTGGCCATAAAGTTGAGGGCAAGTGTGGAGAACCTGGGCCTTCCAGATGTTACTGAATGGCAATTCCCACAATCCCTGCCCATTAGCCATGATTGCTAGGGCTAATGGGAGTTGTAGTGTGGCAGTATCAAGAGAGCCAAAGATTTGCCACACCTGCCTTAGAGCTTGTGCATCGCTCTCTCAGCTTACCCCTCACAGGTTTAGGGAGGCAGGATACAAATTTAACGAATGAACTATTAAAAACTAAGGACTCCTCCAGATGGCATATTTATTGAACATTCACCATGATTTGCATGCACAAATTAAAAAAAAGCAAAGGTTAGATTGCATCTGGGCTTTATTGAGCATTTGTTCTGATTTGTTTGTGAGGAGGCCATAGGTTGATGAGCATTCATTCTGATTTGCTTCCATGTTGTTTATGTATCTTCCCATTCATTCTGCCCTTTTTGATGCACAAAAAGTCCATTGTCTTCTTTTAAGTGGATTTGTTGTGCTATGGTTACAAAGTGCTTTAATGCACTTCAGTTGTGCAAACCTCAATTTCCTGGTATGCACTTGAATCCTCACACAAAATATATTGACATATCTTGAGGTTCCCTTAGGTCCAGCTCCAGGCCCAATTTCACTAGGTATCCATGTCCAGCTCAGACTCCCACAATGCTGCTCCCCCACTCATCTTTCAGATCCAACAGCCTCCAGTTGTTGCACACATCTGTCTCAGCTTCTTCCCTCAGTCCCTATACACTGTGATCATCATGCTACTTCCATCTCCACTAGAAGAGCCAGTGCAGTGTAGCAGTTAGAGAGCTGGTCTAAGACCTGGAAGACCAGGGTTCAAATCCCCACCCACCAGGTGACCTTTGGCCAAGTCACCACCTCTCAGTCTAAAGGTCACAGGGTTGTTGTGAGGATAAAATAAGGAGGTGAAGAACTGTGTACACCATCTTGAGCTCCTTGGAAGAAAAGTGGGGTATACGCGGTAATAAAGAATAAAAATGGCCCACCGCTCTGAGGGAATCACATATCCAGTTCTTTGAATTTTTAACACACATTCTATGCTAGTGTCCTCTCCTCTCCAACAGGAAGGGAAACACACCCAAATAATAATAATAATAATAATAATAATAATAATAATAATAATAATAATAATAATAATAATAGATAAAAGGTAGGTAAAGGACCCCTGGGCGGTTAAGTGCAGTCGAATTCGACTGTGGAGTGTGGCACTCATCTCTCCTTTCAGGCCGAGGGAGCCACATGGAGGACTGTGACGAGTGCTAGAGTGAATGGAAACACCATTTACCTTCCCGCCACAGCAGTACCTATTTATCTACTCATGCTGGTATGCTTTTGAACTGCTAGGTTGGCAGAGCTGGGACAGAGCAACAGAAGCTCACCACCGTTGAGCAGATTTGAACCGCTGACCTTACAATCAGCAAGTCCAAGAGGCTAATAATAATAATAATAATAGGTAATAACCTACCCTCTTTCTTCATAGATGCCCATCCTCACACTCTGATGATGCTACTTGTCCAACAAAGAGAGGGAGCCGTGTGTCTAATTTAGAGGCAAAGCGGCAGGCTTATATGCAAACTCAGAAGCCAAAAATAGGAATGCCTGGCATAGCTCCAAGCTAGAGGCCAATGATTCATGTGTCTCTGTGAAATTCCGCCCAAGCCATTGTTCCCATCCCCAGCCATGAGCCTCGCTCAGCATAACAAGACACCTGATATCCAGCCAGAGCTATCTATTCCAGCTCAGGACTTGGTGGCCAATCTGGAAGTGACGGCCAAAATCATCTGTTTATTTCCTGATTACCTCCAAATCCCAAATAGAACTCAAGTTGGCAAACACACACAGAGGTTTCCCAAACCTGTTTTCCATCCAGGCACTGACCAGACAGTGGAGGATGGTCCATTAGGGGAAATGGGGCACTGCCCCACCAACCTCAAACTGCCCTCTGGCAGCCCCCCCCTAACTGCCGTCTTACTTACAACCAGCCTGGAGTGCAGGTAGCAGCACTACAGGTAGTTTTCTCCTCCTTAGTTTTATTATTTATTGATTGAATAAGCTGTATTTTCCATCTATAAGACACCCCCATGTATAAGATGCCCCCCTATTTTGGGGGACTCAGATTTAAGAAAATGGGGGAGGTGTATCCGTGTATAAGACGCCCCCTAGTTTTTGACATTATTTTTAAGGGGGGGGGACCTAGTCTTATACACGGAAAAATACAGTATATATCCTCCCCTTCTTCCCCAAAGAACCCAGAGAGGCAGAGAGAGATATAATATAAAAACAAAGCAAAGCAAAAAGAAAGAAAAAAAGATTAAATAATTTAAAAAAAGAATTACAGTTAAAAGCATCTAAAAACAGTTACTGTTATAAACATTTCTAAGAACTATTTCAGTTCAAAGCATACTGGGCCACGGCCTGAGCAAAAGTGAGCCACACCTGCAGCGCTATTTGCCCTATGAGTATAAGTGAAATATTTATACACATTGCTCACCCCCCACCCCCACCCCCACCCCCGCTTAGACCTTACCAGTAAGTTTGTCATTGTGCTGTATTCTACAGTGTCACCTGTTGGCAGTCACACAAACTGCAGCACCTGACAACAGGCTTACATTTGTATGTATATAGGAAGATGTTAAGAAGTTGGTTCCAAAATATGTGTTTGCCCAGGATCCTTGTCCTGAAAAGGTTGTAGACTATTTCACCCAGGGCTGACCCCAGGTTTGAGAAGAAGAAGAAGAAGAAGAAGAAGAAGAAGAAGAAGAAGAAGAAGAAGAAGAAGAAGAATAGTTTGGATTAGATATCCCGCTTTATCACTACCCGAAGGAGTCTCAAAGTGGCTCACAATCTCCTTTCCCTTCCTCCCCCTCAACAAACACTCTGTGAGGTGAGTGGGGCTGAGAGACTTCAGAGAAGTGTGACTAGGCCAAGGTCACCCAGCAGCTGCATGTGGAGGAGTAGGGAAGCGAATCCAGTTCACCAGATTACGAGACTACTGCTGCTAACCACTACACCACACTGGCTCCCATGCTGTCGCATATGCCTCAGGCTTTTTGCATGGCAATGGAAGCAGCCACAGTACTTGAAGGGTGGCTTAAGAGCTGCCATTTTTAAACTTCTCTGGAGGGCCCTACGCCATGTCGTAGCAGAGCATTGTGGTGACTTAAAATGTGCGTCTAGGTAGGAAGACCCTCCAATGTGGAACAAGCGCTGGTGGATCCTCCTGGAACTGTCAGGTGATGATTGCACCTAGATCAATCCCCCACCAAAATTCTACATTATTATTATTATTGTTTTGCTGTTATCATCACCATTACCATCACTACTATTAATTAATTATTAATTAATTATTAATTAATTAATTAATTAATAATTATCAATTAATTAATTAATTAATTGCCTGCAATTCACACCCCCCCCTCATTCTAAGGTCCCAGGGAGAGTTCTAACACTATAACATTAAAACACAGCATTAAAAAAGAGTTTAAAACATATATATATATATATATATATATATATATATATAATCCCTCTCCCAACAACAGTGGCGTAGCGTGGGGGGTGCAGGGGGGCCGGCCGCACCGGGCACAACATCTGGGGGGGTACGCTCACACTCGCAGCTCTCTGCCCCTACCTGGCTCACTCACTCTCTCTCACTGCAGTGCTGGCTGTGCGAATCCGATCCGAGCCGCTGGGTCGCCGCCCACTGTGGAGGGGGTGGGTGCCAGGCGTGCGGTGCGGAGAGAGAGCGAGGGACTATCTGGGGGAGGGACAGTGCAGCGGCCGCCCAGCGCAGCGCTGAGCACGGGAGAGAACCACACCAGACCAGACCAGGCAGCAGCAAGAAGAAGCTGGCAGCGGCGGCAGGTTAGGGGTTAGGGGGTGCAAATTACTTGCCTTGCCCCGGGTTAGGGGGCACAAATTACTTGCCTTGCCCCGGGTTAGGGGGCGCAAATTACTTGCCTTGCCCCGGGTTAGGGGGCGCAAATTACTTGCCTTGCCCCGGGTGCTGACAACCCATGCTGCCCAACACTGCCTCCTCACTTGTTCTCTTTTCTCATTGAGGATGGGGGGGGGGTGGATGAAAATTGCAAAGTGGGAAGAAACACCTCACATCTTGGCCTCAATATGAGCGCCATTTCCACAAAGTAAGAATCAGAGGCAGAGCATCCGCTGGGACACACCAGCAGCTTGAAATAACCACTTAAAGGACCTTGTTGTAAATACATCCAAGGGCAGAGACGACGCAACCCTTTGAAGTCCAGTAACTGAATTAGGAGAGAATCTCTCTATAAGAAGGTGACCCGATTAGGCAGTAATCCCATTGCCATGGCAACCTAACTCTCTTGTGGAGTTTAGTTTCGGTTTCAATGTCTGCAAGAAGGGCGTGCAATTGACCTCCCCGAGCCGAAACATCACCTCATCTCCTCCTCATACTGCTATGGCGCTGGTCAACGCAAAGCAGACCTCAGTTGCTGCTGTTTCATTTAATTTCCTTAAAGCACAATCCTAACCATGTTACTCTGAGTATTTACTGAATTTATATCACGCCTTTTTCTCCGCATTGTTTTCTCTCCTTCCTCATTTAACCCCCTCAACAACCCTGTGAAGTAGCTTAGGCTAAGAGGCAGTGTCTGGCCCAAGGTCAGCCATTTTAACCACTGCACCACACTGTTAAGTCCTGTTGAATCCAGTGGGGGCAGTGATGGCTGGTGCCCACTGGGATGGAAGGCAAGCAGCTCAACAGCAGGTGACGCCAGAGCCAATGACATGGAGAGCCAACTAATTCTAGTTTCACACCCCCCCAGTGGCGTAGCGTGGGGGGTGCAAGGGGTGCCGGCCGCACCGGGCGCAACATCTGGGGGGGGGGCGCTCGCTGCCTCCGGAGTCGCCGAAGAGCCTCGGGCGCAGGCTGTAGCAGAGCCCCATGTCTCGTGGAACCGACGAGCTGTGCGCGCGCCCGGGCTGAAGGCGTCCGGCAGGCAGCGGCTCTCAGCGCTCGTCACGGTCCCCGCGTGTCAGGGCCGCGGAGGACGCGCCACGCAGCCCCTCCTCACAGCCCCGCCTCCGCCGCTGCTGCTGCAGCTGCTGGGCCATGTGGCATTTTCCTCGCCTCTCTGCCCCCCTCCTCCTCCGGGCAAGCGGTGTCGTTTGGGCGGCAGCGCCAGCGGCAACTCGCCTCAGATCGGCAGGTTAGGGGTTAGGGGAGGTGCAAATTACTTGCCTTGCCCCGGGTTAGGGGGGCGCAAATTACTTGCCTTGCCCCGGGTGCTGACAACTCACGCTACGCCGCTGCCCCCCCCCCATTCTCCTCTCTGTTGAATTCTACTTGGGCAACACTGAAAATAAGGAGAAGGGTGAAGCTGACAGTATTGCCACCCCAGTAATGGATTTAGGTGAGAAGGGAAGCGGGGGGCACAGGCTGAGGTTAGACTGGAGCTAGTTTGGCAGTACCTCATTTGGGGCTTACTCCCAGGTAAGTGGGGTTAGGATTGCAGCCTTGAACACTCAAGAATACTTTCACTCATAAAATAATGAACTTTATTGTACCATTTATCCCCCACCTTCAGGCCCAAAGGCCCACAAGGCAGTTTACAATTAGTCATGTTGAAACTATATATGATAAGAAACATCGCTTCAAAAGTTAAGCTACAGTATTACAATTATGAGGGATGTGGGTGGCGCTGTGGGTTAAACCACAGAGCCTAGGACTTGCCGATCAGAAGGTCGGTGGTTCGAATCCCGTTGCTCCGTCCCAGCTCCTGCCAACCTAGCAATTCGAAAGCATGTCAAAGTGCAAGTAGATAAATAGGTACTGCTCCGGCAGGAAGGTAAACGGCGTTTCCGTGCGCTGCTCTGGTTCGCCAGAAGCGGCTTAGTCATGCTGGCCACATGACCCAGAAGCTGTACGCCGGCTCACTTGGCCAATAAAGCGAGATGAGCGCCACAACCCCAGAGTCGGCCACGCCTGGACCTAATGGTCAGGGGTCCCTTTACCTTTACTACAATTATATCCGCTTTTCTTTCAAGGAGCCCAAGATGGCATGCCTCTATCGACTTTATCTTCACAGCAAGGTAGATTAGGCTGACAGTGGTGCAGTGCCCAGGTTTACAGAGTATGGCCCTCAGTGTGGAGATATATCAGGTCAAAGGAGAAATAGACAAATCTGTCAGATTAGTCTCTCAATTGTTCATTTTTCGAATCCCTAGTTCAGCACATTTCCATATCAGAGAGACCAAATTCTTTTTCTAATACTTTCCCCCCACCATCTTCTCCCTTTTGCATTTCCTCAGCTTCAACCAGGTTCACTTTGCTTTATTCCGGGGGTCAGGAACCTTTATGGCCCAGCAGCCAAGATCTTTACCTCCTCCCCACCCGACAGGCCAACTGAGACAGGTGGTTGGGTGATTGGCAGGCAGGCAGATATGCACACCAGCAAAAGCAACGAAGGTAGCGAGCAAGAGAGATTGAACTCCCCACATTGTACAGGGTTCAGATGTAGGAGGGAATTCTCTGCAGATTATGACCTCCAACTGAGCAGTACTGAACTCCCCACACCAGGTCAGTTCAGTCCTACACACGCAGGGAACTAGGGCATGTAGATGAACCAACCCACATCTACCTATTGGGCGAATGCCACCTTATTAGCAGATGGGTGAGGTTTAAGGAAAAAATGGCCCTGTGGGCCAAATCAAAACCTCTGGTGGGTCAAGATTGCCCCATGGGTTGGAGGCTTCCCACCTCTGCATTACTTGCAACAATTGGCATTTGTAGTAATTAAATTATAACTATTAGATGTGATACTTAGAAGCACGGAGGCCGAGAAAGAATCTCCATCACATCGGAAGAACTGAAATCAGCCTAGCGACTCATAAGGCACGCTGCCATCTGTGAACACCAGTCTCTCATGTTGTAGGTATTCCAAACTGGTTAGCACATCAGTGGCCATTGCAATCACAGCCTCCACTTGGCAGTGCATAGCACAGGCTGAGGCAATAGGGGAGGCAAGTTGAGCTGTCCAGAGAGACACAAGAGCAGCTGTTGGAAAGTTCAAATCGCTCAGGCGTCGGCTCGCGCCAGGCTGGTTTTTGCACCTGTGAGGAAAGAGATCCCTTCCACATTCCGTAAAAACTTTGCATTCTTGGCACGATCACCAATCATCTTATTCTAATCGGGGAACTTAGATGGGGGTTTGTCACAACAACTGTCACTTGTACCTCTCAGTGGCCAACACAACATGTTCAGCATAAAACAGAGCAGGGTTGAGGAACTTTTTCAGAGCACATGCCATTTGTGGGCAAGTCCGGAAACGAAAGTGGGCAGAGCAACAGGCAAATATTACCTTTGTGCAGCAGGCTAGTTTCTACATAACCCTCAACAGATTAGCTTTGGATCCAGTTGGATCTGGTTGGAATGTGTTACTGACCTCTGCTTGTCTGAATGGATGGGGTGGGTGGCAGGTGTAGACAGTAGTCTACTGTGCAAAAATAAACAACCACATCCATTTCTCCACCCACTGTTGCCTCTGGCCCTTCCAACCAATAGCATGTGGCCCCCAGAAAGTTGCCCAGAGGCTAATGTGGCCCTCAGGCTGAAAAGGGAATGCACCCTCTAGGGGAAGCACCACTGCCCTCAAGAGCTGCTTGATGTTGCATGTGTCACCATCTCAGAAGACACATTCATTACCACAAGTAATAATAATAACAGCAAGAACAGCAGCAAGGGCCTTGGAAAGTCAGAGCTTTCCAAACTGTGTATTGTGATATGTTGGTGTGTTGGCTGCAGTGTGTAGGTGTGTCGCGCAAATACTCCCCATGCTTCTCCCAGGAGTTAGTTTGCTAGTGAAACTGAATTACAGTCATACCTCATGTTACGTCCGCTTCATGTTAAGTTCTTTCAGGTTACGTCCCACGGTGACCCGGAAGTACCGGAAAGGGTTACTTCCAGGTTTCGCCACTCGCGCATGCACAGAAGCGCAAAATGACATCACATGCATGCGCAGAAGCAGTGAATCGCAACCCGCGCGTGTGCAGACACGCTGCTGCGGGTTGTGCTCTTTTCATGTTGCAAACTGGCCTCCAGAATGGATCCCGTTCGCAACCAGAGGTACCACTGTACTGTGTCGCGATGCATGTCTAAAAATGCTGGTGTGTCACCAACATGAAAAGTTTGAAAGCTCTGCTGTAAGTCATTTGAGGCTCTCCTCCGGGTGCGTACCCCACAGGAGGTCCAGAGAGTGGCACCACAAGAACAGGGCCTTTTCTGTGGTGGCTCCCTTCTTGTGAAGTCCTCTCCCCAGGGAGGCTCACCTGGCACCATCATTACCTACCTTTAGGCTCCAGGCAAAAACATTTCTTTCCCACCAGTTCTTTAGCTTTGAATGATCTGCAGCCTTCTTCAGTGGATGGGATGTTTTAGTCTTTTTAAAAAAGTGGAGTTTTATATTTTTCTCTGTTTTGTATTTGTATTGCTATATGTTTTGTTAATTGCTTTGAGTTGCATTTGCAAA
Organism: Podarcis bocagei; assembly: GCF_964188305.1. Lineage (NCBI taxonomy): Eukaryota > Metazoa > Chordata > Lepidosauria > Squamata > Lacertidae > Podarcis > Podarcis bocagei. Next base: position 10,430,980 of record NC_138140.1, read on the forward strand.
GGAGGGGGGGACCCTAGTTAGTACAAGCAGGAGGAGGCTGATATAAATCACACTCAGCTACACAAGCTGCAAATAAAACGTTTAAAGTGCAGTACAGTATGCAAATGTGACACAAATGGCGACAGTCATCTATGGAAAATTCAATGTATTTTTTCAAAACGTTTTTTAAAAAAGCATTTTCACAGCGTTTTTTTTATATGTGTGTAGATTCTACCTCAGAGATGGGAGAATTGGTTGGTTTTGGTTTCTCTCAGTTTCTGATTTTTCCCCCTCTCTCAGTAATAGTTGGTGCTTTGGCTGCTAAGATACAATAAGCCTTGATTTTTAAAATAATAATAAAAATATTTACTGAATAAAGCTTTTTTTCCCCCAAAGAAGCTTGTAAAGGCTGCAAGCTTCAAGAAAGGAGAGTCCGACTAAACATTCGGAAAAACTTTCTGACAGTAAGAGCTGTTCAGCAGTGGAACAGACTCTCTTGGGAGATTGTGAACTCTGATTCACTGGAAATTTTTAAGCAGCAGGTAGATGGCCACCTGTCATGGATGCTTTAGCTGAGATTCCTACATTGCAGGGGGTTGGACTAGATGACCCTTGGGGTCCCTTTCCAACTCTAAGATTCTATGAAAGAGAAATCCCCAGTCGATTGCACCTTCCAATTGAATTATAGGAGGTGATGCTATTTGGATAAACCCGTAGTGCTACTGTATTTTTCCATGTATAAGATGCCCCCATGTATAAGATGCCCCCTACTTTTGGGGACCCCAAATTTAGAAAACGGGCATATATGTATTATCCGTGTATAAGACTTTTAACCTTATTTTGAAGTAAAAAAAACCCCTAGTCTTATACATGGAAAAGTACGGTAATTTCGTGTGTTTGTGTGCAGGTACTGAGATACATAGCCTAACTTTACCAAATTAATTCACATCTCTGCTCTGCAATGAAACACTGACCTCTGCTGGACCCCACTGTGCATCACAAGCTAAAATCCTCTTTTCTTCTTTTTAAACTCATCCTCCTGTTTTGCAGTATAGAATAATGGAATTTTAAAGTTGGAAGGGACCACAAGGGTCATCAAGTCCAACCCCTGCAATGCAGAAATCTTGTGGAGGTTGAACCCACAACCCTGAGATGAAGAGTCCCATGCTCTACTGCAGTGTTTCCCCACCTTTTTTGGGCAACGGCACACCTGTTTAATCAAAAAAATCTCGCGGCACACCACCATTACTGCCCCGTGACGTCAGCGCGCAGCGTCACGCCGGGAGGGACGCACGAAAGTGAAAGTTTTCACTTTTTTCCCCTCCCCCTTGCCGGGGAACCTCCAAGCTTTGGGGGTGGGGGTGGGGAGGCAGCAGAGCGAGGGACTGAGGGACGGCGGCAGCTGAGGCGGCGGCGGCTGTTGTGGTGGTGGCGGCTGTTGTGGTGGTGGCGGCGATAGCGGGCGGAGGAGGGGGCGGCGGCGGGAGTTGCTGCTGCTGTTGTTGCTGCTGCTGCCCGGACATGCCGGCCTCCTCCTCCTCCGCTGTCTCGCGCTCCTCCATTTGCACGCGCTGCCCCGCCGCTCGGCACCACCACCGCGGAGCCGCCCCCGGCTCGACGCGGATCCTCGCCGCCGCCGCCTCTCACCGCCCGACTCGCCCGCCTCCCTCCCACGGCACACCAGCCGATGTCTCACGGCACACTAGTGTGCCGCGGAACACCGGTTGGGAAACACTGCTCTACTGCCTGAGCTATCCAGGAGATATTATTGTTCCCTCTAATTTGTTCTGGAAGTGATCATTGCAAGATAAAACTGACATTGCTCATGTTGCCAAAATGGCAGCAAGAGAGAGGTTGTACCCAGTGGCGGGGCTTCATGCTCCAGCACCGGGGGGCGGGAGGAGAGAGAGAGCAGGCGGGGGGCATGCCGCCCTGGGGGCAGGGGGCACTGCCTGCAGGGGCATGGCACCCAGCGCAGGGGGGGCAGCTGCGATGGCACCCCACTGGGATTGTGTTTCCGGGGGTGGTGCGCTCCACCCACACTCCTCTTCCTCCTCCATAAAGCGAGATGAGCTCCGCAACCCCAGAGTGATTCGCGACTGGACCTAATGGTCAGGGGTCCCTTTACCTTTACCTTTAGCCTCTTTAAAAGACCTTCTATCAAACAGGCTGATGGAGGAGTCATGGAGCAATCTGTTTGAAATCTACTAGCCTAATGGGTTTTTTTATAACATTTTCCATCCACTGCATCTACCGCAGAAGCCCAGCAGACTGACGGAGGAGTGTGGAGCGACCTGGTCCTCCTCCACCACCAACTGGTTTACTCTGCTGCATATCATTCTTGGTTGCCAATAGTTAGGAATAGAGGAAGCTGCCTTATGCAGGGTCAGACCACTGGTTTATTGGTCCACCCAGCTCAGCATTCCCTAAACTGACTGGCAGTGGCTCTCCAGGGCTTCAGGGATCTCTCCTACTCTTTCCTGGAGATTCTCAGGATGGAAGCTAGGTCCTTCTGCATGCAAAGGAGATGCTCTACCACTGGACTATGATCCTTCTCCCATTAGTAGGCAAGTTGTTAAATGGCTTAGCAGCAGGTCATCTGCCCTGAATGTAGAAGGTCCCAGGTTGAATCCCTGGCATCCCCCTGCCTGACATCCTAGAGAGGCACTGCCAGTCAATGTAGACAATATTGAGCTAGATGTACCATTAGCCTACATCAATATGAGGCAGCTTTCTTGCATCCTCTGCTATAGCAATCCTACACTATAAACCACTTAGAGGTTTTACTGCAATTGATTGGTGTACTAATTAAATAAATAAAATACATTAATAAAATGTATTAATTTTGTTCAGTAAATAAATGTTTCTATGTATGTTATAAGGTTGCATTACATTTTTATTTCATCTTGGCTGCAAGGAGCTCAGGGCAATTACAATATCCCCTCTCCCCTTTATTCTCACAATAATCCTGAAATGCAAGGTGAGACTAAGAGAGGGCACTCACCCCCAGGTTATTCAGGAATCTTTATGGTCCAAGTGAGGATTTGAACCCAAGTCTTCCTGGTCCCATATAATGCATTTGCACTGGTTCAGCCATAGCAGGAATTTCTAGTAGATTAGTATTTTGATATTTGATCATAGTTCTAGATATTTGATCATAGTTCTAGAGGTGCATCATGAGGAATGGTTGACAGAGTTGGGTATGTTTAGGCTGGAGAAGAGAATACTGAGAAGTCATAGGATAGCTGTCTTAAAATAAATGAAGGGCTGTCACACAGAAGATGGAGCAAGCTCGTTTTCTGCTGCTCTAGAGTGTAGAGTGTAGATGAAACAGTTAAATCAGCTATGATTAAATGGGCACAAGACATTGGTCATAACATTATGTTTGCTGACTGGGAACAGTTGTGGACCACCGGTATAAAATTTACGGCATGTAATGCCTTAAGAGAGAATATTATGAAAATTTACAGGTGGTACATGACCCCAGTCAAGCTTGCAAAGATCTACCATTTGCCCGATAATAAATGTTGGAAATGCAAAGAAACTGAAGGTACTTTTTTTCACCTTTGGTGGACGTGCCCGAAGATTAAGGCTTTCTGGGAAATGATTTATAATGAAATGAAAAAGGTACTTAAATGTACTTTTCCCAAGAAACCAGAAGCCTTTCTCTTGGGCATTGTCGGCCAATTGGTGCTAAAGAAAGATAGGACTTTTTTATGTATGCTACTACAGCAGCAAGAATTCTCATTGCAAAGTATTGGAAGACACAGGATCTACCCACTCTGGAAGAATGGCAGATGAAGGTGATAGACTATATGGGACTGGCTGAAATGACTGGCAGAATCCGAGACCAGGGGAAAGAGACGGCGGAAGAAGATTGGAAGAAATTTAAAATTTATCTTAAGAAATATTGTAAAATTAATGAGTGCTAAAATGTTGAAGTTATAGAAAAAAGGGGACTACAGCTGTAAAAGATTAAGTAAAAGAAAAGAACAAGGGAAAATTAGATAAACTTAAGGGGGAGGATTTGCTGAAACAAATTGGGAAATTGGGATGCAGAAAGGGGAGGTACGAGGAAGTCGGTGAAGTAAGGTTTAAGAAAAAAGGATTTGAAATTATACATGTTTGTTTATGTGTTTGTTTGTTTGTATTGTGTATTGTTTGTGTTTATATAAATTGTGAAAAACCAATAAAAAAATTTATATATATAAAAAAATAGAGTGTAGTACTCGAACCAGTGGATTCAAATTACAAGAAATGAGACTGCGACTAAACCTTAGGAAGAACTTTATGGTGTTAGGAGTTGTTCAGTAGTGGAATGGACTCCCCTGGAAGGAGGTCAACTCTCCTTCATTGGAGATCTTTAATCTGAAGTTGGATAGCCATCTGTCAGGGATTCTATAGCTGTTGTTCCTGTATTGCAGGGAGTTAGATTACATGACCCTTGTGGTCATTTCCAACTCTGCAATTCTACGGTCCTATGTGACTCATTGAAGAAATCCCATTAACAAAAATAAATACTTTATATGTATTGTTAAAAAAACTTATAGATGAAGTTCTGCTTAAATGAAGTCCTTTGTATTCTACCTAAGAAAGCATATTTGAGATTCATTTTTATAAAGTACCTCCAACAATAACGACACTATAGTTTGAAGAAGTGTCATTCATACATTTTAATATCACATTTGCACAGCCCCGCTTTTTCCTTCGTGTCAGAAATTAATGAAGAACAGAAGGATAATTGGCTCGTTTTGATGCCACTGTAATACAATCACCACCCTCTGGAATTACATGTCCTTTGCTCAGAGGCAGAGCTGAATGGAAAAAAGAAAATCGAACTTGATTGTTAACACAGAGGTAACTTTATCCAGCTGGACCTACATGCCCAACACTGCTTCAAGTGCAGAAATACTACCTATCTGTCCAAAGCTGCACACCATCTTCAAGGCTTGGAAGGTTCAAGCATAACCTACCAGCATCATGCAGGTAAGTCTTGAACTATATTTTTATCGGCAGCCCCCTGGATTACCATGTCAATACATGAAGACTGTTCCAAACGTTAAACCTCACTTTATAAGTGAAGAGAGACATGAAATTAACTTCAACATCTGTGCAATATGGAGGGCAGGTCTGCTACGCAAAATACCAGTCGAAGAAACCGCCTTATCCTGTGTCAGACCATTGGGTCCATCTAACTCACTGCCCTCCAGATGCCTTGGGATACAACCCCATCAGTCCTCTCCCCCCCCCCACACAGACTGTAGCTCCTGGAAGTTGTAATATAAAACATTTGGAGGACACAGGGTTGGCAAAGGCTGATCCACATTGACTGGCAGTAGCTTTCCAGGGGTTTCAGACAAGGACCTTTCCAAGTCCTGTGCTGGAGGCTGGACCCAGGAGCTTTCACATGTGAGGCAGGTGCTCTACCACTGAACTACAGCCAGTGGTTCACAGTTGCACAGAGTTGGTGGTCTGTTATTATTTCTGCAGCAAAATCGCTAAAGACTCTCTATCTCCAGGGTCCTAGATCCACCCTACCAACAAACAGAAAAGGGTGAGTGTTCCAAGGCTAAGCATCTGGGAACACTGAAAACACAAGGCACCTCAATTTCAAGAAAATAGGGTGCACGTTCCGTCACATACAATGAAATTTCCGAAAGAAGATATTGGGAGCACACCCAGTCATTTGCCCATGTATATACACATAAAATAGCAGATTGAGCTGAAAGACAAACACATGATGTACAATGATTGTTGCAATGCACCCCTAATTATTATTGTTGTTGTTGTTGTGTAAGATTGTATAAGAAAGTTGTATAATCTTAGAGGGGGCATGGCTGTAACTATCATGAAGCAGACCCTGCACGTCTGAATTTGCCCCTTCCCTAAATATATAGGGTGAATACTAGGGCTACATCTGTTTGAATCTGTAATCAGCTTGAACTGGAATATGTGACCACTTACTTAACTCAACAGGGCTTACTTTTAAGTATAGATACAGGATTGCACTGAAAACTTTTAACTACTGTAACTGGTGGGGCCAAGAGTTGAGGACACATCATTTCTTCCAGGGCCATCCATCCTGGCTTCTGGAATGATACTGCAGATTAGTGAAAGGGGGAGAAATTAGATTTGGTTTGCATTTAAAGGCAAACCTACCTTATTTTCACTTTCTGAAACAGTATGTGAACAAAAGCAGAACCATCTATTGACATTCATATTTCTCCAAATTTTGAAATGCAGTTCTCCAGCCAAGTAATGAGTACAAAAATGCCTATGCAGGCAACTCCCCATTTAAGTGTGATCACATACACGCACACCAAACCCAGGTGTAGCCCCCAAATGTCATGAAAAGGAGTTGAATGAGGGGAGGCTTGTGAAAGCTCCATTGACATGCATAGGAGTCCAGAATGGAACCCCTGCACAAAATGAGGATTGCATGATAATGCATATATTAGTGAAAATTGCGTACAAAAGTGCATTGGGTTGTATCTAAGTTATACTCAGAGTAGACCCATTGAAATTAATGGGCCAAACTTAGAATAGACTCATTGAAACTAATAGACATGAGTGAGTAGAAATAGCATAATACAACCAGGGCTTTTTTCTCAGCTGGAACTCGGTTCCGGCATCTCTCTCGTGGGTGCCACTGGCATTCTAAGAGAACAAGGGAGGTGTTCACAGTGAGTTCCAGCACTTTTTTCCTAGAAAAATAGCACTGAGCACAACTCAGTATATCGGAGATTGCTTTGCAAAAATGTGCATATTAACATAAATTCACACTAAGATGAGGATGGATTTTCAAGAGAACTTTTAAAATGTGGGGGGAAACTAAAATTCTTATAGTTGACATGTGGGGTCAAAATTATCTATATGTTTTTAAGGAATCTAGAAATTTGGAGCAGGATGAGTCTTTCCCTGTTAGGAAGAATTGCAGCAATTAACATGAATGCATTGCCAAAAATATTGTTCCTCTTTCAGACAATACCGATAATAAGTAATTGTGTGTGCTTCAAGAAATGGCAAAAAGGTATTGCCAAATTTGTCTGGGGTGGGAAAAGGCCAAGGATTAACCATAAAATACTTTAAACTTTATTACGAAGCAGCATGTCTTACTTAGATTCGGGACTGGATCAAATTAGAAAAGGAGGAGGCAATAAGAGTTGGAGGGACACAATAACAGATTTGGTTGGCATGCATATTTGTGGTATGGGAAGGGGAAAGTACATAAAGGATTTCACAATCATATAATAAGAAAGTTGCTAATAAAAGTATGGGGAAAATAGAAAGATCTATTAGAACAAAAAACACCTTGGTGGTTATCTCCTATTGAAGCTTCATTTCTAAAACCGTTAAGCAAGAAAGGAATTTGGCCTACATACAGAGATCTATTAGTAGAACAAGAAGGAAAATTAAAATTGAGATTATGAAGAGTTAAAAGAACATGTTCAGAGTTGGTTGCATCACAGACAACTAAATGAGATCTTTAAGGAAGACAATAAGAAAGGATTTAGTTATACAATCTCTAGATTCCAAAAGGAAATTATAGAGGATAATTCCAAATTATTAAAGAAAGCATACAATATATTATTAGAATGGGAAATTAAAGACGAAGAGGTTAAATCGGTAATGATTAAATGGGCACAAGATCTGGGACATAATATACAATTTGAAGATTGGGAAAAATTATGGAAAGTGAATCTGAAATTCATGGACTGCATATTGTTGAAAGAGGATTACATGAAAATGATGTATAGATAGTATATTATACCGGTAAAATTGGCAAAAATGTATAGAACAGGATCAAATAACTGTTGGGAAAGTAAAGAGAAGGAAGGTACTTTTTACCATATGTGGTGGGAATGTAGAGTTGTAAAAAAAAATTGGGAAATGATCTATAACACTGGTCAACAACAAATTTGTTGTCTGCGTTTTTTCAGCTGATTTAGGATGAATTTGATGTGCTGAATCCAAAAATCACATTGGTTTTGCTCAATCAGGTCAAGTTTTTGAGCTATGGCCACATGTCTTTTTTTACGTTTTTGTTCACATGTACGCTTGTGTGGAGCATTTTAGAAGAAGTTGGTGGGGGTAAAATGCCTTGTCAAATAATTGTTTTGATTGGAAATGATTATTTTAATGATCCGATAGTTCTGGGTGATTATGTCGAAAAGGGATCAGTTTGAAGTCATAAAACCTCGAAATCTTCCATAAATTGGTCCAGCAAAGCATAAAGTTTGGGGATCAAAACTAAGTTAATGGGGCAGCCGCCCCACGAAGTATCCTGATCTTCAATCAGCATGTCGTCCTGTAGCTCATTGTGATGAAATTCCAGTGCCTATCTTCGGAGAACTTCCTGACATTAGTGACGAAGATGCCTCCAGTATTGAAGGACATGAAGAAGTGGTTCTTGAAGATGATGCTCCACATCCATTTTCCCAAAAGGAGTTGAATGATCTAGTTCGCGATCTCAGCTTGTCAAAGGACTCTGCCGAACTGTTGGCATCCAGATTGAAGGAAAAAAACCTCCTCTCTGACAGTGCTCGCATCAGCTTCTTGAGCAACAGGCATCAAGAGTACCTCCGTTTTTTCTCGGAACAGAAGGACTTGGTGTACTGTGCAGATATTGCACAGCTTCTGCTCAAGCTTGGAGTGCCACAGTACGAACCCAAAGATTGGAGACTGTTCGTTGACAGCAGCAAGCGATCACTGAAATGTGTTCTGCTACACAACGGCAACCAGTTTGCCTCTATACCCCTGGCTCACTCGAGTACACTGAAGGAGAACTATTAAGCGGTGAAGTATGTGCTGGAGAAAATTGGTTATGATCAGCATAAGTGGTTTATTTGTGTTGACCTGAAGATGGTGAACTTTTTGTTGGGACAACAGTCTGGCTTCACCAAGTACCCATGTTTTCTGTGCATGTGGGATAGTAGGGACCGTGCTCAGCATTACACGAAGAAGGACTAGCCTGTGCGGGAGGAATTGGTGCCTTGCAAAGAAAGGAACGTCATCAACGACCCTCTGGTGGACAGAGACAGAATACTCTTCCCACCGCTGCACATCAAGCTCGGCTTAATCAAGCAGTTCACCAAGGCTCTGGACAAGGATGGTGACTGCTTCACTTACTTGTGCCAGGCTTTTCCAGGATTGACCATGGAGAAGTTGAAAGCTGGCATCTTTGACGGTCCTCAGATCCGTCAGCTCATCAGAGATCCAGAGTTCGGAAACTCAATGAACGAAGTGGAACTGGAAGCGTGGAAGGCATTTGTTCTGGTAGTGAAGAACTTTCTTGGCAACAATAAGGCCAGAAACTACGCAGAACTTGTCAACAACATGCTGACTGCTTTCAGAAACCTGGGCTGCAACATGAGCGTCAAGATGCACTACCTATTTTCACATATGGACCGGTTTCCTGAGAACCTGGGGGAGAGATTCCATCAGGACATGAAAGAGATGGAGACCAGGTATCAGGGTTGCTGGGACACAGTCATGATGGCTGACTACTGTTGGACTCTGAAGAGAGACCTCCCTGCTGCTGAGCATTCCAGGAGTTCCAAGAAACAGAAGTTCAAGCCCTGAAGTTTGAAAAATGGTGAAGCAACATGCAATTTACGTGTACTTACCTTTATCAATGCCCACCATTCAGTTTACAGAAAACCTGACCTGATGGAGAGAAATGGATGCCATTTCCTGATTCAGCAGTGCAAAAATACCCTAAATCAGTTGTAGAAATCTAGGCAACATTCAAAAAGTAAAAAATTGTTGCCCAGTGTAATGAATTGAAAAAAATATTTAAAATGTCATTTGTAAAAAAGCCAGAAGTCTTTTTGCTGGGTATTTCAGGTCAAGAATTGCCAAAAGAAAAACAGAAAATATTTATGTGTGCTACAACAGCGGCAAGAGTTTTGCTAGCCCAAGACTGGAAGACAGGAGAAGTACCAATGAAAGAACAATGGCAAGAAATATTGATGAACTACGCTGAATTAGCAAAGTTAACAGACAATTACATGAAAAGGACAATAGTGACTTTAAAAAAGAATGGGAACCTTTTACAACTTACCTACAGAAACAACAAAAAGAGATGGACTCACTGGCAGGTTTTGAATAAACATTCACAACTTTATTTAAGTAGAATATGAAGAACATGTATAGTTATTTAACATGCAGAAGATAACAAGTAATGTAATAAACCAGAAAGGGAAGATGAGGGAAGCCAATGGGAGGGTGGGGATTGTAAAATATAAAATTTGGATAACTGTATTTGCAAATTGTTACAACAAAGAAACCCAATAATTTTTTTCAAAAAAAATCTGTGTTTTTAAAATCTACCACTCTCCTCCCAAAAGAGGGTAAAAGCACATGGCTTTAGTATGCATGTGAAAATAAGAATGATGCAGAATATAACTTATCCATCTGGCACAGTATCACCTACACAGAGTGGCAGCAGCTTTCAGGGGCTCCAGGCAGCAAACTTCCCCAGCCCTACTTGGAGATGCAGAGGACTGAACCTGGAACTTGCTGGTGCTTTTTCAGCAAACTACTATGGGGAATGGTGGAAGGGGGGAGACACTGTAGGCAGAAGAACGTACCTGGTAATCTTAGGCACTCATATAGGATCACAGCAGAAGGAAGTAGTCCATATACAACTATGATAGGAGGTGTTGTTGTTGTTGTTAACTTTCTATACCACTCTTCATCCAAGGATCACAGAGTGGTTTACTATATAAAAATACATAACACAGTAATAAAAACCACAAACACACATGGTTTAAGAAGCCATAGATTGTTTAATGAGCCTAAGGCCTGAGAGAAGAGGAACGTTTCAGCCTGGCACCTAAAGATGTGCAGTGAAGACAACAGGTGAGCCTCCCTGGGGAGAGCATTCCAGAAATTGGGAGCCACCATAGAAAAGGCCCATTCTCATTTTATCACTCTCCGGACCTCTCACAGAGGGGGGCACATGAAGAAGAGCCTCAGATGATGGTTGCAGGATGCGAGTTGGTTGAGTATGAGTATGTTTCCGAGCACAATTCAAAGTGTTGGTGCTGACCTTTAAAGCCCTAAACGGCCTCGGCCCAGTATACCTGAAGGAGCGGTTCCCTCACTGCGAGAAGCCAAGTTTACAGGGAACCAGGCAGAGGGCCTTCTCGGTAGTGGCGCCCTCCCTGTGGAACGCCCTCCCAGCAGATGTCAAAGAGATAAACAACTACCAGACTTTTAGAAGACATCTGAAGGCAGCCCTGTTTAGGGAAGCTTTTAATGTTTGATGTATCACAGTATTTTAATATTCTTTTGGAAGCCACCCAGAATGGCTGGGGAAACCCAGCCAGATGGGCGGGGTATAAATAATAAATCTATTATTATTATTATTATTATTATTATTATTATTATTATTATGGTGGTGGTGGAAGAATCACTGCACAACACACTCTTGAAGAGGAAGCAGACACTAAACCTCTCCTCTTTTTTGCCCTGCAGCTCATCTTCTGCCGGCTAAGGACCCACCAGTGGTGCTTCATTCTTTTTAATGTTGTTCTTTTCCACATTTTGTTCTTTGGAGCTGATCTCGTGGAAGAATACTTCTTGCGAGCACTCCCCAACACCTACACAGACATGAAGGTCCTTGAAGCCAGGGAGAGAGCACGGAAGCTGGATATGACCCCCTTGAAGGCCAATATCTCCAAGGCTTATGTAGCTAGCAGATCAGAGGCCTGCTCCAACCAAGAGATCTTCCTCCTTGTCCTAGTCTTTGGCAGCCCTGAAAACTTGTCAAGGCGAAACACCATTAGAGAAACATGGGCCAACCAGACACACGTCAGGGGTTATGGTACTCTCGTTTTGTTTGTGTTAGGGAAGCCCTCTTCAGAAGGCATCCAGCTGGAGGTAGTCCAGGAGATGGAGAAGCATCAGGACCTCATTCAAGGCTCCTTCCTGGACTCTGTAGAGAACCAGACACTGAAGACACTGATGGCTGTGGAGTGGGCCATAACATTCTGCTCCAGGGCCCGGTTCATTCTCAAAGCAGATGAGGAGATGTTCATCAACCTCCCAAGTTTGGTTGAGTACTTGCTCAACTTAAGAACCCATCCCGAAGACATTTACCTTGGCAGGCTGGTTCATCAAGAGAAACCCAACAGAGACCCTCAAAGTCATGGCTTTGTCTCCCAACAAAAATACCCAGAAAAATATTATCCCGACTACTGCAGTGCGACTGCATTTGTTATCTCACAGGATGTGGCTCGGAAGATCTACGTAACCTCTGGAGAAGTTCCTCTTTCACTGCCTCCTGGTGCCTTTGTGGGACTCTGCAGCAAAGCAGCTGGTGTGGTGCCTGCTCACAGTTCTCGATTTTCTGGGAAAAAGCACATCCGCTACAACCGCTGCTGCTACAAGTTCATTTTCACCTCCTCCACAGCAAGAGATACCCAGCTGCTCCAAGAATGGGACGAGATCAGCAACAGTAAGGACTGCACTGTACTAGAAACTTATTATGGGTTGGTATCCTGCAAAGTCATGACATACCTGGATGGATTTAAACACCTAAGTGTTGATGCCTTACAGAACGAGGCTCTCCATCTTGCTGATTAAACTGACCCAAAAAACTCACATTCCAATGTTTGATTTTAACTATGGATTTTCTCTGCTGAACCATTTATGCTAGGAGCCATGGCCAGCATCCTGTTGCAAGGAGTTCCACTGACTACTTGTGCTTTGTGTAAGTTTTTCTCTATTCTGAACTTCCCATTTAAAACATGCACACAACAGAAGAGTATAGATGATGAACACTCACAGAACATGAGCAGGAGTCACAAGGTCATGTGAACTAGTCCACTCCACGAGTGGATGCAAATTCTTTAAATGATGCATCCGTGCATGGTGTGGATGGTAATGTGACAGCCAGGCGTGGCAGCAACCAGTTCCCACAGTATTCCTTGGACATGTATAGATGATTTTACCCACCCAAACACTGAATAGTCAGGAGCTCATCACCTCTCCTCCCTTCCATGTTCCAGTATCAGTGATCAAAGGATAGACCAATCCAACACTTATTAGCCTTTTCAAGTAAGTTAGGGTAACAGACAATCAAGAACAGGGGAGGCTGTTATTGCTTTTACACTTTCTTGCAAAATTCAGTGGCATCTGGTAAGTCAGCCTTTCCCAACCCTGGGTCCTCAGATGTTGCTGGACTTCAACTCCCTCAGCTTAGGCGAGTATCCCTCAATGGGCAGGAGGAATGAGAACTGCAGTCCAATGATATCTAGGGATCCAAGGTTGTGGTAGGTGACTTATCAGAAGCAGAGCAAGATTAGAAATGGGGATCTTGTGCAGCCCTCTAGATGAGGTTGAGGAGGCCAACTCCCATTAGTTCCAGACAGCATGGTCAATGGACAGGGATGATGGGAGCTATAACACAACATCTAGGAGGGCATCAGTTTATCATCCATAGAGAAGATTGTCCTCTGGGTCAATTGAGCAAATCAGTTCACTTATATTAAAACTGTAGCTCTTTGTGTAAAGTTGCTCTTAAATTTTAAAGAATTCTCCTCTCTCAAGATGAATCACTAGTTGAGCAGCTGTGTTTTCATATGTATTCCAGTCTTGTCTGGCCCACTTTTTCATGTTAAGAGCATCATTTTCATGTTCAGACTGAAAATAGTCAACTAAATCTCTTTATTTCAAATGAGCCACAAAGCATAATTGGGCAGACATACTTCAAACAATTGAACCTATTAAGTTTTCCCCATCCTGGCTGTACAGTGTGAAACAGCTTTCACAAAACAGTACTAATAGAACCACAGAAGTCATTTTTGTTTCTAGTGACATAAATCATAGCAGGGGCTCAAAGAAACCACAGAACAAGCCCAAGAGAAAACCTCTCAGAGAGAATCTCTTGTCTGTGTATATTTCAATTTATAGTTCAAAACACACTTTCTGCTTATTTCCTAGCAAGCACCTTCACTAATAACTCCTCTTAAATCAGTCCTCAGGTCATATTTCGCATGAGCACTTAAATGGATGTGTAAATAACTTCTGAATTAATTTATAGATGTAGCTTCAAAGGTAGTTAAAAAACAGAAGGAAAGGGGGAATGGCAGGTCTTTTCACTGGAATAATCTCAGCATTTTAAGTGCTCCTTGGGCCAGTGTTGAAATTCTTTCCCACTCCCAGATCATGCACCTAACAGGGTTTCTCTACCCCTCATTGGCGGACATTCCACTCCAGAGTTTCTGGAGATTAATTCCCTGTTATCTGACTGCAGAAATAAGACTGCAAACAAATCTGCTGTTGAACACCACTTAATAGTGACTTTCAGAGCTCTACCGGAACCTCCTGAGAGCTGTGACAGACGTGGATAAGCTCCTCCCAGGAAGTCCTGAAGGATTGATTTTTCTAAATAGCATGGGATGGAGAAAAACTGCTCAACCTCTGAAGGTAGTGGTGAAAATAAACCCAGATCACTTCACCTCAAAGCTTTGGTCTCTCTGCAGAAAGTGTTACCCTTTGAAGTTCACTCATACTAACTTTTGTGTCTCTGCAGCTGCTGTTAACAACTAAGAATACAAGCCAATACCTTCTGGTGGTGTCCCTGTCTAAGACACTACGGCACTTGGTAGAAAAGCTAAAGATGGATAAGAATTAATAATAACAATAATAACAATAATAATAACAATAATAATAATAACCCCCAGTCATGTGGTTTTTGTTACTGGGCTGTACCAGTTCACACTGCACACAGTGGAGAAAATCCTCCTGATTTCCTGTAAGAGCCAGGATGCCAGGAGATCGTAGTCTAGCCTTCTAGACCTTTATTTTATGTCAGGGAGCATTCCTCACTACAATCTGAATTGGAACAACCCAGCAACCTTCCCATTTGACACCTGTAGCAGCCAAATCTCTCCCTCTGCCCTTCAAAGGTCCAATATTTTAAAGTGTTTGCTCACCTTTCCTGTAAACAACAATTGGGGCAATTTATATGCTGGAGGAAGCATCAATGAAGTACAGGCAAAACATTTAAGATCAAGGCCAAAAGACTCAAAACACACACACCGCTGCACTGTTTTCACCACTTTTAGGAGTCTGGCTACCTTGTGGTGTTCAACTATGTTAACAATGCATCTCTCACTGAGGAATTAACAGAAGGCAGAAAAACCACTGTTTATAAAAGGATCCCATGATTTGTAGGCCCTATGCCAGCTGCTGACTAAGCATCAACTCTTAAATAAGGATAAACTTGACTGGCATAGTCCTTAACGTGGTCCTCAACATTATTTCCCAGCTATGTGAAATTTCTGAGTTAGAAATGCAGGGAAAAAAATGACCAAACCAATTCCTTCCTCAGATATTTTCCCCCCTCCACATCCAAAGCGAAATCCTATCCAGAAGTCCATTATCACCAGAGAGCAGCTGTTCCAATGTTATTCAGCTCCTTCCACAGCTGTGGTCGAAACAGCCTTGACATAATAAGGCCCTTCGCGCAGGTATGCCCTGAGCCTCAAGTAATGCTGGTTTCCAAAGATTTCAGCGATGGTCTTTGAATTGGCCAGAGCCTTCACAAGTTCGTATTTGGCCTCCTTTGAAGATTTGTCTGGTTCCACTGATCTGTCTACGATGTATTCCACAAAGCCTGGACTACTGAGCATCATCCTCTGGGCCCAAGGTTGACTAGCAATGGCCTACAGCATTAACAAAACAGAAAGATTTAAGACGTTATTCCTGCTCTTCTATTCCAAAAATTGGATTTCCGGGGCAGTGAATGCTCCTACTAAAACAACCATTTAAAAGTAAAATATAGCAGCAGCAAAACAAAACCACCAACAGCAATTCAGCCTGGAGGAGAACAAACTTAATACATCATAGCAATGTTCTTGATTTTCTTCAGAAAACATGAAACAAGTCCAACACACTTCATGGGGAACACTGATCTAGAGCCTGGGTGACTTCAGCTCACCTTCACCATGGGAAGAACACAGATCAAGAAGAATTAGAGACAGATGTCCTAATCGTAGCCAGCATTAATCATGTGAAATCCTGGGGTGGATCTTAGCTCAGGGATAGGAAACCTGTGGCCCTCCACATGTTGTTGGACTCCAGTTCTCTTCAGCCTCAGCCAGCATAGCCAATAGCCAGGGATGATGGGGGTGGAGTCCAACAGCATCTGGATGGCCACCAGTTTCCCACCTTTGCCACTGAAGACAACCTGCATGCCTACAGCAGACAAAGACTTTCTCCTACAGCCCATTTACTTAATGCCAGTTCATTCAGTTTCAGCTCTGCTTTTATCTCACAGTTAAATCAACTGAAAGGTACAGTCTGAGCAGAGCTCCAGATTCCTCAAAGTCTGGTGTCCCATACAAGATTTCATTAAATCTGCAAGGACTAGACAACTCAAACAATGGGTTTGGGTAGTACTGTGGTTTCCAAGCTCTCTCAAAAGGACTATTAGGTACATTCATTCAATCAGACAGGTCTCTGTTGTGAAAAAGCACTTACAGTGAAGACCTTTAAGGCACCACAGTGGAGATCAGGGAAGGGCTGGGTACTGATGCTCCTGAAGAGTTCCAAGGGCTGGCTGGATAGAGAGGAGAACCAGGATTCTGTCATGCCCAGGTGGTCTTCTGTCTGCTGGTCTGGCTGTATGTAAAATATAGCAAATGAGTTTGCAAATGCAGCTGATAATTTACTGTCTTGAGGGGAAAAATAAGGATGGTCAACACGGTACCCTCCATATGTTGTAGGACTCAATTCTCATCAGACCATGGCCAAAAGTGTGGATGGGATGATGGGAGTTGTAGTCCAATATCTGGAAGGCACCACGTTGGCTGTGCCTAGGTCAGAGGAACACATCACCCTCAAGCCATCCTACAATTTACTCCACCTGCACACATGAAGTGTGCAAAACTTCCATGCATGCAAAACCTTTATAACAAAGGCAGCATAGTCACATTCTGCTTTTAAGCAAGTCTGTAAATGCACATTTCAGACACTGATTTGTTCTGTGCACAAATGTTTGAAGTTGAGTGGAAACACAACATTTTTTTCCTTTAACTGTTTATTTATCTTTTAAAGGTATTATACAGAACCATAACATTCAATAAACTCTGGAAGCACTTAATTTTTGTTCATACTTTTGATAAGTCTGAAAGGCTGACAAACAAGTCAGAAAAAATGTGAGTTCTAGTTCTCTTGCTTTAACGCATCACTAGTGGATATCACAGATGCAGAAAGCTACCCAATTGTTATTGCTTTCTTCCAAGGGCTGATTCAAACCTTTAATGCTCCATTTTTCATAAGAAACAGAATGTTTTCAATTCCATAAAACTTACCTGCAGATACAAAAGAGATGAAATTGCCTCAAGACACCGGACTCTCATCTCTGTCGGGGCATTCTTTGCTTGATGTCCTATTCTGTTTAGCACATGATGAAATCTACTCCCTGGGAAGACAAACTTTTTTTTTAATCTTTCCATTACATAGGAAGTTGCCTTATACAGAGACCAGACTATTTCTCCATCAAGCCCAGTATTAGACAATACCTGCTTTGGAGAGTAATATCTTGAATTAACAATCATTTTTGCCTGTGGACATGGATCTGTTGCTTGAGTTACAACTAAAACCAGAAAATCTCTAACCACAGTTTGTCAATAAAGTTGCTCCAGATCTTAAAACCAAGTTTTAAACCATGTTTTGACTCTCCCTCCCCAGCCTAGCTGCTTATGCTATGATAGCAGCAACACTGAAGAAGGTTCTGCCAGCCATGTGTCCCAGCCAGCATGGCCAATGCCAGCAACACCTGGAGGCTGACAGATTCCCTATCCCTCCCTCCAGAGACTATCACATTCATTAGCAACCCTTGTACTTGAGATGAATCATTTTCCCACTTCCAATCAAACCTCCTTTCAAACTGAAGTTTAGAATTATGCAGGGTACATTTATAGCCTTCCTGTGACAAACTCTTCAGACCGATATGATTATAGCTACACATACAGACAAATGTTGTACAGACCCTTCTTCTGTAACACTAGCTTCCCTTCCACAGTTGACCCCAAGATCCCAAGTGTGTCCACTGCCACGCCAAACATGGTTGGGTCTTGGCTTTCTGCCATGCTGAATACTTTCTCCACAAATGCGGGGTATCGCTCACATAGCTGCTGAGGACTGTCAACAATAGCCAAGTTGCCAAAAAATTTCACAAAGCCTGAAAAAAACAGAAAATAAAACAACAGGAGTTTCGTCACACCATACATGGAACATAGCATCTGGAAAGAGAAATAAAGACAGGCCGGGACATTGTGCACAAGCAATGCATGTAGTGAAGAGAAAGCCTACCAAAAACAAAAAGGACCAGATGGTCAAGGCCGGGAGGTTTTGTTTTACATGCCAAGCAGACACGTTTTTAGTACAGTGTCACCTGTCAGAGTAAACTTAAGTCTAGGATTGGGGGTGGGCAACTCAGGGTCCAAGGCCTACTATTCTTCCAATGCATTCTATCTCAAAGTCACTAGGGTTAAACTCAAACCTGCTTTCCTCTGGGCTGCTCTAGCCATGTCTCTACCTGCTGTTGTTCAGCGTGGGGCAGGTAGGCACAGTTTGGGGAAAACAGCCTGGAAGGCCAAACAAGGAGGCCTAGGAGATCGAATCTGGCTCATGGGCCAGAGGCTGCCCATCCCTGAACTAAATAGTGAATTTTTTTAAAAAATTACCAAAGTAGAATCATGCCAAGAAGGAAAACTTTTTAAATCACCTGGCAAGTAGAAGCTTGAGAAGGGATCAGAATCAGCCCCGATGATTATGTTGGAAATCTTATCAATGATTCCTTGTTGGGCGAGATATTGGCGTCCGTGGTAAATATGGGCGAGAGAGGTCAGCATCTCTATACACGTAGCTCTGCAACATAGACAGAACATGCAGGTGTATTGTTTAAGATTCCTTTCATTCTCAAAACAGTCCATCATTAATTCCTGGAGGAGACTACTACTTAATTAACTGGTAAAGCTTTCTAGGTACTGTGCCAAAGTTTTCTGTTTTTGTTTTAAGTGGCACAGGCCCTGCCCTCAGGCTTACAAACCAGGACGGAGTATAAAAGGAAAGAAGAAGACAAAATTATAAGCATATTCAGATATAAAGCCTCCCAGTTAAATAGCAACCTGGTAAAATAGCTACTAAGCTGACAGCTCAAGGCAAGAAACCCAAGTACAGCTGCTCTAAGTCTAACAAATTGAGTAGACTGTGCTATCTCATCTCTGAAGCCTCTGCTGTTTGAGACAAGACATGTCTGAGAAGTAGGAGGTGGAAGGGAGGCACTGCGTATTTTTATACTAGCCATGCATTTGTAGTAATGAGGTAAAACTAGTTTTATGAGCAGTTTTACTGGTATTATTCACTGCTGAATCACTGTTATGACTTTGTGGTTTTACTGAGGGGTTTTTTGTGATAGTTTATCAATTGGTTCTTAGCCACCCTGAGTTTCTGATTGTATGGCGAGAGGAAGAAAAACTGTGCAAAGAAAGCCCCTGCATGATTAGGCACTATTGTGCTGAGATATTTTGAGCTGTGTGGTAAGAAGGGAAGGCTACTTTCTTGCTCCTCTAGCACGTAAGCACTGGATCAATCAAACAATCAATCATTTTATTTGTATGCCACATTTCTTAAGTTGAAACCATGCTCAAAGCCGCTTACAAGTATAAAAATATTACAAAATGTAGCCTTAAACAATAAATATTAAAGTGTACACAGTGAAATCAATCTATCTAAAGTAAAGATACAAAATTTAGTATCGGTAACAGCAACAATACCCCCGCTCTAGAGTCTGTCAGGGCCCCACCCTCCCAGACCAAGTGGAAAAAAGGCCTGCAAGACAGACAGCAGGTCTTCCAGGATTCACAGCTTCCAGCCACTTCAGCGGCCTCAGCTTTTGTATCCAAAGTATGAATGTATGAATCAGGGCAGAGACAGGCAAGAGGCAAAGCATGCAGGGTTTGGGTACATGCACAAATGTGTACAACTCTCAAACTCTGGCATGCCAAGAAATAAAACCTTCTACTAACTCAATAAAAGCAGAATTACTCCAAAGCCATACATAATATGAAACAATCTAATGAGTGCCCACAACTGCTTCTGCCACACACCTGAGAAGCACATCATTCCCCGTCAGCTCCCCGATCAGCTCTGATATTAATCCGCTGTTTACGCAGTAATTCAATGAATCTGCCGACACCAAGGAGATATTGATAACCAACTAAGACAGAAGCACAGGAGAAAAGGACACTGAGATTTATTTCTTTTTTAAAAAAACAGAACACCTACAACAAACACACACTATATGCCATTCATGCATGAAATTGTGCTTGCTCCACTTATAACTTCACTCACTGAATGAGGCTGTAGCAACGTTCAAGTCATAGCTACAAGCCTTGTGGTGGCTGCAACAGGACTTAAAAGGAATCATCATCATATATCATGACCAATATATCATGGGCCTGTAGGGAGGCCACTGCCACCTCCACACCCTGGAACAATGTTCCCCATAGTGTCCAATTGCTCCAAGGGGCATCTGTAGCCCCATTGTTTATTTACCTATATAAATGTGTTTTATTTCATAGCATCATAACTTCACATTAAAGGATTAACAATAACAAACATTGGCCTCTTGTGGTTTATTTTACAGAACATGGCATTTAAAAACAATACAGCACAAGTGGATAAAGCAACATCTACACACACAATCATATTCATAAAGAGGGGACATGCAATCTCAGTGTGATCCCCTTCAGGTGGTGGTGGTTGCACCAGCACACTAAAAAGACTGAGGGGGGTGGGATCTTAATAGCAGCTTGACTGACTGCATAGAAAAGTGACACAGAACAGAGACTGGATTCATCCATCCATATCTTTTGCTTATTTTTTTGTTTATATTTTACTGCAGGATCTTCTGAGAGTCACCTTTTGTGCCACATTGTGAGGCAGAAAGGCAGGATGCAGGCATTTTGAGGCAGACTACTGTCTGTACATGCCTGGTACCATGGACCAAGTCAATCCTCATAACTCCAGTTGAGGGTTCAGGGTTGTTCAGGGTACAACCATACCCTGTAGGCAGTAAAAGAGCATCATGACCTGCTCGGATCACATTATTTAGAGCAACTGCCAATGGGACTATTAGCAACATGTATCAGGGCACAAGCTATTGACAATGAGTGTCTCCCATTTGAGGAAGGAAGATGCAATTAGGCATGGAGGCAAGACAACGTGAACCCAATATAAGCTTTAAGACAATCATGTTCCCATGGGAATAAATGGGATGGAAGAGCTGCCAGTGTTATGATAATAAAAATAACTGTAGGTAAGATAACTAACTCACTTAAGCCTCCAGGGAAATTGAGGAAGACTGTACCCAGTTTAGCCATGTGTTAATGTAAAACCAGATCGGTCCAGAGACTCACCCAGGTGATTCTAAGCAATACTACACAGAAACTTGTGAACTTTAATGCTATTAGTCCAATTTGTACTTCTGCTATATTTGAGGGGCAGGGAATCTTAGGTCCAGGGCAAGGGCCAAATGCCTATCTCTCTTGCCCTTGGGAATCTCCTAAGCAGCTAATTAAGTGTTTCTCAAACTTGGATCCCCAGCTGTTGTTTGTCTACTACTCCAACCATCCCTAGCTAGCAGGACCAGTGGTCAGGGATGATGGGAGCTGTAGTCCAACAACAGCTGGAGACCCAAGTTTGAGAAACACTGAGCTAACTGCATTCCCAATCTTTTCTTGGCAGCTGTGGATATTCCACATCTGATGTCACATGCTGTCAGGCAAGTGGCAAGTTGGCATGGCTGGCAAAAACTGCCAGAGGCTCCCCACCCAATGAATTAGAATTAAAGGGACAGCTAGAACACTAAGGGAAAAGGGATGCTTACCTCATACACACGGCAGCGAACAATGTCACTCCTGGTCATGACATTTTTCAAGTCAACTAGCAAGTTGCCCGCAAGCAGTGCCTCCAAGCTCTCTGCAGTTTTTGCTACCTTTGTCAGTGACGTGATGGCCTAGAAAACAAAGGGGAGTAGCTATGTGAACTGGAGAAAAATAGACAGCAGAATTAGACACAAAATTAGATTTCAGTTGCAGAATTCTACCTCTAAATGTCAATGTTTTCCAGACACATGGTACCCAAGGCAGCCTCTGCAAATGGATGTTCACACATTTATTTGGATGTTTAGCTCCCCCTACCCTCAAGAATTCAGGGAAGGATGGGGCAGTGACACCATCAAAATAGGGTGGTGATTTGATCTCCTGCTGCTTCCTTCCCCAAAAGCAAAACACTGGAAAAAATCAAAATAGAAAGTTCAATGATAAACATCTAGCAAGATCTCTGCATACAAACGCTGCAGTGCAGATGTGAACTTAAAATTTACATCACAGCACTTTGTGAAGTAGACATAGGGTGCTGATGGGGTTACCCATTCAAACTCCTAATAATTTATGAAGGAGTTTCTAGATGTAGGGATTTTTCTGTTAGCAAGGTTGTGATTAGGGAGGCGGAGTTGACTAGGGAGGCGGAGTTCCAAAAGTTAATCCCTTTTGGAATTCAGAGCATCTTTATTGTGCGCTGATGGAATATTGCCTGTTATATGCCACATAATTTTAAACTGGCCATAGAATGCCACACTAAACTGCAATGATTTGGAATGTAAATGGCCTGGCTAAGTCAAATAAAGATAACCCAGACGAAAACAAACAAACAAACAAATAACAGAAACATTAAAATAAATGAAATGCCATACTGATACAAAAACCTTCCTCCCAAGTGCTGGAGATTTGTACTTTTTACAAGTTATTTCCAAAAGTAGAGGATCAGCAATCTAGATTTCTCCCAAAATTGATTTTCAATTAAAATATACAGTGGTACCTCGGGTTACATACGCTTCAGGTTACAGACTCCGCTAACCCAGAAATAGTGCTTCAGGTTAAGAACTTTGCTTCAGGATGAGAACAGAAATAGTGCTCCGGCGGCACAGCAGCAGCAGGAGGCCCCATTAGCTAAAGTGGTGCTTCAGGTTAAGAACAGTTTCAGGTTAAGAACGGACCTCCGGAACGAATTAAGTACTTAACCCGAGGTACCACTGTATACTAAGTGCTTTGTTTATCTTTCTCAAAGGTCTACTCCTGGCCTGCATTATGTTCCTAATACTCAACAAGAACAATTTCTGGATGAAACTTTTACATTAAGTAAGGCAAAGTTATATTGGGAGATACACCAGGTTATACATTTTCAAAATCAGTCAAAACCTAGGCATTATACAGCTTAAATACTTTGCAGTTACTCAACTCAAGCAACCCACTGGGAAAGGGAATCATCTCCCAACTATATAAAATCCTCACACAATAGGTTAACCTTCCTCTAACTTCATTAAGACAAAAATGGGGGAAAGATTCTGGAGAAGAATTAGAGGAACAACTCTAGGAACTACCATTTGGATCCATCTCAATTAGAAAATGCTTTAAACATAGTACATCGCTGGTACCTGTGCCCAGCCAGATCATATAGAATTAATCATAACTCATCCAACCTTTGCTGGTAAGAATGGTTCTCTAGTACATATGTGGTGTTTTTGCCCAAAAATGATTCCCTTTTGGGAAACAGATTTTCAAACAAGTAATCAAATGAGGGGATAATTGCTACAGCCAAATCAAAAAAATAGCCCTACATTATTTTACTGGTCAGATTAACAACCTAACCACTAAAGATGTCATCCTCCATTTATTAACTGCAGCCAGATTAGTGATTGCAAAAAACAGAAAACTTTAAATACAAATCTTTCTGAAGCCTGGATTTCGCAAGTATGGGACACTGTGCTTATGGACAAATTAACCATTTCACTAAAGGAATATTGATCTGGAAGAGAAAGATACACACCTTCTAGATGATACAGTATCCTTTCATTAATTGATGAAGATAATCAAACATGGTTTGCACCCTCCATTGACTCATGGAAACTTATGGAGAAGCACTTTCATTTGATTGCCTTTTTTGGAAAATCTAAAACTACAACCATCAGCTACTATTTTGCTTTCTTTTCTGTACAACTACAAAGCTCTTCATTCCTTGTATGGTATGTTTAGCTACTTGAAATTAAAAATCAATTTTTTAAAACTATAAAAAGAAGTCAGAAGAGGTACCACATTATCATACACAAACCTGCAAGTTTGTAACCAGAAGAGTTTGCCTGTTTTGTGGCAACAGCTGCTCTGATTCACAAAACCTTTCCTGACAGGTCACCAGGAACCCATCCTTGCTCACCAAGGGCAACCAGGCAAATGGTATTTGCAAGCCTGTGTTTTCTTTATTTATAAAATACTTAAAATACAGTGGTACCTCGGGTTAAGAACTTAATTCGTTCCAGAGGTCCGTTCCTAACCTGAAACTGTTCTTAACCTGAAGCACCACTTTAGCTAATGGGGCCTCCTGCTGCCGCCGCGCTGCCAGAGCACGATTTCTGTTCTCATCCTGAAGCAAAGTTCTTAACCCAAGGTATGATTTCTGGGTTAGCGGAGTCTTTAACCTGAAGCGTCTGTAACCTGAAGCATATGTAACCTGAGGTACCACTGTACCACAATGTCATCAAAAGTATCAGATCAGTTATAAGTCACACAAAATTAAAACCACAGATCACCAGCTAATTATTACATTCCCTCCTTAATTATCTGCATAAGTCTGACAGTGCAAAAAGCCTTCAGCATGCATTTAAATATTCCTACAGAAACAGCTGGTAAAGCTCTAATGTAAGAGCACTGCCCACCCATGGCTGGGCCAATAACGCTGAAGGCTCAGTTTTGCGCTGACATCAGAGGAACCTCACCCACTTGATGATTATGCTGAAGGCTCTGTAGCCAGCTGCTGTTAAACTGGCTCCAGTTTAAAGCTCTTACCTCTTTTGCCACTGCTAGTTTCTCATCAGCAATGCAATAAATGACCTGCCTCAGCAACTCAGGAGTGTTGAGGATTTCTCTGGCAGCACTGGAATCTTCAACTATCTTTCCAACCTACAGATTCAGCATGGCGTTGAAAGGCATTAGGCAGTTTCCAACAACTGCTCAGTGCACAAGTTTAAGTAGTTAAATAAAGGTTCCTTCCATTCCGACCCCCACTACCAGCCTTTTTAAACAAAGAAAATGCTGAAGAGCTGTATCATTTTAAGGAACTAGTGAATAAACTGAAGGGAAGGGTTATACATTTGCTCCTCTCACTTTGTTGTTATTGGGGTTTTTTTAAAGGAGAGTGATATGCAGACAGAGGAAAGTTTTATCCACTCCCTCTATGTGAAGAGGCCTAGAACGCTCCAAACTGCTTTTGCTAATCCACTGATTGGATTGAAAAAAATTAAAGCTCCCCCCCCCACAAAAAAAAAACTACCTGGAGCCCTTAAAAAAATCTGTATCACCCAATGATAGCTTCTGCAACAAGTGTGTGGATCATCTAAAAACAACATCCACAGAATGGTTTATCCTGAGAACTACTTTATTCCTATGCAAGTTTAGCAAATATAAATCTATTAAATTCATGATCCAAACACCAGCCATACAAATTTTAAGGAGTCATTAAGATTTGCGCCCCTAGCCTGGATCTCCCTCCTAGCTGATGTCCTCTGAAAGTCACTGGTTGCTCAGGGTCATTAAACCCAACTCACAGCAATCCATGGATGTGTCCCAACCCATCCAGAGCCTTCCAAATTTGCCTGATTTGGCTTAGGACTCGCCAAATCCTGTGCAGAGCCCTAATGTATATGTATGTACATTATAAATAAGAAATCTCCTCCTTCCTGATAAAGATCTCCAAAAATGTCATTTTAACAGACAAGTAATCAAGCATACCTGAGCTATTGTTAGAATTTTGACTGAATTATCTGGATGGAAGAGCCCTTTCTGAAGTTCTTCACCAAAGTTTTGGATTACATACAAGGGATCCATGATCTGCAGTAACCGCTCCAGGATGGAAACGCATAAAGAGATCTGCTCACTGTTTTGAAGGGAAAAAATAAGTTAGTTGAAAGGCTTTTTAAAAACCAAAACAAAACAAAAAACACCATTACAACCCCAAATAGTTTAATACGTGGGTATCTGCTTCTTACCAAAATCCACTAATAGGATTACTGATTCAAAAGAAAAGGTAAGAAAGTACAAGAAACAAGACCCCTTTCTGTAATGGTATCCAGAGTACAGTGATACCTCGTGTTGCGCCCGCTTCATGTTGCGTCTTTTCACATTACGTCCCGTGGCAACCTGGAAGTACCAGAATGGGTTACTTCTGGGTTTCACCGCTCACGCCTGCGCAGAAGTGCTGAATTGCGCTTCGCACATACGCAGAAGCGCCAAATCGTGCCACACACCTGTACAGACACAGCACTTCGAGTTACGGGCATTTCACGTTACGGACAGGCCTCCGGAATGGATCCCGTCCATAACACGAGGTACTACTGTACATTAACACCCTGTGGCTTTTGCTCATTTCTCAAGCTTATCAAAATCTTCTCTAATTTTCCTTTAAAAATCCAGAAGTGAACTGTACAAGCTTGCACAAGAACTCAATAACAGGTCTGATTTCTGAAGGGCTTTGCTGACCTTGTGAAAGTGACCTAGCACACAGATTTATATCTCAAAGATTCTGCAGATTTATGTAGCCTATACATAAACACGGCACTGCCCCACTCTTTTCTTTCCCAAACCTATATTGATATAACACCAATGTCTCACAACAAACCTGAAGAAAGAGACAATGCATGTGCTTTTGAAAAGAAGGGAAATTATTTTAAAGAAAAGGAGTATGAGGCAGCCCCCAGTATTTAAAGAGCCCCCACCCCTATTACATCATTATAACCAGAAGATAAACCTATGAAACTAGGAAAGAGCAAAAAAATAGCAATGTTTGGTCCAGATCCTAGGTACTGCACCCTCACTAAAGGAGACTGTATGGATGATTCACTAAATGATTTTAGGATGACGTGTGTACCTGAGCTTATGGCCTCAAATTCTGCTTTAATACAAAAATGACGACGACTCCTGATCCTAAACTGAATACTTAGTTGCCCAACCACCCCCTCCTCTCAACTGCCTCACATTCAAACTACCTTTCAAATCCTCATCCAATCATCACTCACCACCAGAATTCCACTCTTTCTATCCCCCTCCCTCCTTAGCATTCCCATAAAACTGTAATTCTGATACAATTACCTTAATAACCCTATTACATTCAATATTTTATACACACTGATCCCTATAACCACACTGTTAGAAGCACTTGAGCTTCCCATTCCTGGTTCCTAGGAAATGGGGGTGGGCAAACTGCAGGACCCCCTGGAAGGACAGATCCTGAAGCTGAGGCTCCAATACTTCGACCACCTCATGAGAAGAGAAGACTCCCTGGAAAAGACCCTGATATTGGGAAAGATGGTGGGCACGAGGACAAGGGGACGGCAGAGGATGAGATGGTTGGACAGTGTTCTCGAAGCTACCAGCATGAATTTGACCAAAATGCGGGAGGCAGTGGAAGACAGGAGTGCCTGGCGTGCTCTGGTCCATGGGGTCGCGAAGACAGCCCTTTAGACTTTAGTTATTGAAAGGGCTGCATGGTGCGGATCTCATATCAGTGTTATGAGAGTGTAAGCAACACATTTCTCTCTCCCCTTTCTCCACACCATGCAGAATTGCAATGGTAACCAGAAGTCTGGAGTTTGGAGCCAGGGCTGGCTGTGGGCAGGATCCTTGCATTGCCGGGGGTTGGACTAGATAACCCTTGGGATCCCTTCAAACTCTGCCATGCTATGATTATATCAAGCAGCTAAAGGAACAAAAAGATGCTTCTGAAACATTTGGGAATCATAGGCACACTCTCCCCACCAGTGGCTTCCAGCAACAGCTTGCATCTTCCTTAAGAGAGAGGCAGCCCAGAACGGGGGGGGGGGGGGAAGGCTTAGAGCAGGGCTCAGCAAACTTTTTCAACTGGGGGCCGGTCCACTGTCCCTCACACCTTGTGGGGGGCCAGACTATAGGGGGGTGAAAGAATTCCTATGCCCCAGAGATACATGTTAAATAAAAGGACACATTCTACTCATGTAAAAACACGCTAATTCCCGGACCGTTTACGGGCCAGATTTAGAAGGTGATTGGGCCGGATCCGGCCCCCGGGCTTTAGTTTGCCTACCCATGGCTTAGAGTTCAGGTAGGTGGAAATGCCAATTGAGTGACCTACAGGATAGGAATGCTTCCTTCCCATGTCCCCCACCCTCATGAGACAGACTGGTGCTAGCATGGCTGGGAGCCAGGCACCTGCTGATTGCTCCATTTTCTTTGCAGGGAGGGAACCTTTCCCCAACATATACTTTGTTCTGGTCAAATCCCTGGAGAGACGAGACGACCCTCAGGTACTGGAGAAAAGGGAAGCAAGGGGTCCTTGTGAAACACGTTTGGGGAGTCTGTGGCTTCCATGAAGCGCTTTTCAGAAGCATTGCTCCCTCCAACAGGGGAGGCTGAGCATAGCTATCACAGCTAGTTGTCTTTGATAGGCATCTCGTCCATGCAATTGTCTAGCACTCTTTGAAAGCCATCCCCTCCAAGATGCTCTTGTGGTGCATCTGATTCTCCTATGCTTCCTTGCTCCTGCAAGGAGATGACTAGAGTGGTACCACAGGTTAAGAACTTAATTTGTTCTGCAGGTCCATTCTAAACCTGAAACTGTTCTTAACCTGTGGTACCTCTTTAGCTAATGGGGCCTCCTGCTGCCACCATGACACCGCTACACAATTTCTGTTCTCATCCTGAGGTAAAGTTCTTAACCCGAGGTACTATTTCTGGGTTAGCAGAGTCTGTAACCTGAAGCGTCTGTAAACTGAAGCATCTGTAACCCAAGGTACCTCTGTTTTGAGAGATCCTTTGGTTAACATTCATCTGGGCTGGAAAATATTAAAGAATCAGAGGAGGTGAGCTTTCCTTAAAGCACAACTGATCAAAGG
Organism: Podarcis bocagei; assembly: GCF_964188305.1. NCBI lineage: Eukaryota > Metazoa > Chordata > Lepidosauria > Squamata > Lacertidae > Podarcis > Podarcis bocagei. The sequence continues at coordinate 10,459,958 of NC_138140.1, forward strand.
AAGGCAGATCTATTAGCATCTTGATAAAGATGCTCAGATGGCAAAAGATGCTATCATACCCCACAAGCATCTCAGAAAAAGCTGATGGAGCAGTTAAGTGGTCAGTGGGGCTCCAGGTTGCCATTTCTGGATCTCACCACAGCCCTTCCAAGTTGCCCAAGAAATCAATGTCACAACAGTTTTTTCCTCGCATCTCCTCCCCATGATCCCTCTTGGGACCGTCTCAGACAAATGCTGTGTCTGAACCAGCAGATCCCACCAAAACAAGTAACCAAGGACCCAGTCAGAAAGTAGTGTGAACAGTCATACCAGAAATAAGCAAAATAACTAAACAGGTATGTACTAGAAGTCACCCCAGAACTGGCCCTACTGAACACCTTCCAAGATAACAATGCCCACTTACACTAGAAAGAGTTCATAATTCACCGACAGCATATGATTCAATATGGCTAACTTAACCCGGCAAACCCCCTCACCCACACACAAACAAATCCCACTGCAGCCAGCCAAAGACGATCAACCACACCCTAGGCCACTGACACAAAAACCCCAAGCATACACTAAATAAAAGAACTTAAGCTTTGCCACCCCAGCCCCTCTCTCCCGTCGCCGTCTCGCCCCCACCCACACCCCTGCAATTCAGAGACAACGGGCTATCGCCAGAGCTGGCCCTACTCCAGAACAAACTTGCTGAAATTAACAAACATGAGCAACTTAGGCCCAGTTTCATGGAGTCGAGGGGCAACCGAGCAATGAAAAAAGGCACAGCCCGGAAAGGTGCACGATCTCCTCCACTGAGGATTAGACGTTTGTGGGAGCGGAGCGGCGGTTATTGGTTTGTGCTTTGCTTTGCCGTGTATTTTGGCAACCTCGTCTTCTATTTTTATGTTGTTAACCAGTCCTGCGATCTTCTGGGTTAACGAGGGCAGTTCTTAAAAATCTAATACTGTAAACAAAAATGGAGAGAGAAATAGAATCCCCCCTCCCTCTGTACACACACACCTTTAAACAGGCGGCTGGGTCTGTTAAGCGCCACAGAGACCCCCGAGGGACATCTAGTCTAACCCCCTGCAGGGCAGGAATCTCAACACGCGTTCTCCGTGGCTGGCATCCTCCCCCCCCCCCCAATTTTTGTTTGTTTTATACCCCGCCTTTCCTTCCCCCCTGACAGGGATCCGAGGCGGCCTAATAAAAAGCAAAGGCCGCCCGATCTCTCTCCACTCACCTTCCCCCGCGGGCCGTGAGAGCGAAGAGTCCCGCCAAGGGGAGCTCGGACCGCCGCTCCCGCAGAGCATTGAGAGGAACGGCGAGCAAGGCCAAGTGCAAAGCGCGCAGCTCCTCGAGCGGCTCCTCCAGCAGCGGGACCCTCGCGAGCAGGTGCAGCGCCTCATCCACCTCTGGCGCCGCCATATTTGAATGTCTGGGAGAGCAGAAGAGTGTGCTGGGGGGGCGGAGGAAGAAGAGGAAGTGAAAGGAGTCTCGCGAGACTTCGGTCCTTAGCAACCGAAGCGGCGGCGTAACCAAGGCCGGCGCCTCATCACGGCCGCAGCACTCAGGTACAAAGGCAACGCCTCCTATGTCTTGAGAGCCCCTTGTGACTTAGGCGCTCGGGCTTCTGATTGGCTGAAGGAGGAAGGAGGGCGGGGCGCACTTCATTTTTTTTTCCTGGTAAAGAGTTAAAAGAGTCAGTTTTTAAGACTCGCTTCCGTGTTCCCACATGAAGGACATGCGGGGCTAAAAAGACTATACATGTAAATATAGAATTCGAAAACAGAAGGGGGGAAAGAACAGAATTAGAACAGAGTAACGAGATTCTTCGCGTTGTTACGCGCTCCTCGAAACACAAGTTCTCCGCCTGCTGCAGGCAGGCAGTTTGAGCTCCTGCCCCATAAATGTCGTCTCTTCCCTGGTCAGACGGTGACCGGAAATGATGTGGCGTTAATCTTTGCACTGAGTGCCCTCCGTTCTTCGCTCAGCAAAAGCAAATGTTCGCAGCCTGAAAGAGCGACAGAAGCAGCCATGTTAGAGTTCCCAAAGGTGCCTCCGAGCATGTGAAGAATTCCCTTAACACTCGCCCCGCCGCCGCCATTTAGCAGTATCAAGATCATAAATAAGTGTTTACATTAAAACATGACGCGCAAATCCATAAAATAAATTATGGGTTAGTTCGTTAAAGCGTTGATAACATCAAGGTCACAGGTTCGATCCCCAGGTGGGACAGCAGTATATTCCTGCACTGCAGGGGGTTGGACTAGATGGCCCTTAGGGTCCCTTCCAACTCTACGGTTCTATGATACTATGAAATCAACACACCGAGAGGTTAAGTATATCAAGCATTCCCAAAGTCCCATTTTACAGCAGGGCAAACCTAGATCAAAAGACGGTTGCCAAGGTTTGACTCTGTATGCACTACTGTAGATATTTAAAGCACACATTTCATCCCTCCAGAAAATCATGGGGAACAGTAATTTGTTAAGGGTGCTGGGAATTGTAGCTCTGTGAAGGGTAAACTACAGTTGATAGAATTTGAGATGTAGGAGTTGCACTTTAAATGCTCTTGTATGCATCAAATAAAGGAATGAATGAATGTGCAGGGTGTCTTTGTTCAAAGGGATTTATCAAAAGAAAAAAGGAGATTTAAGGGCAAAGTTTGGCCATATACCAACAATACAGGGAGGTATCTAGTACTCAGAATAAGGCAGTTAAAGTTGGTCTGCTCTTCATCACTTGGGATAACATTTGGGTTTCACATGATGAAATGCCCCAGTTATACATCACTCCTTAATAACTTGGAACCAGGTTACCTACGAGATTGCCTTGTCCCACACATGCCCAGTCGACTGCTTCAGTTGGTGGATTTGGCACTAAGTACTACAGGTGCCACATAATAAATACCCTGGCTATTGAGATCATGTAGGCACCTTCACCTCTACTCTTTTTCGGTGCCTGCTTAAAACATTATTGTTTAGGTAAGCCTACCCAGATGCTTAGAAAGTTGAAGTAATTTAAATCTGTTTTAGTATTTTAACTTTTGAATGTTTTGAAGTAGGGCTGGGAATTTTCATCATTTTACTGCTTCTTATCTTTTTGTACACCACTTTGAGGGGGGGGTTCTCCATTTTAAGCAGTATATAAATTTCATTCAATACTTAAATGAATAATAATTATATATCTTATTTACAAATTTATAATCTGCACTTTCATAAACACATAGCAAGACAGAGTACAACATATAAGGATAAAATGATCCAAAGATCCATAAAAACATAAAGATATATTAGAACTCGGTAAAAGGAAAAAGGAAATCATATTGCAAAGGCCTGTCTAAACAAGTTTTCAAAGGATGCCTGAAGGAAAGGAAGGATGGTCATTATTATTATTACTATTATTTAAAAAGTTTATTTATTATTCATTGGATTTGTATATGGGCTTTCTTCCCAGACAGCTTACAGTTTAAAGCACAAAGACATAACATAGCATTCAAAATTGGGGTGGCGGTGGAGACTTCCCTTGCACGTTGAGTAATTATTATACAAAATCAACTAATGTACTGTTTATATTTCGGATAGGTTTTGCAACAAGTGTGAATCTGGTTTATTCCCGCGGATGTTAGGCACCCAAACCAAACCGTTTCGGTGTCCCCAACCAAGCAGAATACTTTGAATGCCTTAGAGACGCTGGAGCGGGTTCAAATGGGGGAAGGTGTACAGAAGAACGAGCCAAAAGGCAGGGCATCGGGGCTCTCAGAGGGGCTATGCCAGGGAGGCGGGCACCAGCCGCTAGGAAGGAGGAGTTTGCCAGCCGTCAGTCGGCTTTCCTTTGCAAGCAAACACACCATTTATTTTTGTTTGCTTATTTCACAGCGATAGTCACATCTGGAAAGGTGGCGAACAAGTGGGCGAGGAAAGGGAACCGCAGCCTCGGAGCAAGGGCTAGTAGCAGCCATGGGCAGGTGCGCTAAGATGGCAAAAATGCCGATGGAGTGGTTTGTTCAGCGTTGCCAGGCTCTCCTCGCGGCGTCTGGCTCGGCGTTGCGCCAGGGATACTTGACTTTGCCGCTGGTAAGTTTGACATCACTACGTTGCAAAGTTGAAGAGCGAAGGGAGAGCCGAAATTGAGCAAAAGCAGGCGAGAGCCACAGGGGAATTCCCACAACATGACGTCGCACCTCTCTCCCCCGGCATTAAAAGACAAATTTTAAACTTGGCGGGGGGGGGGGGCGGAGAGAATGTGGATATCATATGGGTTTAAAACAAACAAAAATATTTCCCTTGAATTTAATGATCGTGGGGTTTTCCTCAAGTTAAGTTTTACTCAGGAGTAGACCCATTGAACTCAATGGAGCTAGGTTAGTTGCGTCCATTTTCAATGGGTCTACTCTGAGTAGGGCTGCTAACATTGGATGCAGCCTCATGAGCCAATGTCTGAAGAAAAAAATATATAGCTTCTCTCTTTGGAAGAATAAAACTATCTCAATGCTTTTGGCAAGCAACACTGGTTCTAACTTCTTGAAAAATTAATGCTGTTTCTTGCAAAGATGATGTTGTCTAAGGACGATGCATCTCTGGCAAATTGCCATGGACATAGTTTTGTTTTACAGTGCAATTTATCCTCGGAAATTAGCTGGGTTTTATAGGGTTTGTTCCCTGGGTGTGTTTGGCTTGTGCAAGAGTTCACTGTGAATTGCAACTTTTCTTTGATGGTGTTGTAAAAGGTAAATAAGCTGCCCTATCAATAATAAACTTGGAAACTATTTTAATTCATCAGAAGAATTCCTGGTTTAATTTTTACCGAGGTTTTAGTGATTTAGCAAAACATTAAACTGCAGTTAATTTTTTGGTGTCTCTTTCTCCCCATTGGGGATTATGCAGCTTAAAAATGAGTTTAACGCAGAGGTGACCCACCCCACGGCATCAGGAACATGACTTTGCAAGCATGCATAAGGGTGGTTATGCTAGATGTATTTAAAAGGTTTCAGTTCTGCCTCCCCATTTCTGTGGTGGAAGAAGAAACTCCTGCGTTTTTCTATGGCAGGGATGAGGAACAACAGATATGGTTGCAGTACCGTTCTCCTCATTCCTGTCACTGGCCGTGGTGGCTGGAGCTGTTGGGAATTGGAGTCCTAATACATAGGGAGGTTAGAGCTGGAAATGGATCAAAATAGGACAGCCAAAATGAGGAAGTGCGCAGAAAAAAGGTTTGTTGAGACAAAAGACGAATAAGTAGCAACATGACAGAGGTGTATGGCAAGGAGAAAGTGGACAGAGAATTTTTCTCTCTCACACACTCAATACTAGAACTCAGAGACATCCCAGTGAAGCTGAAGATTGGAAGGTTCAGAACAGACAAAAAAAAATTAGTACTTCTGCACTCAGTGGTTCCCAAAATTGGGTTACCAGCTGTTGTTGGACTACAACAACATCGCTGACCACCGGTCCTTCTAGCTGGAGACCCAAGTTTGAGAAACATTGATTAGAATTTGCTCCCACAAGAGGCAGTGACGGCCACCAACTTGGAAGGCTTCAAAAGAGGAGTAGACAAATTCATGGAGGATCAAGCTATCAATGGCTACTAGCCATACTGGCTATGTGTTGGAGGTAGTATGTCTCTGGACAGCCATTGCTGGGAATCACAAATGGGGAGAGCACTGTTGTACCTGGGTCCTGCTTGCAAGCTCCCGTCAGGCATCTGGGATTGGTCACTGTGAGAACAGGAGGCTGAACTAATGGACCTCTGGTCTGATCAAACAAGGCTCTCCTTATGTTTTTATGTCACAAGTTCTCCACTCCTGTGGTGTTATTAAACAATCACTGTTTCCCCGTCTCCCAGACACATTTCCTGCTTTTCAGAATACTTCAATGACCTGTATTTACATTGTCTAACTTTGGAGGCCTATTCAGCTGATGTATGATCTGGTTTCTTCTCCCCACCCCACCCCTCCTCCAGGTTATGAGTTTCTCTTTGCTAATGTATCCAGTGCTGAGAACCCTTGTCCTCCATTTGCACTCTGCTGTTACTGGTAGCTATATTCCTGGATCCCATTCAATTGCACTCGTCAATTGCCCCAACGAACAGACTGCGAGAGACATTGCAAGGTAGCGTGACTTGACACATTCTTGGCCCAAGCGGGTCAATGAATAATTGAAATATACTAGTTAGTTGAAGCATTGAGTGGCTTGTTTGTGCTGTTGTTACATACAGCTGAGAACATTCCACTCTTTATTCAGAGGTTAAGAGATCAAGGTGGGATGGGAATGAGCTTCTACGGAGCAGAGTCATATTTCTCTTATACAGGGCTAGACCATTTGTCTATCTAGCTCTCAACGGTCAGAAATGAGGGGAGTTATAGGCCAAGAGTAAGGTCTAGGTCTGTGGAACAACATTCCTGTCAAGACATGACAGGAACCCACTATCTGCACCTTCCAGAAACAATTGAAGATTTTTTTTTGTTGCTACATGATTTCTCAGCAGGATAAATGGGTCTTTACCACGAATGTCCATTTGTTAGTGTTTTATTCTTGTTTTAAAGGTATTTGAGTTTTGAGTTTTATATGAATTGCCTTCAGATGGTGGTTTAGAAGGTGATTAATAAATTAGGAGGAAGAAGAGCTGGAGGGTCACAAATTCATAGCCCTATCAAGCCAATATTCATAAGGACTAGAATCTTACTTCTAAAAACAAATGTGAATTTGGCACTTGTGTGGTATGGTAGCTGAAACTTAAGACACAGATTCAGCAATCAGACCACATAAGCCTTGCCCGTAAGTTCCATAAAGGGGACATGGCAAGCAGCTTTGAAAAGTCAGAGAGGGGAAATTCCACATGTCCAAAGTCTAGCATGGTGGGATTACACCCAGCTTCTGTTTCTGAGTTTGAATGGCTCTCTGTTTCAAGCACTCTCTGCCAATGAAATGTTTACCAAGCAAAGCAGAGTTCCCTGGAGCACCTCTGTATAAATAGAGAAACTTCTCTCCAGCCCACCTCTTGCCCCATAAGCAGAAAGGAAGCAGAAACGAACAGCCTGTTTTGCCCAGAAAATACAAACATGTTGTGGCAGCTTCTCCTTTCCAATATGAATATTCATCCCTTTCTGCTACCAGTCATGTTTGCTTGCAGTTAAGAGTGAGGCTTGATGCGCAATTGTAGAGCAGGGCATCTAGAAGGCCCAAGTTCAATCCCTCCAAGCAGGGCTGAGAATGACTCTTCTCTGTTTTGACAACATTTCTTGGAGTTTTATGAAAAAGAATCTTCATGGGATGGGGGTAGGTCAAGGATTTGAGAACGGTATGGGTGCGATATACTCTGAACAAAAAGCTAAGCTGATTGTAAATAATGTGATAACTGAGGAACTTAAGATAGAAAAAGGAACACGACAGGGGTGCCCAATTTCCCCATTGCTTTTCATTTCTGTTCTGGAGGTGTTGCTAAATATGATTAGAAATGACCAGCAGGTTAAAGGTGTACAGGTCGGAGCTAAACATTATAAGTTAAGGGCCTTTGCAGATGACTTAGTATTGACCTTACAAGAGCCAGACACTAGTACGAAAAGGGTGTTGGAGATAATCCAACAATTTGGCCAGGTAGCCGGATTCAAATTGAACAAACAAAAGACTAAAGTCTTAGGAAAAAATTTAACAGTTATGGAGAAGGAGAAATTCCAAGAAGAGACAGGTTTGACAGTGGTTAAGAAGGTGAAATACCTAGGGGTTTACTTGACATCTAAAAATTTGAACTTGTATAAAGACAACTATGAAAAATGTTGGTCAGAAATTAAAAAAGATCTAGAAATATGGTCAAATTTGAAATTGTCAATGTTAGGCCGAATTGCCGTTATTAAGATGAATGTATTGCCTAGAATGTTGTTTTTGTTTCAAACTTTGCAGATTCTTGACAAGATGGACTGTTTCAAGAGGTGGCAGAAAGACATTGCGAAATTTGTCTGGCAGGGCAAAAAGCCCAGAATAAAATTTAAAGTACTTACAGATGCAAAAGAAAGAGGGAGATTTGCCCTGCCGGACATAAAACTGTATTATGAAGCAGCAGCGTTTTGCTGGCTGAAAGAGTGGATGCTCCTCGAGAACACAGATATCTTGGATTTAGAAGGTTTCAATAATGCATTTGGCTGGCATGCATATCTATGGTATGATAAAATCAAAGTGCATAGGGCCTTTAAAAATCACATTGTCAGAAAAGCGTTATTTAATGTTTGGATAAGATATAAAGACTTGTTGGAAAACAAAACCCCTAGATGGTTGTCACCCTTGGAGGCTAAGGCATTGAAGAAACTCAATATGGAGGCCAAATGGCCAAAGTATTGGGAAATCTTGGAACAAGATGGAGATAAATTGAAATTACAAAGTCATGAGAAATTGAAACCTAATGTACGAGATTGGCTCCATTATTATCAAATAATGGAGGTCTACAAACAAGACAGGAAAATTGGCTTCCAGGTGGAGAAATCAAAACTAGAAACTGAATTGTTAGAACCCAATACCAAGAATTTGTCAAGAATGTATAATTTGCTGCTGAAATGGAATACACAAGATGAAACAGTTAAATCGGCTATGATTAAGTGGGCACAGGACATTGGTCATAACATTATGTTTGCTGACTGGGAATGGTTGTGGAACACCGGTATAAAATTTACGGCATGTAATGCCTTAAAGGAAAATATTATGAAAATGATTTATAGGTGGTACATGACCCCAGTCAAGCTAGCAAAAATTTATCATTTGCCTGATAATAAGTGTTGGAAGTGTAAAGAAACTGAAGGTACTTTCTATCACCTTTGGTGGACGTGCCCGAAGATTAAGGCTTTCTGGGAAATGATATATAATGAAATGAAAAAGGTACTTAAATGTACTTTCCCTAAGAAGCCAGAGGCCTTTCTCTTGGGCATTGTCGGTCAATTGGTGTCAAAGAAAGATAGAATCTTTTTTATGTATGCTACGACAGCAGCAAGAATACTTATCGCAAAGTATTGGAAGACACAAGATCTACCCACTCTGGAAGAATGGCAGATGAAAGTGATGGACTATATGACATTGGCCGAGATGACTGGCAGAATCCGCGACCAGGGGAAGGAGACGGCGGAAGAATGGAAGAAATTTAAAATCTATCTTAAGGACTATTATAAACTTGATGAATGTTAGAATGTCGAGGTTTTGAGAAAGAAAGGGTTACAGCGATACAAGATTAGACTGAAGGAAAGATTAAGAAGACATATGTTTGACAGAACTAATTTAGAAGTTGCTGGAAAATTTCGGACATTGGGATGCAGAAAGGGGAGGTATGGGGGAGTCCGAGAAACAAGGTTTAGGGGGAAAAAAGGTCATGAAACTATACGTGTTCGTATGTCTTTTTGTATGTTTGTACTGTTTTAAAATTTTTGTAAAACTAATAAAAATTTATATATATATATAAAAAAAGAGAATGACTCTTCTCTGAATCCATGGAGAGCTGCTGCCAGTCAGTGTGTAGATGATGCTGGACCGATGTTCTAACTCAGCAGAAAGCAGATTCTTGTGTTCCTGTTCGTGTGCACATGCCATGCACAGTGAGCAACTCCTGAACTCAAATGGTGAGCAATGATAAGTCTGCCTCGCAGAAGGAGCCACTGAGAAAGAGGAGAGAAGAATCAACATGTTTGGAGCAACTCTGAGGTTTACAGGATTACAACAAATCTAAGGTTGTTGTTTCTTTAAGGGATGGGTGGCAAAATCAGTAGCCATGGTATTTGGAGCATCCTGGGGCTTTGCCTGAGTAAATCCATCCTCTAGGAAGCTAGCTGAAAGAGAAAATCCACTGGAGGAAAAGAGGTCACAGTACAAACAACAGCTGCCTTTTTATCCTACCATTGAAAAAGGTCCTACTCTTCACTGCTTCTGTGTAAGGGAAAGGAACTAAACTTATTTCCATGCATCCCCCACTGTGGAGGTTTTGATGGTCTGGACTTTGCTCTTAAAATGGTGTGCTAAGCGCAGCTCTGATCATGATCCAATATGTGGATTAAACATTGTTCAGTCCTTTTGGGAACAGGGTGTTTTTGCGAAATAACTTTGGTGCATCCACTGTCTGCTTAAGCAATGGTGTGTCATGACACTCCCCTAATTAAATAACCTAAAATTGCATAAGGGGCACACACAGAAAATGTGTGTCAAGACTGTTGTTTATTATCACTAAGGACAAGTGTTGTTTATTATCACTAAGGATCAGGCAGGACTACTGCAAAACAAAGAATGTTGTTTAAACAAGCTTTCTTTAACTCCTCTCTTTCTCTGATCATCCTGCTCACTTTGCATGCTTTCTCTGTTGAATCACTTCCAGGTAGCTTTCCCTTAACCTATGTCTTCCTTTTGTATCACTAAGTTTCGCATGCTGACCACTGTCCTAGCTCTCTTACTTAGTTCCACATACATTAATGCATATTTCCTTTTATAACTTTAACAAAATAAAGCTATTATTACAGTTAACTATATAGTCCATATACCCCTGTGAATTTAGACAGTCTTTAGGCAATGAGGTTTCTGTACTACCTGAGTTTTTATCTGTTTTGCCACAGGAGACAAAGTTCTTTCCTGGTGGCAATTGCAACCTGTAGTATCCAAACATTTCGTCCTAACCTGACTTTATCAGGGTTTAGCTTTAGATTTCTTTCTCTGCACCTTTTCAAAAACATGCTTAACATTTATCATGATCTCTTGTTGCTTTCTTTTCAGTAGCTTTTCAGCACAATGTTCCAGCAATGATTTTCTGGAACATTTTCTAGTTCCTGATTTAGTTAATGCTGAAATACTTAAGGGGCAGGGCTGGTACCCACTGTCATTCATAACCAAAGACATATGCTGAAAGGAGTTGCAAAAGTTGTCAGACAGCTTGCCTCTGTTTTAAGTGCTATAATAGGGAGGAGGAGGAGGAGGAGAAGTTGTTCTTGTTATTTGTACCCAATCTATCTGACTGGGTTGCCCCAGCCACTCTGGGTGGCTGTGCCAGAATCCATTTTTTTGTACATAAAACTCCAAGAAAACTTTGGTTCTGGATAGGTCACATACTACATCATCAATGGCTGGTGGTGAATAATGGCTGCATTTTTGTGCTCTATTCAAAGGTTTAGGATTAATGCAATGTGCAGCTTTTCTGAGGGTTTGTGGATAATAACTAGGCTGCTGATGCATACTGTGCTATTATCTACCGGGGCAGCTATGCCTTTGGCTTGTGGACTGGCCAGCTCCTGCTTCAGGGATCCTGCCAGTGCAGAAAGTTAATTAAAATGTGGCTTAAAATACAGCTTAAAATGCAGCCTCATTTTAGTAAAGGTAAAGGTAAAGGTACCCCTGCCCATATGGGCCAGTCTTGACAGACTCTAGGGTTGTGCGCTCATCTCACTCTATAGGCCGGGAGCCAGCGCTGTCCGCAGACACTTCTGGGTCACGTGGCCAGCGTGACAAAGCTACTCTGGCGAGCCAGAGCCGCACACGGAAACGCCGTTTACTCTCCCGCTAGTAAGCGGTCCCTATTTATCTACTTGCACCCAGGGGTGCTTTCGAACTGCTAGGTTGGCAGGTGCTGGGACCGAGCAACGGGAGCGCACACCGCAGCAGGGATTTGAACTGCCGACCATGCGATCGGCAAGTCCTAGGCACTGAGGTTTAACCCACAGCGCCACCCACATCCCCTCATTTTAGTAGTAGCCCATAAATCAAGACCATAAAGGGAGGAAACATCAGATATTCACCTGAGCCAGCTATCCATGCTGGTCCTACATGGGCCAGCAAAAAAAACACAAGGAAAAATTTATATACCAAATCCCAAATAAGGAGTCAGAGCAAGTCTAAGCCGAAAGCCAGGTGGAACAGCTCCAACTTGCAGGCCCTGTAGAAAGATGTCAAATCCCGCAGGGCCCTGATCTCTTGTGATAGAGCATTCCACCAAGTCAGGGCCAGTGCTGAAAAGGCCCTGGCCCTAGCTGAGACCAATCTAACCTCCTTGAGGCTCAGGACCTCCAAAGTGTTGTTACTTATGGACCTTAAGGTCCTCTGTGGGGCATACCAGGAGAGGCAGTCCTGTAGGTACGAGGGTCCTAGGCCACATAGGGCTTTAAAGGTCAAAACCAGCACCTTAAACTTGACCCTGTACTCCACCGGGAGCCAGTGCAGCTGGTAAAGCACTGGATGAATGTGATCCTGCGGCAAGGACCCCGTAAGGAGCCTCGCCGCAGCATTAGAGAATTCCCACTGGCTGCACACTGGAATCTATCTCAGGTTTCAGCTTCCCTGCTCGATCTCCTTCTCCCTGAAAACACCCCCAGACACCTGCAGTTTCTTTTCCATTGTCCAGGCAGTTAGTTAGATTTGCTTAATCATCTGTTCTGATGTTGTACCTGAATTGTACCCAGCTTTGCTCCCCAGCAGTGGTCTGTGTTCCTCCCCATTCTCGGTAACAAAATTTTAAGTGATAAAGCTTATTGTTCTTTGGGTTGCGGATCTAAGTGTGAACTTTCCCACAGGTTTTAGGATACGCTTGTTGTACATGATAAGCATCTGGTGTCGTGGTTCAATGTCTGCATTTTCATTAACCCATGTCACTGGCAGCACATTACAGCTTGCCCCACAATCCAGCTGTAAGTTCCGCTGTTTCATTTTGTTTGGCTATGCAGTATTAATCCAGTGCCTTGAACAACTCCTCCAGAGTACGGCCAGTGCTTACATACTTCTAGCCTCTGGTCTCCAATAAGGCAATACAACAGTGATGTTACCTTATGCTTGTTCTCCTCTCCCTCCCATGGGCAAAAGCCAGATGGAGTTCAAACTCTTCTATCCAGCACCTCCATGTCTGGGCTAGATTAGCTGCAGTGAAATTCAGTGGTACTGGGGTGGGGGTGTCGGTCCATAATGTAAAAATCCTTGCTTTTTCTTGTTTTTCCCCCCTACTTCACCTGGGTTCTACTTCTAAACCAATGCCACCATGTTTTAAGGAGCAGACAGGTGTATTGCAAATCAAAGAACAAGCTTTCTTTAACTCCTAACTCCCTCTGACCCTCCTGTTCTCTTTCTATACTTTTTATACTGAATCACTCCCATATAGCTGTTCCCTTAACCTGTGCCTTACCTCTGTGCCACTAAGCTTCTCTCATTGACCACTCTCCTAAACCTCTTACTTTGAATCATAGGACCATAAATTGTAGAGTTGGAAGGGACCCTGAGGATCATCTAGTCCAGGGGTCTGCAACCTTTAAGACAAAAAGAGCCACTTGGACCCGTTTCCGAAGAAAAAACAACAACTGGGAGCCGCAAAACCATTGCGACATTTAAAACAAATATATCTCCGGAGCCACGATCTGACAGCGGGCGGGAAGGTGACGTCGGGACGGTGCGTGACTAACGCACGCACCGCCCCCATGCGACGTCACAGCCAGTACAGCACCCGCCACAGTGGGGAGTGTCGGGGCGCACAATGCGCCTCCTCCCCTCGCTAGTATCCGCCCCGGAGCCGCAGCAAAGATGTAAAAGAGCCACATGCAGCTCCGGAGCCACGGGTTGCAGACCCCTGATCTAGTCCAACCCCCTGCGAGGCAGGAATACGCTGCTGTTTCATACGGGGATCGAACCTTCAACCTTGCACCACGCTCTAAATAAACTGAGCTGCTTCGTTCCCACCAAAGTTTTTGAAACCATATTATAAGGAAAGCAATTTTTGAAGTTTGGGAGAAGTGTAAAGGATTATTGGAACAAAAAACACCATGGTGGCTCTCCCCACTAGAGGCAATATCAGGGAGGAAAGTAAATATGGACCCTAAATGGGCAACGTACAGAGAGTTGTTAATTGAAACAGAAAACCAGTTAAAATTGAAAGACTTTAATGAAGTTAGAGAGAACGTAACAGATTGGTTACAATATTTTCAGCTAAATGAAATGTTTAAGAATGATAAAAAGATGGGATTTTCGTATGAAATTTCAACTTTTCAGAGAGAAATAATAGAAAATGATACGAAATTATTATCTAAAATGTACAATCTGTTGCTTGAATGGGAAACAAAGGATGAAGAGGTCAAATCAGTCACGATTAAATGGGCACAAAATGTGGGACACAATATTCAGATGGCAGAACGGGAAAAGTTATGGAAAAATGATATAAAATTCACAGCATGTGTGGCGATTAAAGAAAATTATATGAAAATGATGTATAGATGGTACTTAATTCCAGTTAAATTAGCCAAAATGCATAAAACTAGGAAAAGCAAGTGTTGGAAATATAAAGCAACAGAAGGGACATTTTTTCATATGTGGTGGGATTGTAAAATTATAAAAAAAATGGGAAATGATTAATAAATTGAAGATGTTTAAAATAACCTTTGTCAAAAAAACAGAAGCTTTCTTCTTAGGTATTATAGGAGTGCACCTACCAAAATTACCTAAGAACTTGTTTATGTATACTACAACAGCTCCACAGACTTTATTAGCACAATATTGGAAAGACGAAGGTGTCCCATTCAAAGAAGATTGGCAAGTTAAACTAATGCACTATGCTGACATGGCAAAATTGATGATGAAATTAAGAGGAAGAGACGACAATGAATTTAAGGAAGAGTGGAAGATGTTTATTGCATATATACAGAAGCAATGTACACAGGCTAATACATTAGCAGGGTTTTAAGTTTACTTGTAATTTTACAGCGAATGGATAATAGGTGATTTAAATATGTTATAAATTTAACAATGGACACACAGCATGTTGATAAATAATAGAACCAAGGAAGGGATTAGACTGAGGGAAGTCAATCTGGTTTGTTTTGTTTTTGTGTTTTTGTTTTTTGGAAAATAAATAAAATATTATTTTTTAAAAAGAGCTGCTTCGTTCCATATGCATTGATACAAAGGCAGTGGTGACTGGTGCCCATTGGAACTGATAGGGTGCATAGGAGACAACTACAGGGGGCCGTGGGTGCATGGGCACCCACTGTAATATAATTGTAGGGGCTGGGCACCCACACAATCAATGAAAAAAGCCAGCAGGCAGCAGAGGTGCTGCCTCTGAAAGAGAAGCAGTTTAGCTCCGCCTTCTGCAGTCAGCGAGATGCACCCTGTTCCAGGGAGTGGGAGGCCTCAGATGCAGACGCAGAGTCCAAGCCCCTCTCTGTGGAAAAGGGTGGCTTGCTGGCTGTGGAGACGGGGAGGAAGAGGAGCTGCCACTGGTCGCCGCAATGCAGACGTTTGATGTAATACGTAATGCAGACGTTTGATGTCATATGTACATGCCTGCATGTGGTGCATGGGACATCACATGCACCATGTGCAGGTGTGTGCATGTGATGTCACATGTCCACGTTGTGGCAGCGGGCACCCAGAATCCTGAAGGTGAGATGGCATCCCTGATAGGGTGGAAGCCCAGCCATAGGGGGTGCCAGAGCCAATGCTAGTCAAAGCCAAATAATTATTCTTTTGTCACCTTCCTCCTCCCTGCTGAATTCTGCAAGGGAACACTGAGACTAGGGAGGAGTAAATTGGCAGGCAGTGCCGTGCCCTAGGTTGGTTGTAAGTATGAAAGCAGGTGCAGGCAGGTGGAGTCTGTCTGAGAGCATACAGAGGCTTTTGGGATTGTGCCCCATTTGCCCTAAGGAACTAGCCTCTCTGTAAGGTCCCACCCACCTGTCTGACATGCTGGTTGTTCAGATGCAAGTAGCATGCGTTTTATTTTATTATCAGGGAGCAACTTTGGAAGAGCCTTATCACTTAACTTTGCAGAGTGAGCAGTACCAGCTTTGTGTTTCAGAGGTGGGCAGCAGTTTCCTATAGAAGGTGTTTCTCCCTAACATTGAAATCTGAGTTACAGAATTACACCTGAGTGTAGCTGGTTCCCTGTGGCGGCTGTGTGCGGTGCGCGGCTGACAGCTCAGCAGGATCCCATCCTCATCGCCAGTGAAATATACTGTATTTTTCGCTCTATAGGACACACTTTTTCCCCTCCAAAAATTAAGGGGAAATGTGTGTGTGTCCTATGGAGCGAATGCAGGCTCCTTGGCTTCAGCAATAGCAACGCAAAGCCAGTGTGGTGTAGTAGTTAAGAGCGGTAGTCTCGTAATCTGGGGAACTGGGTTCGCGTCTCCGCTCCTCCACATGCAGCTGCTGGGTGACCTTGGGCTAGTCACACTTCTCTGAAGTCTCTCAGCCCCACTCACCTCACAGAGTGTTTGTTGTGGGGGAGGAAGGGAAAGGAGATTGTTAGCCGCTTTGAGACTCCTTAAAGGGAGTGAAAGGCAGGATATCAAATCCAAACTCTTCTTCTTCTTCCGAAGCGCAGAGGGAGCAGAGGAAGAGCAAGACTCTCCTGGCTTCAGCGAAAGGAACCCAAAGCCTTCGGAGCGCAGCAGGACCTCACGCTGCGCTCCACAGGCTTCGGGTTCCTTTTGCTGAAGCCGGGAGAGCAAGACTCTCCTGGCTTCAGCAGAGAGGGAGAGCTGCGCAGCGCCCCTTCAGCGAAGCGGGGGGAGAAATGGAAGGGGCTCTGTTTCTCCTGCCGCTTCGCTGAAGGGGCGCTGAGCAGAGAGGGGGAGAATTATTATTTTTTCTTGTTCTCCCCCTCTAAAACAAGGTGCGTCCTATGGTCGGGTGCGTCCTATAGAGCGAAAAATACGGTGTCCTGTAGTGATTTCATGCTCTTTATTGCAGCTTGTAAAACAGTGATTGAATTGCCCCCCAAACCCCAGGATTTTATATACATTATTTACACAATGAGACCCGTCTTATTGGCTGATTCTGCTTTCCTCCTGGAGCCTGATTGGTCTTCTCCTGCAAGCCAATAAGCTGTTGCATTCTAGAATCCTACTTGCCTATTGTTCCAGGATACAAGCTTAGTATATAACACCCAGGGTTTAACGTCTTGCTTACACCTTGGATATTTTGAATCTAACTTTTTCCTTCTGAGATTTGTGGCAGAGGAGACTGTACCATAGTGTAGGCTGGACTATTAAGATACTGCCCTGTCAATTCCAGTCTTTCCTCACCTGCCTGCTTTCTTACATCCAGCCCCGGGGGTGATACTAATCATCAGCTTCCTCCTCCTTAGTCCCCTTGCAGAACTCAACATGGAAGAAGATGAGGGCAAAACTAGAATTATTTGGTTCTGACCACTCCCTGCTTTCTGCCACACTGGTGTCCTGATCACCACTCCTCAGGAGGAGCTCAGCAGCCTGACTATGGTTTAAGCCATTTGGCATGCAGCACAAAGTGTGCCTATTTATATTCCCCAGGCATTCCAAGACGCAGCATTGCAGTGGGAGTATTAGCGGCCAGTACTTTCTTGATCATCTGACTGTAAATGGTGGAATATAAAATGCCCTGAGATCTATAAATAGAATACAGAAAACAAGCTTATTCAACTCTGGGTAAATTTGAGAGAGAGAAGTGGGAGAAAGCAAATTCCAGACTAGAGATTATTTGGGAAGGGATTGCAAATAATTCCAGGCTCCATAATAGCATTATATAAATGAATGCCGAGGCTGCCTTTGAAACACTGTGCCCAGTTTTGGTTGCCCAATCTGAAAAAGGTTATCACAGAGCTGGAAAAGGTGCAAATAACAGCAATCAAGGGGTCGAAGCAGCGCCCCTAAGAAAAAAGGCTACATCAATATTTTTTCCTTAGTTTATTTAAAGTAAAATGAGGATCGTGATATAAAACAAATGTGGGGGAACTTTTTCAAGCTGAGGGCCACATTCCCTTCTAAGCAACCTTTCGGAGGCCACATACCAGTGAAGGGAAGGGCCAGAGGCAAAAGTAGGCAGAGAAACAAATGTAAATTTTACTATTGTACAGTAGGCTGCTTTCTGCTATACACTCTCACCTCTGTATCCTCCATCCAATAAATCAAGAGGCGTGTTCAGAGTTCGAGGACACATTCCAGCCAGGCATAAACACTCAAGGATATTGAGGGCAGGGTCAGTGAGGGATGTGGCTGGGGAAAGAGAACATGACTAGGGAACCTGGGGGATGTCCTAAGGGCCAGATAGAGAGACCTCAAGGGCCACATTTACCCCTCGCCAGGCCTGAGGGTCACCACCCCTGTCATATCACAAAACTGATGACACTGGGAAGCCAGGTGCAAGGATACTTACATGCCAATTAACCTCTTCTGTTTCTCCTAGGGCAATTATGGAGAGAAAATTGGCTGCTTGCGTGAATATCCTCCCCAAGGCCTCATCCATGTGAGTCAAGAACCAAACCCATTTGACCACTCTGGAAGAATCTTGTGTGATTGTACGTCTCTGAGGATACTCTGCATGTTTTGTTTGGTTGTTTGTAATTTTTAAGCATACTTTCTTTTTGGCTTTTTGTATAGGTATATTTGGAATGGGGAGATAGAGGAAACTACAGAGATACTTCTGGTAAGTGCAGTGGTGGCTGGTCCATTAGAGTGAATGGGGCACTGCACCACCACCCTCATCCTGCCCTCAGCCAGCCCCCACCTGCCTGCCTCCTTCCTTACAACTAGTCCAGTGTCCTCCCTCTCCCCTTTAATCTCACTGTTGCCCCTTGTAGAACTCAGCAGAAAGGGTGGGGGACAAAACTAGATGAAAACAAATTATTTTGAATCCCAAAATCAAATTTTACCATCATTCATTATTTCATTTCAGCTTTGTCCATCTACAAGGTGGTCTGCTTGGCTACAGCTTCACAAATAGACCTTATCATTAATGCATTGTGGTGATGCCTAATCCACATATCTTCCCTTTCTGTTACAGCTAATGAAAACAAGGACTTCCAAAATCAATGAGTTGTCAGAATATATCAGGTGAGGTTTCTTATGTGGCTGGTTTGGTTTGGTTTGTTGGTTGGTTTGTTTTGTTTTTGCAGAGGGGCAGGGACATGACACAGCTTAAATCTGTCCCAAAGAATTGCTTGCAACCAGTGATGGCTAGCTCCTATTAGGACTGGTAGGACAGAAGGCAGGGAGCCCAACAGCAGGTGGCGCCAGAGCAGCAGAGCCAACTGCCATCCTCCTCCCTGCTGAGCTCTACAAGGGCAACACTGAGACTAAGGAGGCAGAAGCTGTAAGCCAAGGCCACCCCCTAGACTGGTTGCAGGTAAGAATGCAGGGCTGGCTGAGAGCAGGCTGAGGGTGATGATGCAGTGCCCCATTCACTCTAATAGACCAGCCTCCACTGCACTTATCAAAAGTATCTCTGTAGCTTCCTTTTTATCTCCATTCCAAATACAGTGGTACCTCAGGTTAAGAACTTAATTCGTTCCAGAGGTCCGTTCTTAACCTGAAACTGTTCTTAACCTGAGGCACCACTTTAGCTAATGAGGCCTCCTGCTGCTGCCGCGCTGCCACCGCGTGATTTCTGTTCTCATCCTGAGGCAACGTTCTTAACCCGAGGTACTATTTCTGGGTTAGCAGAGTCTGTAACCTGAAGCGTCTGTAACCCGAGGTACCACTGTATACCTATACAAAAAGCCATGATGAATGTCTCAGCTTGGTGAAGCAGTGCTCTGTAAATAGAAGCTGCTGTGTGACAAGTTTAAAAGTCACACACACAAAGTTATCAGATGGACAAGCCAGTCCTCAAAGTAAGGTGGCCCACCCACTGGGCACACTCTAGTTGTGGCCCTCTATGCTGAATACCAAATCTGCAGCTGGTTGCAGGTTTGAGAGGGCTCCCTCAGGTTTTTTAGGAAGTGATAACAGCCTGAAAGCACTCCCAAGCAGCTACTGACTGCCATTGTGATTTTCCACAACACAGTGATACTCCAGGGCATTGTGAGAAATGAAAATGGCTGTTTGTTGTAGACCCACCTGACCAGAATGTAGGAGGTGGGTGGGGCCCACATTGACACAAGTGGGCACTGCCATGATGTTGAGGCCTTGTCAGCTGCCCTAGGATACCAGGAGCCTACACCAGGCTTGACCAGATCCCACACATTCATGGTACCGTTGAGTGAAAAACACATGCACAGTTTTGTCACCCTGCAGTCTTCTAATACAACAGTGGGAAGCCCACCAGCTGTGGGCCAGATTTGGCCCACCAGACCTCCCAATTTGGCGCATTAATCAGTTTTGCCCAAGTCACACCCATCAGCCTCATACCTGGTGTCCTATGGGTGAGGTAGAGCTGCAGGGAGTTCAATCCTGCTTGGTTACTATCTTCCCACTCCTGTTGGCCAACCGTCCATCACATGACATGATTGACAAGTGCATGGGCCTGCTGGCTGGAGCTTTATCTTCCCCTACTATGCCAAAATGCTCCTGCACGCCTGTTCTGATATGTGGCTCGTATACCCCTTTTACCTGTAAGAATTCCATTCTTGCTTCATAGTAAAATGCAGATAATCTGTTCATTTCTTCCCTCAGCTCCTTGCATCCATTTGCAATTCCTGAATTTATCAGCCTGCTCATTGACCAAGGAAACCCGGCCTATTTAAAATGGATGGAGGAGAGTATCCCGTATGATTAGCCATCATCATCCAGAAGATGCTTCTGGACAGACTTTCCCAAAGGACTTGTGGATATTGCCAGCTACCGTAGCATGACAGTCCTCTCTTTTCGCAAACATGGTTAAGGTGGAAAAGCAACTGAGAATGCTCCGTTAGTGGTTCTGAGTTGCATGAGAGCAGGATCCTCTCTGGAAGAAACAGGGTCTTTGTGTTGCAACTTGCTCAGTCTTGCAGTTTTGGTTAAACATTTTGTGGCTATAATTCTCTAAAGAAAGTAGCTGTATAAGAAGCAAAGTCTGAAATGTCTCCTAACATCCAGACAGGCTTACACAGTTGCCTCTCTCACATTTTTGCTGGTATCTCAGAAACCAAGAAAATGGAGTTTTAAGGAATTCAGTGAACAAGAAGTAGCAGTGTGAGCCAACCCTAAGATTTGGTTTGGACCCTGATTGGGTGCTTCGGAAAACAGCTCAGTCTGAGACACTTCATGGGTTGCCCAATTTGGCTTGGGAGGTGCGCAAGTCTCCTTCATTTTCACCCACTCCATTCACTATTTCGGGGTGGCAGGCGAGGGGAGGCTATAACTTTCTTCGCTTTTTTGCAAAAGTGGGTGAAATTTACAGGCATTGCAATGGATCATTTACAAGCACTGCAATGCCAAATTACAAGTAAAGAGGTCAAAGGGCTTTTGTACTAGACAGTGTTAGAGACTGACTTTTAAAAACAAACAGAAACACCTATAATTTCTTATTTTGGGGAGAACTGAGTGAAATTTGCGGCCATGATAATCCCTTGTGAGTGTATGACACTTACTCAGAAGTGGTTTTCCTGCAAGGACAGCTGCTATAGGTTGGGGGTGTGTAAAAAAGGAATCAAGACCCTGATGTTGGGAAAGATGGAGGGCACAAGGAGAAGGGGACGGCAGAGGACGAGATGGTTGGGCAGTGTTTTCGAAGCTACCAGCATGAGTTTGACCAAACTGCGGGAGGCAATGGAAGACAGGAGTGCCTGGCGTGCTCTGGTCCATGGGATCACGAAGAGTCGGACATGACTAAACGACAACAACAACAAAAAGGAATCAACCTTCTTTGGTGTTTTGTCAGCAATTGGGTCTGAAAATTGCAGACATGAGATAGGTGACTCTTAATCAGAGATCTGCCAAATTGCAGACAAATAGGTTCAGGGGTTTGGTGGTTTGATTTTGGGGTGGGAAGAAATGAAAAAGGATTATCTTTCTAGTGGGCTTCAGGGGTTCCCACTTCAGCTCACGCCCACCTCTGTGGAAAATATTAATCACCTCCAAAAAAGCTAAGAACCTTCTCATTCTTTAAATTCCCTATTCTGGCTTCTCCCTAAAAATAAAAATATATAAGCACCTCTCTCTCTTTCTCTTTCCTCTGAAAAACACTACTCACTTCCAATTCCATTTGCCTAGACATAAGTGGATTTTGTCTGTGCTCCTTGCACACAGACTCATCAAATTCAATGGGTGGCTGCAAATAGCTTCCATCTCATTCCACAATGGCAGCCTTTCCCGGCCTGGTGTCCTCCAACATGCTGTCCTTCTTCATGCTGGCCGAGGCTGGGAGTTGTAGTCCAAAACATATTGGAGGACACCAGGCTGAGGAAGGCTGGCACAAAGGCTTGCACGATCATTTTAAGTGCATGGGAAATTCCTCTTTAATCTGCTGTCAGTCCATTATGTGATAAAGCTCCAACAACATCTGGAAATGGATTATGCTCTCTTCCCCTCCTCAAAGTTATTAGAGCTATAGTAGCTAAAGCAAAATGACATGGTGTGTGTGTGTGTGTGTGTGTGTGTGAAACTGATCTGTTTATTTCTCCACCCCTTAAAATGTAGTTGTCATTCTCTACTCAAAAACTGAGAATTGAGGGGCAGAGGATTTTTTTTCCTGGTTCTGCTACCAGGAACAAGCTCAGTTGATTTTTTTCAACTGGGAAGGGGGGGTGGTTCAGTGCTGTGGAAAACTGGCAGATGTGCAAAGGATTGACCTGTGACTGCCCTACAACCCACCTTACCCCCTGTCACAAATGTGTTGGTTTAAGAACATTTCTATCCCACCTTTTTGTTTAAAAAGCAAACACTTCAGACCCTTTATGGCACCTGAAAATTTAAATTCTGTAGCCAACGAACTATCTCCGTGCCTGCCAGTGTTGGGCAAGAAACACATGTATCCAACTAACGTCTGAATAATGCTTTCTGAAGCACAAGGGTAGAGATCTTGAAACCTTTCAGATATTGCCATGCTAAAGCTCCCATCGTCACCGGAAGCAGAGTCCCATCAACACGCAAGGGAATATTTTCTCTGCCCTTTGTCTACCACAGCTCAAGGGCTACATGCCCTTGTGGGCAACCTCATGAGGGCCATATGCCACTGGTGGACAGGGCCAGATGCAAAAATGGACGGAACAATGAATGTAAATTTCATCTTTGTGCAGTCGGCTAATTTCTAAGTGCACTCACAAATATCCTCCTCTGTCCTCCATCCTGGCAAGCAAGATGCATTATCAAGCTTGAAGACATACTGTGCCCACGTTATGAAACAAGGGTGTGGTCTGAGCATAGCTGTCAACTTTTTCCTTTTCTTGCGAGGAATCCTATTCGGAATAAGGGAATTTCCCTTTAAAAGGGGGGAATGTTGAAGGCTATGGGTCTGAGAAGAATCCCAAGGGTCAGAGAGAGAGGCGTGGAAGGCCACATTTGCCACATTTCACCCACCCCACCCTGGCCTACATTTCCCCTTTGTTTATGCCTTTGCCTTGTTCCTTCTTCCCCACTCAACCCAGGATCTCCCTGCTCCCTTCTGGTCTTCCCCCCTGTGAATATCCCCACCCCCAAATCCATCACCTCTGCCAAACATCTCACTTTGCTTTGTGCAGCAGAACCGTCTCCATCCCAAGAAACACGAATGCCGTGGTGAAGTTGAAAAAAAACAAACACCACTTTATTTTTAATAATAATTGTACATCTGTCATATTAATTACAACTTGAATATAACAAAACAAAAGGTCAGTCATTAAAGAGCAGCAAGTTGAAAGACTGAATCTTTTCTCTCTCTGGTTTTAATAAGAAGGTGCACAGAAGCATTAAGAACATCAATCCAAGCTAATGTAAAAAGAGAGAGAAAATCCCTTGGGAGGGGGGAATGATATTTTTAGAGCCCCGCCTTCCCCCCTCTCTCACTATGGCAGATTAGTCTGCTCTGTTGTGGGGCCTAGATTTAAATCGTGCAATGAGAAACGTGCAAATGCAACCACATTCAGATCTCTCTGCAAATTACTGGTAATGATAACAGATTCTTAACTTCAAAACAAAACAAAACAAAAAAAACAAAAGTCAGTGCTTGGTCATTTCAATGTGTCATCCACAATGCTGTGCCCAGTACTTTTTCAGGTAGAACTTGCCAGGACTCAGTTTTGGCACCTCTCAGGTGGGTGCCATTGCCATTCTAAGAGAATGAGGGTGCCGTTCATGGTGAATTCCAGCACCTCTTTTTCATCAAAAATAGCACTGGCTGTGCCTTTCATTGTCAAGGAGAATGCTAGGAGACAGAAGCAAGTCTCTTTTTTTGGTCTCCCTCATTCTGAGGAAATGTCCCCTTTTCAAATCTTCCCCGTAGTCAAGAGTATATTGGATGGTGTGCATACTAAACCTCAGGTGTCAGTGGCAATTCCCCTCCGCCTCCCAGAGCTACAGTTCCCAGAGTTCCCTGTGTAGAGGGGTTAATTGTTGAACGCTCTGAGAACTGTGGCTCTGGGAAAGGAATAGGTGTCTCCTAATCGCTCCAAGCCCCCTTAACAAACCACAGCTCCTAGAAATCTTTGGGGAAAGTCATGGCCATTTAAAGTGGTATTAACATGAATATGGCCTCTTTTTGAATTTAGAGGTGTTCTCCCGAGAGAGCCTTGTGGGATGGAGAACCCTTGTTGGAAACTGAAGGGAGCTCAGCTAACTCCAAATGTTGGTGTTTCTCCCCTGCTTTGTTTTAAAATCCCTGACAAAGATCATTCTGTCACACCTGCACTTGAATTATTAAACCCACAGACACTGGTGCAGAAGCCAGACGTGTGTTTAGACACACAAACAAGACGGTCATCAGTGATTTGGCTCCGTAACAACATTAGCACCACCTAGTGGTTCACAGTTAATAGCACAATGAGCTCCACTGTGGGCAGTGGATGCCAGACAACACTGAAAATAAAATATGTTCATATCAAGGCTGTAGTTCTAAACATGCTTCTTTTGGAGGAAGCTTCAAAAGTAAGTTTTCCTCAGAGTAAACCTACTGAAGTTAATGGTCCTAGTTTAGGGCAGAACCCTAACCCTAGATCCACCGAGATCCATCAGACTACAATGGGGCTGATCTCTGGCTCGGCTGGGCTATGTTGGCATTGGCCCCAGCCCCAGCTCAGCCAGAGAGACACCAGCTTCATAAGTCCCTCACCCCAGCTGAAATGCACAAGGTGGATCTTAAGCCAGTATGAGACCTGAAAAGGGGTCATTCTGCGAAAGTGGGGGGGGGGAGTACCAGCAGGGAGGATTTGACAGCTTGGTCACATGACCTGGCAGACTGTCGTAAGGTAAGCTGGCAAAACTCAAACTCTGTTTTAAAGCCTCCTATCCCCTGTGCTTTGGCTTAGACTGGCTCAAATAGTGGTAGCCTCGCTCCCAAACAGAGTTTGGATCTGGCTTACTTTACACCACCTTCCCATACACACGATTGCTCCCTTAGTCATGCTCATTAATTCCAATGGGTTTACTCCGAATCAAACTTAGTTGACTACCTCCCAGTGGGTCTTATCACCAAGTAGACTTGCCTAGGGCTGCGTTGCTCTCATGTGGTTTTAGATGCTGTCGCTCAGCCAAATCTCATTTGGTTAGGTGGTGTCTTCATGAAGCTGAATCAGATCAAAGGGAGGAAGCGTTGCCTACACTCAGATCTGGCTTCAGACACCATTGCTCAGCCAAACCTCACTAGCTTATGTGCTGTCAACACGAAGCCAAATCGCTTTATTTCTGACCCCTTTTCATATGAGCGAAAGTGTGGACATGCTTTTAGTGTACTATTTGATTAAAACTGGTTAGGACTGCCAAGGAGCAGATAAAAATTGCTTCAGGGACCAGATCCAACCCATAGGCTGGCAGTTGATAATAATAATAATAATAATTTTTTATTTATACCCCACCCTTCCCGGTTCAGAAAACTGGCCTCAGGGCGGCTAACAACAAATTTAAAACACTCAATTGATGCAACAAAAAACAGCATAAAATACAGTATACAATTTGAAACGGCCTCGGTCCAGTATACCTGAAGGAGCGTCTCCACCCCCATCGTTCTACCCGGACACTGAGGTCCAGCACCGAGGGCCTTCTGGCGGTTCCCTCACTGCGAGAGGCCAAGTTACAGGGAACCAGGCAGAGGGCCTTCTCGGTAGTGGCGCCTTCCCTGTGGAACGCCCTCCCACCAGATGTCAAAGAGAACAACAACTACCAGGCTTTTAGAAGACATCTGAAGGCAGCCCTGTTTCAGGAAGCTTTTAATGTTTGATGTATTATAGTATTTTAATATTCTTTTGGAAGCCGCCCAGAGTGGGGGCTTCCAAAATAATAATAATAATAATAATAATAATAATAATAATAATAATAATAATAATTATTATTATTATTATTATTATTATAATAACAACAAATTCAAGATTCAAAAATCAACTTAGGGGGAAAATCCATCCAATAAACATTAGATGATCACCAGGGCTAGCTGGCTAAATTAGTCCTATTTGGGCCAGCGAGGAGACCAAGGGAGAGCGGGTCATCTTCAAAAAAAGGGGAGGGGAGGGAAGGAAGGGGAATAAAAGATCAGGCTAAGTTCAAATTGAAAGCCAGGTGGAATAGCTCTGTCTTACAGGCCCTGCGGAACGAAGTTAAATCCTGCAGACCATCCCTCCTGCAGAGCAAGCAAATAGTAAAGTAATAAATTTGATTCTTCTTGCCTCATTGTGATTTGGCTCCATAATAACACCATGCAAGCTAATGAGGTTTGGCTTAATTATGACACCTGAAGCCAAATCAGAGCAAAGGCAGCAATGCCCCCTGCCATCACTCTGATTTGACTTCATCACAACACCATGTAAAGCAATGAGATTTGGTTGAAAAATGACATCTGAAGCCAAATCAGGCTTCCTCTTCCCACACTCAGGAACTGTTGGTTTGAAAAATGGCTCCTTGCAGCAACAAGGAACACAGTTGCCTGGCAAACTTTATGGTCCCCACCACAAAAATCAGATAAGAGTCCCAACTTTTCAGCCTACAGACAAGGTGTCATATTTGAGGAGAGGGGCGACTTTTGGCTCAGCCCTAGCTAATACTGCTTTACCTTCATGGATGACTATATAAGCAAATACCATCAACTTTCACACATATAGCTTCAGACATACAAGAGAGGTTGGGTTGCACCACATTCACCCCCAATTCTCCTCCTGCTTCCACCTGAATCTTTGTAGGATGCTCAGAATGGAACGTTTTCCCCCAGTTGATTCTACCTGTCTATTATTATTGCCTCTTCCTCCCTGCCTCCTCTTTCCATGGCCACCCAGCTCCTCCTCAAAGACTTGTCATATTGCACATACATATCAGAGCTATAATCTCAGGCCTTGCTTGCACACACACAATAGAATCAGAGTGGTCCAGTTGCAAGGCAGAAGAATTAACTGGACCACTGCAGGCATAGAGTAAATTCCATAAAAAATAATCCCATATGTTCTATATCTATATTTCCCTCTATATATCTCTCCATAAGTAGAAAACTAGCTGGCTAAGACTCCCTGATATTCTAACTTTCTGCTTGGATGGAATTGTTCCATATGGAGAAGCATTCAAACATGTATTCATACCCCTGTCTTGCAGTACAGCCACATGACCTGAAAAGCTGTCTGTGGACAAATGCTGGCTCCCTCGGCCTGAAAACGAGACGAGCACTGCAGCCCATAGTTATCTTTGACTGGACTTAACTGTCCAGGGGTCCTTTACCTTTTTTATCTTACAGCCCATCCTACCACATTCAAGTTCTACCACCTCATTCTCCTGGATATGCAGACCAGGCCTCAACTGTGCCATTTTCTCACAGAACACATGGAACCTGGTCTTCCAAAAAATGCAGGGTCAGCCAGTTATATTCACAGCAACCAAGCACATTCACAACCAGTGCCGGATTTACTATAAGCTATAGCTTAGGGCCCCACTCTCTTGCCCCCCCCCCAAAAAAAAATTAAAGGGAAAAACTGGATGTACATTTCCAAAAAATAAAATAAAGTAAAATAAAATAAAACTTACATACAGCAACAGTGGCAAATGGCTTTAGATACCTATTAGGTCCATAAATTACAATATAGCATATATTCAACACACAAAAACAGTGACAATAGGTTGTTGACAAAGGACAGCTGGACATATAAAGGGCCCCATTACCTTCAGTAGCTTAGGGCCTGAGATCCAGCCCTGTTCACAACACAACAGCCCTCACAGGCTGAGATTCCTGCATTGCAGGGGATTGGAATAGATGGCCAGCTCTGTGATTCTCTGTCATCACTGACCAACTATACCCTGTTCTCCCATATATCCCAGTTAGTCCCCTCAGCACAGCCAAGGGGTTAGATAAGCTTTAAGCGAATCTCTTATTGAATGTCACCTCAACTCTACAAGTTTAAACCAGTTTAACTCTCAACTAAGGAACAGAAGCCCTGCATGGACTACGGACCTTCAACAATGATTCCCTCACTGCCTCTCAGAACTACCACCCGCAAAGTTGGGCAGAGGAGAGTTATGGCTGTCAAAACTGGTTTTGAACCAGTTTCAAATGCATAGCATAGATAAGTGGGTTCAAGGGACACTGGAGCCTAAAAGCAGCTTTGGCTGGCACCCAGCTAACCTGAACCGACATCAAATGCAGGGCAGTTAAAAGCATGGCTGGGCTAAAAGCTTTTTTTGCAGGCACCGCCAATCAGCTGTATTTACAATGCACTGTGCTCTGTGGGCACTGGTGCTAATTGGCCAGGGCTTGCAAAGTATCACCCAGAGTTATGCAATTCCCCAACAATCAGCTGATCATTGCACTGGCAAGAAACAGGTCACCGGTGGGAGACACTGCCCACTCATCAAACTTGCCTTCTGTGGGTGGAGGGTGGATCTTTCCCCCACCCCCATTCTTAAATCTTTCTGTCACTTCATCCTCCCTGCCAAGAACAAGGACCCACCCCTCCTTGGTTAAACAACCTGGACAGTTTCGTCCCATCCCAAAATGGCAGCATCCGTTTCCCTCTCTGCCTGTCACCACGTTTGAAAGAGAAGAGTCCTTCTGGAAATGGCAGGTATTGTCCTTCTTTCGACAAATAAAATACATTGTTTGTACCCATTCACTCCTTCCCTCACCCTTGTAGAGAAGCAGTGTTACAAAGCAACATGATTCCATTTAATCTGTAGCTTACAAAAATCGTTCTTTCAACGAAGCCTACTTGAAGGCACCTCACCAAAGTATTACCCAAACCCCACCCCAGAGTGCCCAAAATAAGCATAACGTAGCTTACATCTGATCGCACAACTCCTCTGAGTTTATTTCCCCCAAACTCTTTCTTTTCTCAAGGGCAAACCACCCCAGACACTCAGTAGGGGGTAGTGCCCTCCCATTCTATCAGGTACTCAACTTTGCCATCTAGGTTCACCCTACGGGCTAACACTTTGTACTTCTCCCCACACACCATCCTGCCAGCAGCGCCAAAATAGTTGTTGATTGATGATCTGAGGTAGGACGATGAGTTGCCTTCACCCAGGCTCCCGAAAGCATGACCCTGGGTGGGGTTCTCTGGGCGATCCGGGCCCCCGGTTGCCTCACTTTCTTCTGAGGAGCAGCCAGGTGTGACCTTCTGGGGGCCCTCCCCACATTTCTGCTTCGTCTCAATAGTTGTGTAGCTTCTGCATGTCATCTTACGCTTCCGGCTGCCCAGGTTCCTTCTAGGTAATATGTAATAATATTATTAGAATAATAATAATAATTTTTTATTTATACCCCACCCTTCCCGGCTCAGAAAACCGGGCTCAGGGCAGCTAACAACAAATTTAAAACAATTGATGCAACAAAAAAACAGCATAAAATACAGTATAAAATGTGAATAACAATAAATGTAGAATTCAAAAATCAATTTTGAGGCGAAATCCATCCAATAAACATTAGATGATCACCAGGGCTAGCTGGCTAAATTAGTCCTATTTGGTCCAGTGAGGGGGGAATTAGCTGTAGGATCCCAAAGGCGGGTAATCTTCATAAAAAGGGGAGGGGGAGGGGAGGAAGGGGAATAAATATTAGAATAATATTGCGGCTGTGGTTGTTTAGCTGACGGATGGTTTGGAACAGAGATGGGGACTCTTTGGGCCGCCAGATGGACTACAGCTCCCATAACCCCTCCAAATTTAGAACACATCTTTCCATAATAGTTAGCTGATCCCCCATTTAAAAATTGTTATATGGTTTTTATTGCATGGTTTTATGCATGGCTGCTGTTAACTGCTCTTATATGTTTTCAAGAATAGTGGTCTAGAAATACTTCTACAAATAAATACATATAAGTATCTGGAGGGCCACAGGACGTTAAATGAATCAATTAAAAACCATTCCAAATTATGAGTCCCACTTAAGTAAGTGCGTAACTCTTAAGTAAGTACATATACATGTTGCATTTTGATAGGCAGATAGATGTGCTTATAAAAACAGCAGGTGTCAAGCGCCATCTTTAAAGTAAATAGCAGACAGCCCACACTGAATGCAAAAACG